>NC_138772.1:488621193-489221193 GCF_965119305.1 Pelophylax lessonae | reverse complement strand
GAGAAATAAGATTCTCTGGTCTGATGAGACCAAAATAGAACTTTTTGACCTTAATTCTAAGCGGTATGTGTGGAGAAAACCCAGGCACTGCTCATCACCTGTCCAATACAGTCCCAACAGTGAAGCATGGTGGTGGCAGCATCATGCTGTGGGGGTGTTTTTCAGCTGCAGGGACAGGACGACTGGTTGCAATCGAGGGAAAGATGAATGCGGCCAAGTACAGGGATATCCTGGACAAAAACCTTCTCCAGAGTGCTCTGGACCTCAGACTGGGCCGAAGGTTTACCTTCCAACAAGACAATGACCCTAAGCACACAGCTAAAATAACGAAGGAGTGGCTTCACAACAACTCCGTGACTGTTCTTGAATGGCCCAGCCAGAGCCCTGACTTAAACCCAATTGAGCATCTCTGGAGAGACCTAAAAATGGCTGTCCACCAACATTTACCATCCAACCTGACAGAACTGGAGAGGATCTGCAAGGAGGAATGGCAGAGGATCCCCAAATCCAGGTGTGAAAGACTTGTTGCATCTTTCCCAAAAAGACTCCTGGCTGTATTAGATCAAAAGGGGGCTTCTACTAAATACTGAGCAAAGGGTCTGAATACTTAGGACCTTGCGATATTTCAGTTTTTCTTTTTTAATAAATCTGCAACAATGTCAACAATTCTGTGTTTTTCCGTCAGTATGGGGTGCTATGTGAACATTCATGAGGAAGAAGAATGAACCTAAATGATTTTAGCAAATGGCTGCAATATAACAAAGAGTGAAAAATTTAAGGGGGTCTGAATACTTTTCATACCCACTGTATATGTGAACCTTGCATAAAGGAAACCATTAATGCTGAGAAATGCAGTAGATGGGGAGGTGGTTTGAGGATAAATTTGGGTCATGCTTTTATAAATCCTTTAACAAAATGAATGAAAGCCCCACAGTGAATGTAGGACCCCCTTGTAATAGCTGAGGTAGCTGATCCCAAGGAGTGACATACTAAAAAAAGGCTGACAGGGATTCCTTTTGCCCCCATCTACCACAATAATCAATTTTCAGCATGCCGAGTTCTCCATATCCCTTCTGTGTCCCAATTATTCTTCCCCCAATTCTCACACATACCACACATTCCTATCTTGTATGTTAAATAATCTGCAGCAAAGGCATGTCAGTATAAATGACAAATTGCCAGAACAGACAGGCTAACTGCTGGCACGCTGACAACTGATGACCATGTGTGACATATTCAGCCACAAAATTGAGGCTTGGCTCTGATGCGCCATTATAATCTTTGGGAACATCAAACCACATGTAACATTGACGTTATTAGGCCGATTGATAGGCAATGCAAAGTGCACTGACGCAAGTTAACATGCATTTTGATCCACTTCCATTGTTTTCAAATAGAAAAAAAAAGTAAATGACTAGAGTGGTTCTGGCCTAACATTCACAAAGGGAAGACTTCTGCACATGCACACAATTTTATACGAGCCGAAAAATGTCAACTCCAGCCAAAACTGGCTTAAATAGGTGTCATACATAAAAGGAAGTGAGGGAAAATTCTCCAAATTGAAACACAAGCAAAAATGAAACATTTTCCAGTAGAGTGATGAGGGATTAGAACCTCTGTCGGGATTTTATTTCTGTGTCCCTGTGAAGAAATTTTTTAAAATGTGAGTATAAAGCCTGGTTCACACCAGTGCGTCTTCTGATGCAACTTGAGTCACACAGAACCGCATAACAAGGGAAATTTCATTATTTTCAATGGTGCCAGTTCTAGTCAATGCGACTCAGAATGGTGTGATTTTAGAAAAGGTTACGGCACTACTCTGGTGCGATTTACAGTGCAACTTGGGCCTACAGAATATGCAAATTCGCACCACAATCGTACTTTAAGTCGCATCACAGTATCCAAAAAGGCAAAGTTACATCTGAAATATTTGTTAGAGGTTCCATATCCAGAATTCTTAAATATATGTGGGAGCCCTTACAAAGAAAAAGCTAAAGAACTTTAAAAATGTTAAATGCTGTTCCCCACACATACGAGCTTCATATACAACAATTCACCCCAAATACCCCAATACATGATTCATTACATTTGATTATTTCACAATGAAAAATTCCACTGATTGATTCAGGTAAGTATCAGGATACTAAGGACTGAACATGTTTCATGGGTCAGCTTGCTTCTTCAGGGGTGGGGGGTAAAAAAAACTATCAGAAGGAGGGGGTGAAGGGGGCAGATAAGGAAGAACCTGGAGGAAAAGGATAAGGTGCTGGACATTACCTCCAGACCTGAACTGCAGTAGTTAGTCAGGTATAATAAAGCTCCATAAGTTTGAGATCAAGTCTGAAAAGTGTCTAAAATAAACAGCTATGGACCTTCCAGTCATAAAAGAATACCAAGTGCCCCCATTCCTGAGGGGGGGCATCCTTTTCAGGTGGTAGATAAAATCAATCCCGACAGCGGAAGGGTATTTTGCTTATGCCAATGTCTAGAAATAGCAGTGTGTGCAGAAACCAGTAAATGAAGATGTAGACCCCCTCTTTCATTTGTTTATAACTGCAATGAAATTCAGATTCAAATGTTGAATGTCCCCATGAGGGAGATTGTCATTTACACAATATCAAGGTGGCGGGTGTCAGACATAACAGGAAAAGAAGAATCTCAACAGTGGGGACACAGCATTTAAAATTTGACTTGTTTTAACTCTTCTTTTCTAATAAAAACTATTAAGCTCTGTTCACATATATGCGGGTCCGGTTTTGGTGCAGAGTCTGGTGCGGTTTCCATTCAGCGGTTCAGGTGCGAGTTTGACACGGTAAATCACACCTGAACCGGACAGAAAAATGCACAGGACCCTTTTAAAACGTGCGCCGCAACAGGTCTGCATACATGTGAACCGACTCCATTGAAAGCCATTCTGGTTCACGTTATGTGAATCGGATGTGGCTCAAAATCCATCAGATTCTCATACGGAGACTTCAAACGTTGTCATTACAAGACAGCCGACCGTCGGCTTTGGCCGCCGCTACCGGGGTGATGCCTCTAGCTTCAGGCATCACCACGGTACAAGCAGTTTCCTGAAATATCGGCAATATCGGTAACCTCAGGGGCCGATTTGGATATATCACGGAAAGTGCATATCGGTGCTGCCGATAATCGGTCGATCCCTAGTATATATACTAGGTGTATAAGAGTAAGAGAAGGAGTGAAACACATCCTCGCAGGAGACTGCCTGGGTTAATTAAGTGTGACACCTTAATGAAGAGTACTGCTGACTTTGGGTGCAAGATTTGCCTAGCACAGTTTCCAGAATATATACAAAACAACCTGCACCTTATTTGGTGTTAGTATAAAAAGAAAAAACAAGAAAGAAAAAAGGTTTCAGGAAATCCAGCACCAAAATTACTGTATGTGGTCTTGTTCTAAAAGGACTTACAGAGTACACAGTGCTACTTCAAGTAGTACAGAAAGAAATATGTAAGCTGACATTTGTGCTTGCTCCTGAAAATGCCTGTTACATGGCTGTATCTGCCTTCAATTCCTTCTGAGTCTCTGAGCTGGAAAAATTACATATTGATTAAGGGCAAAATTTCCAAACTGCATATTTGTTCTGGGTGAGTAAATTAAGTAATCGAATCAGCATGACAGCCAGGAAATTAGCATTTTCTGAAAGTGTAACAACTTTTTATCAATGTGCAAACTACCACAATCATACTAAGATTGTCCAACATCCAATCTGTGTGTAGGAGTCATGTCATTCCAGCTGGAGAGAAATACCAACACTTACCCTTCCACAAATGTGTCAAGCTTAGCCAGTTCATCGGATAATCCTACTAGAACATCAAGGGTGCCAACCTGGAGATAAAAGACAGGAGATATTAGTTCCAGGATGGAACCTGTCACTAACAAAAACTCCAAACATCCAAGCTCACAACAAGAATATTACATTTCTAAATCTTTACAGCCAAATCAGTGATTCCCACTGATAGTGCCATAGTGCCAACAACACTATTCAGTACTGCAGCTTCCAGGACTATAAGAAGAGCATTACATTGCTGAAGACTTCCAAGGTCTGCTCCTGCCAGTTCTCTCCACAGAGCCTGAAAACATGACAGCACTGTGTAATGCAATCGATCACACCTGGCTCATAGCATGCAGTCTTCCACTATCAGTCTGATGGTGTGACATTCTGTAGGTAATAGTGGAAACATAACTGGCCTAATGGATATCATTTTATATTTTGCACACATTTAAAAGCAGGCGCCTTTAATTATAATAGACTGTGAAGCTGACCTCATTAAAATGGGAGTAAACTCCCATCTCTGAATTGTACCTATAGGTAAGCCTTATTATAGGTTTACCTATAGGCACTGTAAATATCCCCTAAACATGCACAATTTAGGAGATATTTACTGTATATGCAGCCAATGACTTCAACACATGTGCTCTGAAGGAATGGCCACCCAGGCCATTCCTAAGAGTCCTGTGCCATAAATGGCGGCTCCCCCGCGCATGCGCAGGAGTGACATCATCGCTGCTCCGGCCACTCACATACCCGGAGTCAGCGGACCCGGAATAAAAACCAGGGGAAGACTGGAAGACAGAAGCTGCCTCCAGCGGTGACAGTGCATCGCTGGAAGACAGAAGTGGCCTCCAGCGGTGACAGCGCATCGCTGGAAGACAGAAGCGGCATCAAGCTGTGACAGCGCATCGCTAGAAGACAGAAGCGGCCTCCAGTGGTGACAGCGCATCGCTGGAAGACAGAAGTGGCCTCCAGCGGTGACAGCGCATCGCTGGAAGACAGAAGTGGCCTCCAGCGGTGACAGCGCTTCGCTGGAAGACGGAAGCGGCCTCCAGCGGTGACAGCGCTTCGCTGGAAGGCTTCATTTTCAGGTAAGTTTCACATAATGTACTAGTATGCGATGCATACTAACTAGCACATTATGACATTACCTTTTTTAGGTCAGAAAAACACCCAGCAGTTTACTACCACTTTATGGTGAAAAAGTGTGACCCTTCATAAGCATAAATAGAAAATAAGAATAAAGCAGTACCGCGGCCAAATCACCACAAAATGATGAAAAAATGAAATTATAAATAAATGCCCATAGACATGCGCAGTAGATCCCACACCATGTGTAAAATCGTCAGTGTCCTGATGGGTAATCTTCCCATAGTGCAACACCATAGACCACCATCACAGTGAGAAGTGTACACTCATCGTCTATCCAGTGACCTCTAGATCAATAAGGCTCGGTTCACATATATGCGATGCGGGAAGGCAGCTCGCACAGGATCGGATCGCACAAGTGTGAACCGCTGTGCGATCCGATCCTGATGCGGCTAGAAAAAAGGGTCCTGTGCGTGTTTGGTGCGGCTGCGGTGCGAATTTAGCCATACAAACTGTATGGCTAAACTCGCACCGCACAGCCGATCGCATGTAATGTCAGAGCAGTGCGCTCCGATATTACATGCGAACCCCGCACACGCACAAGTGTGAACCGGGGCTCAAGGTCAACAAGCGCTTTGGGATTAGACAATATCATCCAGATTGATCACACCACTCTTCAAAAGATCTTTTCAAAATCCCCCAACTTCTTCCATCATCATTCAAGAACACCACAACATTAAAGCCAAAGACATACAAGTGTATTATTTTATTATACCAGATAATCAAGAGTAATAAAATATTCCACTCACTTGCATTTGTGCCCAGATTCAGCACCGATGTAAACACCCTATGTAAATGCTTTCCATGCCGTACTTCCAACAGAGCATCAGCGTGTGTTCCAGCAACTGGAAGTTCAAGCGGAACATGACGTCAGAACGGACCCAGAAGTGATGACACCCATTGAGCCTCAACTAGTTTAGCTGATCTCATCTTTAGGTAGCATCTAATCCCAAAGCGCTTGTTGACCTTTATTATGGTGCCGAATCTGGGCACAAATTCAAGTGAGTGGAATACTTTATTACTCTTGATTACCTGGTATAATAAAATAATATACGGTACTATAGTATGTCTTTGGCTTTAATGTTGTTGTGTTCTTGAATGATGGTGGAAGAAGTTGGGGGATTTTGAAAAGATCTTTTGAAGAGTGGTGTGATCAATCTAGAAGATATTGTCTAATCCCAAAGCGCTTGTTGACCTTTATTGATTTAGAAGTCACTGGATAGACGATGAGTGTGCACTTCTCACTGTGATGGTGGTCTATGGTGTTGCGCTATTGGAAGATTACTTATCAGGACACAGTAGATTTTACCACAATGGTGTGAGATCTACTGAGCATGTTTAGAGCCGGTTCACACTGGGGCGACCTGTCAGGCGACCTGGTCGCCTGACAGGTCGCCTGCCATAGAGAAGCTGTGGACCTGTTCTAATAGGAGCGACACCAGTCGCTCCGACTTAGAAAAAGGGTCCGGAGCTTCTTTGGGGCGACTAGGAGCGACCTGCATTGACTTCAATGTTATGAAGTCCATGCCGGCCGCTCCGAGGTCGCGGTGCGAGCAGCGCACCGCGACTTGTGAGGTCGCCCCGGCAAGTCGGATCGCTCTAATGTGAACCGGCTCTTATGGACCTATATATTTCTAAATACATTTTTTTGGCGATTTGGTCGTGGTAGTGCCTTATTCTTCTTTACTATTTTTCATTTTAGATTTGCCTAGAAATAAAAGTACATGGATTTTGTGTTGGGTAGTAACACTTGTTTTAAGTAAGGGGACATTTTGAAAGGAAAAAAAAAAGTAGACCCAAGTGCAAGCTTTTTAGGCCTCTGCTCGAAGACAAGAACCTGACACAGTTCTGTGTCTGAATAGATACACCGAGCTGTGACTCGGCTTGAGTGCCCCATAGCAAGCTGCTTGTTGTAGGGGCACTCACCAGGAGGGAGGGACCAGAAGAGCCGAAGAGGGACCCCGAGAAGAAGAGGATCTGGGCTACTCTGTGCAAAACCAACTGCACAGAGCAGGTAAGTAGAACATTTTTTTTTTTTTTTTTTTTTATTAAGGGTCCATTCAGACTAGCGCGACTTGTCAGCCTGACAAGTCGCGCTCGGTCGCGGGCCATTGATTAGCACAGGACCCGTTCTAATAGGGGCGACGCAAGTCGCTCAGACTAAGAAAAAGGGTCTTGTACTACTTAGGGGCGACCTGGGAGCGATTTGCATAGACTTCCATTATGTGAAGTCCCTGCAGGTCGCCCCTCGAAGTCGGATCACGCCAGTCTGAATGGGCTCTTAAACAAAACCAAGACTTTACAATCACTTTAACGTCATCAACACCTAAAGTCATCACCAACACTGACCCACTGATGCTCAACTTACCAGCAATCCCCTGCCACACCTTCCCCTTTCCCACCCCAGCAATAAAATCTCCCTGAACACTAAGGGGAGGGGTTCAGGATGGATGACCTCACTCCTTCTGCTATGTCACAACTGGTTGGTACACCCAAGCACACTCACAGGAGAAGGTCAAAAGTTACCCCTTAGGCTAGCCATACACACATAGATTTCTCTTGTGGACTGAATAAGACAAAAATCAGTGGATTCCCTCCTCCGCTTTTTAAAGCATGGATAAAGGAATCTGCATTGCCAAGTATTGTATTCAGCACCTGCGGCTGTCTGAATACCTTAAAGCTGAAGAAAAGCCTAGCAGTAACTATTCTTATAAATGTTCCTTTCCCTCTCCTCCTACCTATCTTGTCTATTCTGCAAAAAAAAAAAAAAAAAACAAGGTGTGTGTACCTACCTATTTTTAATCTTTTCCAGTCACAGCAGCCCACAGCTCCAATGGCTGGACCATGAGAGCTCATGGGTGACGTCATGGCTCCTGAAATGTGCAGCCGTTGTCAAGTGCTTTCATTACACAAAGCTACAGGATCATGTGACTGGACCAGAGCAGGGGAAAAATAGGTAAGGACACGCATTTTTTTCCCCCTTTATACAAATGAGGCAGGATAGGTAAAAAGAGGGGGAGGTGGAATTTTTAAGAATAGTTAGAGTTGGGCTTTTCTTCCACTTTAAGAATGACTGCATGTGGCAGGATGCAATCACTGTTTGACCAAACATTTTCCACTTAGCTCAGTCAATTTTTAAATTAGCTTTTGTAGAGCCAGGTGGTGCCAACA
Source organism: Pelophylax lessonae (assembly GCF_965119305.1). Taxonomy (NCBI): domain Eukaryota; kingdom Metazoa; phylum Chordata; class Amphibia; order Anura; family Ranidae; genus Pelophylax; species Pelophylax lessonae. Next base: position 489,213,074 of record NC_138772.1, on the reverse strand, counting down.
GGGCCACTTGCGTCTCAATTTTTCTTTCCTGTGTATGGCCAGCTTCACTAGAAATCACTGGGTGCTTACTAGTACATTATGTGAAATGTTAATTGTAGCACCCAGAAAATTGTTCCTGACAATGATTGTGTTTGTGGAATAGTAGAAATGACGTTCCAAACTTGCCTCTTTCCCTGTACCTCCAAGCTCCCAACAGACGCACACCCAAGAGTTCATCCCTGCTCAGCTGTGCTGCTTATCAAGTAGAAATGAATGGGCTGTTGGACTGCCAGACAATTACTTACCTTGAGGTCGGGTATGTTAAATTTGGAGTTGGTCGATAAGTTATTGTTCTTGGTTGTAGCTGCCATCAGTTTCTCCCAGGTCTGCTGGCAGGTTTTTTCCCCCGGGGCAGAGATCAACCAGAACTCGGTCATGATTGCTGGTTAAATGCTGATCTCACTCAGATCTTCACTGTAAAAAAAAAAAAAAAATAATAATAATAATCTTAGCAATTTTACTTAAACATTTTAAAGAAAATGTAGAGCCCCTTACACTTGGGGTGGGCTCCATTGGAGTCCGCTGCTCAGTGGGGAATCTGTCCACTGATCCTCACTGAGCAGGTGGATGGCTGGTCTGTGTCTGCTACTTATGTAGAGCAGACACAGACACAGCCCGCTTTCTTCTATGGGCGGTCAGATGTAAAGGGACCACCTGTCCGTTTACACCAGACTGCCATCCAATCTGCCAGATGGAGGGGGATCCCCCGCCGGTCTGGTTTTATCGCCTTGGATCAGAGGTTGGCGGGTGCAAAGGGACACATGTCCATTTACACCCGCCGCTCCATAGAGGTGACTGGAGGGTCAAATTGGGTTTGCCTGAAAAACTGACAGGCAGACCTGATTAGCCCACTAATGTGAAAGGGGCCTTAGGTGGTTTTGTATATATTTACTTTGTATAGATGACACTTACAATTTTGTTCCTTAATATAAAATATTTTAAGGTAGATATGAAATATACATATAGGGCTGCAACGAACGATTATTTTCGTAATCAATTAGTTGGCCGATTATTTCTTTGATCAATCAGATAATAACCTAAGAAAATTTTGGTGTATAATTTAGTTAATATGTAAAGTTTAAAAAAATTGGATTTTTGACTTACCGTAAAATCCATTTCTCTGATGTTCATTGACGGACACAGCTCCTTATATTCTTAACCATTGGGTTATGATGCCCCCTACAGGAGTAGGACACTAGGCACAAAAAAAAAAAAAAAAAAAAAGTCTGGCTACGCCTATGGGCAGTTCCAGGGGGTATACTCCTCTCAGTTTAGGTACTCAGTTTTGTTATAAGCAGTGTCAGAAAAAATACAACTCTACAGGGGGGTGGGTGCTGTGTCTGTCAATGATTAGAGAAGAGAGTAGAGAGGGTAGAGAGCGCTTTAATAGGAAAAGAGGAACCTAACCCCTGATGGAATAGGCCTGAATCACTGTCTGTCTGATCCATCTTGGAATGGTTGCAGAGGAAGCAGACAACCCTGTCCGAGACCCATCTGTAAGCACAAATAGTAAGTGTCTGACTTCCTAAAAGACTCCATAGCTGCCAGGTACACCCAAATTGCCTGAATAACATCCAAGGCATGCAAGTCAATTTCCTTAGTATGTTGTTGGCCTGGGACACAGGGAAGGCAACACAATGTACTCATTCAAATGGAAATCAGAGATGACCTTTGGAAGGAATGATGGACAGTAAGGTGAACACAAGGATAACGCCGCCAGTCAACACAATGTCTTCATTCCCACCTTCAGAGACAGCGTAAACAAGGGAATCTCCCGAAGATTCTCAAAGGTAAACTTCTGGAGGATTGAAAGCACCAAATTGGGGTCCCAGGGTGGCAACGGAGACCGCAATGGAGGAAGCAAATGACGAACACCATGAAGAATGGTATGCTCCAGGGAGTGTGGCCAAGGGTCGTTAAAAGAAGACCGCCAAAACCGACACCTGGCCCTTTATGGTACTCAAGACCAATTTCGATTCAACCCCCCGTGAAGAAAGATCAAGATCCGAGCCACCGAGAAGGAGCAAGGATGAACCCCAAGGGACTCACACCATGCGATGTACGTCTTCTACGTACGATGGAAGATTTTCCTAGAAGTAGATTTCCTAGCTTTTAACAGTGTTGGAATCACTGATTCAGACCAACCCCTATCCTTCAGTACCTGACTTTCAACAGCCAAGCCGTCAGAGCCAGCGAATGTAAAGCAGGGTGGAAGATTGGCCCTTGGGACAGCAGATCCTCCCTGAGAGGAAGCTTCCAAGGAACGTCAGGCACCAGATCAACGTACCAAGCCCTGTAATGACGATACTGACCCCATGGGCCCCTGCATCTGTGGCAACCGCCAGAGGATCCCTTGACCGTGCCACGAACCTCTGCACCTTTCTGTTGAGCCGAGATGCCAACAGATCCTCCTCGGGTGTGCCCCACTGGAGACACAACTGATGAAAAACCTCCGGATGAGGAGACCATTCCCCCTGGTCCAACGCCTGCCGACTGAGGTAATCCGCCTGCCACATTTCCACTCCTGGAATATGTACGGCTGAAAGGGCTGGAACGAATATTCTGCCCACCTGAGAATGCCGGCAACCTCCAGATCCGCCAGGACACTTCTTATGCCCCCTTGGTGATTGACATAAGCCACAGCTGTGGCATCGTCTGATTGAAGATGATCCGTCAAATATTCCAGGCACAGTCTGATCGCTTGGAGCTTCAGGATATTGATCGGTAGTCTGGACTCTTCCAGTGTTCAGACCCCCTGAGCAGAATTTCTGTCGAGAACGCCTCCCTACCCCGACAGGCTGGTACCCGTGGTGACCAACATCCAATACAAGGGTAGAAAGGATTTGCCCTTCCAGAGCGCCAGAGAACAAAGCCACCAGAATATCCCTTGCAGGGACCTCGTATGGAACCGTGCAAAAGGGACCGCCTTAAAAAGGTAGACACTATCAGGCCCAGCACTCGCATGCAAGTCCGGAAGAATGACCATCTGCTGGACAGCAGGAGGAGAATTGCTGCCTGCAGTTTCTGGAGTTTGTCTAGCAGAAGGAGTACTCTGGGTAAGGCAGAGTCCAGAGTCAGACCTAGATAGTCTAGTTTCGTGGAAGGAACCAAGGCAGACTTCTGAAGATTCAGAACCCAGCCAAACTTCCTCAAGGTTAGTATGGAGATCTCTAGGTTTTCCAGCATCGCAGTAGGAGACTCTGCTCGCAGAAGGTGGTCATCCAAATAGCCCAGGAACGCGACCCCCTGCTGATGCAACAATGCTAGCATCGGTCAAGGGGCTCACAGCAGGGCATGGGGCACATCAAGGGGCTCACGGCAGGGCATGGGGCACATCCAAGGGGCTCAGGGCATGGGGCACATAGCATAAAAATGGGGCACACAGCAGGGCACACTGCATGGTACAGGACACAGGATATAAGGCAGGGCACACTGTTGTAGAAGTTTTCTTTAAATGCAGAGTAGCGCAGGAACCAGCTGTAATAGGACCTCTCTTATAGCACGATTCTTCCTGCCTTCCCCTCCTCTCTTCTCGTCCATCCCAGGTGATGTCATTTACAAGCACCTGGGTTGGGCAAAGGGGCCGGCGGGAAGGACTGCGCTATGAGAGGGGATGACGTCATCTGTGACATAAGGGGGCGGGGTCTCCCGATGACGTCAGTTGTCGGCCACGCCCCTAAAGGCTATATAATAAGCTGCACAGACTGGAGACCGGCATAATCACCGGAGACGTCGTCGGAGGAGGACGAAGAAGAGCCGACAGCAAAAGAGCAGAAGACCGGAGAGGAGAAGACAAGAACGGCGGACAGCCAAAGAGCAGAAGACCGGAGAGGAGAACACAAGAAGGGCGGACAGTCAAAGAGCAGAAGACCGGAGAGGAGAAGACAAGAAGGGCGGACAGCCAAAGAGCAGAAGACCGGAGAGGAGAAGACAAGAAGGGCGGACAGCCAAAGAGCAGAAGACCGGAGAGGAGAAGACGAGAAGAGAGGACAGCAAAAGAGCAGAAGATCGGAGAGGGAGAATACCGGATGAAGATTTTTAATAAACTTTCCAAAATGTCTCCTGTCGTTATGTACACACACTGCCTTTTATGTGGTTAATGGGTAGGGGTACAGTGTACCCCATACCCATTCACATAGGGAGGGGTCCGGGATCTGGGGGGCCCCCTTGTTAAAGGGGGCTTCCAGATTCTGATGAGCCCCCTGCCCGCAGACCCCCACAACTACCGGCCAGGGTTGTGGGGATGAGGCCCTTGTCCTCATCAACATGGGGGCAAGGTGCTTTGAGGTGGGGGGTGCAGAGCCCCCCCTGCCCCAAAGCACCCACACCCCCCATGTTGAGGGCGTGTTGCCTGGTATGGTTCAGGGGGGGTGGGGCCGCTCACTCGTCCCCTCCCCTTTCCTGGCCTGCCGGGCTGCATGCTCGGATAAGGGTCTGGTATGGATTTTGGGGTGACCCCACGACGTTTTTTCGGCGTGGGGCTACCCTCAAATTCCATACCAGACCCTAAGGGCCTGGTTTGGAACCTGGGGGGGAACCCCACGCCGTTTTTTTCCCCATTTTGGCGTGGAGTTCCCCCTCAAGATTCTCACAGCGCAAGTCGCGCCGCAAGTCGGATCACCCTGATCCGACTTTCGGTGCGACTTCCATTCAAATCAATAGGCTCCCATAGGGAACCATTGATTTTGAATGGAGGCAGAAAAAACGCTGCTAAAAGCTACTGTGGCCAAACGTGCAATAACGCTAATGGAAAAAGCTACTGAAAGCACGTTTTTACAGCTGCTTTTTCCCGGCGTCAAGAAACAGCTTTGGAGCTCGTTTTTATGACGCCCTGTGTGCATGGAGCCTAAGTGGTGGGATTGAGGGGAAAAATAAATGTAAGTGTTTTTTTTTTGGCTTTGTATGAATTTTGTATAATGAGAAAATTAATAAACTTAATAAAAGAAAAACGCATTACACATTTCTCCCACAGTCCTTTCCAATTATACACTATGATGTTCTTTAGCTTGCAACTTTGTCATCAATAGGACTCTGCAGGACAGACCTGTAGAAGGAGGGGGGGGGGGGGTGGGATCACTGAGACCACAAAGATTATGTTCGCAAAATTCTCAGGTCTACTAGTCAGTCTCTTGTTTGTAATGTCTGGTTGGCCCGGTGTATTTGGCTCTCTTGGGACATGCAGTGCAACCATTTACCTTTCTTTTACCCCCTATACAGTTAGAGAATATGGCTCCTTACAGGACGATCCCCAAGGCTTACTATGGGTGCAAATACTTTACAATTGAAAAAAGAATAATAGCACTGGAAAGGCATTTGATTCTGTAATCCACATGGTAGCCACGGCTCAATCTGTCTGTGCTTCTTTATTTCAGATACTGTAGCCTCTAGTCATATCATTTTTGCATGTGCAATCATTAAATATGTAGCAAACGCACAACAAACACAAAACAGCTTGTGAGAATGTAATTGCTGCTTAGGCTACCACTATGTGTACACCAATAACACTGAGCGGTCAAATTGAACAGCCGAAACTAAAGTCTATATGTGCAATTACTGTTTATACTGCAAGCACACCAAGTGGCTAAAGTAGCCTGAAGGCACATCATTCACAATAAAAAAGTAACAGATAGTGATGTGCTGACATAATACTGCTGATCATATGACAAACCGTCCCTAATTGACCGGTTTGTGACCACAATACACCTTTTAGAGTCATCACACACAGCACCCTGTGCACAGAGAATGTTAATATAGCAGCAGGGAGAGAGGGGGGATTCCTAATTGTCAGAAATTGCCGTCAAGCTGATAAAATAGTTATGGAGTTATAGCCAAGTTAACTGACATATGCTGATAATGCTACAGATGGTCTGGGCATTGAAGGTTCAAAGACCTCTGGGCACAAAGGAGACAGCGCCACCTTCCACTTTTTCCTCATTGGCTCACTGGCTGTGATTGACAGCACCAGGACTCCCACTGCTGTGTGAGCCAATGAGAAGAGAGAGAGGGAGAGAAACAGGAGAGCCGCTGCTCTCATGCACATTGCTGGATCGAGGAAATGGGGCTCCGATAAGTCTTATGGGGGGGGGGGGGGCTTCACCCAGAAAGTTGTTTATCTACTGCCTTTAGAACCCCTTTAAACCTTGTTCTACACAAGACCTAGATTATCCTTTTGCATGGTCCTTTAGGCATGCATTTCATGTTCCACCCTAGGAAAAGAATCCCTGTGACCTTATTGCTAACTAAGCGGAAAAAGGACATTAGCAATGTGGTCCATAAGTATCTGAGGGGAGGGTCCATAATTACTGAGTGCCTTTGTTCATAAATTATGGCTTTCATTCTTGCTCCTAGAGTGCGCCTGAGATACGGGGAGGTGGGCTCTGTTGGGTCACAGAAGAATGTGAATGTACAATGTATATGTAAAGCGCTGCGTAAATTGACAGCGCTATATAAGTACCTGAAATAATAATAAATAATTGAACCCCCTTTGGAGACCTGTCCTTTGACTTCCCGTCCCAGTAACCAAGAACATAGTAAGGGGACATCTCGCCTGCAGTGACATGGTAGAAACAGAAGGGAGCAGAAATCTCTTCAAAAGGCATCCATGCAGCTTTTTAGTAGAACGTCCTGTTCTATCACCAATCATCTGAGTGTGAGGGAATCTCTCCAATGGGGGCAATAAAACATGATAGGGTTTCTAAACCTTCAAATGCCATCCAAAATTAAAAGAAAGGTTTAACCTTTAAAGCAAAACTTTGGTTAAAAACAAAACGAACTGCCCAGCCAATTTAAAAATAAAAATGCATCTTTGGCTGCAATACTCACCTACCCTCTGGGGCTGTCCAGCACACATTTTTGGCTATGCTTTCAGTTTGAAAGATGTCCAGCATCATTGATCTACTTCCTGTGAGCCCAGACTGTCAAGAGTGCGGGGGATATTTTCTTGGTACACTTTGGGCCCCTTTGTACCAATTGAGGATCTTTTAATTGCCACGGCCTACCTGAGTATTGTTGCTGACCATGTCCATCCCTTTATGACTACAGTGTACCCATCTTCTGATGGCTCCTTCCAGCAGGATAATGCACCATGTCACAAAGCTCCAATCATCTCACCACTGCTTTCTTGAACATGACAATGAGGTCACTGTACTCCAATGGCCTCCACACTCCCCACATCTCATCCAATAGAGCAGTGGTCCTCAACCCTGGCCCTCAGGGCCCACTAAAAGGCCAGGTTTGCAAGATAACTGATATACATCCCAGGTGATATCATTTGCTGCTCAGTGATTACAGTATTCTAGTCTGCATCTCTCCAAGGTAATACTTAAAATCTGGCCTGTTAGTGGGCCCTGAGGACCGGGGTTGAGGACCACTGCAATAGAGCACCTTTGGAATGTGGTGGAATGGTAGATTCGCAATATGGATCTGCAGCAACCGCGTGATGCTATCATGTCAATATGGGCAAAAATCTCTGAGGAATGTTTCCAACATATTTTTGAATCCATGCCACAAAGAATTAAGGCAGTTTTGAAGGAAAAAGGGTATTCAACCTGGTACCAGCAAGGCGTACCTTATAAAGTGGCCGGTGAGTGTGTGTGTTTCTAACCTGCTCTACTGGTTTTGGGGGGTTTTGTGAGGAAGTCAAAAAACATTCAGCTCTCCAGCGACCTATGGGCTGGAGAATTCTCACAGAAAATGCCAGTGAGGTGCTGAGCTCACACCTTCATAAACTTGCCATTTCTGTGCATGTCAGTTATCGCTTCTCTGTGTGCAGAGATTATCAGCTGAGAACATGTTCTGCGCTGATCATCTCAGTTTCATAAACGAACTGAGATAAGCTGCAATCCTGAGCTCTTCCTGGTTTCAGAAATGGACACCTATGTCCACTGACCCTAGGCCCACCTATCCACGATTTCTGCGTGCTGCTTTTGAGCAGGCATGGCTGCCCATTCAAATGAATGGGCTACCGTGCCTGTGTTATTGCAAAAAAAAAAAAAAAGTGCATGCACCTTTTCAAAAACGCATCCCTGTGGTTCCAACACTGTAATTTTACTCGCGTCAGGGTGCATTCAGCCTGAATGGCAGCTCCGTGCATCTCCGCAGAGCAGTGCGTTTTCACTGCGGGTAGTTGCTTGTGGGGGAATTGCTGCGATTCCTGCTCCTGCACGCAGAGATGTGAATGTAGGGTGAGATGTGTTTTTCTGCACACATGTGATTGGTTCACACCTTATGTGTGCAGTGATGTGCAGAAAAATGCAGCTCAACAGGGTAGGTGTGAATAAGCCCTTACTCGGTGGATCTGAAAACTTCAAAAATTTAACAAGCAATGCACTCATGTAGCAGGTATATCTCTGCAACTGTGCCCTCTGCCGCTGCCATTTATATATTTTTTTTTTTTAACCAACATTAATGTATGAATGTATCATTTAACAGCCATATAGTCCATATATAGCTATATAGCCTTCAGAGACCCCTGCTTCCAGCAAAGGTTCGGGGTAACTAAGGGTATACACTAGAGATCGACCGATTATCATCAAAGCTGATATATCGAGGGCCGATCTGCACTTTCCCTGACCAAGGTGGCCGATAATACCGATATTTCGGAAAGTGCTTGTACCGGAGTGATGCCTGCAGCTAGAGGCATCACCCCAGTACCAGCATCCATAGCCGACGGTCGGTTGTCTTGTAATGACAACCGATGCGGCTGAGAAGCCACTCGGCTGTCATTACAAGGAGCGGGAGGGGATGCCCCCCCCCCCTCCCGCAGCTCACCTGGGTCTTCCGTCCCCCTGGCAGACCCAGGCAACCAGCTGCACGGCCGCCAAAGTCCCGATCAAAGCGGCTCTGATCAGGTCTCCATGCAAAAACCCGGAAGTGATGTCATGACATCACTTCCGGGTACTGTCTGGCACCAGATTAAAAAAAATGACAGCATTCAAAACAGCCAAACTTAGCGTTTTGAATGCTTTTAAATGCAGAGGAGGGGTTTGGGGTCTTTTAGACCCCCAGATCCCTCGACAAGAGTACCTGTCAAATTTAAAAAAAAACATTTTTTTAAATGTATGAAAATATGGGCGCATATCAGCCGATACCGATATGCATTAGCCAAAAGATGGGTAACGATATCGGTCGATCACTAGTATACACAGCCTTCAATCCCCGATCTGATAGCTCAATGCAATTAGCAGTAACCTATATGGAGTCAAAATGTTCACAACGTTGAAAAATCTCAGCACAATGGTGAATAATCCTTCCTCTTCTCAAAGGAAAGAGGAAATGAAGTGCCTAGGTTGCATGATATACAGCAGTCCACGATATTTATGGACGGGGAGACATCGGGCAGACTTCAGACACTATTAGCCTTTGAAGCATAACTGTACTTTTAGCAGACGTATCCTTAAAATGTTGTCACCTGCACTCCAAGCAAACCCCACCCGTTCCCCCCAAAGTCTGCCATTTACCTGCCCATGATCCACAAAGATCTTTGCAACCACACAGCCTCTCCATTGAAAGTATCCTGGCCACTGGCCAGGCTGCACATGAGCAGTAAAATCCTAATTTGTTCCTATAAAGAGACCATCAACTGCTAAAGGCAACAACTGACAGTCCCGTGTAGAGGCTGTGTGGCTTCCAAAGGCCCCACAGCAAAGGACTTCATGAATTGTGGACAGGTAAAGTGGTAGATATGGGGGTTGTTAGGAGTATGTGGATGGGGGGGAACATTTTATTTAAATCAAGTTGATTTAAATGACAATTTAAATCATGATTGAAATCACTTGTAAAAAGGCTTGACTTAAATCAACTCGATTTAAATAGCCACTGCCATCTCTGTCCTGCAGCGGCTCCTCCTCTGACCCACTGTTGACTCACTGACAGTTCCATTCACTTGAATGGGGCGGCTGGGGATGCGGCAGTGACATTAAAGGTGAGGGATGGGGTGTCAGCAGGTGAGTGGAGGCCCGCTAACAGGCGCTGCCATGATGGATCTGAAATGACAGGTGCTCTCTAAGAGCCGATTCACATTAGCGCGACTTGTCAGCCTGACAAGTCGCGGTATGTCGCGGTCCATTGATTAGCACAGGACCCGTTCTAATAGGAGCGACACAAGTCGCTCCGACTTTTAAAAAGGGTCCTATACTACTTTGGGGCAACCTCGGAGTGACTTGCATAGACTTCCATTATTGGCACTTTTCCACTGCAAGTACCGTCTCGTACCGGCTCGGCTCTACTCGGCCCTGCTTGGCCCGGTTTGCTTTTCCACTGCTGGTACCGCATGGTATAGTGTCGGAACGGTTCGGTACGGTATAGGTTTGCTTTTCCACTAAAGTAGTACTAAAGTTAAGTGGGTGGGATAACAACGGGGTGGGTGGGATTCTCTGACCAATCAGTGGCTAGTAGTGACAGCATGCAAAGGATTGTGGGATATGGTACCAGTTTGGTACCTGTTGGAACCACAATCGAGTAGGTACTGTGTTTTTTCAGAGCCGTACCGTACTGTACCATTCGGTTCCATGCAGTTGAAAAGCAAACCTATACCGTACCAAACCGTTCCGACCCTATACCATGCGGTACCATGCAGTGGAAAAGCACAAAAGCGTGCCGAACCGGTACGGTTCCATGCAGTGGAAAAGCGCCATAAGTGAAGTCCCTGCAAGTCGCGCTGAAGTCACGGTGCACAGCGGTGCATGCGACTTCACAGGTCGCCCCCCAAAGTCGTGTCGCGCTAGTCTGAATGGGCTCTAAATGTAAGGACTTATTCTTGTTAGTAGTTAGAATCTTTAATATTTGCAAACAAAATTAAGGTTTCCTATTTAGAATAATAAGCTGCCAGGTTAGTAAAGCAGCAATATCATAATGATTCAATCACACAGTTTGTAGTGTACATAGATTTGCAAAAGGAAGGATGAAGGAATATTCCTGAACTTTGTTTTATTTCATGATTAATGTGAAATTGTGCGAATGCATCAATGCAGTGCATGTTATCTTAGCTTGCGGGCTTGGATTCATTGAATGAGTTTACCAAAAATGTAAATTTTTCAGAACATACAGCCTCATGCTACATAACTAAGCTCCATTTGATGCTGAATAAATGAAATTATTAATGTATCTTAAATAAAAAAAACTATCTTTAGATAGATTTTTATTCCAAAAGCCTTTTATTAAAATAAATTTGATAAAAAAAATGTTAATTATTGCTTTTTGTAAGTACACAGTATTTGTATATAGATGAATTTGAAAGTGTATATTGCTAGAGGCATAGCAGGTAACAAAGGCTAAAATAACTACCTTTCCTGGAGAAATTGCTGTTTCACGTCCCATCCAGTGATGGTCACATGACCAAATCCCCAGGTATTTAGTCACATGCTCTCTACTGCAGAAAAGTATAGACTGGCATGCCCTTCCCTTGACTGGTGCTTAAGGCAACTTGGAGGAGAATTCCCCAGGAAAGTTTTTTCAGACCATCTATTACACATCATGTACTCATGGCAGCAAGACTGGTAGACATAGCTTCTAGCTGACATTGAAGCATGTCTTTTCCTAAAATCACTGAACTACTTCCCTTCTTTAGGTTTAGCAATCGCAATACACAGAACTGAAGTGAGTGGTCAGGCCATTTCCTGTCATGAGTTAAGAGACATTTCTTCCACTATGTCAGAATGAATGGAAGGTGGGGGGGGATGGGGCAATGCTGTTCTTTTACCAGTACAATGATCCTACTGGTAGAAATCACTCACTGCTATCCATACAAATCAGTGTGTTCAGACTAAAGCCTCGTACACACGCAACGATTATCGGCCGACCGATCGTCCGACTTTTGTCCAGAGGTGTGTTTTGTTGGTTGGAATGTGCCTAGACTGCACGCAAATTTTCTCGGCCAACAAAAATCTACTTCTGAAGTGATGTCATGTGCTGGTTGACTTTCCGTATGTTTTTTCTTCTCTGTGCATGCCCAGTCTTGCTCATCAGATTTTTGTCTGCCGAAATCTGTACTGACTGATGGAAAATCGGCCGTTGTGGTGACGGCCAACAAAAATTTTATATTCTGCACACCAGATTTTATTCGGCCGAAAAGTCGGAGTTGGTTGTCGGAAGCATCATACTAACAAGCCGAAAATCGGCAGATCGGTCGTTGGACGAAAATTCCCGGCCGAATTTCGATGCGTGTGTACGAGGCTTAAAGATGACCATAGACGTCCAACAAGACTTACAAGGGTTTATGATGGGGAGAACAGGGATGAGTGAACTGATTTGTCCAAAATCGATTTCTCCAAAGCGAAACTCCTAATTTATTATTTGATCATTGAGCTCCTTAGATGAAATATTTTTTTAAAAAATGAAAATCCAGTTTTTGTAGGGTGCTTTTTTGTGAAAGATAAAAAAAAAAAAAAAAAAACCTAAAACAATGAGCAGTTTTTTTGGCACAAGAATAGATCACATTGAGTTTTTGTATCTGCTTATGAAGCCAAATGAGAATTTTTGATTTTAGATTTTTATATGTGACTAATTGTATCATTAAAAAAAATGGTTTAATAAAGCTCGAGGATTAAAAAAAAAAAAATAGAAGGATTGTGCAACCCTCAGCGGCTAGTTAAAGTTGATTGCCTGCCTCCTCCCCAAAAAGGAAAATAGAAAACAAAAAAAAAAAAATCAAAATCGTATTCATTTTGCCCTCCTTTACTTTGACTGTCTTCTATTTTGCCACAATGGCAGATTTTTGCTGAGATCTACCCTTTTCTGACGAAAGTCCTGGTACATAAACATTCTTGATCTCTTTCATCCCCAGAGGAGACACGTGTCCACGCAGATGATCCTTGCTTATCTCGGAGGGAACATCAGCTTTTTCTACAGGTACCTATGGACAATTAGTGTATGGATGCCACAGAACAAAACATCATGGTGCAAACATCCACTTTCAAATTATGGAAATAAAAGTGTTGGTACCGGAATCAGGCCACGTTGATCCTCCCTTGTCCTGCCTAATTTTAGGTTCATTCTTTCCAGATTCTGTTACAGATTGTTGTTGAAGCCCTGAAGAAAGGGAGTCCAGTCCCCAAAAGGTGTTAGCTGTATCGGTCATCCCTGTTTAAACAATTTAAATTAACTCGCAAAAGTGAATGACGTTCCTTACTAGGTGGTCCTAATCACTTACCGAGGATTCAATCTTCTAAAATGCAATTTTCCTTTAGAGAACAGACCAATGCACACCTACCAGTATCACGGGTCTACTTCCTCCAAGTAGTAATCCCCTCTACCCACCTGCCTGGGTTCAGCCCTGCTGCAAACCTACAAGGTATTTCACATGGGCAACAATAACAAAAGGTTGATCTGAGTTTTTACTGCCCAAATAAAAAAAAACATGGCGGCCATTCAGGGCCGTACAGATTACCATGGTTCCACTACTGCAAGTTTAACATGGTATGTCATGTTTAGCAGTTAGTACTGCCTGCTAACTGCACCCAATGTGTCAACTTCTTGGCATGTGGTTGCAGCACATTATCCCCCCCGGGATCAAAATAAAAATTGCTTTTCAGAAGCCGTTTGCAGGCATTCAGGAGGCAATAATGCTGCCTCATGAATCTGTATGTGAATATCTGTAAGCCACCTGTGGTCCACTGCTGATCTCTTTTCAGGGTGGTAAACTCTGCCACTAATGTGAACAAGGCTCAGCACAGTTATGTTGTGACCCATCACATATACAGATCAGCTCAGGTTTTCTCTGAACTAATCTCTAACCCAAAATTCCACTTTTCCTGTACTCCAGTGAGCTCTGGAGTGGAGAATGATCCGGCCTGCAGCTTAATGGAGTAGAAAGAAAAAAAGAAAAGATTCAGAAGTTTGGGTTAGAGAGGAGTTTGGAGGTCGCTTGAGCTAATATTTATCCTCATCCACGACTCGAGAGCCAACGTCTAAGGCAGAGGTGTCAAACTCAATTTTATTGCGGGCCGCATCAGCATTATGGTTGCCCTCAAAGGGTCGGTTAAACCTGTAAGATTAGATGTCCAGAGCAACCCCCACCCCCTTACATGAGATGTCAAAAGCCCCCCCCCCACCATAAATCAAGAGTCACCCATCCTTCCTGACATCACAATGCACCCCCTTACCTTGTGCTACTGTCAGGAAGAAGATGCGGGTCTGTAGGAGGAGTTCTGCCCTCCTCTCTGCTGTGGACTTCTGGGAAGGGGGGGCAAAGACAAGCCTTTCTGCAGCAGTATAGAGAAGCACAGGATCTGGTAAGGAGTTCTGTCCTCTCTGCTGCCGGTTACTGAGACAAGGGGGGTGCTTCAGCTGCAGGAGAGGTACGAGGGCCACATGAAATGGCCTGGGGGGCCACATTCGGCCTGCGGGCCTTGTGTTTGACACCTGTGGTCTAAGGGCTCATTCAGACATTCCACACACAGGTGATTGGGGGGAATCCCTCCTACTGAGCCTTTGTACTTTGACAGAGGGAAGACTTCCCTGCCATCAGAATACAGTAATCGGCGCCGCCGGCTGAGCTGATCAAGCAGAACATTTTCCATCAGGCTGATTGTATACAAGTCAACGGATCGACTTGCGTACAACCAGCCTGCATTCACATGGTTTGAAATTTGCTGAATTTCGATCCATGTATGGCTGGCTTCGGGGACTAGAGAAGAGCTCCGGTGTGATTGGCTTCCAGCATTCACACTGCAGATATCTTTACATGCTGCTTCCTAAAAATTCTAGATGTCTACATTTACAGAAGCCTCCACCCCACCACTTTGAAGGGGCTCCACCATTTTTAAATAGGGCCAACATATACTTATTTGGTGCTTTACGGAAACGACTGAACCGCTTACATCACTTACCCGCCCCTGAGGAGCTTACACTTGCATGTCCCGAATAGAGATGAGCTCCAGCATGTTCGGGTGCACTTCAGGACCCACATGGCTGAGCCCCCCCCCCGGGAAGCCATCACCTGCAATGGGCCAATGAGGAAGGGAATGCCTCGGCCACAAATGATTGGCCCATTACAGATGACTGCTTCCTGACGGGCATGTGATCACCCTCAAGCTGGTCTCTATTAGGCCCCATTCAAACCTCAGCATTTTGTAGCTGGAAGCAGCTCAACAAGCAAATTCCCATTCATTCAACATCTGAGCGTGAACAGAGGCCACTGAAATAAATGGGATTCTCCTTGTTAAGTAGCTTCCAGCTACAAGATCCCCCGGTGTGAATGCAACCTTACGGAGTGCAAGCTCTTCAGGGGAGGGTCAGTGATGTAAACGGTTTGGTCATTTCTAGAACGCACCGCAGCAGTATATGTCAGCGCTATATAAAAATGGCAGAGATTCTCAAAAACTGGGGAAAAAATCTAGCAATGTCCCTGTAAATGACTGGAGACATCTAGGATTTTCAGGCAGCTGCATTCAATAAATGCCCTGGGCATGCTGGAAATTGTAGTCCCCCCCTCCAGTAGATGGGAGGGGCAGTGTCACCTCTATCCTAGATACACAGGGGGATGGTGTCAATGGTCAGATGGGTGAATCAGTCATATGATCTCCCCACCCACTGATGACACCAGAAGATCCCCCCCTCCATGTATGAGCTGATCGCTGGCTGCCCTGCATACATAGTACTGACAGATCCATACCTGGGTGGACGAGGAACGAAGACTGGGATCGCTACACACAGGCGACAGCTCTGCTCAGCACCTCTCCGCCATCCTCTCACTCACAAACCACCGCACAGCTCTCATTACAAGGAAGAAAGACGAAATACAAACACATAGATACCAATGTGTCCGCAGTACACGGCTTGGCAGAGCCATTTTGTAGAAGCCAGGCCATGGGTAAAGTAATGAATGGGCTATAACAAGATGGCCGCTTAGTGCGGAGACAACTATTATAAAGTAGATAGCGCTCTGCTGTTCGTTGCTCCGGTCACACATCGTATCACATGATTGTGTCAGCTGACACCCATAACAAGGGCTGAGCGCAGCCAGCTGTTCTGCCTCTAGGGGCAACATCAGTGCAGCCGTGCGCCGCAGCGCCACACAGCGGTGAACAGCGAAACACACGCAATAAGCTCACTTCATAACACTGAACTATACAAGCATGAGCAGGAGGAGGTGTGTAATAAAGCAAGCATGGAGTACAATAATGACACATGCTCTGATACGTCGTTATTGGAATATGGTGCTGAAATAAATCCACATACAAAATGTCCAAGAGGGAATAAATGTAATAAATACTTTAACCACTTTAAGACCAGAGGATTTGGTTGCTCAATGACCAGGGCCTATTTTGCGATTCGGCACTGCGTGACTTTAACGTACAATTGCGCGGTCGTGTGACGCTGCACTCAAACGAAATTGACGTTCTTTTTTCCCCACAAATAGAGTTTTCTTTTGGTGGTATTTGATCACCTGTGCGATTTTTATTTTCTGCGCTATAAACAAAAAAAGAGCGACAAATTTGAAAAAATAACAATATCTTTCACATTCATTTATATCAAATCCTCAAAAAAAAAAAAAATGTAAAAATCAAAATTTTTTAACATTTTAGGCCAATTTGTTTTCTGCTACATATTTTTGGTAAAAAAAAAAATCGCAATAAGCGTATTCTGATTGGTTTGCGCAAAAGTTATTGCGTTTGCTAACTACAGGAAAGATTTATGTCATTTTTATTGTTTTTTGTTTTTTTTTACTAGTAATGGTGGCAATCTGTGATTTTTTGCGGGACTGTGAAATTGTGGCAGACAGATCGGACCCCTAACTGACATTTTTGACACTTTTGGGGGTACCAGTGACATTACTACAGTAATCAGTGCTAAAAATATGCACTGTTACTGTAAAAAAGACACTGGCAGGGAAGGGGTTAAAAGTCTGGGTGATCAAGGGGTTAAATGTGTCCCTAGGGGCGTGATTCTAACTGTGGGGGGGCGTGGCTTGTGAAGTAATCACAGAGACATGCGACCCTTTATAGCAGGATCACATGACATCTGTGATCACTTCAAGGAGAATGACAGACGGCTGTCTCTCTTCTCTGTGGGAGATCCCGAGTGGCCGGCAGCCACCTGCCACACGCACTAGCTTTCCAGCTGATGAGCGGGGGCGGGAGCACGCCTCCTGCGGGGCGCGATCGCCCCCTAGCTCCTCCCAGGCGAGCGCCGTATATGTACGGGACTTTGCCTGGGAGAGCCAGACTGCTGCCGTAAATCTGCGGCGTGCGGTCGGCTAGGGGGTAATCTGTGTGACTTGACACCACATGGGCATTCACCTATCAGAATCCTGAAAGATATCACCTCCAGCGATTTAACCAGTTCTGGTTCTTAATGACCAGGCCATTTTTTGCAATTCAGCACTGCGTTATTTTAGCTGAGAATTGCGCAGTTGTGCAACGCTGTACCTAAATAAAATTGATGTCCTTTTTTTCCCCACAAACAGAGCTTTCTTTTGGTGGTATTTGATCACCTGTGTGATTTTATTTTTTGCGCTATAAACAAAAAAAAATATTTTTCACATTCTGCTATAGAACATTCCTAATAAAAAAATGTAAAAAAAACATATTTTGATTGATTTGGGCAAAAGTTATCGCGTCTACAAACTAGTGGAAAGGTTTATGTCATTTTTTTTTTTTTTACTAGTAATGGCGGCGATGTGCGATTTTTACTGGGACTGCGACATTGCGGTGGACAGATCGGACCCCTAACTGATATTTTTGACACTTTTGAGGGACCAGTGACATTACTACAGTAATCAGTGCTAAAAATATGCACTGTTACTGTAATAATGACACTGGCAGGGAAGAGGTTAACACCAGAGGCAATCAAAAAGTTAAGTGTGAGCCTAAGGGGTGTTTTCTAACTGTGAGGGGGATGGGCTTGTGGAATCAACACAGGGATCTGTGCTCCTAAATAGGAGGATCACAGGGACTCTGTGATCATTTCAGAGAGAACAACGGTCTGCTGTGTTTACAACAGCAGACTGTCGTTCTCTCTCCATGGGGAGTGATCGAGGCCGCCTGCCCCATGGATCGGATTCCCCGTTGCCTAAAGGAGCGTTTCCGCGAACTGATGTACCTATACGTCGGTTCTCACAAGCAAGCCAGCCTGCTGCAGTATAACTGTGGCGGGTGGTAGGCAAGTGGTTAAAGCAGGACCTTCTCTCTCAATCAACATGACTTATTTTAATCCTTATGCTGTTATCCTTAGTAAATAGGAATGTATATTATATTTACTTGTTTTCATTGTTTTTTACATTTCTTCAGTTGCTTTCTGGTTTCTTGCCTAGGCTAAAATTATGTCATACATCCCAGGAGTCTTCATGGACGTTTCTTTTTTTTTTTCATCTGGGGGAGGGGAGGGCGGGCTTTCTCAGCTAAGCCCACCCTCCTACCTTAGGGTTGCCACCTTTTCTTCAAGTCAAACCCAAACACTTTAGCGGCGCACTGCAATTTTTCTTTTTTGTAGTATACACTATACATATATTTTGTGATTAAATCATATGGATTTAATCACAATAGTACCCCTTTACATCAGAGTCCACAGAGCTCCCCTTTAGATCTGAATCCACAGAGTTCCTCTTTACATCTGAATCTACAGAGTTTCCACTTTATCTCCAGAGTTCCCCTTTACATCTGAATCTGCAGAGTTTCCTAATTATATCTGAATCTCCAGAGTTTCCCGTTACATCTGAATCTGCAGATTTCCCCTTTACCTCCGAATCTACAGAGTTTCCCCTTTGCATCTGAATCCACAGAGTTCCCTTACACTGTAAGAGGGAACTCTGCAAACTATGATGTAAGGGACAACTCTGGGAACTCTGATTTAAGGAGAAACACTGAGAACTCTGATGTAAGGAGGGGATTCTGATGTAAAAGGGAACACTGCAGACTCTGGTGTTAAGGGGAACGCTAATGTAATGAATTTACTCTTACACTGTAAGCGGGAGATCTTATGTAAGAAGTGCTCTTTGAACCCTGATTTAAGGGAGGGCCTCTGATATAAGGAGGAATGCTGTGGACTCTTATGCAAGGGGGAATTATGATCACTTGTGAAAATGTGGCCCATTTAGCCATTTTCCCTCCCCAGTGTCATGTGACTCATTAGTGTTACAAGGTCTCAGGTGTGAATGGGGAGAAGTGTGTTAAATTTGGTGTTATCACTCTCAATCTCTCATACTGGTCACTGGAAGTTCAACATGGCACCTCATGGCAAAGAACTCTCTGAGGAATTTTAAACAGGAGAGGGGTTAAGGCGTGGCATACTCCAAAATTATTGGCACATAGCAATTCAAAGATAATCTTCTCCTTAATAAATGTAAATGTTGGACAGTCTAAACCCCCACATCTGAAGACAATGAGATAACTTTATGAACATCCTAAGATTGCTGAGCAGCCTGAGGCCTCACAGTTGGGGACCATGAGGCAAGTTTCATTGGTAGGGATGGCCTTGCGGTTCGCCCGGCTGTCGGTTCACGGCAAACTTTGCTCGTTCGCAGTCCGCCGATATTGCGAACATATGGCGATGTTCGCGGTGGCCATATTAGTTTACATTGGGGAGAACTTTGACCCATGCCACATCCATCAGGTGGAACGGGACAGCCAATTGAGACATTTCAGCACATGGACATACCCCCTACCTTATAAATAGACCTGACCTGGCGGCCATTTTACATTCTGCTTTTTGTCAGTGTAGGGAGAGGTTTGCTGTGTGCAGCAGGGACAGATTTTCAGTGACACAAATCGCTCTGTTATAGGTCCACAAAAGTCCTTTTAAGGACTGGTATTTGGTATAGGTGTACTCTATCTATATTTTTGTCAGTGTAGGGAGAGGTTTGCTGTGGGGAGCAGGGACAGATTGCCAGTGACACAAATTGCTCTGATAAGTTCCACAAAAGTCCTTTTAAGGACTGGTATTTGGTATAGGTGTACTATTCTTTGGTGTGCAGTGCACTATATAGGGGTGTAATACACTTATAATATACTTTCTAATATAGAAAGCATATTATAGTGGATTTGTATTGTGCACTGTGCAGCATTGTGACTGGTGTGGTGAGCGTTTCTGCAGTGATACTACAACTACAAAGAGTGACAAAAGCACTTTTAAAAAAGTATTATAACTAGTGTAATAGACCAGTGGCCCCCCTACAGATTGAACTGGGGTGTTATCTAACAGTATACTTTTATAAGAGTGTATTTTTGTCCTGCAAAAATGTTGCCTCTTTTGCTGCGTTAACTGTGCTACACACAGTGACAACAGTTACTGGCCAATTATTTGTAGAACTGGTGTGATAAACCAGTGCCCCCCCCCCAATACCACAGATTGAAGCGGGGTGTTATCTAACAGTATACTTTTATAACAACGTATTTGTGTCCTGCAAAAATATTGCCTCTTTTTCTGCGTTAACTCTGCTACACACAGTGCCAAACTTACTGGCCAATTTTTTCTATAACTGGTGTGATAAACCAGTGCCCCCCTAATACCACAGATTGAAGTGGGGTGTTATCTAAGAGTATACTTTTATAAGTGTATTTGTGTCCTGCAAAAATATTGCCTCTTTTGCTACGTTACCTCTGCTACACAGTGCCAAAGTTACTGGCCAATTTTTTGTATAACTGGTGTGATAAACCAGTGGCCCCCAATACCACAGATTGAAGTGGGGTGTTATCTGAGTATACTTTTATAACAGCGTATTTGTGTCCTGCAAAAAAATTGCCTCTTTTGCTGCATTCACTCTGCAACACACAGTGCCAAACTTACTTGGCAATTTTCTGTATAACTGGTGTGATAAACCAGTGGCCCCCAATACCACAGATTGAAGTGGGGTGTTATCTAAGAGTATACTTTTACAAAGTGTGTTTGTGTCCTGCAAAAATATTGCCTCTTTTGCTACGTTAACTCTGCTATACACAGTGCTAAAGTTACTGGCCAATTTTTATGTATAACTGGTGTGATAAACCAGTGGCCCCCCAATACCACAGATAGAAGCGTGGTGTTATCTAAGAGTATACTTTTATAACAACGTATTTGTGTCCTGCAAAAAATTTGCCTCTTTTGCTGCGTTAACTCTGCTACACACAGTGCCAAACTTACTGGCCAATTTTTTGTATAACTGGTGTGATAAACCAGCGGCCCCCCAATACCACAGATTGAAGTGGGGTGTTATCTAAGAGTATACTTTTATAAGAGTGTATTTTTGTTCTGCAAAAATGTTGCCTCTTTTGCTGCGTTAACTGTGCTACACACAGTGACAACAGTTACTGGACAATTTTTTGTAGAACTGGTGTGAAAGACCAGTGGCCCCCCAATACCACAGATTGAAGCGGGGTGTTATCTAACAGTATACTTTTATAACAGCGTATTTGTGTCCTGCAAAAATATTGCCTCTTTTGCTGCGTTAACTCTGCTACACAGAGTGCCAAACTTAATGGCCAATTTTTTTTTTATAACTGGTGTGATAAACCAGTGGCCCCCCAATACCACAGATTGAAATGGGGTGTTATCTAACAGTATACTTTTATAACATTGTATTTTAGTCCTGCAAAAATTTGGCCTCTTTGGCTGTGTTAACTGTGCTACACACAGTGACAACAGTTACTGGCCAATTTTTTGTAGAAGAACTGGTGTGATAGACCAGTGGCCCCCCAATACCACAGATTGAAGCGGGGTGCTATATACCTTCTTCCACATATACTGCGCTTCTCTAGAGACTTTTGTCACAGGGTAATTTAAAAAATGACAGGCAGAGGAAGAGGCAGGCCCTTACGCAGGGGTGGTAGGGGTAGGGCTGGAGCAGTAGACCGGAGCCAAAGTGTGAAGTTTCAGAAGGTGTGCTCGATTACATCAAAGGATGCACCAGACTTGGTTGAGTGGCTCACTCAGCCTTCCTCTTCTGCACCCTCCTCATCCTTTCTATCTGCACCCTCTTCACTCTCTGCTGTGTACACCCCCAAAGACACCACCACCAACACCACCACCACCACCATATACCCTCTGCTTGAGTCACTGGAATTATTTTACGATCCATCACAAGACATTTGCGATGCGCAGCCATTCTTGGCATCGGATCAGGAAGAGGAGGTAGCAACAGCCGCCACTCAGCAGTCTGACGACAGTACCCAGATTAGCCCAAGGAGGTTGGTCCCGCTGTTGCTGCCTACTCCGAGATCTCAAATGTTAGTGGTGGCGAAGGTAACGTTGATGATGACGTGTCTATGGACGTCACGTGGGTGCCCACAAGAGAGGAAGAGGAGGGGAGTTCAAAGGGAGAGACGGACCAGCAGATAGGGAGGAGAAGCAGGCGGAAGTTACATTGCACAGGAGGGACAAATCAGCAGACTGCTAATGTATCAGGAGCGAGCCATCAACCATGTACAGTCACATCTGGCGCTCCCAGGATGCCGGCACATGGCTCCGCAGTGTGGGCTTTTTTTAATGTGTCCGCTGCAGCCTTTGCAGTCAACGCATAAGTCGTGGTAAGTCCAATACTCACCTAGGGACAACCGCCTTAAGAAGGCACCAGGACTCCCATCACCGAGCCCAGTGGGAGCAATGCTGTTAGAACCCACAAAGCCACACTCTAGGCTCTCACCATCCAGACTCTTCTCTTTCTCCTCTCTCCTCAAAATTGTCCTCCACTCCACCTTCCATCATGCCATCCTCTCATTGTTCTGGAAAAAATCAGGCTCCCGTGGCCCAAATGTTGGAGCGTAAAAAAATGATGACACCGGATAACCCTCTCGCCCAACGGTTGACAGCTGGCTTGTCGGAACTGATAGCCCGCCAACTACTGCCATATCAAGTGGTGGACTCAGAGGCCTTTCGGAAATTTGTGGCCATTGGAACACCACAATGGAAGGTCCCAGGAAGGAAATATTTCTCACAGAAGGGCATTCCAGAGCTTTATGGCCATGTTCAGCGGCAAGTGAATGTATCTCTGGCACACAGTGTCGGTGCCAAGATACATCTGACCACAGACACATGGTCAAGCAAACACGGGCAGGGAAGTAATATAACTTTTACTGCCCACTGGGTGAACCTTCTGACAGCCGTCAAGCATGTAACCCGTGGCACCCGTGTAGATTTGGTTTCACCACCATGGATTGCATCCAGGCCTGCCTCTTCTTCTCCTCCTCCTGATCAAGCCGTCAAGGAGCAGGAGCAGGAAGATGAGGAAGTCGCAATTTTGGATGAATTCCCTGAGGGTGCTACTTCATCTGAGACAAGTCAACAACAGGAGTCTGAAGAGGAGTCAGAGGAGGATGGTGCCGGGCGGATAAGGAGGAGCAAGAAGAGCATGCTTTAAACCTTTCTGGGATCCCTGGTGTTGTCCATGGATGGGGGAGGAGAACGAGGACGAGATTATCCAGGATGATGAGCTGGAGCCAGGCCACTACACCGCTTCCAGTTTAGTGCGAATGGGGGCCTTCATGCTCCAGTGTTTTAAGGGGGACCCCCATATAAAAAGCATAAAGGGCAAGGAGCAGTACTGGATGGTAACGTACTTAGACCCCCGGTACAAACAAAAAATGTTACCACCAGCACAGAGGGTGGTCAGAATGCAGCACTTCCAGGCCTTGCTTCGAGAAATGCTGCATTCTGCTTTTGCGTGCACTGGCAGAGGAATTTCCACCCACAGAGTAACAGTTGAGGGTAGCAATCCAACAGCGCCTGCAAGAAGAGGGCGTTTTGAAGATGTGTTGGTCACTTCAGATTTGAGATCATTCTTTCAGCCGACCAATCGACAGCTGTACTCCGGATCCAGCATCAGGGAACGCCTAGACCGACAGGTGTCCGACTACATCGGGTTAACGGCCGATGTGGATGATCTGAAGAGTGATGAATCCCTGGACTACTGGGTGGGCAGGTTTGACCTCTGGCCAGAGCTTGCACAATTTGCAATGGAACTGTTGGCTTGCCCCCCGGCCAGTGTCCTGTCCGAAAGGAAGTTCAGTGCAGCAGGGGGGATCGTGACCGATAAGCGCACTCGCCTAGCTCATGACAGTGTTGACTACCTCACATTTATAAAAATGAATGAGGCATGTATCTCAGAGGAATTCAACACATGTGACCAGTAGACCATGTTTGATTAAAATTCCTCATGACAGGCCACAAATATCCGCCAGACCGCCATCCACCCACAACAATTCATGGTCCTTGTCTTCGGTAAATACAGCGGCATAAAAGGCATTTCATGTCTATTGAATGCCTAATTTTTGGGGCCTTTCATGGTCGACAATTATTTTTCCTGTCAATGCCTAATGTACCTTCAGCCACAGAATACAACATTCTTAGCTGTCAGGTAAAGGCATGTGAGCTAATTTTTGGGGCCTGGAATGGCTGTCACTTACCTATTTATCCTGTGAATGCCTAATGTACCTTCAGCCACAGAATACAACGTACTTAGCTGTCAGGAAAACGCATGTGGGCTAATTTTTTGGGCCTGTAAGGGGCGACACTTACTTCTGTATCCTGTGAATGCCTAATTTTTCAGAGTGGAATTTAAAATCAATGGGTCTGTAAACGTTCCGCCAAATTGTGGAAGGGATGCGGACCCATTTTACAGACGTGTGAATGGACCCAATATGTATTTCACATGTATTTACTGCTGCTGTCAGTTCTGGCTAATTTAAGAAATAAAAAATAATTTTTCCAATAGCAATACTTCTGTTTTGACAGTGTCAATGTTGTGGGACTATTTGTGCACAGCTAGTAAGTATTTTGTGGCTGCAAATATGACCTAAAGGTTTTTAAAGTTCGCCTTCCATTAAAGTCAATGGGGCCCGCCACGAACTTGCGGTTCGCGAACGTTTGGGAAAGTTTGCGGATAACCTTCGCGAACTGCCCCGGCCGATGTTCGTCCATCACTATTTATTGCCATCTGATTATTTTTCACCTCTGCACAACCACTGGTAGCCATTGCAATTTCCAGAACACTGCACATTCACAGGGATCAAATTAGGTTCTTTACTCACAAGTACCCAGGACAGCTGCCATCTTCTAGCTCCTTCCAGTCATGGGCCAGTGAGTGAGACAATCATTCTCCAGACCAGATCCCTTGTTATGAGGCTCTGCAAACAGCTTCTCAGGAGATCCATCCAGACCTTTAACCCTGACACCGCTGAGAGCTCTAGAACAGCTGCACAGTCCATGGGCTGCCTGAGGACAGCAGCCCCTCAGGCTCTGAAAACCTTTCTGGGGAGCAGGAACACGACTCTCCAGTGCTTCAAACTATTTATTGCCTTTCCAGACCCCTACTGGACACTTCTCTCCAGGGATTGGCTGGAGCATAATAAAAATTTAGGCTGGTTATTTGCATCTTACTCCCCAAGCTCTGGAAGCTTCTTCTAGAGACATGGGGGAAGCAATCAAACTCCCCGCCTGTGAAACCTTGAACAGAACAGGACAAACAATCACTGCTCCCTTGATTACAGAAGGAGGCAAAAACTAAATTTACCTAGCATCCTGCGCTAAGAGGGTGCTACTTCACACTCACTTCACCACACATTCTTCTAAAAAATCCCAACTACTTCTCAACAAGGGATGCTTTTCACACATGGACTACTCTTCCAAGTAGACAACTCTCCAAAGTCAAAACAGGCTATAGGGAGTCCGACCCCACTCAATAAAATAAGGGACTTTAGAGGGTTTGGATTATGCAATGGTGAGCATATTAGAAGAATAACATATTAGAAGAATAACAAGAAGAATAACATATTTAAAATTAAATGTATTGTATATACTTCATTAAAACATAAAAGAACGTCAATTGCATATGTAACATTGCAACTACGTATCCGCCATAAAGGAAAAGAAGACCTCCGGCCAGTAGATGTAAATGGCCCACTGATGGTCAAAAACGAGGATGATATGGGGCTGACGCATTTCGCTGAACTTTGTTGTTCAAAAGTGCATCATCAGAGACCCTTAAATTTCTTGGCAGACTTTATAGGAAACAAAAAAGTTACATATGGATACAAAAACTATTTCATACATACATTTGATTAATCATAATCAAGTTCATAGTAAAAAATGGAGGATAATGCTAACCACACAAAATATATATATGAGACCAGGTATGTCTTCAATGGCTAGGATAGAGAGTGCCCCGTAGGTACTCCAAGGATATCTGGCAGTGGTAGCTTGAGAGAAACCCAAACCGGGCCATCTCTCCTAGGAAGTACTGAGCCCTGCAGCCCCCGGCAAATAGCAAATAGTTCAACCATAAAGGGAACCACAGAGTCAACAGACCAGACGGGGTGAGGACAAGATCTAGGAAATAATGTATAAATGCAATTTAAAGATTTATATGATATGAATAGTCCCCAAACAGGCACACACCGAAAAAGGTTTGTTGCTGGGGGTTCCTCTCAAGCTACCACTGCCGGATATCCTTGGAGTACCTATGGGGCACTCTCTATCCTAGCCATTGAAAACTTACCTGGTCTCCTATATATATTTTGTGTGGTGAGCATTATCCTCCTTCATCTCTGATGAAGGACTTTTGAACAATACAGTTCAGCGAAACGCGTCAGCTCCATATCATCCTCGTTTTTGACCATCAGCGGGCCATTTACATCTACTGGCCGGGGGTCTTCTTTTCCTTTATGGCGGATACGTAGTTGCAGAGTTAAATATGCAATTGATGTTCTATTATGTTATAATGAAGTATGTACAATAAATGTAATTTTAAATGTATTTTTCTTCTTGTTGTTGATCTAATATTATATGCTAACCACACCCTCTAAAGTCCCTTCTTTTATTGAGTGAGGTCAGACTCCCTATAGCCTCTGTTTGGACTTTGAAGTATTCCCCCCCCCCCCCCCCCTCTTTTTAGTATTGTAGATTATACCCAGCTTTATTTTATACAGTCAGGTCCATAAATATTGGGACATTGACACAATCTTTTTGGCTCTATACACCACCACAATGGATTTGGAATGAAACAAACAAGATGTGCTTTAACTGCAGACTTTCAGCTTTAATTTGAGGGTATTTACATCCAAATCAGGTGAACGGTGTAGGAATAACAACAGTTTGTATATGTACCTCCCACTTTTTAAGGGCCCAAAAGTAATGGGAAGCAGCTCTCCTACACACAGTGGCGGACGGCCAATAGGGGGCACAGGGATGCCCCCCCCCCCCCCCAAAAAAAAGAAGAAAGAAAAAGATGAAATAAAAAAAATTGTCTATTTTTCGCCCACTAGGGGAGCCGGACTTAGTGCTGGGTATGGGGGGGGGGTTTTGACCCCACCCTCAGCTGGCAGAGGCGCCGATTGGCGCTCTTCTGGGTGTCATCGGGGCGCAGAGCAATGCACCCCGACACTCCCCATTTTTCTGATGTCAGGGCTGTGATTGGTCCAGACTCCAGCCTGGACCAATCACAGGAGGACATGGACCTGGTGACGTGATGCGTGGGGGGCGGTGCACCGCCCCAGCGTCACAATCACCTAACGGCTTCCGTTCCCGGCGCAGAGAGAAAGAGAGAGGAGAGGAGTCACGTCGGACAGGAGTCCAGGAGTCGCCTTCCCCAGGCCGGTAACCCAGCGACTCGCTGCAGCAGCCCCATACTCTACAAGCAGGAAGACACCCGCAGCCATTCGGTCCGGACTCTGAAGCCGACAGCCCGACACACACTGCCATTCAAGATGGCGCCGACGAGCTCCCTCATCCCTCCACACCGCAGCTCAGCACAGGACTCCCCCACTAACACCACTGAGAGAGGTAAGAGGGCTGCAGCTTCCCCAGCCACTTCTCTGCATTGGGGGCATGTATGCTGGTCACTGCATTGGGGGCATGTATACTGGTCACTGCATTGGGGGCATGTATACTGGTCACTGCATTGGGGGCATGTATGCTGGTCACTGCATTGGGGGCATGTATGCTGGTCACTGCATTGGGGGCATGTATGCTGGTCACTACATCGAAATGATCATGTATACTGGTCACTACATTGAAAGGGGCATGTATACTGGTCACTACATTGAAAGGGGGCATTTATACTGGTCACTACATTGAAAGGGGGCCTGTACTGTGGGGTTTGTGCTGGGGAGCCTGTACTGTGGGATTAGTGCTAGGGGGTCTGTACTGTGGGATTAGTGCTAGGGGGTCTGTACTGTGGGATTAGTGCTAGGGGGCCTGTACTGTGGGATTAGTGCTAGGGGGTCTGTACTGTGGGGTTTGTGCTAGGGGGCCTGTACTGTGGGGTTTCTGCTAGGGGGTCTGTACTGTGGGGTTTGTGCTAGGGGGTCTGTACTGTGGGATTAGATGGGAGAGCTGGAGCTGCTGATGTTTGAGGAGGACTTAGATTTTGTGGGGATAACTGAGACTTGGTTTGACAGCTCTCATGACTGGATGGTGACCATTCAGGGGTATTCCCTTTATTGCAGAGATAGAGAGGGTAAAAAAGGGGGAGGGGTATGTTTGTATATTAAGAACAGTATACAGGTAAATATGAGGGATGATATTAATAATGGAGCTATGGACGAGGCAGAATCCCTATGGGTAGAGCTTCAAAGGAAAGGCACGGTGGGGAAGGTAATATTGGGCGTATGCTATAGGCCCCCAAACCAGAGGGAGGAGGGTGAGGTGGACCTCATGTTACAGATAGGATTGGCAGCAAGGATGGGAAATGTCATTATAATGGGGGACTTTAATTATCCTGATATAGACTGGGCAGAAGGAACCGCGCATTCAGCCAAGGCTCGGCAGTTCCTAAATGTTTTGCAGGACAATTTCATGGGTCAGATGGTGAATGCACCGACAAGAAACAATGCGGTACTTGACCTACTGATTACCAACAATACAGACCTGCTCACGGATATAGAAATACGGGAAAACTTAGGGAACAGTGACCATAGGTCAATTGGTTTCAGTATTAATTACAGTACTAGGAAACACAAGGGTAATATAAGGACACTGAATTTCAAAAGAGCCAATTTCCCTAAACTGCGCTCGCTGCTAGAAAATATCAAATGGGATAGAACCCTGGGAACAAAGAACACGGAGGAAAAATGGGAGTGCTTCAAGAGCATACTTAACAAGGGGGTGGGCCAGTGCATTCCACAGGGAAATAAATTTAAAAGAGCAAAACTAAACCCTGGGTGGCTAAACTCCAACATAAAAATGTATATTAGAGCTAAAGAAAAGGCCTTCAAAAAATACAAGACTGAGGGGTCATTGGCAGCATTTAAGCATTACAAAGAGTGTAATAAGAAATGTAAAGATGAAATCAGGGCGGCTAAAATAGAACACGAGAGACATATAGCGGAGGAGAGTAAAAAGAACCCCAAGAAGTTCTTTAAGTATATAAACAGTAAGAAAGCGAGGCCAGAACACATTGGCCCCATAAAAGATGATAAAGGAAAAATGGCTACTGAGGACAGAGAAAAGGCGGAAGTGTTAAATAATTTCTTCTCTTCAGTCTTCACAAAGGAATCGGGGGGCTACACGAACCCCGCTTGTAAGGCCGAACTAAATAATACACCTCAGGAAGTGCCGCCATGGCTAACAGAGGATAGACTTAGAGCTAAACTAGAGAAACTTAACATAAATAAATCCCCGGGACCGGATGGCTTGCACCCAAGGGTTCTTAATGAGCTCAGCCAGGTGATTGCCAGACCATTATTCTTGATCTTTAAGGATAGTTTACAGACAGGTATGGTGCCAGCTGATTGGAAAAAAGCCAACGTGGTACCAATATTTAAAAAGGGGCCGAGATATATCCCGGGTAACTATAGGCCGGTCAGCCTAACATCAGTAGTCTGCAAAATTTTGGAGGGGATGATAAGGGACCACATACAAGACTTTAGTAATGAAAACGGTATTATAAGTAGTAATCAGCATGGATTCATGAAAAATCGTTCATGCCAAACCAATCTATTAACCTTCTACGATGAAGTGAGATGCCACTTAGATAAAGGTAAGCCTGTGGATGTGGTGTATCTGGACTTTGCAAAGGCCTTTGACACCGTTCCCCACAAACGCTTACTGTACAAACTAAGGAAGATAGGTATGGACCATAAGGTGAGTACCTGGATAGAGAACTGCCTCCAGGGGAGAGTCCAGAGGGTGGTGATTAATGGGGAGTACTCGGATTGGGCAGGTGTGGAAAGTGGGGTCCCCCAGGGTTCTGTCCTGGGACCAATCCTGTTTAATTTATTCATAAATGATCTAGAGGAGGGGATATCTAGTACAATCTCAGTATTTGCAGATGATACTAAATTAGGCATGCCAATATCTTCTATGCAGGATGTGGAAATCTTGCAAGCAGACCT
The DNA here is from genome assembly GCF_965119305.1 of Pelophylax lessonae. Lineage (NCBI taxonomy): Eukaryota > Metazoa > Chordata > Amphibia > Anura > Ranidae > Pelophylax > Pelophylax lessonae. The sequence continues at coordinate 489,182,799 of NC_138772.1, read as the reverse complement.
GAACAAAATAACGGGGTGGGCAACTACATGGCAGATGAGATTTAATGTAGAAAAATGTAAAGTAATGCACTTGGGGGCCAGAAACCAGAAAGCAAGCTACTCACTAGGGGGGGAACCTCTGGGTGAGTCTAGGATGGAAAGGACCTGGGGGTACTGTTAGACAACAGGCTTGGAAGTGGCATGCAATGCCAAGCCGCTGCAAGCAAAGCCAACAGAATACTGGGTTGTATAAAAAAGGGGATTCACTCCAGAAATAAAGAGATTATTCTTCCACTCTACAAGACTCTGGTCCGGCCACATCTGGAGTATGCTGTCCAGTTCTGGGCACCGGTCCTCAGGAAGGATGTGCTGGAACTGGAGAAAGTCCAGAGAAGGGCAACAAAAATAATTAGGGGAATGGAGGACATCAGCTATGAGGAAAGACTACAAGCACTGAACCTATTCTCTCTGGAGAAGAGACGATTGAGGGGAGATATGATATCAATGTACAAATACTGTACTGGCGACCCTAGCATAAGGAACAAACTATTCAGAGAAAGGAGATACAATAAGACACGTGGCCACTCACTAAAACTTGAGGAAAGGCGGTTTAACCTTAAAGTGCGTAAGGGGTTCTTCACTGTAAGAGCGGCAAGGATGTGGAATTCTCTTCCGCAAGCAGTCGTATCAGCGGGGAGCATTGATAGTTTCAAAAAACTATTGGATGGACACCTTAAAGACCACAACATACAGGGGTATACAATGTACGGTTAAAAGCAAACACACACACATCATAGGTTGAACTGGATGGACTTGTGTCTTTTTTCAGCCTCACTAACTATGTAACTATGTAATTAGTGCTAGGGGATCAGTACTGTGGGATTAGTGCTAGGGGCCTGTACTGTGGGGTTTGTGCTAGGGGGCCTGTACTGTGGGATTAGTGCTAGTGGGTCTGTACTGTGGGGTTTGTGCTAGGGGGCCCGTACTGTGGGATTAGTGCTAGGGGGTCTGTACTGTGGGGTTTGTGCTAGGGGGCCTGTACTGTGGGGTTTGTGCTAGGGGGCATGTACTGTGGGATTAGTGCTAGGGGGCCTGTACTGTGGGATTAGTGCTAGGGGGCCTGTACTGTGGGATTAGTGCTAGGGGGCCTGTACTGTGGGGTTTGTGCTAGGGGGTTTGTGCTTGAGGGGTTTGTGCTGGGGGGGTCTGTACTGTGGGGTTTGTGCCAATCTCAGTCAGTGTATCCCATAATAGGATGTCTCTCCCAGTATATCCCATAATAGGGCCCCTGTTCCCTATTATGAGATATACTAGTACTGATTGACCCCTTAATATGTGATATATTGGGAGAATTTCTTCACGCAAGCAAAATACAGGGGACAAAATGGGTGAAGTCTATAGGGGTGGGGCTTCTGAGAAATGGGAGGGGTCAAGATGGAAGGGCGGGGTCTTGCACCCCACCATCTTAAAACTTCACCAGCCGCCACTGCCTACACACAACCTCAGCTGTCAATTATATGTGAGATAGTAAATATTTTAAGAGAAGCAGAGAGCTACAAGAGAGGAACTGACACACCAGGAACTGTCACATTCTTCAAATTTTTCCCCTGCCTCTACCTGAGTGTGCAAAGAAAATCATAGGAACATAGGGTGATACCGTCAAAATAAGCACATTTATTAAAAACAAAGTATTCCACTCACATGTACAACGCCAAAAACAGACAGGTATCCATATATGTGAAGCTCAATGTATTGCGTCATAGGTTTGACCACGCCCCTGACGACGTCAAACCTATGACGAAACGCATTGGGTGGAGTCAGACGGGACGTAACCACGCCCCCAGAGCCGGCTTTCTTGTGAATGTGTGCGCATCTTTGCACACTTATGTCCATGAATACTGGAGCTGAGCCAATATAACTGATCTAAACCTGGTGATTATCCTTGTAATATCAATTAAGCCTTCTCAGGTCTATCCATTAACTTGGGAGACCAACACTTTCTGGTAAGCTGCCTTTTATTTGGATTTTGAGTGATCCTCCACGGGTTTGCCTTCCCTATTTTATCAGCAACAGATACGGAGTGGTAGTTGCTTGCTGGGACTTGTGGTTCCTCTACTCATCACCTCCTTTTTTCCTTTTATTTTTTCACTGATATTGATTGGATTTTTATGGACTCATTTGGACTCATTATTATTTATGTTGCTATTAATGCTATATTATTTATTTGATTAATTCACTGGTTTGTTTTCTTGCATAATAACTGTTCGTTAGAGCTACACATATTTGCATATTAAGTGTTTGGAATTGGTATGGAGTAAGAATACCCCATAAGAATACAGTATGTAGTGAGTCAATTTATAACCTTGGCCGGGGACCTTTCAGTAACTTTACAAGTCATGTAATATCATGTCACAATATGAAGAAATTGTATTTTTTTTTAAAAAAAACTCTACCTTTTATCATTATAAAGCAGTTCTTGAGCTCAAGTCAAGTGACTTTGCCTAGGCTGGAATAATTTCATAAATCTGCTGCAGGTCGGAGGAAGGATTTCCATAGTCTCCCCCTCAGTGATGAGACTGCATCATTATGATTTTTTAGCAATTCACAAAGTTAGAGGCTGAAGCAGGGGCTGATATGTGCCAGACATTTTTGAACACTACCAAGAACTGCTCAGACACCAGGATCAACATGATTGTGTCATCACCGATTCAGCATCTCAGGCCAGAATGTATATAGTTACCCTGGATAATGCTAGAACAGGGACTGTGCTGTCTTTTTTGAAAAAAAAGTTGCTGGGATTAATGGGGGAAATGCTGTAAGATCTCAGAGGTAAAAAATATCAGTAAGTGTTACACCTACACAACATTTAGCACGGATGCAAAAATATGATGTATCTATGCTAGGTCCACCATAAATTTCTTGATGCTGTTCTTATAAACACAGCAATTTTTGAAAGTAGTCAAATATTATTATATAACATTTTGTGGTAAGTTTTGTTTCAGGATACGCAGTTCTCGTCAAGGACATTCATACTCCAAGTCACTGCTTCCCCACCTAGTCTACCCGTTTCCTTATCAGCTTGAAAATCAGACATTTGACATTCCTTTGTATTTGTGATGGATTTCTGTCCATCCTGAGACTTATTTCATCCCCTGTGTGTATTAAGGTGACTTCCTTTGTTGAAACCCACAACCTATTTTATGTATAGCTCCTTATCCTATTAAACTGAAGCATTTTAATTAATAGGTGACCTTGAGCCGCAGATCATGTTATCATGATGTGGGATCGTTCCCTTCCTGCTGTTTCTCATGGGCCTTAGGAAGAATAATTTTTACTAAAATTATTGGGCGGATGCATAAGAAAAATAGAGCACACAATTATCTTAAACAGAAATTAAAGTTGAACTACACTTCATCTGAGCACTACAAACCAAAAAGGCTATTTAATTCATTTTTAATATTCAAAGCAAACTCCCCCATCCATCCATCCATGTCTCAGTGCTTTATTTTGTTGAGAAATCACTTTGAAAAACACCCTCCTAGAATTTCTGGCTGTGGCCATCTTGAGTAAGGGCAGATGACTCATGTAGCTTTTACTTCTTGGAATTAATCTGCCCTTAGCTCAGGCATGCAAGCAGGAGGGTCTGCTTAGCAGAGAAACCCCCGTCCCCCCTGAAGACCCTTGGGATGTATGACATCATCTGCCTAGGCTTTGAAACCAGGAAGTACATTAACTTGATAAATGTAAAAAAATTGAAAATTGTTATCAAATACCGCAATTTTCCTTTCCTGATGGACTCCATGGCAGCACACGTATCGGTTTAGCCCCGCCTCCAATCCTACACTATAGGACCCCACTCCCATAAATCTTTGCTCCTGTTCAGCATCTGTATTCTGTAACTAGCCTACTCAGGAACTGGGAGGAGTCCATCAGGAAAGGAAAATTACGATAAGTATTTAATAACAATTTTCATTTTTCCTGACAGATTCCATGGCAGCATACGTATCGGGAAATAACTCGCCATACACACCCGGGTGGGCAGATGCTGAACAACAAAAGTTTAATTAACCCCATCAACTGATAGGACTTGTAAACAGGAATGTGTTGATGGAAGGCCAGGATGCTGCCCTACAGATCACTTTAGGTGCAACATGTCTGGAAACCGCCCAGGATGTAGAAACACTTTGAGTTGAGTGCGCCGTTACTGCCTCTGGAGGTACCAAGCCCTTTGACCTACAAGCCCACTGTATGGTCTGAACGACCCATGCAGAGGTGGACCTTGATGAAGCACGCAGCCCTTTATTTTTCCCACCGAAAGAGATTAACATATGCTCGGACTGCCGACAGGGAGCTGTGACTTCCAAATACCGCTTGAGAGAATTACCAACGTTGAGTGGATGAGCGGCGGAGCCCCCATCTAACCTGAAAGCTGGCAGGACTATTTCCTGATTTTCATGAAACACAGAAGTGACTTTCGGCCTCAATCCCAGCGTAGGAATTAGGATCACTCTCTCCGGGAAGAAGGTCAGAAAGGGTTCCTTGGAGCCTAAAGCTCCTAACTCGGAGACCCTCTTAGGTAAGGTGATGGCCACAAGGAAGACTGTCGTAAGGGTAAGATCCGCAATTGTGGGTGGCTTATCCGAATCCTGATTAAGCTGCGAGAGGAAGTTGAGGACTAGTGGAAAGTCTAATTTAGAGAATCTAGGTCTCTTCTGGGGCCTGAGCTTAACTGCCCCCTTAAAGAACTGACAGACAAGGATGTGATTGGCCCAGGAAACTCCAGTGAATGCTGAGATGGCAGATACCCGTACTCGGAGCGAAGGCCCACCTGTAAGAAGCTTAGAACGTCTTTGACCTTGGGAGAAGCACATGGGTTGGTTCGAGTAGCCATATGAGCTGAGAACTTAGACCATATCCTCTCATAGACTCTGTTAGTTGACTTTAGCCTGGCCTTCAAGAGCGTAGGAATGGCCTCTTCAGGGGAGCCTAGAGCCTGTAGCCTTCGCCTCTCAAAAACCAGACCTTCAGGTGTAGTTGAGCCAGGCATGGATGTAGGAGACAAGTGAATTGTAGGTGGGACTGAACAATGGCAAACCGGAGGTACTGTTGAAAATCCCTCACAACAGGAATGTGAAAATAGGTCTCTTTTAGATCTATTGACGCTACCCAATCTCCTAAATGGACCACCTGCTGGATTGTCAGCAGTGTTTCCATCTTGAACCTTTCCCTCTTGATGAACTGATTTAGATGGGTAAGGTCTAAGACGGGTCTCCAAGAGCCATTCTTTTTCTGAACAATGAAGAGAGGGGAAAAGATTCTCCCCTCTGGAACAGGAATGACACCACCCTGAGACACCAGGGATTCCACATAGGACAGAAGGGTTTGTCTTTTTCCTGCTGAAAAAGGAAGGAAGGAAGGAAGTTAGGGATGAACCAGAGCCAAGTATGTCCAGCAGAGACCGTTCTGATGGTCCAGGAATCCCGGATTGAAGCTACCCAGATATGTTGAAAGTGTAGCAGACGCGCCCCCACCTGACATGTCTGAGCGGGCCCAATCTCAAAAGGACTTAGTAGCCTCTCAGTCCCCGGTGGGACCACTCTTGGGGGGTTTCCGAAAGGGAGACTGTCTTGACCTCCGGCTTCGCCCAAATTCCCTACCGGGCCTGTAGGTACATGCCTCCCTGGCATGGTCTGGGGCCTGCTTCCTGGGCCGCATCTGATTCAGAAGGTGCTGGTCCTGGGGAAGGAACCCCAACTTACTGCCCGTGGCCCGAGTTATGGCATTATCTAATTTATTCCCAAAGAGAGAAGAACCCTCAAAGGGAATACGGCACCACACCTGCTTGGAGGCAGGCACGGCTACCCAAGGCTGGAGCCAGAGGGCACATTTAGCGGTGACCGAGGAGAGCATATCCCAAGCCAATAGGCAGATGATGTCGATGGAGGCCTCCCCCAAGAAGGCCGAGGCCATCTTTAGCTCCTGAATAGGAGAGCTCCTAGTGACTTCTTCTGAGACACTCCTAAAGGTTTCATCCACACTGTCAGCCCATAACTCAATCGCTTTGGACATTGCGGCTACTAGGGCTAAGGCCGGCTTACAGACCATGGCAGTCGTCTGATAGATTTGCTTAAGGTCGGAGTCCATCCGCCTGTCCAAAGGTTCCTTAAATGACACTGTGTCCTCCAACGGGGGGTCACATGCCTTACCAGTCTCATCACAGCCGCATCTACGAGCGGAGCAGACTCCAGTTGTTTCACTTCTTCCTTCCTAAAGGGATACAGCTTTGCCATTTTTGAGAGCATGGAGTTCTTCCTTTCTACCCTGCTCCACTCATCTGTGATGACTTCGCCTTACTCCCCCAGTAAAGGAAAATTCAGGCGCTCCTTACTTAGTTGTTTGAAAAATTTCTTCTGTTTTGGAGGAGATACCACTGGATCCTCCCAGTTTAGGGCCTCTATCACTGCCCTGACTAAGGGAGGAACTAGTCCAAAGTTGAATCCCAGATAGGAATCCTCAGCCTCCGAGTCACTATCCGAGAATATGGCCGAGGGCGTGACTTGGGTGTGATGACCCCAGTGTCTCTTGGCCCTGAGCCTCTCTCCGAGAGGTGAGCGTGGAGGGTTTAAGGCCGGGCTCCGAGCATGGCCAACTCCCAGCTACGCTAGAGAGTCCATGAGGATCCGTTCCACCAAGGATTCCAGTCGCTGTTCTTTCACCCGCAGCCTGGGAGAAACAGATGGACCTTGACTCAGGGACCCGAGCACCACATCCCCAGCACCCTGTCTTGTTCAGGTGCCGAGAGGAGCCGGGTACGGAGGCTAGGTCTCTACCATGGCGCCTGGAGCCAGACGGGGACCTGCGTCCAGACCTTGAAGAAGAATTCCGGTGATGCGATTTGGAGCAGTGCGTAGAGGATCAGACCTTAAAGGGCTACAATAAAAAAAAAAAAAAGGAAGAAAAAGGCACACAAAATAGGGACCAAAAGAAATAAGAACATGACCCTACCCCCCCTCCGCACACCCCACCACCACATTCCATCAGGTACCTGCTATGAGAGGGCTGGCCACAGGAGGGCGGAGAGGCTTCCATCTCGGGGCGCTCACCTGGAGAATTGAGATGAACAACTCAGAGAGAGTCAGAGAGGAAGGAGGGGGGGGGGGAGAAGAAAGAGCCCCCACAAACCCAGGAAACCTGTCCTACCTATAGTGGTCTTCACACTGTCTGGGGAAGTTTCCAAAAATAACCCCAAGACGTAGAACCAGAGGTGGAATCTAATCACAGCTTTCTGTGTGTTGTACACCAACACACACTCAATGCCACAGCTGCAATACCGTCGGCATAATTTGAATTCGGCGCCCGCCGACGTCATCTGGCAGCGTGCCACCGTGCTTGCGTGACCCAAGCCTCGATCCCGAGGTGGGCGCGCATGCACAGAGGAAATACACGATGGCAGCTGGACGCAGAAGCGGACCGGCTGCTGGGACCACTAGACACCAGGGAAGAGAGAAATCAAAAGAAGACAGGATGAAAACAAGACATATTAGAGCTTCTGCCAAGGATGTAAGCTTACCTGATAGGAGAGTGACACCAGGGACCAGGAGCACATGCAAACCGGACTTCAGGCGAATAATGCCAGCAGCTGGGCTTTCAGCCTGCCTGACAGGACCTGGGATCGGCTTTCTTCCAATGCCCACTCCATACCCTGCAACAGCTAGGGCTTAGCGGAGTAATGAGACCCATCTTTCTCTGTCGCAGCTGCCTGGTCTACATCCAAAATCCCATTCTGGTAGGAACCAAGCACTCCACAGGTGCAACTGGAGGAGGACAAAAAAGGAACACGGATGCTGAACAGGAGCAAAGATTTATGGGAATGAAGTCCTATAGGGTAGGACTGGAGGCGGGCCTAAACTCGATATGTATGCTGCCATGGAGTCTGTCAGGAAAAAAAGTTTAAAACAAGTAAATAGGATATACTTTCTTATTTATTTACTAATGATAGCAGCATAAGGGTTAAAAATAATTATTGTTGATTGAGAAAGAAAAGTTCCAATTTAACTTTTCCCCAGTATTAACCACTTCAGCCCCAGAAGGTTTTATCCCCTTAATAACAAAGGCATTTTTTGCGATACAGCACTGCGTTACTTTAACTAACAATTGCGTGGTGGTGCGATGATGTACCCAAAAAAAATTGATGTCCTCTTTTTCCCACAAATAGAACTTTCTTTGGTGTATTTGATCACCTCTGCGATTTTTATTTTTTTTGCGCTATAAACAAAAAAAGGGGAGCTCCTACACAGACCTCATACTGTATATTGTTTATTTCATATTTCTTGTGGCATCAGGGCCTAGAGGGAGTGGACTGACTTAAAGTTTTTTCTTTCACCTTTGTTTCTGGGGTCATAAATCTGTTACAGCCTATTTATTATAACCATTGGACTTATTGCTATTACACTGTGTGTTCTGGTGATCTCATTTTACTGCAATGTCACTTAGATAGGGTTATGTCTGTAACTTTTATAGTTCTGTTGACTTAACATCCCAGTAAAGTGTTGCAACTCTTACTAATTATTGGTGTCTTTGCATTTTATGCTGCTTGAAGTATGTCAGAACCCAGAGTGTCAAAGGTGTCGGGGGGCTTGCAAAGTCAGGGCAACCAATGGGGACAAGCAACTTCCAGCGGCCCTTGCAGAGGTAGCATCACTACATTAGCTTTTTATTAAAACCACTTCCCCCTAGGACGACGTCATATGACGTCGTAAACTTTGCAGGGGTATACCGGGATGATGCCTCTAGCTAGAGGCATCATTCCGGTACCGTTGTTTGAAGCCGACGGTCGGCTTTCCGTCAGTACCGATCGATGCGGCTCGAGAGCCGCTCGATCGTTACCCGGGGGGCGGGAGGGGACGTCCCCCCCCTCCCGCCGCCTTCCACGGCTTTTACCGGGGCTCCCGTCCCACCGGGAGCCCCAAGCACCCAGCCGGCACGTCCGCCGGCTGGATGGAGTCCCGATGAATGCCGGAAACGGCATCGATCAGGTCTCCGATGACGTAACCCGGAGGCGGCGTCCATGACGTCACTTCCGGGTTAGTGTGCTGCAAAACGGCGCCAAATTTGAAAAACGGCTGTATGCAAAAACGCAGTTTTCGGCGTTTTGCATACAGGGAAGTGTAGTGGAGGGGTCGAGGGTCTTTTAGACCCTCGATCCCTCCATAAAGTGTACCTGTCACTGCATATTGCTGTCACAAGGGATGTTTACATTGCTTGTGACAGCAATAAAAGTGATCAGATTTTTTATTTTTTTTTAAAAACTGTAATAAAGTTAAAAAAAAAAAAAAAATAAATGGGAAAAAAAAAAAATTTAGCCACCCCGATCACCGTTAGCTCGCGCACATAAAAAAACGTATACGGAAGTCGAGCCGCGAATGAAATCGCTGTTCAAACCACACATGTGAGGTATCGCCGCGATCGCCAGAGCGTGAGCAATAATTAAAAAAAAAGAGCTACACTCCAACTCTAAACTGGTAACCGTTAAATAAATTTAAAGTGTCGCCTATTGAGATCTCTATTGACCGTAGTTTGTCGCCATCCCACAGGGTGGCGCAATTTTAAACCGTAACATGTTGGGTATCTATTTTCTCGGCATGACATCATCTTTCACAATATATAAAAAAAATGGGCTAACTTTACTGTTTAGTATTTTTTAAATGCAGTGAAATGTAATTTTTCCCCAAAAAATGGCGTTTTAAAGACCGCTGCGCAAATACCGCATGACAAAAAATATTGCAATGACCGCCATTTTATTCTCAAGAGTCTTTGCTAAAAAAATATATATAATGTTTGGGGGTTCTAAGTAGTTTTCTAGGAAAAAATACTGGTTTTAACTTGTAAACACAAAGTGTCCGAAATAGGCCTGGTATGGAAGTGGTTAAAGTGGAGTTCCAGCGCTTTCTATGTTTATTAAAAGACAGCAGCTACAAAAAGTGTAGCTGCTGACTTTTAATAAACGCACACTCTCCTGTCCCAGGATCCGGCGATGCGGCCGCCCGAAGCCTCGGTTCCCTCCCTCTCCTCTCCCTGGCGCCGGCATCACTAGTGTGGGCATCCGGCTGTGACAGTTTGCGGGCTCCACAGCCGGGTGCACACTGTGCATGCGCGAGTCGCTTTGCACCTCCTGTATGGCTGGGCAATCTTCTGGGACCTCTGACTTGTCCCAGAAGATTGCATGGAGGGAGGAGGAGAGGAGAACTTCCGCTTGAGCCGCCTAGGCGGCCCGAGCAGAAGTGGGAGCGGGTATCTGTCAAAACTAGGTACCCGCTCCCTCCCAAAAAAAATCACATGCCAAATGTGGAGTGTCAGGGGGTCCACCCACTTTTGGGTGGAACTCCGCTTTAAACGCACAGCACTACAATTCTGTTGCGCTGCTTCTTTGTGTTTGCATTCACATGTCCATCCTGGAGCTCCTACTCCTCTTCTTGAAAGCTGGGTGCATGAGGCTGTTATTAGTGTCAAAACTGGTCAGTTCTGCACAAACAAGGGCAACCTGTGTGCTGTAAAAGTAATAGACTCCGCGCTAAGGATATATAATGAATAAAATAAATAGGCTGCAGCCTCCCTGAACAATAGTTCAAGACTATATAAGATGAAGGTAAAGATAGGGTAATGGCGCTGCCTTTGGTGATAGACTAAAATGATTTTGATAGGTGCAACAGTAAAACAATGTGATGAAAACAGGAGGATATGTACAATAAATAAGCAATAATGTATAAAATACGTAAGTATAAATTAATATATAAAAGAATCTGTTCTACAAGGCGACTTATATCTCTAGGAATTGCCCTAAGAAATATGAAAAAGTCTGGCAGGTCTGGGTTGCTTCCAGATCCACGGTCGATGAGCGGGCCTCGGAGCCTAACACGGCCTGAACTACTGTTTACAGAGAACGGAGACTACTGTTTCTGACTTGGACTTTATTACTTTTTAAATGCTATTTGTTGATGAAGGGTACTGAGCAGTACGGTTGAGGGAAGTTTAGGGTGGGTGTTTTTCTGTTTTTTTGTTAGTCTGCTTGTCTGTTGGCCGGGGTATGCCCCTATGGCCTTGTTTTTTCTTTGTGCTAAACTTAATAAACAGAATTTTGAAAAAGAAAAAAAAAAAGTTAGGGTAATGGCGCTGCCTTTGGTGATAGACTAAAATGATTTTGATAGGTGCAACAGTAAAACAATGTGATGAAAACAGGAGGATATGTACAATAAATAAGCAATAATGTATAAAATACGTAAGTATAAATTAATATATAAAAGAATCTGTGCGAAAACAATAAAGAGGATAGTAGAATGTGATGTGATGCAACAAAGAATAAATAACTTAAAAAAATGCTCAAATAGATAAATATGACTGAAAATAATATATAACTAAAAATAAAGTGACTGAGTGCACTCGAAGATTATCAAAGTGATATAGTGCAAAGAAGTGGCGGGTATTATTAAAGTTGCAATGTGCACAAATACAAGTGAATTTAATCGGTCAAAAAATAGGCAATAAAGTGATCTGTGCACATAAGAAATATGAATACAAAATAAAATGACAGTTAAATATAAAATGCAATAAGGTGCACAAGAAGTGGTCAGTGCATATAAATTCAATAAAGTGACTGAATATCAACTGGCAAGAAAGTCCATATGGCCAGTACCAAAAAAAGTGACCAAGTGACAGGTTTAGTCCATAATTAAATATAAGCAAAAATAGGTGACTAAATCTTCATAAACGGATGCTGGAGGTGACCCCGTGGTGGGTAACAAGTGAGGTGCTAGTTGTCCCCTAAGGTAAGTAGCTCACTCACCAGATGTACCCACCCCACACAGGGGTATAGAGCGGGTAATATGTAGGTGACGATCACTCAATGGGATCCTAATTCCCTCTGAAGGTAGAAGAATACCAGGGATCCTCCGTGGGTGTCTGGAGTGTACAGGGGTCCTAGTGGGATGATCAGGATCCTTAGGTGGTCCACGCTCAGAAAGGAGTAATCTCCAGTGGTCCGCAGATAAGTTTCAGCCAAATAAGTAGGGGCAGGTGGGTCACATAGGGCAGAAAGAAGGGCTAATAGTGTAAGTCTGTAAAGCCTTTATTGGTATAACATACAAAAAATGGGTACTCACAGTAACAGCGTGAGATACAAGCGATAAACAGAGCCTTGGAACGAAGAAGATTACTCCTTTCTGAGCGTGGACCACCTAAGGATCCTGATCATTCCACTAGGACCCCTGTACACTCCGGACACCCACGGAGGACCCCTGGTATTCTTCTACCTTCAGAGGGAATTAGGATCCCATTAAGTGATCGTCACCTACATATTACCCGCTCTATACCCCTGTGTGGGGTGGGTACATCTGGTGAGTTAGCTACTTACCTTAGGGGTCACCTAGCACCTCACTTGTTACCCACCACGGGGTCACCTCCAGCATCTGTTTATGAAGATTTATTTACCTATTTTTGCTTATATTTAATTATGGACTAAACCTGTCACTTGGTCACTTTTTTTGGTACTGGCCATACGGACTTTCTTGCCAGTTGATATTCAGTCACTTTATTGCATTTATATGCACTGACCACTTCTTGTGCACCTTATTGCACTTTATATTTAACTGTCATTTTATTTTGTATTCATATTTCTAATGCACACGGATCACTTTATTGCCTATTTTTTGACCGATTAAATTCACTTGTATTTGTGCACATTGCAACTTTAATAATATCTGCCACTTCTTTACACTATATCACTTTGATAATCTTCAAGTGCATTCAGTCACTTTATTTTTAGTTATATATTATTTTCAGTCATATTTATCTATTTGAGCAGTTTTTTAAGTTATTTATTCTTTGTTGCATCACATCACATTCTACTATCCTCTTTATTGTTTTCGCACAGATTTTTTTATATATTAATTTATACTTACGTATTTTATACATTATTGCTTATTTATTGTACATATCCTCCTGTTTTCATCACATTGTTTTACTGTTGCACCTATCAAAATCATTTTAGTCTATCACCAAAGGCAGCGCCATTACCCTAACTTTTTTTTTTTTCTTTTTCAAAATTCTGTTTATTAAGTTTAGCACAAAGAAAAAACAAGGCCATAGGGGCATACCCCGGCCAACAGACAAGCAGACTAACAAAAAAACAGAAAAACACCCACCCTAAACTTCCCTCAACCGTACTGCTCAGTACCCTTCATCAACAAATAGCATTTAAAAAGTAATAAAGTCCAAGTCAGAAACAGTAGTCTCCGTTCTCTGTAAACAGTAGTTCAGGCCGTGTTAGGCTCCGAGGCCCGCTCATCGACCGTGGATCTGGAAGCAACCCAGACCTGCCAGACTTTTTCATATTTCTTAGGGCAATTCCTAGAGATATAAGTCGCCTTGTAGAGCGGAACTATTGCATTAACCAACCCCTTCCAGAAGCCCAAAGTTGGAGGGTGAGGAGGTTTCCATTTAAGAACTATGGCCTTCCTAGCATAGAACAGCAGGATTCCAATAAGGGTCCTTGTCGCCTTGGCCGTCGCCAACTGGTCTACCAGGCCAAGGAGACAGAACCAAACCGTCAACTGAATCGAAACAGAGGTCAGACCAGATACAGATTGAGTCACCTCCAACCAATAGGAAGCGATCTGCGGACAATCACCAGAAAACGTGAGGGAAATCTGCAGAAGCACAAGAGCATCTCCAGCAGGAAGCCGAAACACTAGGATAAATACGATGCAGCCTGTGAGGAGTATAATATATCCTATGTAAGATTTTAAATTGGATCGGCACATCCCTGGTCGCGATAAGCGGCCAGAACGAACTGTCCCAAATGTCCTCCCAGTCCCCATCATCCAAGCCTTCCTCCTCCGCGCTCCACGCCGCCTGCAGTCCCGTCAACCCAGCATGAACAGAGGGTAACACCTGTAGATGGTGGAGAGCGTCTGACGCATACCAGGATCCCAAAGCTGGGATTCAAAGTCACTGCGCTCCAGGCCAGCCACTGGGAAACTGCGCGCGGTAGGCATGGCGGAGTTGGAGGAACCTGAAAAAGAAGGAATTAGGAAGTTGAAATTTAGCCTTGAGGTCATCAAATGTAACCAGAGCACCGCCAACGCTGATGTCCGCAAGAGTCTTAACACCCTTAGCGGCCCACAGGGCTGGGTCTGGAATGGACAGGAATTCCGCCAAGTGAGGGTTGAACCAGAGCGGTGTGTCTGGAGACCATCGGGCCAACTTCCGCTCCGGCGCAACCACCAGTTGGGTCCATACCCGCACCACCACCCGCATAGCCGGGGTCAGAGGGGGATACGAAACTCTCAGGCCCAGGTAGAGGGCATTACGAAGGGTCTCGTAGGAACCTGCGTGCGCCTCCTCGAGGATAACCGAGGAGTTGGTGTCGTCCGACAAAAGCCAGTTATGAGCATGGTTTAGCATGGCAGCCAGGTAGTACGAGTAAAAGTCCAGGCAGGCAAGCCCCCCCTGTGTCTTGGGCCTACAGAGGATCCGTTTATTAAATCTAGGAGGTCGAGAAGACCATAAAAAAGTGGAAACCAAGGAGTCTAGTTGGGCAAAATAGGACTTCGGGATCCAGATAGGGGAATTCCGAAGAGTATAAAGAAGGACTGGAAGAACTTTCATTTTTAACAAATTAATCCTGACAATCAGGGACAAGGGGAGCTGGGACCAAGCCCTCAATCGCTGCTTACACCAAAGTATCTTGGGCTGCACATTAAGTTTGAGAAAGTCCCTGGTGTCTGAGGAAATATGAATACCCAAATATTTAACAGTATGGGTCAATCGCAGCGGGGACGCAGAGTCCCACAAGGCCGTGGCCCCCGCATCAATGGGCAAGACCAGAGACTAATCCCAATTAGTGCTCAGACCAGAAACGTCAGCGAAGGAGGCCATAATACAAAGAGCCTCAGCGAGGGAAGGTCCAGGATCCTCTAGGAAAAGAATGAGGTCGTCAGCATACAGTGCCAATTTTTCCACTATGGGGCCAACGCAAATCCCCCTCACCCCCCGTGCCTTCCGCAAGGCCTCAGCCAGCGGCTCCATTGCGAGGGCAAAAAGGGCCGGGGACAGCGGGCAACCCTGTCTCGTTCCCCGCCGAATAGCAAAGGGAGGCGAGAGCTTTCCACTCAGCTTAATACGAGCCGTGGGTGCACTATATAGCAGGCTAATCCAACGACAGAAAACCGGGCCAAAACCAAAGGTCTCCAGGACCTGCATAAGATAGCGCCAGCGGACCGCGTCAAATGCTTTTTCTATGTCGAACGACACCAAAACCCTTGACGCACCAGCCGGTGTTGGCAGCTGGAGATGCGTGAGAACTCTTCTGATATTGATATCCGTAGATTTGCCCGGCATAAACCCCGTCTAATCTGTGTGCTGCATCAGCGCAGTTCCCCTCCAGCATGCCCCCACACTAACTGGTAATTTACAGGATTCACAGTTAGAGGGCATTGTGATGAAGGCACTGGGAGTGACACCTTGTGCAAAGATTTTAAAGCTCATGGGACAACACTCTAAGGGCAGCGGATTGAAAGTGACAGTTACTAGACTTCACTCTCCGATTTAACAGTTTTCCAAAACAAATACATTCAATGCAAACAGTGAATTTTAATAGTGTGCTTATGTTTGCTCTTAACTGAACTGTCAAGTCATAAAATAGTTGGTGTCATAACTGATCACATGTGCAACACCATGGCAACTGAAGATCAAACAGAGACTAAGATGGCTCCTTTCATGGCTGTAAAGCAGCCTTTTTCAACCAGGGTGCCTAAAAATGCACCCTGGAGTGCCTAAAATTGCCCAAAAATTGTATACAAGCCGGCATGTGGATGAAGGCAGCCTTTTTAGTTACACTAAGTCATGGGATAAATTTATTTAAAGCAGTAAATACAATTCAAGATATTAAAACCTGACACTTTGAGTTAGGTCACTTTCACACGGGCTTTCCGATCAGGACCGCCTGTCAATTTTTCAAGCAGACCTGATCAGATGCTCCATGCAGCCCTATGGAGCAGCGGATGTCAGCGGTGACAAGTCCACTGACTTCCGCTGCTCTCCGATCCTGTCCGTGAAATCCGGACGGATGGAAACCCTATTTTCCATCCGTCTGGAGGATCGTGTCGGATAGGATCAGATGAAAATAGACAGGCGGTCCATTTTCATCCGATCTCCCATAGAGGAGAGCGGGGATCTGACAGCTCCGTCTTTGCAAAGCAAGCGGAGATAGACCTGTAATCCACCTGCTCAGCGGGGATCGGCCGATCAATCCCTGCTGAGCAAAACAGAGTCCGACGGGCGGAGAGCCCGTGTGAAAGGACCCTTAGAGATTTATTTTAAAGGTTTGTTTATGTTAAAAGGTTATTTAATTAATAAGTAAGTAATACATTTTAAAATGTTTGTTTACATTTATTTTTAAGAGTGTGTGCGTGTGTGTGTGTGTGTGTATATATATATATATATATATATATATATATATATATATATATATATATATATAGTATAGACCAAAAGTTTGGACACACCTTCTCATTCAAAGAGTTTTCTTTATTTTCATGACTCACACTTCAAGAGGTAGTCACCTGAAATGGTCTTCCAACAGTCTTCAAGGAGTTCCCAGAGATGCTTAGCACTTGTTGGCCATTTTGCCTTCACTCTGCGGTCCAGCTCACCCCAAACCATCTCGATTGGGTTCATGTCCGGTGACTGTGGAGGCCAGGTCATCTGGCGCAGCACCCCATCACTCTCCTTCTTGGTCAAATAGCCCTTACACAGCCTGGAGGTGTGTTTGGGGTCATTGTCCTGTTGAAATATAAATGATGGTCCAACTAAACGCAAACCGGATGGAATAGCATGCCGATGCAAGATGCTGTGGTAGCCATGCTGGTTCAGTATGCCTTCAATTTTGAATAAATCCCCAACAGTGTCACCAGCAAAGCACCCCCACACCATCACACCTCCTCCTCCATGCTTCACGGTGGGAACCAGGCATGTAGAGTCCATCCGTTCACCTTTTCTGCGTCGCACAAAGACACGGTGGTTGGAACCAAAGATCTCAAATTTGGACTCATCAGACCAAAGCACAGATTTCCACTGGTCTAATGTCCATTCCTTGTGTTCTTTAGCCCAAACAAGTCTCTTCTGCTGGTTGCCTTTCTTTAGCAGTGGTTTCCTAGCAGATATTCTACCATGAAGGCCTGATTCACACAGACTCCTCTTAACAGTTGTTCTAGAGATGTCTGCTGTTAGAACTCTGCATGCCATTGACCTGGTCTCTAATCTGAGCTGCTGTTAACCTGCGATTTCTGAGGCTGGTGACTCGGATGAACTTATCCTCCGCAGCAGAGGTGACTCTTGTTCTTCCTTTCCTGGGGCGGTCCGCATGTGATCCAGTTTCTTTGTAGCGCTTGATGGTTTTTGTGACTGCACTTGGGGACACTTTCAAAGTTTCCCCAATTTTTCGGACTGACTGACCTTCATTTCTTAAAGTAATGATGGCCACTCGTTTTCCTGTACTTAGCTGCTTTTTTCTTGCCATAATACAAATTCTAACAGTCTATTCAGTAGGACTATCAGCTGTGTATCCACCTGACTTCTGCACAACACAACTGATGGTCCCAACCCCATTTATAAGGCAAGAAATCACACTTATTAAACCTGACAGGGCACACCTGTGAAGTGAAAACCATTTCAGGTGACTACCTCTTGAAGTGTGACTCTACAATTTTCATAGTCATGAAAATAAAGAAAACTCTTTGAATGAGAAGGTGTGTCCAAACTTTTGGTCTGTACTGTATATATATATATATATATATATATATATATATAAAAACACAGATGTACATGTGTTTGAGCTTTGGTTCGAGGTGCACACCCTAACGTAATAGGCTGCGCAGGCCTATGGCTTAGGCACTAAAAATTTCCCAGTATGGTTTCATGGTTATTCTTCTAACAATAGATCTAAGGGAATAGCCATAGGGTTCGATAGGAATACCATTCATATTGAGAGCATTAGAGTCAGATTCTGAAGGACGATCCTTGTTTATCAAAGGTTCCCTATTTAATACTGATTGCACACTGGGTAATGTATATTGTCCTAATACCCACCCTCTGTTTTTTTGAGGAGGGTTATGAATAAATTGGAAGGTTTCAGAGAATGAAAACTGATAATAGCAGGGGATTTTAAGTTTGTTTTTGGTCCAGCCTTAGATACTCAACCCATCTCATTACGAGGGTAGATATCTTAGGGCAATTAAACAGAAGTTACATCAACAACAGCTAGTAGAGGCATGGAGAACTTTACACACTAGGGGAAAAGATTTTGCCTATTACTCTCTAGCGCATTCCTCATATTCAAGAATGGATCATGTCTTTCTGAATCACCAGCTTCTAGAGGGATTGTTAAAGGCAGAAATAAAATCGATAACCCTCTCAAACCATGCCCTGGTGATGATTTTCATGGATTTGAAGGACATTCCGCTAGGCAGAGGTCTTGGAGATTAGATGAATCCCTTTTACATGACTGTAGAATAATTGAAGAACTAGAGGGATCTGAACTTGTTCTTTAGGGAAAATACCATTGACAATGTTGCCCCGACTATCCTCTGGGAAGCCTATAAAGTATTTAGGAGAGGAAGGCTAGTAGCAGAAGGGGCTTAGAGGAAAATAATTTGGCTGGCTATGAAACAATCGCTCTTACAGGAAATTCAGAATTTGGAACAGTTACAGTACATAAAGGTTCAAATGCAGGCCAAGTTATGGTCAAATAACAGGAAAACGGGAGGCATTGCGAGACCTGATGGAGCAAGATTCTAAACGGGTATTTAATATGTCAAAAGGAATACTGAGATGGGAAATTAATCAGGGAAACTACTAGCAGGATTATTTAAACCCAGAAGTAATGTAAAGCAAAAATTAAGGATAAAAATGGGGAGCTTAAATATTCTACGAGTGATATTAAAATTTTCCAGGATTATTATCGAAGGTTGTACAGAGTGAATAACGCTCAGAATTCAGATGAGATTCAACTTAGACAAAATAAAATAGAACAATATTTACAGCAAGTTAAATTCCCAATTATATCAGAAGAGGGCGCCTCTAAATTGGACAGTGAGGTTTCCATAGAAGAAATACAACAGGCAATCTATAGTACTAAAGAAGATGAAAATTCTAATACCTTACTTTCAGTTATACAGCATATGAACTCTATTGGGGAGGTCGGGAGATGTGTCAAGAAGCGCTAGGGGCCTATATATCACTTTTGATAAAATAAAGGAAAGATCCAATGTTGTGTTCCAGCTTCAGGCCAATATCTTTAATTAACGAAAATATCAAAATGTATGCAAGGATCTTGGCCGAGAGGCTAAAACCCCTTATGCCTAATTGGATAGAGAAAGGGGAGGAAGGCGAGGGACAATGTAAAAAGAACAAAACTCTTAATGCATGGAGCTAAAAAAGGAAAGAAACCAGTACTCTTTCTATCAGTTGACCCCGAAAAGGCCTTTAATAGATTGGATTTGGAGTATATGCTTTTGACTCTACGTCATGTTGGCATAGGTCCGCGCATGTAAAGGTGGATAAAGGCATTATACTCCAATCCAACGGCTCAAATACGGGTAAATGGGACTTTGTCAGAGCCCTTTACGTTATAGTACACGCCAGGGTTGCCCACTTCCTCTTTACTTATTGTACTATCTTTAGAAGCCCTGTTAGCAACTATACGGGAAAACAAAGAAAAAAAGGTGTAGCACTGTCCCTGTAGGGCTTGCTGTATGATGACTTCTTGGGACTCCTCGGATTACCAGTATACAGTCACTTAGGGTACAGTTCACACATTCATACTTACTCCCAATGGATCGTTGCTCAAAAAACAGTCCAGGGGTATTGGTTTTTAGTATTTATTGTGGAACTTGGATGGGAGAAGGGAATAGTGGGATACTGTTATGAGGCAGGTGGAAGCCTGTTGTGCAGAGAAGGCTTACCGTTGCCGGTGGGCAGAGCTTGGATGGAAACCCGAGGTGAGTAGCACAGGCTAGCCTGAGGTGCGGGGTCTAAGCACCCACCGGTCTTCACCAGAGCCTCGGATGGTTAGGATGGATTTGGCTGCAGGTGGATACCAGGTCGCGGTCCCCAGGGTCGCCCCACCAGGGAGTAACTGGTCAAGGTCTGAAGATGGATGAGCCGACAAGGAGAATCCAGAAGAGTAGTCAAGACGAGCCGGGATCAGGACAGGCAGCAAACAAGCGAGGTCAGGGACTAGCCAAAGGTCAACAGGTATTAGACAGGAATCAAACAGGAAGCAGGTTCAGGACACAGGAGAGCTGAAGACAATACAGCAAAGTGCAAATGCACCAGCTGCCTTTAAATAGGCCTCCTTTGGCGCCAAACGTCTAGGTCAACGTGTGAGAACGTGAGAATGCATAATGTGCGTGGGGTCACGCAGGTTAGCTAATGCATATTAGCCAGGCGCTAATTCGCGCATGCGTATTAGCCAGCCGCTAATTCGCGCATGCGTATTAGCCAATTAGCGTCTTTTAACAGATACTCCGACTGGAACTACATACATTGGATAAGGAAAACTCTCACTTGGCCTCACCAGGTTGCTTGTGGAAGCAGTCTCTATGCTTAAACCATACTGTCACATGTATGGAAAGGGTTAAGTCTCCTTGCTCTTTCTCCAGCAATATACTTGGTGATCTACATTCTCTTCAGGACACCCACTAGCATCCCTTTTACTGACACCCATCCACTGACTCTTCTAGCTGCAGGGATGGCCTCCCTCAGGTCAGGCTCCTTGACACAGATCTGTATTCACTGTACTGCAGAATCAGATCCTTCCACTTTCCCCCTGCTAGTCAGCTTTACAGGAGCTTTGGGTTCAGTTCCTCTCTAGCTCTTTAGGCCCTCAGGTCAACCACCTGAGGACACGTGGCACTTCTACAGAGGAAGAGGCAGCCGCCCCCTCCCTACAGGACTCATGTATCACAGCATGCACCAAGGCATTTTCCTCTGCCAAATCACCAGGGCTGTACCAAATGCCTGTGCACTCATTTGTCAGGTTTCCTCCCACTGTCCAATATGCCTCCCTATTGGACAAGTGTTGCATATTGAGCAGACCTCTTTAGCAGATTCTGCTCTCTGGTAGGCAGAGAGCAATATAGATTTACCTGCAATCCCTCTGGTAAGCAGAAAGGATTCAAAACGTTACTCTCTCTCTAGCACCTACCTAGGAGGATGCTACAAAGGGATTAAAGATAGCTGGGCAAGAATACAAGGTGTCCACATTTGCAGACAACATTGCGCTATACATTTCTAACCCATAACAAACACTCCCAAATATTCTTACAGAGTTGAAAAGGTATGGGGATATATAAAATTGAAGGGTAAATGTAGAGAAAACTGAAATTTTTAATATCTGTTTCCCCAATGGAATGTAGAGATCTTAGATCTCTGTACCCTTTTGTGTGGAAACAGAAGGGTTTAAAACATTTGGGTGTATATTTATCTGCATTCGTAATAGGCTTGTATCAAGATAATTATTAGCCTCTACTTAATAAAATTAAACAAGAACTGAAGGGATATTGTGCCATTAGGTTGTCCAGGTTTTGTAGGAGAAATGTGATTAAAATGGTGACCCTCCCGAAAGCCTTGTATATCTTTCAAACTCTCCCTATAAAAATATCTCACATTTCTATTTTAAAAAATGCTGATTATTATTTAAAATAATTATATGAAAATATACAGGCCCTTGCATTGCTTATAAGACACTGGTTGGACCAAAATCAACTGGAGGTTTGTTTCTTCCAGATTTTGATAAGTATCATGAAGCTGCTATGTTGCGGAGAATAATAGATTGGGTTCAGGATTCTTACTAGAAGAAATGGGTGCAACTAGAGGAAAATATAAGAAATTCTATCTTGGGTCAAAATTTGGCTTCTGGGGCATAATAGAGGTCTCACCAAGGATTTGGCTGTAATTACAACAGAGACTCTAAGATCATGGTATACCCTTCTTAAAAGTATGCTATGGCAATATAATAGTCCTTTAATGCCTCTTTCAGGTTCAAATTATTTTCCACCAGATAAGGAGAATAAAATGTATTTAAAATGGACAATCTCAGATTGTCTAACTTTGAAGGACGTTCTGGAAGGGAACGGCCTTTGTACCCTATCAGAATTACGAAATAGGTACAATGTTTTGCGATGGGATGCTTGGAGATTTAGACAATTCCAACATTTTGTGGAGGCTCTTCCAAAACCCCTGCGTTCCATGCGTGAACTTACCCCTTTGGAAAGACTTGTGGACCGGGGGGAATTAGCAGAAATGGGATATCTAGTATATATAGGATGTTGATCTCTTCATCTGACTCTGGGTCAGTGGGCCTTTTATAGAGTTGGGATCATGAATTAAACCAATCTTTACCAGAAGAGCTAAAAAGTAAGGTTATAGACTGTATACATTCCACCTCAAAGGATACGAGGATAAAAGAAAAGAATTATAAATTATTAACAAAGTGGTACTATGTTCCATCAAAACTAAATAATGTTGATTTAGATATATCTCCTCTATACTGGAGGGATTGTGGGAGTGAGGGAACTCACGTGCTGCACATATGGTGGTGCTGTCCTTTGATTCAGCCATATTGGAAAGAAATATTGAGCTTAATTAGGAAGATCCTTGCCAATGTCTGTTCCGTGCTACAGGCGAATGTTAAATGCAACAAAGGTATTCATTCCAAAATATTGGAAAGTAAAGAAAATACCAACATTGCAGGATTGGTTTAGGGAAGTGGACAGAACTAGGTATATGGAAGAATTAATACAAAAATCTGCAAAATGATTCGGGTTTAAGATTTCATAGAACTTGGAGAAGTTGTCTTGAGTTTCAACGGTCCTCAACTTACAGCATAAGACTTATATGTGCAATGAGAGCACTTATCAAGAAGTGAGGGGTGGAGGGACGGGGGGAACTCCTGGAGGAGAGTATAATGATATAATTGAAAAGCGTGTGACTACATTTTGTCTGACTTTTTTTTTTTTCCCCCCGATCCCCCCACCTCTCCGTTTCTTTCTCCTCTTTTGCCTTCCCTCTTTCCCCTCCCTCCTCCCCTCCCCCCCACCTTCACTTTCCCTAGAGCACTAGGATTGTGGGTAAAACTTGGGTAGGGTACACGTTATATAGGGTGGAATCGGGAAGTTGAGTTATATGGTTATTTGATCCACCCCCTAATTAATAAATCATTCACAATTTTTAGGTATTTAGGGGTTCTATGGTAAAAGGGGGAAGGGTTTTGTCTATAGTGAGTAGATGGGTTGTAGATTTAGAAGAAAGGAAGTGGGTATTTGGAATTTGGAACAGGGGAGATTGCCAGTATGAGGTTGCCCAGTTCTATCTTCTTACACTAGTTAATTTTAGGGTTTGGTGGTGTTTTTTTTTTGCAGTGTGCTCACAAGTTTAGGATTTAGGCAGAAGGTAATGGGAATTTTTGATAGGTGAAACCGGGGGGATACCAAGTAGGGGATCCCCCTTACTCTTTCTTCCTACATTAATCAATATTATTTTCACCCCCCCCCCCTTTTTTTTCTCTCTCTCTTCTCTTCTTTCTCTTTGATGGAATTGTGGAGTCATAGGTCTATTAAGGGGCATTCAAAATGTTCTGTAATTTGTATATTCTAGGAACACCATATCTATATTTATGTGTTTTGTGCTGTTATTTTTTTTTTGTTTTTTCTAAAGTAAAAATTAATAAAAAGATCTAAAACAAAGAAGACAGGGATCAGCATGTATTGTATAGGAATCCCTGGTTTGTGCTTCACCTGTGTTCCAGTTGAGCGGAAATGACGTATCTTAAACACCACGCAACGCTGTTTTGTCAGCCTGAGGACATCAGATACAGGCTGACAAAACGGCGTTAGGTGGTGTTTGAGCTAAGTCATTTTCGGTCAGCTGGAATGCAGGTAGAGCGCAAGCCGGCGATTCCTATACAATACATGCTGATCCCTGTCTTCTTTGATGTAAGTGCAATACAACCTTTTTTTTTAAATAAATGATTTGAAATACTGCACCATGAGAGTGTTCTTTCCTCTCCCTCTCTTTATGGCAACACTGGAGCTTTGAATACGCTATTTATATATACATTGAATGAAGCAGCAGTTTGAATTTTTTTCTGTGACCTCATGTATGACATCTTGGATTTTCTCATATGCATAATTTGACTCTCTGTAATAGGGGTCAATTAAGTCTGGTGAGTGCATAGTGCATCTGCATGCTGGTGGAGAGGAACCTTTCCTATACTCACTGAGGACGTTATTCACATGTGGGATCATATATGGACTTCACAATTTTTATGTATTTTCTATAATTTAAATGAAGATATATTTATTTATTTGTTTATTCACTAATATTTTTTTCAAAATGGTGATATGTATTTCATTTTTTTAGGAGTGCTATTCTATTTATTAGGTTTTGTTTTTTCTTAAAAGCTTTTAAGACTTGAGCCCACTGTTGACCACCCGATTCGACCACTTCTTCCAGTAACAGAGAGTAGAGTTTGGAAGCTGGTCTCTGGGGCTGTTGAAAGGTCTTGTTGCCACTCTTTGTGTTGTGACTTCATGATGCCCGCATGGAAAGACTTGAAGAACCTGTGAAGGCTTTCTAAGGACCTGGTGATAGACATTTTTCTGACTCCCCTCTCAGTACAGGTCCCCTTCCCTTCCCACCCTCTCAGTACAGACTCCCAATGGGCAACATCTATGTCACCAGGAAGTGAAAAATGGTATTACAAAATCATGAAGTTTGACAGTGATAAGGAGTCTTTTTGGGTTATTGTGAATTTTTGGGATAAGTCCACTTTCAGGGCCTATTCACACTATGCCCTATGCTAATGCAATACGTCATCATGCATCACGGTATTAAGGTTTAATTTGAATGAGCTGGCATGCATGCCTTCATGTGCAAAAAATGGACACAACCCCTTTTAAATGAAGAGTATGACAATCTGTGGCTTGTGTGTTGTGCTGCAGCACAGGTGCATTGCTTGCTACTTTAGTAATACATTGGGGTGCCTTTCTAAATACATTGAACCTCAATTTACTGCCCAAAGACAGTACAATAATGTGTGTGCGGGATCATCTTCGCCCTGCATGCAGGGATACCTTTGCATGGAGCACGCTCATCAATGCCTGGGACTAGGAGGAGACTGCTGTTATGTGAACAATCTAACATTACGGCAGTTCCCCAACTTAGAGATGAGCTTTCACACTGTGTTCCTTTAAAAAGTACTGTCCCATGTCACTATACACTGTAACTTGGTAGATGATGTATTAGGAGGGACATGCTGAGCCTGCACCCACTCCACCAGTCCAGCGTACCTCTGTTACCCTCACCCCTAGTAACAAAATGGGGTTCATCTAAGCACAAAGTGCAGACCTCATGCGTGCTTATTAACTCCTTTCTTCCTGTACCTTTTGACCAGGCCAAGAATCTCTGTAATGCAGGTTCAGATCCGGTTGCTATTAGAAGCTGACTGCTAGGGAGGGAGTCAGAATATCGACCCCATGCTATTGGAGGACTTGTCACCCTACCAGGTACCATGCCTAAAAACTGCTTGCTTGGTGTCTTGAACTTGTGCTTGGTTACTTTTAGCAACTGATTTTCTCTTCCTTGTCTTGCCAATTTAACCCCTTTTGTAGTAGCTGAGCTTCATACCCCTTGTGCTTTACAGACCCTGGTTCTTTATATACTCCAGAGCACACATGCACCCCTTTGAATGACTTCAGACCAGTCTCAGAACAGTTAATGTAACTTTACTGGAGAAACTTCAACATTACAGTTCAGTATGAACAACATCCAATTCCTAACCCTAACTACAGTTGTGTGGCTGCCCAAGCATACCTCCATGAGGTGAAAGTCCTGAAACCACGAACCGAGAGCAGGAACAGAGCTGACCAAGGCTCCTGGACCTCAGCCTATCCCCTTTTTTACCACTTGTGGACTGGCTGGGACCAAAAAGCCCAGGAACTTGTGGTCAGACCAAGGAAGGCTTGATAATAAGGGCAACTGTATATTAAACCCTTTTGAACTACATTATTAAATAAGCTTGAATGTGTTTCTTCATCTGTATAAAGCTTCCTGTTTATAGCAGCATGCAATCAATTTATGCGGAAGGTTTGAAATTATACCATTTATTGGTAGACAATAGACCGAAAGTGCAAGCTTTCAAAACATATTATTTTTCATTGACAGGCATAATACCTATTTTTCATAGATGGGAGACACTGAATGTGTCACTGTACATAAATGATAATTAAGACTACTTGTATATAAACTCTTTGGTGACACAGCTGAGAATGGTATTTAAGAAGTGTGACTCAGTGTGCCTAATCACATATTCATAGCAGGCAGAAGACAGCTAATGGAGAAAATAAAAGAAACTAGGCTGTAATTTCATCTAAGAATGAGCTTGCTCTTGAACTTCAGCTGTGATTTTAGTTCCTTTTCGATATCCAGACTCTAAAGAGGAAAACCAGGTCTTCCCACCCCACTGATACTTTCTATGATTAATCTGATTATTGACAGGAGCACAGCAGGGGATGGAAGGGGAGAGATTACATAATACCAGGTGCTTTAATAGTGATCACAAAGGGGCAGATCTGTGAATGATAACATCAGAAGAAATCTTCCTGGTTGCCCACAAAGCAATAATCTGCAATGATCTTCATTCTTTTCCCCCCCAGTATGGCCAATGAACAAATCCAGGGCACAGGCAATAAAGGGGCTTACCGTCCAGTGGTATAAAAGAAACAATTGGTAATCATCACTTGTGTTTTGAAACAAAATGGGGAAAAACTTACAACAGACAATGGATACCACCATATGTGCTCTGTAGGTTACTACAGCCTTTATTTCCTGTGCCATTCATAAAATGCAGACTGTGCGGCCCATCCTGGTGTGTCCCATGAAGATCTGCTTACTTTTGCACAAAGAACTTTGTGGCTGGAAGAGAGACAGGTTACATGATTTTGACATGTCACAAGACCAGGCTCTCTTACCATTTTTTTTTTTCTTCATTCATTAGAATGATTGGTGAGTCCCAAAATAAGGAGAGCGTATTGCACACACATTCCATGGCAAAGTGTAGTCTTGTTTTAATGTTCTTTTTGGTCATCAGAGGCTTTTTCTTAACCGGTTGCCGACTGCGCACAGTATATTTACTGCGGCAGTCAGCCCCGGCCAGGCAGAGTGACGTAGACCTACGTCGCTCGCCTGTCACTGGGATTGGAGCCAATAGCGGGCGAGCGCGCGCCCGCTGAGGCGCGCGCCCGCCTCGGCTCGTTCAGGGAGGAGTGCGGGCGTGTGACCGGCGGACCCGATGTCCGCCGGTCACTCGCTGATCGTCGGTACAGCGGGAGAAAGGCAGAGCGGCTTATGTAAACAAGCCGCCCGTCATTCTCCCCTGTGTAAAAATGGAGATCAGACGGTTCTACTATGTAGAACCGTTGATCTTTGTTTTTACACCAATAGCCATGTCCCACTACAGTTAGAATCACGCCCCTAGGACACACTTAACCCCTCCCTGTCCAATACAGTTAACCCCTTCCCTGCCAGTGTCATTTTTGCAGTAACAGTGCATATATATAGCACTGATTACTGCAGTAATGTCAGTGGTACCCCCAAAAGTGTCAAAAATGTCAGTCAAGGGTCCGGTCTGTCCGCCGCAATGTCGCAGTACCGCAAAAAAAAATCGCAGAGCACCGCCAATCTTTCCCTTTGTTAGTAAACGCGATAACTTTTGCGCAAACCAATCAAAATACGCTTTTTGCGATTTTTTTTACCAAACATATGTAGCATAAAACAATTTGGCCGAAAATGTTAAAAAATTTAGATTTTTACATTTTTTTGGGGGGGAATTTCATATAAAAAAAAGTGAAAAATATTGTTATTTTTGCAAAAATTACGCTCTTTTTTGTTTATAGCGCATGATCAAAAAATCGCACAGGTGATCAAATACCACCAAAAGAAAGCTCTGTTTGTGGGAAAAAAAGGACGTGAAATTCGTTTAGGTACAGCGTCGCACGTCCGCACAATTGTTCGTTAAAGTCACGCAGTAAAAAATCGCCTGGTCAGGAAGGGGGTAAAATCTTCCGGGGCTTAAGTGGTTAACACACCTCCCGTGTGGCTTCAAATCCCAACCAGGACAAGCAGACACAATAGGGGAGATTTACAAAACTGGAGCACTCAGAATCTGGTGCAGCTGTGCATGGTAGCCAATCAGCTTCTGATTTCAGCTTGTTCACTTAGGCTTTGACAATAAAACCTGGAAGCTGATTGGTTCCTATGCAATGCTGCACCATATTTTTCACGCTTCAGGTAGTAAATCACCCCTAAACTCACCAACCTCCTCCTGTATCTGGAACAATACTGATCACAAACCTGGAATTTGTTGGGACTGAACACTTCTGTGATCATTTTAAGTTTCTAGGAAGTTTCTAGGAGATGGGGTAACATGTTCCTTCATCTCTCCGTTTGGCATTCCGAGTAGAGGAGACAGCCAGCAACAAAAGAAGTAGGCCAGTCCCATTGCTAGCATAAACAAAGCAGTGGGTGGTATAGGGGGGATTAGCTTGGTTTTATCCTTACGACTGCCATGGCATGCCCTACATGTGAATGGCTGTCTACAAGAGAGATAGATATTATGTGTGGCAGCCAAAGGGTAAAAGCACAGTCAAGAAATCACTGTTGTTGTTACCTTGATGTGCCATTATACATAAACCAGAGGCCTGTGCAGGCAGGACAGAGGAAAGTTATGTTCCATACAAATCTGAGCAGCAAAGTTTCAATGTAAACTATACAATATTAACATGTTTGTAGATATGTCATTGGTATGGTTCTGTAAAAGGGCCCATTCAGACTGTGCTTAACATTATTTTACAAAAGATTTTATTGAGTTTTTAAGGTTTTATACAAAATACACAAAACAGTTTTTACAGGAAGATTCAAGACTGGGAGTTAGGTAATACATAACAAAAGCAGTGTAGCACTACTCCCAATGGAGCCCCTGGGTTACCATTAGCAACAGTAGAACAATCTGGCATTTTCCAAGTGTTTTTTTACCTAAGAAAAGAATCAGTCCAGTTTCTTTGGTTTTTATGTTTTATTAGGAACTTGGATAGGAGAAGGGATGAGTGGGATACTCCAACTGAACATAACTATGCACAAAAGGTAGGGAGGACTTGAGTAAATGCTGGTTAATGCTGAGTAACGCTGGGTAACACTGAAATTGAGCTAGTCATGGCTAGGCCGCTGGTTTCAGTCTGTCACTAGCTGTGATGCAGAACTGAAGTGATTCTCTGAGGTAATCTGTACTCTGAAGCAATCTGCACTCTGAAACAATCTGTACTCTGAAGCAACTGAACTGTACTGCTGAACAACTTCAGGGCCCTTCCTGGCACCCCCTTTGTTTCTAATCTTTAGGGTTCACTACACGGCACCCCCTTTACTGTAACACTCTGAGTGAGCTGGCTCCTTGATCCCCTGACTTCTCTGGAGTGGTCCCCTCTCTTAGGCAGATCCCTTAGTACTCATGATACTGTTTCTCCCAAAGTCCTCTGCCCAGCAGCTCCACTGGTCAGCACACTGGATCCTCTGCAGCCCAGCTCCACTCTTGGTCCCTAGGCAGACCACCTGGACCACCTTCCTCACTCTACAGGAGGAGAGACAGCCGTCCACCTCCTCCTGGGACTTTGCTCCCGCCAAAAGACACCCTGTCACATGCTCCTGCCCTATTTATCGCCAATCCGAGGATGTATTGCCACGTGCCCTCCCACTGGGACTGCCATGAAACAGGATGTTTCACTGGGTGTGTTTCCTCCACTGTCCAACAAGCTCACTCATTGGATACAGTGGGGACACTCCCTCAGACCCAGTGAATCACACCTGGAAACACGTGACAGGCAAAACTAACAGATCAGCTCCCCTGATAAGCAGCAGGAGCAAAATAGATGCTTTTATGTAGCACCTGTCTAGGACGGTACTACAGAAGGTACATGATAAAAAATCCATCTGAAAACAAGAGAAATACACAAGAATTCATCATACATAGACTGTGCACTGCAATAACACAATGCTTTATCAAACTTAAACAAAGCGGAGTTCCAGCCGTTTCTGTGTTTATTACAAGTCAACAGCTACAAAAAGTGTAGCTGCTGACTTTTAATAAACACACACTCACCTGTCCCGCCATCCAGCGATGCGGCCGTCTGAACTTTCAGCTCTCTCCCTCAGCTCTCCCTAGCGCCGGCATTACTAGTGTGGGCAACTGGCTGTGACAGCTTGCGATTCGCGCTGGGCATCCTGAATGGCCTGGCTGTCTTCTGGGATTTGTGACATGTCCCAGAAGATTGCAGGGAGGGAGGGGGAGAGAAGAACTTTCGCTCAAGCCACCTAGGCAGCCCAAGCGGATGTGGGAGTGGGTACCTGTTAAAACTAGGTACCCCCCCCCAAAAAAAATTACAGTACATGCCAAATAAGCGTCAGGAGTCCTTAAAGCGGAAGTTCCACTTTTCGGTTGAACTCCACTTTAAAAAGTAATGGGATGGCAGTGCAAATTACCTCAAAAACACACCAGATCTTTTTTTACTTATTTTAGGCAGTGCAACACAACACAAGGCATGTGCATTGTATTGTGCTACAGTGTGCTACAGTGTGGTTGCATTGCATGCTACTGCAATATTGTGTTGGGAAGACCACAATGCACCACACCATGCAACCGCAACATACATTTTGAATGCACCCCAATGCACCTAGTAAGAGCAACACAACACAGATGTGAATCATATGGCCGGGGTGGCGACGTCGCTCTGACGAACCACCCGGGACCCACGCCATAAAAGGGCGCCATACAAGCGTCCGAGTATGGCGGCGGTTTCCCCATCCGGGGAGGACATCCATGACGGAATCTGGCTCATCAGGGTAAGCCGATAAACTTATATATTCTTCGCTATCTTTTGGATTATGCACACCATTTTACTTACAACTTTGTATTCAATCCTTTCTCAATTTAACAGTGTCTGCCACTTACAAGGCAGGTTTAACCTATCTCTATCTTAACAAAGTATTCTGCAGGATCGGTGCAGGATCGGTGAGCATGTTTAATTACTAGTGAGCTCCCAATACACTCGCATGTAACTATTGGTGATTTTCAAACTATCTTGAAACATGCATGGACCACCACCGCTGGGCTCATTGAGAGTAATGCGGTACTAAAAGTAATTCTTTTAACCCATTATACATCCAAGGCTGAATAATGTTGCACCTCATATGAGGGAATCAATGTATCCTATGTTTTTGCTCGTATGGAGACTTGGGACCATACAAACGACTTATACCTGGGCAATTGTTCTTTTGGAACTCTTCTCATATAAAACCTCTAATTATTGCGGTATATGATGACATAAAATAGAAGCTCCCTCCCTGTGAGCGGTATATGTCCATGCATCTTTCTTTAATGGGTTTCTTTCCCTTTTTTTTTTTTTTTTTTTTACAAACAACTCTATCCTCACCTATCTGTGTATCAACATGCACCGGGTGTGGCTATTCTCTACCGATAATGGTTTGACATATTATAACTAGCGCACTTTCTATATCCAACCCAGATACAAACACACAGGAGCGTTTGTATTTACACTCCTTGTGAACATCGGCTCCCCCATTTATGAGCTCAGTGACCGTCTTTTAGTCCTCCTCGTTACAGTACCAAAAAAATTCAGAATATACAATGTACAGGTATGTTCATATCCTATACAGATATGCTTTCTTTATCATTTATATATACTGGTGCCTAAAAAATAGTGTTATCTATCTCATACGGTGTGTGTCCCCACATGTGTCCCAATGGCTATTCTCTTGCCTACCCACTGAGCCCCCCCCCCCCCCCTGATGGCTAGAACAGTAATATCATATGTGTGAAATGCCTTTTCTTTTACATTGACATTGTATATCACATATAATATGCATTATTCTCATTTATGGAATATGTAGTAAATAATACATTCGGTTTCCTTAAAATTACTTATGTTTTTACACAGACAAAACAATTACTAAGCTCCAGACGAAGCTTTCACTGAGAAGGCGAAACATGTTGAGCAAACTGTCATGAGTAATGTATACCATGTATTTACTGTAAACTTCGGCCGACCCTGCTGACTGGCACCCTGAGCATCGAGGTGTCCTCCGGCAGCCTCTGTCTGCCTTGAAGTATATTACATTGGATGTATGCATAATACAACTTGTTCTGTACACAACTGTTCCTACACTATATGAAGGTCTAGCACTTCATGCAAGACTATATCTGATACTGTCGACCGTTTTCTGGTCTCATGTTCAATGTAGATTTTTTTCATCTGCTTGTATCACTAGATGTTTTTAAAATGTTTGTTTAATAAAAAGCAATTTTATGAAAATTTAGTGCCCGAAATCCTTGTCTCCCAACCTTTCCATATCCAGTGAATCATATGTGGATTCTAATCTCTCTTACATTTACATGCAGGCTTCTCAAATCCAGTTTTAGCTCCTGCTTGTCAGGACACCTGCTGCAATATTACCTCTTATATTCTAAAAGATTATCTACTGTATGTAGCATTGTCGGTGTAGGGCTTGCTGTGTGTGTATTGACTTCTAGGGCCTCCTCTAAATACCTGCAGACAGTCACTTAGGGACAGTTCACTCATCCATCCTTACTCCCAGTTGCTCGTTACTCAATAAACAGTCCAGGTTTTTTTTTTATATTTATTGTAGCTCAATAGTACTGATCATAATGAGGTATGCGGACGATCTTGCCTTCAGGACTCAGGATACTGATGGCGAAGGCTTGGCCTTTTCCATCTGGCTGGTTGACCTCCACTCAAACAATGTATATTGACCGCCCCAGATTCAAATTTGCCTTCATAGACAGGAAGGTGTCCCACAGCTGAAGCCTGGATTGGTTCTGATGTGGCTTGGGGGCGTAGTCCCTAATAGCCTCTTCACACCAAGCCCCCCTCTTCCTCTCGATTTCTTCCATTATCTCCCGGGGAGCACATGGATAATTGTATCCGTACTCCATGGCCACCGTACTTTGAACAAGTTGTTCAAAATGAGAGAACCTGGGAAGATTCTGCCTGTCTCCTCTCCCCCGGTGGGGTGTAAGGGGTCTCCACTTTTGCGATCAATTTGGAGTAGGTGTCATTCTGTGTCTGAGCCCGGGCATAGGTGCGGGGTAGGGATAGGTCTAGGACCCTAGTGGTGTAGGCCTCACAGAACCCGAGATTCCTTGCACACTTCATCCGAATGACCACTGTCTCTGTCTCTTCACTAAGTGAACTGGAACTTGCAGGACTTCTTCCTTCAGTTCCCCAGTCCCACGCAGCCTCCATTTCTGATCCCCAGTCATCAGTACCCTCTTCCAAGGATCCATAATGATATTCAAAACTGGGTGACTCCACATCAATGGCCCCTGCCTCCCCCTCTCTGGGCGAACTGGAGGACTTCAACTTCTGAGCCCATTGACGCCCCTCTGCCTCTTTAGCTGGACTGTTCATTGCTGCGACTGCAACCAATTCACCCTGTGACCGCTGCTCGGCCCTTACAACTTGTGTGCATTGCACCTCTTAAATGAGGATCACCCTGGTTTGGCAGATGGTTGTGCAGGTCTGTACTACTGGTCCTGGCCCCAGCGGTACTTTCGGCACTCCCCGTCCTCTCCCAGAGGGAATGCCCACTATAGGTGTCAACAGTGCAGATGTGGTTCCTCCCAGTTCACATACATTCTTCTGGGCTGGCAATCATTCTGCTCCAACTTCAGCAACATTTCACCGCAGTGCCCACACTGGCCCCGTGCTTGAAATTGCACGGACACATTCAGGCATCTGCCACATACCAGTCCAAGGTGCTCTGTGTCCCCTCTGCTAAACAATGCCAGGCTTCCCTTGGGCATCAACAGAACCCCTGCGCCCAACAAGGTCGGATTCTGCGATTCAGTCCGCTCTGTAGGTTCTCCGCAAACATGTGGGATAGCCCCTGTGCTCCAGTTTACTCTAGCATCCGTCATTTTGCTCCTCCACACAGGTGTCTGCTCCTCAGCTACACCCGACGGTGGAAGTGACTTCTCAGCTCCCTTCCCCTGTTTGGATTGGCGGCCCGCAGACAGCGACTCCACCCATGTCCCCTGACTAGCTGACTCTCTGGCGATGGCTCCTCCTGCAATGCAGATCTCTTTGATGCGCTCTCTCCCGTGTAATGCAGTAACCCCTTCGCTGCTGCCATAACGCTGCTCAGACTGCACAAATGGTACTGCAATGCAGATTGTGTTCCCTGCCACAGATACACATACATCTGCCTCTTCTGTCTTTACATGCGCTCTAGTTGCACTTTTCCATCCATAATCCAACCAAACTCCCTCACTCCTGTTAGAAATTCTCCTGCTGTTACCAACTGCACGGCAGACATTTTCTTCTACAGCACATGTACTGACAAAACCCCTGATGCGCCGATACCCGCGTCCCGGGTCACTGCTTTCTTGACCATAACTTGAAAGCAAACTTTTACTGATTACTGTAAAGCAGACACTATTTTTTCCTACAATACAGCACTCCACCGACACTACAGCAAGACATTGTGTTTCTTTGGGTAAATGTCTGATCTTTGCGGGTAGCAACCACTGCTGTAACTCAGAGGAAATCCTGGATGACGCCCCCAAATGTAGCACTGTCTTTGTAGGGCTTGCTGTGTTTTGACTTCTTTGGCCTCCTCTGATTACCTACAGACAGTCATTTAGGGACAGCTCACTCATCCATCCTTAGGCTACATTCACACCTGAGCGTAGCGTTTTCGCGCGTTTTTTACGGCGATTTTTACCGCGATTTACAGGCGTTTTTACAGGCATTTTTTGTGCAGGTGTTTTTAGATTGAATAGAGACTAATGGAAAACGCCTGTAATCTGCCCAAAAAGAAGCTCATGTACTTTTTTGAGCGTTGGGCGTTTTGCTCACAGCGTCAAAACGCTCAGATGTGAACAGGGGCCATTGAAATGAATAGGATTTGTCTTGTTGGGCATTTTGAGAGCTGATTCTAGAGCTGAAAAACTCCCCAAAAACGCCCCAAAACGCCTACATGTGAACGGAGCCTAACTCCCAGTTGCTCGTTATTAAATAAACAGTCCAGGGGTTTTGTTTTTGTTTTTTTTTTGTTTATATTAATTGTGGAACTTGGATGGGAGAAGGGAATAGTGGTAAACTCCAACTTGAACTATTTAACCATACTGCCACTTGTATGGAAGAATTAGGTCCTTTTGCTCTCTCTAGCAGCAGACTTGTTGCAACTACTTTATCTTCAGAACACTCTCTAGCATCCCCTTGACTGACACCCGTCCACTGACTTTTCCACAAAAGGGGTGGCCCTCTCAGAACAGGCCCCACAACACAGATCTGTACTTACTGTAGGCAGAATAAGATCCTCTCCAGTGTCTCCCTTCCAGTCAGCTCCTCTCTGACTCTCTGGCCCTCAGGTCGACCACCTGAGGCCGGATGGCAGCTTCTACAGAGGAGGGGCAGCCGCCAGCTCCCTCCGGGACCCCGCTCTCTAGCCGAAAAACCCTGAGCAAATGTGCCCTTGGCATTTATACAGTATCCCAGCATGCACAGAGGCACTTTCCTCTGCCAATCACCAGGGCTGTACTAAATGCCTGTGCACTCATTTGTCAGGTTTCCTCCCACTGTCCAATATGCCTCCCTATTGGACCAGTGCAAAACTCTTCAGACAAACTGAGCTGCACCGGAACACCATAAGCAGACCTCATCAGCGGATCCTGCTCTCTGGTAGGCAGAAAGCAATATACATTTACCTGGCAATCTCTCTGGTAAGCAGAAAGATCGAAAAACTACATTCTCTCTTCTAGCATCTACCTAGGAGGGTGCTACATCTAATTTATGTCAATAATTTTAAATCAATAAAAGTGACATCAATGGATATACAGTATGAATAACACATTTTCAGTAGAAACCTGATGCACTGACACAAGGATTTACATTAGGTGAGATTGTTTACCTCAAGATGCCACTAGGTGGTGACAGTGACATTTACCTGTTAACATTACTGTCACAGGACTGCAAAAAGGTGATGAGAAGAATAATATTGTAGGTAGCGGGTTTAACTGAAAAATGTTGTGATACTGTATGTATGATGTATCATAACCATATTGTTGAAAACATGGGGCTATAAGGTACCAAGTTATAAAAATTATTTTAAACAAAATATATTTGTTATAAAGGGTACAAACTCATAAAGGCCCATTCCATTAATTGTTTTCTTTGTAACGTGTACCAATGTACTAAACATCCAACCTCCAATAATAAATGTTTGCTTTTGTGCTTAAATGTATACCTAAAGGCAGAACTTTTTTTTTTAGTTTTGGATAGTGGAGAGCAATTAGAACACCTGCCAGTTTTTTTTTGCTGGCTATGCCTCCGTTAAGGAGATTCACCTTCTCTGTTTGTCCTGTTTACCATTATCATTGAAAGTGAAAGTAAAAAAAAAACAGGGGCGTGGCTTGATGCGCATCGCGGATGGCAGCATAGAGAGAGAGCTCCGTCCTCACTGCGGCCTGCCAGCACGAACACCGACCGACAGAGACCTGCAAATGAGGAAAAATGCTGGCTCCACATCAGGGACACCTCGTCCTTCCTCGGTCCCGAAGTCTCGCAGCATCCCCAATCTCTTTCTAGCCCAACATCAGGCGTCCCAGGAGGAAAGCATGGCCAAGATGGCGCCAGCTGTCCAGGAGGAGGACATGGTGAGACATCACACCGCATCAGATCACCCTCTCTCCTATACTGACATGTTGGAGTTTGTTGCCGACATAAAAAACACTTTCTAAGCTAACGTTTATTTCCCCAATGCAGGTCATCTGACTTTTTGTCGCCACCTTTTGGAAGAACTGAAATGATTTGCCAGTGGTTGTATATTGCTTGGGGTGACTTTAGCATCCCACTTCAACCTATTCAGGATGCCTCCAATGGTATTCTAGCATTACCTACTGTACAAAATTTTGAAAAATGAATCAAATTATTACTAAACTCACTCTCCTTTGTGGACACGTGGCGGTTGGTACACCCCTCCGGTTGGGATTTTACATATTATTCTACTTTGCACAAGAAATATTCCTGTTTTGATTACCTGTTCATCACCAAACGAGATTTACCCACGCTCCTTTCTGCTGACATTGGCATTCAAACTTTTTCGGACCATTGTTCTGTCTCTGTATCTCTTAAAGCAACTGAAACCTCTCATAGGCCTGCATAGGCTTGGAACAGGCAAGTTTTATGCCTGGGAGGGAAGCCCATGACAATGTCATTAAGGCTCCTAATCTAATTCATATTGCTCATGAGAGAAAGATCGAGGGACTTCTCCTTTCTACGGATGCGGAGAAGGCCTTTGATCATGTGGCTTGGGAGTACATGTTTGCTACTTGTTCAAAAGTAGGACTGGGGAAACATATGATGTCGGCCCTCTACCACAGCCCTCAAGCTCGACTTAAAATAAATGGTACTCTTTCTGAGACAGTTGTAATCAAAAATGGTACGAGACAAGGCTGTCCCCTCTCCCCAATCTTATTTATTCTCACCCTTGAGCCCTTTATCAGATATATTATGTCTAATCCAGACATTCAAGACTCCTCAGCAGGCACATTGACGTATAAACTAGCTGCGTATGCAGATGACCTCCTTTTCTTCCTTACACAAACACATACCTCCATCCCAAATCTAGTTAAGGCCTTTAAGTACTTTAATTATATATCCAATTAGAAAATAAATTACACCAAATCGGAAGCTCTCACATCTAATTTATTGGAACTAGCTCATGATGCATGCTCCTTCAAATGGGTTTGCCCAACGCTCAAATACTTAGGGATTAAACTTACAGCTAAACTCTCAGATATCTATCTCAATCATTTTCATCCCTTGCTGCACAGCATCCATATTAGCTTAAATTCCTGGACGATCAAACCCTTCTCCTGGTTTGGCAGGGCGGCTTTACTTAAGATGATGATCTTGCCTAGATTACTTTAATATTTCTACACTTTGCTGGTCTCCCTTCCTCATTTTTTCAAATTTTTCAAACAATTACATTCTATTATCAGGAACTTTATTTGGATAGGACAAAAACTGCGCATTAGTCTTGCCATCCTTTCCAGACCGAAGGAACAAGGGGGAATTGCCCTTCCGAATTTTGCACTTTACCATACTGCAGCACTTCTGATGAAAATTATTGACTGGAACTGTCACACCGCCAATAAAGCCTGGGTGGCCTTGGAGGAGGCTCAGGTTGCCTCCCCCTTGCGGTTTCTTCCAGGGATTCCATTGGGGAAACTTCCTCCACAGATTCGACAGCACTCAATGCTGAGAGCAATCCTGACAATCTTCGTTAAGACAAACCAAAAATTCAATCACTCATCGACGCCTAGCTCACTTACCCCAATAGTACAAAATCACAATTTCCCACCGGGCATGCAGGTATATCTTACCTCACCCAAGAACGACCACCTACCCTTATTGATGGCACACTGTGTCCTCAACAACAAACTGAAATTATTTGAATCCCTAAAAACTGATTTAGGACATTCACAAAACGTATCATTCTGGACGTACCATCAATTGCATCACTGCGTGAATGCCTCTTCTAAAAAATTGAAATTACACAGAAGCACTTCTCCTCTCGAATCTATTTGCTTATGTAGCAATATTTCCAGGCATTGAGCCTGATATGGATCTGCCATTGTTACCGGTAACATTTCCAACACATTTAAGTTGAATACCCAAGTGTGAGATTAGAGACAATGACCATTCCGGCATCTTTTGTTTGTTTTGTTTATTTTGTAATGGGGATTGGAGAAGGGAATTAGTGGGATACTCCTCTGGCTCAACTAGGTTTAACTGGGACACTTTAAAAAAAATGCCTGTTAGCGCTGTCTTGACGCCAGCTGAATGCCGACCAATGCTTCCTGGCGCTTGAAGATACTGTTTTGCTGAACTGTGCTAGAACTTTGACTTTAACACTCTGGTTAACTCAGAAGATCCAGGACTGTAATGACACTTGACTCTTGACACTCTGTTTAGCTCAAAAGTCCGGTAAACAGCTCCCCTCCAGACCTTCACTGACTGAGGTAGCTCCTTGAGCTCCTTGTAACTGCTTGTGCTGCTGCAACCCTTAACACTGTACACTGCACACTGTACACTTAACTCTTCCGGGCCCAACCGCTGGCGCCCCCTTTACACTTTCAGGGTCCTCTGACTAGGCACCCCCTCTGACACTTCAGGGTCCTCTGACTAGGCACCCCCTTTACCACTAGCTAGCTCATGGAT
The DNA here is from genome assembly GCF_965119305.1 of Pelophylax lessonae. Taxonomy (NCBI): domain Eukaryota; kingdom Metazoa; phylum Chordata; class Amphibia; order Anura; family Ranidae; genus Pelophylax; species Pelophylax lessonae. The sequence goes on along the minus strand of NC_138772.1, from coordinate 489,143,395 downwards.
CCCTGGGACCTTCACCGGAGTGGTCCCCTTTAAGCTAGGCAAACCCCAAGGGGCAGTTCACAGTACTCACGAACTTGGAATGCTTTCCTGGAACTGAACCCCTCTTTCTCCGCTGGTCCTCGGCACACCAGATCCTCTCTGCTGCTCAGCTCAGCTCTCTCTCTGGAATCTCAGGCAAGCCACCCGAGACACCCGATCCTTCTGACAGGAGGAGAGACAGCCGTACTCTCCCTCCTGGGACTCTGCTTCCCACTAAAGGCGCTGCGTCATGCGCTCTCCTCAAACCTATACCCACTCCCAGAATCCTCTGCGGCATAACCTGCTTTCCGGGGTAGATACAGGCCTGAATGAGCCACTGATTGGGTTTACTCCACTGCCCAATGAGAATCCTCTCATTGAGCCACTGGGGAGACTCCCCTCTCAGCAGCCACACCTGGGAGACATGACAGCCCAGCTGAAAACCATGACCCTGCTGTTAGGCAGCCAAGGCCCACTATACTTTACCTAGCACCTACCTTGTAGGGTGCTAAATCCACCCCACACCAAACTGAGTCAGGTTCCTCTGACTCTGAGGCCGCCTCCTATCAAAACACTGGCCAAAAACTCAGGAGTATCCCACAAACCTGGAAGGGAGGAGAAGGGAAAAACAAATGTACAAATAAATTACGTTGGAAAAATATAGCTTTACATACATTTTAAGGTGCATGAGAAACGATGCACCCCCCACCAAACTAACTCGCTTGGTGGGGATTCCAAACAACACAATGTACATCTCCTATCTGACTATCTCTAAGATGATCCCACCTGTAGAGAAAATGGAAGCAAAAGTTAGTCAACTGCATACACTTTGGAAAATACAAGACTAACTGTCTAGACAGTTGAGTGGAAAGACCCTCCTTTGACTCTAAGGGCAACCTTTTTACTCCCTTCCCTGACTACCTCTGCTGACCAGTGTCTTGACTCGCCGTGTCCACTCTTTGCCGGTAAGAAGACGGTAGCCTCACACTGGCTAACTATGCAGAGTCCTTGATGAAGTAAGGCACAGCACCCTCCTGCTGCCCCTCAAAGTACTTCCTATAGGAAACAGGGCAAGCCATTACAGCAAAGATGACCTGCGTCCTGCTGAGTCAGGGAAGTAACAACAGGGGTCCTTCAGAGCACCCCCCACCAAAAGTTCTTGGATACACTTGCATCTACAACAAACAATATCTTCACCTTGTCTGAACTGTGGAAGGTTTCCCACACAGTATTTGTAATCCACAGAGACCCTGGCCCGATGGCCCAAGGGGTCTAACATAGCAACATTTTTTCCAAGACCCTGGCCCGATGGCCCAAGGGGTCTTCATTAAAACTTGAACACTTTCAACAAACTTGTAAATTCAGCATTACATTTCTTTTCAAATACAGTTTTGAAATTTTAGATGAATCACTTGCTTCACTTAAATATAATAATCAGGTTGGGGGACCCGGACATAGGTACCTTGCTCATTCTTGACTCTGATGGACCAGGCCTGACCTCCACTCTGTCAATATAAATGGAGCGCCCAAAGCTCCACTGAGCTTTCACACTATTGAATCTCTCTTTCAACATCTCTTCAGGTGAGTCCCTATATGGCTTAGGGACAAACAGGAAATCCCAAATTATTTCATCGCACCAGAAATCTCTAAATTGTTCTATCAGCAGCATCACCTCTTTAGGAGCGTATGGATAATCGTATCCGTATTCTAGTGCCACCTTTATCTGTAGCCACCTCTGCATTTGGGACAGCCGGGGAAGAGTCTTCCTGTTACCTCTCCCAGGTGGAGAAAATTGAGTGGACACACTCTGTATCATGTTCTCGTATGCTGCATTCTGATCCCTTGCTCTAGCAATGTTTCCTGGAGGCGTGAGGTCTGGAATCCTCTCAACGTAGGTGTCACAGAACCCCAGTTTCTGAGCTAGGTCCCCCCCTCTCTATGGCCTCCTTGGCCTCTTTGTCAACAGTCACTGCCACGTCAGGACCTGGGGAGCTGCTCCCAGCTTCGGACCCCCAGTCCCACTCTGTTTCATCCGCTGACCCCCAATCGTCGATCCCCTCTTCTATTGATCCATATTTATATTGGAAGGATGGGGACCCGATGGGTACACGGCCTGTCTCTTCCTCACCACTAGTACTGGTGGGTGAGGCTTGGGTAGCTACATGTTTTTCCGGCTGCTCAATACTAATGGGGCTGGATCTTGCCATTACTGCTAGGGTAGATACGTCCTCCGGCCACCCTCCGGTCATCGGTGCTGGCATAGATCCCCTCCCAAGGGAGCTCTGCGACCGAGTCCCCCTTCCACACATTGAAGGCCCACTGACTACTGGCATGGCCTCTAGCTGCATCATCAGACGCAACATGCCCCTCCCGCCTCCGCTGAGGAACTTGGATTCAGTCCCGGTCACCTCCTGAGTGAGGCCTGACTCCCACGCAACATGTAACTTTTTGGGTCGGCCCTCGCTCTTTTCTTGCCCGGAGCATCAGATAACCACACTGCCTGCACTGGACCCATGCTTGCACTCTTAACGTGACAGTGACACACTGAGGACATACCGCTACTAGGAACTCGCGGCCGTCTCCCGTGCTCAGCGCAAGTCCGCTGTCAGGCACCATCCGGATGCCTGTATCCCAGACTAGGGATGGTTCGGGTGGTGAATCTGCTCCCAGGGCTGCCTGGCAGAGTCTTCACCCATGGTGGCAGTGATAACGGGTACACTCTTCTGCTCCCTTACGAACGCCATGCTCCTCTCTCCTACACGTGTCTCCCGCACAGCCACACCCAAAGGAGGGGATATTAATAGGGTCCCCTTGGTCACTCCTGATTGGCTGGATGTTCCCGCTGTCTCCACCCTTTCGCCATACTGGGCCATGACTCCTCTTGCTAGGCAGGTCTGCATGTGGTGTGCTGTAACTCTTCCCCTGCCATGCTTTTCTACTTTAGCCCACAGGGATGTAGTCGCTAAGTGGATCATGTAACTTGCCAGTCATGCATCCACTCTTCTCAATTGCACTAGGGCCACAACTGCGCCTTCCTCCACTGAAGCCAGCTGTCCCTCCTTGCTTGGCAAGAGTAATATCCCGCTGCCGGTCGCACGGTCGATAGTTCTCTTCCTAGCCATACATGTGCAATTCTCATCTTCCATACTGTCTCCAAGGCTAGCCCCACCTCCCCTCTCGGCATGGCCGACTACGATCCTCACAGTATCGGTGCAATTACTATACAGAATAAATGTCCCGCTGTCAAATGCACGGTCAACATCAGTCGACATAGAATGCACACACACCTGCCCCTGGCATCTCTCTTCCCCTGCCCCCGGCCTCCATCTAGACCATCCCCACTGAGAACACTGGCGTCCTCTTCTCTGCCCCCACCGGGACCCCTGACGCCATCTTTACCGTCCCCACTGGGACCTCTTCCTGTTAAACAGTTGCAGCATTCATGCCCTTTCACATTTTTTTCCCTTGCTCTCCATTTTCTGACAGCAGAGTACATATCATAGTCCATTTCAAAGATTCTCATCATATTGCAGGCTTTACTTGAACATTTGCGTTGCCACAAGCAACCTTCCACATGTACTTCTAGCTTCATCCCACTCTCCCTGCCTCCCGCAGATCCGGCCTCACACTTGGCTTGATACTTGAACAACAGTTCTGGGCACAAAAATTTACTTTTCCGACTTTCTCTTCTGCCGTTGCCAGGGACAACCAGCCTAGTAACCAATGGCAAAATCCCGGACGAGCCCCCAAAAGTAGCAATATTTCCAGGCATTGAGCCTGATATGGGTCTGTAACGGACCGTTTCAGAAGACAAGGGGTTAAAATCCGTTTAGTAGATATGCCCCTTTCTGCTAGACAGGCACAGCTACTTGCAGGAACACCATACTCCCGAACTGGGTACAAAATAGCACTCCAACCTGGAACCTCACGAATAGCTGCTAGCAGATGAACAGGAAAAGCATACATCAGCTTACACTCCTGGCAATCAGTCTCGTACAGCATACAGTGAATCCCCCCAAGCACGAGACAAGGCTCCGTGTGAAGTTCAAGCAGTGGACTGTTTATTAAATCCCCACAAACACATTATATACACTATCAGGTAATGTGAGTCTCATTGCATTAGCATATGCAGATAGATTTGTAAACAGGCACAAAATAACACTAAACTAATTATCTAGCCACCTGGCCAGAACAATGCAAGGTCATTAGCATGGAACAGGAATACTTAGCACACCCGACAATAGGTGTGGCAAAGCCACCTCATGCCAAAAGCAACATTACATAACTTCTAAAATATGCATCACATTCAAATAAAACTTACATTTTCAGAATCAGCATACTTCAAATGCAAACATAACCAAAAATCATAGAAATCCCTCCAGGCGTTAAAAAGTTAGACGTAAGTCCTTTTCTGACCGACCGCAGGCACATTTTCATGCCCAAATACAGTCTTAAATGGGTAAAAGCCCCTAGGTCCATAGTCATATTGCAGCAGGCGGGCAACCAGGCTCCTCCAATGCAATGTGGCGAGACTGGTCTCGTCACAGGGTCTGCCATTGTTACCGGTAACACTTCCAACACATTTAAGTTGAATACCCAAGTGCGAGATCAGAGACAATGACCATTCTGGCATCTTTGGTTTGTTTTGTTTATTTTGTAATGGGGATGGGAGAAGGGAATGAGTGGGATACTCCTCTGGTTTAACTAGGTTTAAGTGGGACACTTTATAGAAAAAATGCCTGTTATCGCTGTCTTGACGCCAGCTGAATGCCGACCAACGCTTCCTGGAGCTTGAAGATACTGTTTTGCTGAACTGTGCTAGAACTTGGCTTACCAAAACGTCTCAGGCCATGCCACATCACGCTCGCGCGCACTGGGAAAAATTGTTTCATATTGAGTTTACAGATGAGCAATGGCGACAGGCCTCTTTACTTGCACACAAAGGTTCGATAAGCACTAGGTTACAAGAAATTTTGTATAAGTTATTGACCTTTTGGTATGCTACTCCAACGAAAGTTAAATTGTGGTACCCACTGTCCTCTGATAAATGCTGGAGATGCAATGGTGCACGTGGAGATATGTTGCACATTTGGTGGGCCTGTCCAATATTTACCCCTTTCTGGAATGAAGTATGTAAGATAATTGGGCACATTTCTGGAGCAGACAAAAACTTCTCTCCAGCCTATTGTCTTCTACATATAACTGATTGCCCAACGAGATTGCCTAAACAATCACTGACTGGACACCTTTTAAACTCAGCGAAACTCCTTATTCCCAGACACTGGAAAACTTTGCACTCCCCTACGGTTGCTGAATAGCTCACTGTGGTAGAGGAAATGTATAACATGGAAGAAAAATTGGCAGGGATTCCATTGACAAATTTAATAAACTTTGGCCTCCTTGGCTGGCCTTCCCTTACTCCACATCTTATAACCTATTGGTCACCAGTTGAGGGATGCCAGGATTATGGTTGTTCCACACTTTTCATTTTTTATACAGGGCCTCTTCTCTGGTAAACTTAACATTTCTGTTCCCCATGGTAGTACTCATTCCCATCTCTCCTACCTTGATCTGTACCAAGACTCACCCTCCCCCGTGTATTTACAACCTCTTTATTTCTATGACTTTCTATTATGGATTTATTACCGGCAAGTTTTATGATGTATTGTTACATATTATTTGAATATTGTCATATGTAAAAGCTCTTTTTGCCATGTTGTTATCCATCTTTGTACTTGTCTTTATCCTTAATAAAATATTTTCAACTGTTAAAAGAAAACAAAAGTAAAAAAAAATCCCAAATTTTGGGTTGTCCCCATAAAAGTCATAGAGGGGACATTTTCCAATGGGGATACTTGTTCTGGTAACCTGGGGGGTCCCAAAGAAATTATCCTAATTTTCAGGGATTTCACTGTGTGGTGAAGTGGAAATCTCCACATTCGGACATAGATGGCGGGAAAAAAAAACTGACAAAGACAGACCTTCCCTTAATCTATAGTTCTATAGTTCTACTTTGATGGTTCTTTAACCACTTAAGCCCCGGAGGATTTGGCTGCTAAAGGACCAGGGGTTTTTTTGCGATTTTTTACTGCGTGACTTTAACGGACAATTGCGCGGTCGTGCGACGCTGTACCTAAACGAATTTGACGTCCTTTTTTTCCCACAAACAGAGCTTTCTTTTGGTGGTATTTGATCACCTGTGCGATTTTTTGATCACGCGCTATAAACAAAAAAAGAGCGTAAATTTTGCAAAAATAACAATATTTTTCACATTTTTTTATATGAAATTCCCCAAAAAAAAAGTAAAAATCAAAATTTTTTAACATTTTTCGGCCAATTTGTTTTATGCTACCTATGTTTGGTAAAAAAAAAATCGCAAAAAGCGTATTTTGATTGGTTTGCGCAAAAGTTATCGCGTTTACTAACAAAGGGAAAGATTTTTGTCATTTTTGGTGTTTTTTTTTTTAACGCGTAATGGCGGCGATCTGCGATTTTTTTTTCGGTACTGCGACATTGCGGCGGACAGATCGGACCCTTGACTGACATTTTTGACACTTTTGGGGGTACAAGTGACATTACTGCAGTAATCAGTGCTATACATATGCACTGTTACTGCAAAAATGACACTGGCAGGGAAGGGGTTAACTTTATTGGACAGGGAGGGGTTAAGTGTGTCCTAGGGGCGTGATTCTAACTGTGTAGGGACATTCCTATTGGTGTAAAAGCAAAGATCAACCGTTCTACATAGTAGAACGGACAGATCTTCACTTTTACACAGGGAGAACTGACAGGCAGCTTGTTTACACAAGCTGCTCTGTCTTTCTCCCTTCACAGGAGCGATCGCAGTGTGACTGGCGGACATCGAGTCCGCCGGTCACACGCACTGACTTGTCTGTGAACGAGCCGCGGCGGACGCGCGCCTCGGCGGTGCGCGCCTCGGCGGGCGCGCGCCCGCCCGCGATAGGCTCGCAAGTCAGTGACAGGCGAGTGACGTACCGATACGTCACTCTGCCTGGCCGGGGCTGACCGCCGCAGTATATAGTCGTGCGGCGGTCGGCAACCGGTTAAGGCAAAAATTCCTCTGCTTTACAGCACCACAAACTAGACAAACAGTAAACCATTACTAAATACTGGGGGGGGCGTCAGTTTTAAGCTTGAAATTTTTCTGAAGATCAAGTCAGCAATGGTAGTCCATATTTGTTTCTAAGTACTTTAAAGGGAAATTCAAGAAAGAGACAAACAAGGCCTACCATTGCTGATCCCCTTCTAGGAATATTAGTTCCCTGGTTGCTTCTTACATTAAATTTACATTACAATGAATATTTTGAATGACAGACCTGGAACAAATATTCAGATTATTAAATCATAATGAATTCACTATCACGATATACTGGTCTGGTGGCAGTGACTGGGGGAATGGGGCAAAAACTAGCATTTGCAGATCGGCTTATAATCCTCACTTACATTGGTGGTCAGTGTAGAATCTGCAAATTGATGGTTTATAAAAATATACACCAGTTTTTGTATTTTAAAGCTGAGTTCCACCCTTGGAATTTTTTTTTTAATAAAAATACCCCCGGGACAGTCAGGGCTAGTGCATTCCACAATGGATAGCCTCTGAACTGTCTCAGGTTGCACTTACCTTTTACAAGAAATACTTACCTTGAAAATGTCTTGTCCAGCGCTGCCATCTCAGGTGTGGGCAGCTGAAGCCAGCGCGTCCTCTTCGGCGTCCTCTTCTGTGTCCTCTTCGTCCCAGAATGCCCTGCACCGGCCCCGCTCGTCATGTCCGGTGCAGGCACGTCATTCCTGCACAGCTTCTGGGCATGCCCAGAAGCTGTTTAGCAGTGAATGACGTGCCTGTACCGGAAATGTTTAGCAGGGCCGGTGCAGGCGCATTGATTCCTGGGAGCGATGAGGCTCAGCTCCCAGGAATCAATGCGAGCAGGAAGTGACGGCGTGGGCCACGGCCGAAGAGAGAGGAAGAGGAAGTAAGGTGAGTATATTTTCTTCTAAAACAAGGTAAGTAAAGAAAAAAAAAAGAGTTATTATCCATTTATTTTTCAGGTAACAGAGAGCAAGCAGATGGGGAAAAATTACTTTTAAGGATGGAACTCCACTTTAATGAACAAAGGTATACAGTATGTAGTTATTAATAAAAATACCTCCAGATGAATGTTGCTGGGACTCTGAACAATGACCGGGATGAAGCCTCTGCCTTTATGCTGAAGACCTGCAGACAATATCAGCAATGATGGGGAAATTCCCCGACTGCTGCCCAACCAGCCTGGAACACAGCTTCTCACCAACAGAAACCATGGAGTGACACTGGAACTCTGTCTCTTAGTCCTTAGTAACTTCTAATATGTTATGCAACTGGACCTCTATCTACCAAGAGGCTGTCAGATGCCAAACCTGGTAACCTGGCTCTAGCCTATGCTGGTTATAGAGCACTGAGCTAAAACAAGCGATAGAAGGGACACTGTTAACTAAAATAACTGTAACGCTGAGCGCTCCGGTCCCTGCTTCTGGACCAGAGCGCTCGCAGCATTCGTTCCAGATCCACTCACCTGTGCCCGCTCCGGCTCCCTCCTCCGCTCCCCGCTCACATGGTTCCCGGAGGTCGTTTGAAATTTAAGGGGCCTGTGCACCAGTAATTGGTGCCTGGTCCAAACCTCCCTTCCTGTTTCCTGTGACCTGTTTCCTGTTTCCTGTGACCTGTTTCCTGTTTCCTGTGACCTGTTTCCTGTGACCTGTTTCCTGTTTCCTGTTTCCTATATAAGTGACCTGCCCCTTCCAGCCATTGCCGGATCTTTGTTGCCTTGTTGCCTTAGTGAAAGCGTTATTTGTGTAATCCTTTGCCTGTTGCCGAACCCTTTGCTAACGACTATCGCCTCTGAACCTGTGCTGCCTGCCCTGACCTTTGCTACGTCTGACTACGCCTCTGCCTGTCCCTTTTGTACTACGCCTATATCAGCAGTCGGTGAGGTTGAGCCGCTACCAGAGGACACGACCTGGTAGTTACCGCCGCAGCAAGCCCATCCCGCCTTGCGGCGGGCTCTGGTGAAAACCAGTAACTACTTAGAACCGATCCTCCAGTACGGTCCACGCCAATCCCTCACTGACACAGCAGATCCACTCCGTGCACCGCTCCTGCTACCAGTCCGGACCCTGACAGTAAGATCCGGCCATGGATCCCGCTGATGTGCCTCTGCCTAGTATCGCGGACCTTACTACAGTTGTGGCCCAGCAGTCGCAGCAGATCGCTCAGCAAGGTCAACAGCTGGCACAGTTGACCGCCATGCTGCAGCAGCTTCTTCCAGCACAGCAGCAGCCGCCTCCACCGCCTGCATCTGCTTCACCACCGCAGCCTGTGGCCGCCGCCACTTCTAGAGTCCGTCTGTCCATGCCGGCCAAGTACAACGGTGATCCCAAGTTGTGCCGCGGATTCTTATCCCAATGCTCCCTTCACCTGGAGATGTCGGCTGACCAGTTCCCCTCGGAGCGAGCCAAGGTGGCATTTGTCGTTAGCCTGCTTTCGGGGAAGGCCCTGGCCTGGGCTACACCACTTTGGGACCGCAACGATCCTGCCACTGCCAGTGTCCAGAGTTTCTTTGTGGAATTCCGGAGTGTTTTTGAGGAGCCAGCCCGGGCTGCCTCAGCAGAGACTGCGTTATTGAACTTGTCCCAGGGGAGTTCCTCTGTCGGAGACTATGCTATCCGTTTCCGCACCCTGGCTTCGGAACTCTCCTGGAATAACGAGGCGCTCTGTGCTACCTTTAAGAAAGGCTTGTCCAGCGCCATAAAGGACGTCCTGGCCGCACGAGAAGTCCCTACCAACCTGAGTGACCTCATCCATTTGGCCACCAGGATTGACCTGCATTTTGCTGAGCGACGAGAGGAACTGCTACAGGAAAAGGGAAGTGCTCGTCCCAGACGCTTTCCTCGTCTGGCGCCTATCTTCCAGCCTCCACCGCAACCCTCTTCTGGGCCTCCCGCCGAGGAAGCCATGCAGGTGGATCGGTCTCGCCTGACCACGCAAGAAAGGAACCGCCGTAGAGACGAGAACCTCTGTTTGTACTGTGCCAGTACTGAGCACTTTCTAAAGGACTGTCCTCTCCGTCCACCGCGTCAGGGAAACGCTCGCACCTAGTCAACGTGGGAGAGGCGTTGCTAGGTGTGAATACCTCCTCTCCACGCATTACGGTACCCGTGTGGATTTCCGTGTCCGCCAAGATCTCCTTTGCTGCCTCTGCCTTTCTGGATTCCGGTTCAGCCGGTAACTTCATCGATGCTTCGCTGGTGAACAAGTTCCACATCCCTGTGGTTCGTTTACTGAAGCCCATCTTCATCTCCACAGTTAATGGAGAGAGACTCGACGGTATGGTGCAGTTCTGTACAGAACCCCTCCAGATGGACATCAGAGTCCTGCATTCTGAGCGATTGGAGTTTTTTGTGTTACCCCATTGCACCTCAGAACTCCTCTTGGGTCTGCCCTGGCTCCAGCGCCATTGTCCCGTTCTGGATTGGACCTCCGGAGAGGTTCGAAGCTGGGGTTCGGCTTGTTTCGGCAGATGTCTCAAGTCGGTACGAGTCAAGTCTGCACCTGTTATTTCTCCTCCTCCCGGTCTGCCTGAACCACATGCAGATTTTCCAGACGTTTTTTGAAAGAAACAGGCAGAGGTGTTGCCTCCACATAGGCCATATGACTGCCCCATTGACTTGCAACCTGGCACTACGCCGCCTAGGGGAAGAATCTATCCTCTCTCCCCTCCAGATACTCTAGCCATGTCAGAGTATATCCAGGAGAACCTGCAGAGAGGGTTTATCAGGAAATCCTCTTCTCCTGCCGGAGCAGGATTCTTCTTTGTTGCGAAGAAGGACGGTACCCTTAGGCCTTGCATAGACTTTCGGGGTCTCAACAGCATTACTGTAAAGAACCGTTACCCTCTTCCCCTGATTACGGAACTCTTTGACCGGTTACAAGGCGCCAAGTACTTCACCAAGTTGGATCTCAGAGGGGCCTATAACCTTATTCGCATCCGAGAGGGTGACAAGTGGAAGACGGCTTTTAACACCCGAGACGGGCATTTTGAGTACTTAGTCATGCCTTTCGGGGTCTGTAACGCTCCAGCGGTCTTCCAGGAGTTCGTTAACGACATTTTCCGAGACCTGCTCTATACCTGTGTCGTGGTCTATTTGGATGACATCCTCATCTTCTCTACTAACTTGGATCAACACCGTGCTCATGTCCGCTTAGTACTCTCCCGTCTCAGAAAGAACCGTCTCTACGCTAAATTTGAAAAGTGTTTGTTCGACCGTACCAGCCTTCCCTTCCCGGGCTACATCATTTCTGCCAAGGGACTACAAATGGATCCTGCCAAACTGTCTGCCATCCTGGACTGGCCTTGTCCCTCTGGCCTTAAGGCCATCCAGCGATTCCTCGGATTCGCAAACTATTATAGACAGTTCATCCCGCATTACTCCACCCTTGTGGCACCAATTGTAGCCCTAACCAAGAAGGGGGCTAACCCGAAATCTTGGCCGCCCCAGGCCGAGAAGGCCTTCAGCGCTCTTAAGTCTGCCTTTGCCACCGCCCGACAAGTTCTGTCCAGACCGGATCCTACTAAGCCGTTCTACCTGGAAGTAGACGCTTCCTCTGTTGGTGCTGGTGCTTTGCTCATGCAAAAGACTACGAGAGGCAAGTCGGTTACTTGCGGGTTTTTCTCTAAGACTTTCTCTCCCGCTGAAAGAAATGATTCTATTGGGGATAGAGAATTACTCACCATCAAGCTGGCCTTGGAAGAGTGGCGGCATTTACTGGAAGGATCGGTACATCCCGTGAACATCTACACGGATCATAAAAATTTATCTTACCTCCAGTCTGCTCAGAGACTAAATCCCCGCCAAGCTCGCTGGTCTCTATTTTTTGCCAGATTTAACTTCCGGATCCACTTTCGTCCAGCGAGCAAGAACCTCAGGGCCGATGCCCTCTCTCGTTCGTCTGATGTCACAGGAGAGGAAGTCAAGCCACAGCACATTGTGGCCCCGGAATGTCTGGTCACCGTGGCACCTATAGACTTGCGTAACCTCCCTCCCAGAAAGACCTATGTTTCTCCCCGTCTTCGCCTAAAGGTTCTTAAGTGGGGACATTCTTCTCTTCTCGCAGGACATCCTGGCGTCCGAAAGACTCTACAACTTATCTCCAGGAGATATTGGTGGCCATCCTTGGAGAAGGACATCTCTGAATTTGTACAGTCCTGCTCTGTATGTGCCAGAGACAAAACCCCTCGCCAAAGACCCGCCGGCTTTCTCCAGCCACTTCCCATACCAGAGACCCCTTGGTCCAATATCGCGATGGACTTTGTTACGGACCTACCACCATCTCACGGGAAATCGATAATTTGGGTCGTCGTAGATCGCTTCTCGAAGATGGCGCACTTCATCCCGTTGCTAGCCTTACCATCCGCACCTCAGTTGGCCAAGCATTTCCTCCGACACATCTTCCGGTTACACGGCCTGCCTTCACATATTGTCTCCGATAGAGGAGTCCAGTTTGTGTCCAAGTTCTGGAGGGCTCTCTGTGGATGGCTTAAAATCAAGCTGGATTTCTCTTCTTCATACCACCCCCAAACCAACGGACAAGTAGAGCGGGTCAATCAAATCTTGGGCGACTACCTTCGCCACTTCGTTTCCTCCCGTCAAGACGATTGGGTCGACCTCCTCCCGTGGGCGGAGTTCTCCTATAACCGCAAAGACTCTTCCGCCACCAACAAGTCTCCCTTCTTCGTGGTTTACGGTCGACATCCTCTGCCTCCTCTGCCGTTATCCTCCTCCTCCGGTGTACCTGCAGTGGATGACCTGGTGCAAGACTTTTCTGCCATCTGGCGTGAGACGCGCCTGTCCCTCTTACAGGCCTCATCCCGCATGAAAATCCAAGCGGACAAGAAACGTCGGTCTCCTCCTGCCCTGGTTCCTGGGGACAGAGTTTGGCTCTCCTCCAAGTACGTCCGCTTCAGGGTTCCTAGTTACAAGCTTGGTCCTCGTTATTTGGGACCCTACAAGGTCAAGAAGAGGATCAATCCTGTGTGTTACCAACTCCATCTCCCTCCCTCCCTTAAAATTCCCAACTGTTTTCATGTCTCCCTCCTCAAGCCTGCGGTCTTTAATCGCTTTTCCCCCAAGAATCTTCCTCCCACGCCTGTATCCGGTACCTCGGATGTCTTCTCCATTCAGGAGATATTGGCCTCTAAATTGGTCAGGGGGAGAAGATATTTTTTGGTAGACTGGGAAGGCTGCGGTCCTGAAGAGAGATCCTGGGAGCCAGAGGAGAATATCTTGGACCGTAACCTCATCCTCAGGTTTCTGGGTACCAAAAAGAGGGGGAGACCAAAGGGGGGGGGGTACTGTAACGCTGAGCGCTCCGGTCCCTGCTTCTGGACCAGAGCGCTCGCAGCGTTCGTTCCAGATCCACTCACCTGTGCCCGCTCCGGCTCCCTCCTCCACTCCCCGCTCACATGGTTCCCGGAGCACGCGCCCCTGCACCATAGGGCGCGCGCGCAGGTCGTTTGAAATTTAAGGGGCATGTGCACCAGTAATTGGTGCCTGGTCCAAACCTCCCTTCCTTTTTCCTGTGGCCTATTTCCTGTTTCCTGTGACCTGTGACCTGTTTCCTGTTTCCTGTGACCTGTTTCCTGTGACCTGTTTCCTGTGACCTGTTTCCTGTTTCCTATATAAGTGACCTGCCCCTTCCAGCCATTGCCGGATCTTTGTTGCCTTGTTGCCTTAGTGAAAGCGTTATTTGTGTAATCCTTTGCCTGTTGCCGAACCCTTTGCTAACGACTATCGCCTCTGAACCTGTGCTGCCTGCCCTGACCTTTGCTACGTCTGACTACGCCTCTGCCTGTCCCTTTTGTACTACGCCTATATCAGCAGTCGGTGAGGTTGAGCCGCTACCAGAGGACACGACCTGGTAGTTACCGCCGCAGCAAGCCCATCCCGCCTTGCGGCGGGCTCTGGTGAAAACCAGTAACTACTTAGAACCGATCCTCCGGTACGGTCCACGCCAATCCCTCACTGACACAGCGGATCCACTCCCTGCACCGCTCCTGCTACCAGTCCGGACCCTGACAATAACAGGAGATGCATATAAACTCTATTGCAATTAACAGGTTCCCCTGCTAAGATTCAGAAAGGTGACAACTATATATGTACACTGTATCTCACAAACTCTATTTGGTACAGTGCATGTGAGATAACAACAAGGGGATAGATATACACTACTTCTTTCACACACATAAATATATATATATATATATATATATATATATATATATATATATATATATATATATATATATATATATATATATATATACATATATATACATTTCATAGGAACACTTGCCTAATAGTCTCTGTTTCTGGCCTAGTTAAAACCCTTCTAATCCTCTTGTTTTGAATTGCACTGTTAGTGTATTGTCTCCCTATAAGTGCTGAGCAAACTGTTGGCGCTATATAAATCCAGTACAATAACATAGTAGCCGCTCCTGCATAGATGGTCAGGTGGTCCAATTATGTATCTATTTCATGGAAACGTACCTTTATATAATATCATAGTTCTGCATTTGGGGTTGGTGTTCCAGCTAGCAGTGACAGGAAGTATCTGTCTATACCCAACTAACTCTGTAGTAATTGCAAGCAACAGTTATTTACAAATACAGACAGTAGGGGTCAGCAGATCCCTAAACCTTCTAAACATACCGTTCCTTAGCTTCCATTTGTTAGTTCTAGGTCTATGGACCTAGATGGATCTAGGACTATCTTTGATGGTGTCGATGCCCCTTTCTGCCCTGCCTGCTCACCCTTACAGTATTTGTATTTTATGCATAAAGTTAAAAAAAACCTTCTGTGTGCAGCAGCCCTCCTAAGCCCCCCCAATACTTACCTGAGCCCATCTTTATCCAGTGATGTTGCAGGAGTGTCTCAGCTGCCCGGGACTCCCCTCCTCATTGGCTAAGACAGCAACGCGGCGCTGTTGGCTCCTGCTGCTGTCAATTAAAGTCTGTCAGCCAATCAAGAGAGAGAAAGGGGGCGGAGCTGGGTCACACTTCCGAGTCTGAATGGACACAGGGAGCTGTGACTTGGCTCAGGTGCCCCCATAGCAAGCTGCTTGTTGTGGGGGCACTCAGAAGGAGGGAGGGAATGCCAAAGAGGGACCCGAGAAGAGGAGGATCTGGGCCACTCTGTGCAAAACCAACTGCACAGAGCAGGTAAGTATAACATGTTTGTTATTTATTTATTTTAAACAAGACTTTACAATCACTTTAATGTATCTCCGTTAGACTGGTATGCAGTTGTTCTCATCCTCATATATCTATACCTTGTTACCTTCGATCTTGTAGCCTCATATCTTTTGTTTCTGTTGTGTTTTTTATGGTGGTTTACTGATTTGCTCATTGTACCCAGAGTGCTCTATGCCTTTGTGCTCCTTGCTCTGCTGTCCTTTAACTTCTTTACCCAGTCTCTCCTGGTAAAGTCTCTCTTCCCTGTCAGTGCTTGTCAGTCTCAGCTCAAATTTTGCTGTTACTCACTATATTCTGCTGCCTTGGGTTACTACTTACTAAAGGTAACTTGATGGTCACAATTTGAGGGTTTCTTGCTGCTTAAAGCGGAGTTCCACCCTGGGAATACTTTTTTTAAATAAAAATACCCCCGGGACAGTCAGGGCTAGTACATTCCACAATGGATAGCCTCTGATCTGTCCCGGGTTGCACTTACCTTTTAGGAGAAATACTTACCTTGAAAAAGTATTGTCCAGCGCTGCCATCTCAGGTGTGGGCAGCTTGAAGCCAGCGCGATCCTCTTCTGCGTCCTCTTCTGTCTTCCTCGGTCCCACGATGCACTGCACCGGCCCCGCCGTCACTTCCGGTGCGCGCGCGTCATTCCTCCACAGCCCTTGGGCATGCCCAGAAGCTGTTTAGAAGGGAATGACACGCGCGCCCCGGAACTGACGTCGGGGCCGGTGCAGGCGCATTGATTCCTGGGAGCGATGACATTCAGCTCCCAGGAATCATTGCAAAGCCAGGAAGTGACGACGGGCCGTAGCCGCCGAGGGGAGGAAGAAGGAAGTAAGGTAAGTATATTTTCTTCTATACGAGGTAAGTAAACAAAAAAAAATTGCGATTATCCATTTGTTTTTCAGGTGACCCGGAGCGAGAAGATGGAGGTAAGTATAAATTTAGGGTGGAACTCCACTTTAATTCCATCCTCACCACTAGAGGCTTTAGCTAAGATCAAACATATATAGGTCCTGAAAGAAGAACAAACCCTCTCAATCAAAATTAACTGTTTGTGATCCTTATGCTGCTAGCCTTAGTAAATAGATAGGAATGTATATTATATTGAAGTGGAACTACACTGTATCTGAGCAATACAAACCAAAACCCTGTTTAATTAATTTTTGTTATTTAAAGCAAACTCCCCATCCATCCATGTCTCCATGCTTCATTTTGCTAAGAAATCATTTTGAGAAACACCCTCCTAGAATTTCTAGCTGTGGCCATCTTGAGTAAGGGCAGATTATTCATGTAGCGTTTACTTCCTGGAATGCATCTTCCCTCCCACCAGGAGGGTGTGATTAGCTCAGCAAACCCCATCTTCCCTCCTGAAAACTCCTGGGATATTTGACATCATTTGCCTAGGCATGGAAACCAGGAAGTAACTGAAAAAATTTGAAAAAAAAAAGTTTAAAACAAGTAAATATGATATACTTTCCTATCTATTTACTAATGATAGCTGTATAAAGATTACAAATAATTAATGTTGCTTGCCAAAGTGAAGTTCCACTTTAACTTTTTTTTTTACATTTCTTCTGTTGCTTTCTGGTTTCTTGCCTAGGCCAAAATTATGTCATGCATTTTAGGAGTCTTCATAGGCATTTTTCTTTCATCTGGAGAAGGGGGGGGGGGTTAGTTAAGCACCCCCTCCTGCCTGCATATCAGAGCTATGGGCAGATGGATTCCAGGAAGTAAATGCTACATGAATCCTCAGCCCTTACTCAAGATGGCAGTGGCTAGAAATGCTAAGGGTTGTTTTTTAAAGTGATGTTCTCAACAAAATAAAGCATGGAGATTTGGATGGATGTGTGAGTGTGCTTTAAATATCAAAGAATGTTTAAAACAGCTGTAGCACCCTCTAGTGCTTACTCTATCATAGGGAAATCTATTTCTGACCCATGGTAGTTGTGTGGGTCTGGTATTTGGTTGGGGGTTACTGTAGGTCAGGCTGGAGGGCTCTACAGGGCAGGTCTCTGGTACCTCTCCCTGGTACTAGAGGCTTGAAGAAGTTTCTACAAGCTAGTAGGTGGAGGTCAGGAGGTCCTGACCTGCATATTTATGGGAATCTGGCCAATACCCAGGGAGGAGGCCTGTCGGGGTGGCTAGATTAGCCCATAAATATTATTGAGCCTGGCCAGCAGGGGAGTTGGGTGGCAGATGGAATGAGGAAACTGTGTTCCTTTGTTCTAGCCTGGGAGGGGACCCCTGGGGCTAAGGGGGCTCTGCCTCCAGGCTGGGAGATGGCAAAGGAAGAAGGACAGGTGGATCTTCACTACCCTACAGTCTCTTCTACGAGACCTCTGGCTAACATGGGAGGACCTGGACAGCAGGAGGCCTGAACAGTAATCTCTTCTGAAGAAGTAGGATTTCCAGGGACAGTGTGAGTACCTCTACACCCCAAGGGCCAAAAAGGGTAAAAGCTGCTAGATGCAATATCCAGAAAGCTTTTCTGGGACTGTGCCAACAAACTACTACCCAATCCCTTGTCCTGGGACATTTCACCAAGCAGCCAAGTGGGCTTGTATTTTCCAGAGAGGGGATATAGTGCGCCTGCAAGTTGAGACTATGCTAAAATCCCACCCAGGGGACAAAGAGCTCCTAGAAGGGGGATTTCCTTTGCCAAATCTAGAAAGACTGTTGCTGTTCCGGAGGGAAGGCAGTCAAGGATTTGTTCGCTTTTGTGGTGTGCAAAGAGAAGGAAGTTGTCCTCCATGTTGTTAGTTAAGTCAAGTTGGGCATCCCATAATCCCTATACCCTATACAAGGTCTTTTACCCAATAAAATAACAAAAACAAGCTCATGGACGGATTCATTGTCTCTGAATGAGAGTTGAAAAATGCCTGTTGCCTGGCTGTGCAGGAGTAGGAGAACCCGAAATTACAGCGGCCTTCTAGGTAGTAGTTTTCGGATTGTAGTGCTCAAAAACAGTACAGCATAGTTCCACTCTAACTACACCTTTTACTATGGCTTCATACATTTATCTGGGGACTACTTTACACAGAATTGGACAGCATATCATATTTCATAACTATCAGGAATAAGAAGAATTATCTTCATAAAAGGTTGTGACTTTCATTAAATATCTTACAAATGCTATAAAACAAAGGCTACAGGAAAGTCATTTAGTATCTGTATAAAGCAATAAAAACACTGCCCTGGGTGCTTGTGTGAGGTAGTATCAAAACATAGTGCTTAGTATAAAGTCAGGCCCGGAGCAAAAAAAAAAAAATAGGCGCAGGGCCTCATGATAGGGTTGATAGGGGACACAGGAGAAGGAGGCAGGATAGGGTTAACAGGTGGGCTGTGGCTGGTGGTGCCGGTAAAGGATTGGATTAGGCCAGGTTGGGTGGGGGCTCAGGGGTGGTAACACTGGGTGGGGCTGCTTTGAGGCCAAGCAGAATCGTGTGGAGCAGCAAAGAAGAAGGAGGAATCCCCGCCCTCCCGCCCTTGAGTTTGGGATTTCGGACTGTGCACGTGGAGGATGTCGATTCGGATTTGGAGTTTTGGGATGCTGTTTTTGTGGTTGGCGGTTGGGGGTCTTTGGAGGCGGTAACAGGTTTTTTGGTCAGTGCATAGGGTGACCCATCTACGGTATGGAGCCCTATAGTGTATCCCGGTTAATAGGGGTTTAACCGGGATGTGTTAACAAAGGGTATCAGTGGAAAAGTGGGTTGTTCCTGAGCTGGTGTTTCGCGGCTGGGGACCGTTGGGTTTCTTGGATACTGATACCATTTTTGAATTGGATTTTTGGTGCCTCCCAAGACCAACAACCCCTGATTCTCTTATGTGTACTGGAGTATTTATTGGTTTACTGTTTACAATGTTTTAAATTGGTTGTTAATAAAATGGCCTAACAGGCCACAATTTTATCCAAAGTCGTTGTCAGTATCATTTGTTTAGAGGATTAGAAGGTGGGTGGTTTATGGTAAGAACAGGAGTGGGCATCGGTCATACCCTAATCAAGTAAACTTCTAGCAGTCATACTGGCACTGGATGGAAAATGACCCACTCTACCTGTATTCCTAATACTCCGACTATGGGAAAACATATTGCAATACATTACAACCCAGTGCATGGCAGGAGTTGAAATAACCCCCCTTTGAAGCCCAAGGTAATGTAGCTTTATACATGTTTATAAGAGCATGCTTCTGGTGGCCTATGCTTGAGCAATGTATTAGCACTTACAGACCGGAAGGATTTGCCCCCTTCCTGACCAGGCCCTATTTTGCGATTCAGCACTGCGTTATTTTAAAGGACAATTGCGCGGTCATGCGAAGCTGTACCCAAATAAAATTGATGTCATTTTACCCACAAATAGAGCTTTCTTTTGGTGGTATTTGATCACCTCTGCGATTTTTATTTTTTGCGCTATAAACAAAAAAAGAGCAACAATTTTGAAAAAAATATATATATTTTTCACATTCAGCTATATGACATTCTCAAATAAGAAAATTTTTAATTTTTTTAACATTTTAGGCCAATTTGTTTTCTGCTAAATATTTTTGGTAAAAAAAAAAAAATCACAATAAGCGTATTTTAATTGGTTTGCGCAAAAGTTATTGCGTCTGCTAACTACGGGAAAGATTTAGGTCATTTTTATTTATTTATTTATTTTACTAGTAATGACGGCGATCTGCGATTTTTTGTGGGATTGCGACATTGCAGTGGACAGACCGGACCCCTAACTGACATTTTTGACACTTTTGGGGGTACCAGTGACATTACTACAGTAATCAGTGCTAAAAATATGCACTGTTAGTGTGATAATGACACTGGCAGGGAAGGGGTTAACCTTGTGGGTGATCAAGGGGTTAAATGTGAGCCTAGGGGAGTGATTCTAACTGTGGGGGGGCGTGGCTTCTGAAATGACCATAGAGACATATGATCTTATATAGAAGGATTACGTGGGCTCTGTGATAATTTCAGGGAGAACGGTCAGCTGTGTTTACAACAGCCGATCGTCCTTTTCTCTCAGCGGGGAGCGATTGCGGGTGTCAGACGGCAATCGGAGCCGCCTGACCCATGCATCGGCTTCCCCGCTGCCAAGTGGGGGCTGGAGCGCACCAGCGGTGGCTCCCGCTCGCCCCCTAGCTTCCCACACGTGACCGACATAGGTCTACGTCGGTTTACGCAGGAGATCCACCCTGCCGCAGTAAAAAGGCGGCGGGTGGTCGGGAAGTGGTTAAGATTGCATTTCAGGGAATACAAAAAAAATGTTGAATCACTCCTATGAACTTTCATTTTCATGTGTTTTTTCAGACATCAGACAGTTTTCAACACACATTTTCATAAGTTTAGGCTCATTTCCAATGTGCGTTTGCTTGAATATAATGGCCAGCATCTAGGGAGTTTTGAGAACAGTCTGCCATTTTCCAAATGTAGCCAGCCCAAGAGAACAATGCCTCTTTCCAGGGGAGGGTCTCAATAACCATGAATTGGCAGAGCATGAAAACGCATGTGTAGCACTGCCCCCTAGAGGGCTGCTGAGAATTGCACTTTCTGGATTCCCCTGGGTTACCCATAGCAACAGTCTGTAGAAACTTATCACTTTAGACACTTGGCTCAGACAATGAAAAATCTAGGGGATTTGGTTTTTGTGTTTTATTTTAGAACTGGGATGGGAGAAAGGATGAGTGGGATACTCCAACCATGAACTATGCACAAATCTTGAGGACAACTGACTGTAGTGTGTGCGGCAAGCCCGCTGCTTCACCTTGCCACTGAAGTGAAGTAAAAGAATATGATCCTGATTTAGTTCCTCTTCAGGGTCCTAACTTTGCACCCCCTTTCTCACTTGCCGTGTGTGCTAGCCCCTGTCTACTGACTCTCCACTGGAGTGGTCCCCTTCCTGGGCAGACCCCTGGCAAGCTTCCCAGTACTCACAGACACTGTTTTTCCCAAGGTTGCTCTGCCTTCAGCTCCACTTGTCAGTATCCACTGGACCTCCTGGCTCAGCTCCACACTTCTGGCTCACTAGGCCGACCGCCTGTGACCACCTTTCATACAGACAGGAAAGAGAAAGCTGTCACCCACCTCCTGGGACCTGGCTTCCCACCCAAAGACACCCTGTCACATGTGCCCTTGGCTTTTATAACAAAGTCCAGGATGCACCACTGTCGTGCCAACCCACTGGGACAGTCATAAAAGCCTGTGTGTCACTGGCTGGGTTTCCTCCACTGTCCAACAGGCTCCCCTATTGGATACAGTGGGGACACTCCCTCACACCAGATTAATCACACATGGACACATGCAACAGGCCTAACTACTTATCAGGCTCCCCTGATAACAGAGGCGTAACTAGGGTCTCCAGCACCCTTGGCGAGGAGCTGTATCGGCGCCCGCACCCCCCCCCCCCCCCCCCGAGAAAGAGAGAGCGTTTGACAGAGAGAGACAGAGGTGGATGGTTTGACAGAGAGAATGAATAGGGGTAAGGTTGATGGGCCAGACAACCCGCATAATAGTCTCAGGATTTAGAGTTAAACAATTGCTTGTTTAGGAATTTATTTTTGTAAGCCGTAGGGTACATTTAGGGTAAGCCGTACCGACGTCACTTCCGGTCTTCGGCCGTGACCGGAAGCTTCGGATCGCACCGCATCGGCGGTTTGTGACACTGTCTGCACTGTTGTATCTTCTGTAATGTGAGTAGCCTGCACTACTATTTTTTTTAATAAATACTACCCTATGTTTCTGCACCATGAGAGCCTCTCTTTTTAAGCACCAACACAGGAACTAAGGCATTTTTGAGCTTCCTATGCTGCTATATTCCCATTATTTGATCCATTGCTGCTGGAGCACGCTGGGCTGTTGGCGAACGAGTTGAAAGGGTTGCCAGGATATTTATATATAACGCTCAATCTGAGTGTTGTGGAGGTGAGCGGCCACTGCACTCGGTGTCTGGATTGTGCACTCACCTTGCTGTGTTTGAAGAGCACATTTCACCTTTAGAGTTGATTGGAAAGACCACCATATATAGAAGAATTTTTTGGCACATTGCACTTTATTCACTTTATTTGGGACTATCATCATGTATATTTTTTAGATTAATAAATGCATTTTATGGACTGTTGAAGCACGTTTTTAGCACATCATTGCTATATTTTTAGGTGTTTTTATTTCGGTCACTTTGCTCATGTTCAACACTTTTAGGAGTTGTGTTTATTTGATCAGAGCTGCACATGATTTTGTTTTGCATGAATAGTCACTCAGCATTGCACTTTATTCACTTGGTTCACTTTCGATTGGATGTTCATTTGAATTATTGTATATATCTATTCATTCTATCATCACTTTATACACTCCATTTTTTTGACATATTTTCATTGACACATTTATTAATTTGACCACTATTTATTATCTTAAGACACGTCTGTTCAATACACATTGGAATTAGATTAAGTGGCCCCCCTCATTGAGAGTTGAGCGCTGATTCTTTAACTTTTTAATTACATTTTTGTAATAATATCTTTCTTTGATAAACGGTATGTGTTTTTTTTAACACATGGTATGTACCACTTCCACCATACCACACAAACTCCAGCAGTAAAAGGAGACAGGGAGAGAGGGGGGTGGCACAGAGAGAGAGGGGGTGACAGGGAGAGAGAGAGGAGGTGACAGGGAGAGAGAGAGGTGGCACAGAGAGAGAGGGGGGTGACAGGGGGAGAGAGAGGGGGGTGACAGGGGGAGAGGGGGTGGCACAGAGATAGAGGGGGGTGACAGGGAGAGAGAGATGGGGGTGACAGGGAGAGAGATATGGGGTGACAGGGAGAGAGATGGGGTGACAGGGAGAGAGAGAGGGGGTGACAGGGAGAGAGAGAGGGTGTGACAGGGAGAGAGGGGGGTGACAGGGGGAGATAGAGAAGGGGGTGACAGGGAGAGAGAGAGGGGGTGACAGGGAGAGAGAGAGGGGGTGACAGGGAGAGAGAGAGGGGGTGACAGGGAGAGAGAAGGGGGTGACATGTAGAGAGAGGGGGGTGACACAGAGAGAGGGGGTGCCACAGAGAGAGAGGGGGGTGGCACAGAGAGAGAGAGGGGGTGGCACAGAGAGAGAGAGGGGGATGAAAAGTGGAGAGAGATGGGTGTGACAGGGAGAGAGAGAGGGGTGACAGGGAGAGAGGGGATGGCACAGGGAGAGAGGGGGTGACAGGGAGAGAGAAAGGGGGGTGACAGGGAGAGAGGGGTGGCACAGAGAGAGAGGGGGTGACAGGGAGAGAGAGGGGGTGGCACTGAGAGAGAGAGAGAGAGGAGGTGACAGGGAGAGAGAGAGGAGGTGACAGGGAGAGAGAGAGGGGGTGACAGGGAGAGAGAGAGGGGGTGACGGGGAGAGAGAGGGGGTGATGGGGAGGGAGAGGGGGTGACAAGGGGAGAGAGAGGGGGGTGACAGGGGGAGAGAGAGGGGGGGTGACAGGGGGAGAGAGAGGGCTGGCACAGAGAGAGAGGGGGGTGACAGGGAGAGAAAGAGGGGGTGACAGGGAGAGAGAGAGGGGGGTGACAGGGGAGAGAGAGATGGGGGGGACAGGGGAGAGAGATGGGGTGACAGGGGGAGAGGGGGTGGCACAGAGAGAGAGGGGGTGACAGGGGGAGAGAGGGGGGTGACAGGGAGAAAGAGAGAGGGGGTGACAGGGAGAAAAAGAGAGGGGGTGACAGAGAGAGAGAGGGAGAGGGGTGACAGGGAGAGAGAGGGGTGGCACGGGGAGAGAGAGGGGGTGACAGGGGGAGAGAGAGGGGGTGACAGGGAGAGAGGGGGGTGGCACAGAGAGAGAGGGGGTGACAGGGAGAGAGTGAGGGGGTGACAGGGAGAGAGTGAGGTGGGTGACAGGGAGAAAGTGAGGGGGGTGACAGGGAGAGAGAGGGGGGTGGCACAGAGAGAGAGGGGGTGACAGGGGGAGAGAGGGGGGTGATAGGGAGTGAGAGGGGGATGACAGGGAGAGAGGGGGTGGCATAGAGAGAGAGGGTGGTGGCACAGAGAGAGAGGGGGGTGACAGAGAGAGAGAGGGGGTGGCACAGAGAGAGAGGGGGTGACAAGGAGAGAGAGAGGGGTGACAGGGAGAGAGAGAGAGAGAGAGAGAGAGGGGGGCAGGGGGAGAGAGAGGGGGTGACAGGGAGAGAGAGGGGGTGGCACAGAGAGAGAGAGAGGGGGTGGCACAGAGAGATAGGGGTGACAGGGAGAGAGAGAGTGGTGACAGGGAGAGAGAGAGGGGGTGACAGGGAGAGAGAGGGGGTGACAGGGAGAGAGAGAAGTGACAGGCAGAGAGAGGGGGTGGCACGGAGAGAGAGGGGTGACAGGGAGAGAGAGGGGTGGCACAGAGAGAGAGGGGTGACAGGGAGAGAGAGGGGGTGCACAGAGAGAGAGGGGTGACAGGGAGAGAGAGGGGGTGACAGAGAGAGAGAGGGGTGACAAGGAGTGAGAGGGGGACACACAGCAGCTCTCTGTACCTGAGAGGCCAGCCAGGCCTTCCGTGACTGCAGAGTGCATTCACCCACCGCTGAACTGCCTGGAGCTGACTAGAGGAGCTGACTGATGGTCATGTGGGTGGAGCTCTGTGACGAGGGGAGCCGCCCATCCACGGAGCTCCGACACTGACTGACGCCTCCTGTCCCTGGACACAGGCAGAGAGCAGCAAGCTGCGGCTTCCGGGATTGGAGAGAGGGGGGCGCCGGCCATCAGGGGCGCAGGCTTAAAGGAGGCGCAGTAATTCACTGCGTCTGCTACACTACGCTGCCAGTGTTTTTGCGCCCCTCCCTCGGCCTGCGCCCCTGGTGGGCGCCGTTCTGGCCAACCCCACGGTACGCCCCTGCCTGATAAGCAGATGGAACAGACTATGGTTTACCTGTTGTTCCACTGATAAGCAGATGGAGCATACTATTTACACTAACTAGCACCTATCTAGGAGGGTGCTACACATGTATCATGCATTTGTATGTGCTCCTATTAACTTATATGAACCCCTTGACACACTTTGATGGATGAACTTTTGAGTTTATATAATAAAAGAACAAATTTCAAGGAGAGGAAACTGCATTTAATTTTCAACATACTCCCCTGCTACATTCATAAACTTATAGCAGTGTTTAATTAATGCCTGGAAAGCTTCAGCATAGAAAGATTTGTCGGTATGCCTAAACCATTCTAGGACAGCCTGCTTCACTTCATCTTCAGTGCTGAAATGCTGACCTCCCAGGATCTTTTGAGGGTCAAAACAGGTGAAGATCAGATTCTGGTCCAGGCTGTAAGGAGGAGGTGGCAATACCTTCCAGCCAAGTTACTGTAATGTGCACGTAGTGCGGTGAGCAGCATGAGCTTGTGCGATGTCCTGGAGAAACAGGACGCCCTTAGTGATCAAACCAGGCTGTTTTTTCCACAGACACGTATGCACATCACTCAGAACATGATAGTAAAATTTACTAATGATAGTGTCACCATGGGGTAGAAAATCTACATGAATAATGCCACATTTGTCCCAGAAAACACTTGCCATCACTTTACCTGCAGACGCAATTGTTCTAATTTTTTTTGGTGGTGGTGAGTCCACATGCTTCCACTGCTTTACATTTTAACTGCACTAACACTGTTTTCTGCCATCTTGATTAACGGTCTCTGGACTGGCCCCCCACATTTGTGCAGCCTATCAGTAATTGGACACACTTGGCACTTACTACTGCATATAGTACGGCCATGCTAGCATCCCTTTTTTTACCTGTAAAATGAATAGTCCTTGTTTGACCTAAATGCCCCTCATATATACATCGTTCAAACTCTTATCATCATCCTGTAAAGAGCACCTGTGATATCCATTTTGTGAAACTCCTGGCAATGTCAGCAATAAATTCACTAAGTACTATGGATATCATGGAGACATAAAGTGTGTCATGTTAATAATTTCTAATAAATTTATAGGCTGAATATTATTGGTGTGCTCAGTACAGTTTGCATTGTTTTTAGAAAAAAAAAGATACACTTTGCCCCATACAGTCCCCTCTTTATACCGGTGTATATAGCGTTCAACATATTTTACGCTGTAGCAGTTACCAGCGTGCAGCTCTCCATTGCATTAGCGTTTGATTCCCCCTTGAGCATCAGTGAAGTAGATCAGAACTCTTGAGAGTATACCCAGGTGTTACATGATTAACAAGCATAATCTGGGAATTTAGTACGTTATAGTTTTAAATGCTCCTCTGGGAAAACCTCTGAATATTTATAGTCCAGATGTGCAGTATTATTCGATTATGGAATATGATGCAATAAAAGAAGACATATGTTAATACCAATGCACAAAATGTGTTGGTGCTCATAGCAAAATGATCTGTTCAATGTTCCTTTTTCTCTTGGGCAAATACATTTGAATATGATTTTGTACTCTGTAAGGGCCTACCTGAAATTTCTGCAAAATTTTTAAATCAAGTAGCAGGGTATTTGTCCCATGTTGTCCTCAATCCAAAAGACGGATGGAAGAGACCAAGAAGAAGAACAACCACTAAGATATCCAATTCAACGGGTGGGGGCGTAGCCAAGAGAGGCATGTGAGCAGACGTGTCTCACAGAGCTCCCACCAGCATCCGTCCAAACTGATCCTTTTCCCGGTCCCACACCCTGGTTACCCTGCAGCCACCGATACCCGATAGCCTCGCGGACGTCCGGCAGTCTTTACCTGTCTGTTTACCGGGTGATGCGGCGCCGCAAACAGCGGGAGGAAGCCGCAATCCCAGGAATCCAAAAAGCCGCCACGCTGAGTCTATCACAAGTCCATCAAAGGAGACAAGCCTGCGAGTTCCAGCAAAGTCAGTAAGCCGCCTAAATCCACCTCCAAGGAAGTGCAACGTGACATGCGTTTTTTATACACAGAAATCCCCCATTCCAGCGGGGAAGGAGGTGAGTGCGGGGGCGGTGCATGAATTGGGCCTAGTGGAGCCCTCAGTACAGGGAGGGAGCGAGCCCATGGACACCACTATTGATACTACAGCAGTGGGGGTGCAGGATGGGGACCCCAGGGACACTGAGCAGCCTACCCTAGCTGATATATTTCGGGCAATCCAAAAGTGCAATGCTTCTGTGGATCATTTACAAGCCCAATTTGGTAACTTGATTGAAGCAGTCTCCTTGATCCGTCAGGATCTGCAGAAGGTCAGCAAACGCACAACTGCGGCTGAAAGCAGGATAAGTGATTTGGAAGATCAGCTACATCCTTTAAGCAAGGATTTTCAGGACACTGCCCGGTTGACTAGGGCTCTGGAAGCAAGGACTGAAGACATAGAGAATCGCCCTCGGTGAAATAATGTCAGGATTGTGGGTCTCCCGGAAAAGGTGGAGGGTAGGGACCCCACGGGGTTCATTGAACTTTGGTTGACAGACATCTTTGGTAAAAATGTTTTTTCCCCTTTATATGCAGTTGAGAGGGCTCACAGGGTCCCCTCTCGCCCCCTGCAACCGGGCCGCCCCTCGCATACTATGCTTGCACGTCTCCTTAACTACAATGATAAAGAGACTGTATTGCGTCTCCCAAGAGAACGCCGTGATGTGCAATATAATGGAGTAAGAGTTTCATTTTATTCAGACTTCTCGGCGGAGGTCCAAAGGAGTAGAGCGAAGTTCTCTGCAGTTAAACAACGCTTGAGGCAAATGCAGGTGATATATGCCATGCTATATCCAGCTAAACTGAAGATTACTGCAGGGGGCCAGAGTAACTTTTTTGAAAACCCTACAGAGGTCTCCACCTGGATTGACCGTAATGACCATCTTCTGCGCCCTCGTCCACCTTCACCTGAGGGTGATGGTTGAAGTAGGCATATCTACAACTGTGGACTAAAAGGCAGGTTGAAGTGGTGAATTCTTATTTTTTTTTTTTTTCATGTACCGCTGTGGAACCATGATGGGAACTTTTACTTATTTTTTGTATTTTTTTAGCTCAGGGGATCTGACCATTCCGTGGACCTTTGGTTCAATTAATTATTTTCATTTTTTCATATAGACTATTATTTAACATGTAGTCTTTGATATGCAACTGCTGGGTTTGGTAGTTAGGAAAAATGAGGTGCAGCTTGTGCTGGAGAATTCTCCAGTCTTGATTGCTTTGGTGCTGGGGGGATTGGGCTCTGTGATCAAGGGCTTGCTTAAGTTGCTTTGCAGCCCGGGGCACATTCCCCCTAGCACCTTTGAAGATATTCGTTTTATGTTATGTTTATTGGTCCTGATGGCCATTAAAGTTGTGAGTCCGACCGAGACCCGCCTCGGATATTTTCCATGCATAGATGGATATACTCCCTTTTATTATATACCTTGCAATTTGATGGTGACAGGATGGGACCTGTATTTCAGGCCCCATCGTTTCACTGCAATGCTTGCATTCCAGCCACCATGACATCATTACCAGTGGTATCATGGAATGTAAGAGGTTTGAACGACCCGCTTAAACGCACAATGGTTTCCCCTGTGCTTCGGAGGCATCTACCGGCCATTTGTTCACTACAAGAGACTCATCTAACTGTGGACTCTCAGTCTTGCTTACACTTTGCTTGGGTAGGGTGGGAATATCACTCTACACATACCTCCTACTCTAGGGGGGTCAGTGTGTTGATCCACAGATCCCTGGATTATCAGGAACACCACTCTAAGGTGGATGGGAAAGGGAGATATGTTTTTTTATATTGTAAACTATACACTGTGCATTGCATATTGGCTTTCCTCTATGTGCCACCACCTTTCCATAGTGGAATCCTTTGGGAACTCGTGGCATATTTGATTAAACATCCAGAAGTCCTGCTATATATCATGTGGGGACTATGACTGTGTATGTGACAACAATTTAGATATCTGTTGCGGCGGGGGGGGGGGGGGCGGGGGCACGGGCCGTACGATCCTGGCTAAAATTGCTGAGGAGATGGGATAGGTAGATCATTGGCGACTTCGGTATCCCACCGAAAAGGCATTTTCATGCTTTTCCAAAACTCATATGTCGCTTTCCCGTATTGACCTGTGCCTTTGCTCCATGGTTGTGCTCAGATATGTCTACAATATCAGATATGACATGAGGTGTGTGTCAGATCACTCCCCACTCATCCTGTACTTAGAGGTGCGGCCTAGTGCCACTTTGCGGAGGGCACCATGGAAACTGAATGCTCCTTTGCTAAATCTGTTCCCGTCCCATGATAAAGTGAGAACTAAGCTTCAGCAGTACTGGCAAGTGAATATAGGAGAGGGTAATTTTGGTATTAGGTGGGAGGCCTTTAAGGCGTATATGAGGGGCCTATTTATAACTGAAGTTCAGTCCATTAAGTGAAATACAGCTGCGCAGGGGGTTCAGGCCGAGCAATTAGTTGGTCGCCTGGAGGCTCAGTTTATTGCTGCCCCCTCGGAGATCAATCGTGATAGCTGGGTAGCGGCGCAGGAGGCTCTCCTGCGTATTAAAACTGCTGGGGCTGAAAGGAAGCGATTGTTTTAATCGGCAGGCGTTTTACGAGGAAGGGGAGTGTACAGGCCACCTTTTAGCTAAAATTGCCCATTCTAATCAGACCTTTCCCCCTATAGGTGCTCAAAAGGGGAGCGGGGGGAGGGTGGTCAGCACCCCGGATGCCGTTATGGAAGTTCTAGTATCATACTATTCTACATTGTATCAGTCAAGACAGGCCCACTCGGAGATGGAACTGCTGGAATATGTGGAGGCTATTCCATTGGTGTCCCTCTCTGAGTTGGAGAGGGAACTTTTAGATGCCCCCCTGACTCTAGAGGAGTTGTCACCTGTTTATTTCCTAACACTAAGGCCCCGGATGAGGATGGAATCCCGATCTAAGTTTATAAGATGTATTCAGAGGAGACGTTACCAAATCTCCTGGAGGTTTTTCAGACCATGCGACTGCCTCCCTCATTGTGTAAAGCTAATATTATCCTCCTTTTAAAACCAGGTAAGGACAAGCTGGACCCAGGATCATATAGACCTATATCACTGTTACAAAGTGACATTAAAATATTAGCAAAAGTGTTGGCGTCACGTTTGAATAAGGTGATTGCCTCCATTGTCCACTCGGATCAGGCTGGGTTTATGCCCCAGAAGTCTACCTCGATTAATCTTTGCAGACTTTATTTGAACCTGCAATGTCCAGTGGACAATGGCGGTGATCGTGCATTACTGTCTTTGGATACACAAAAAGCATTTGACAGTGTGGAGTGGGACTACCTGTGGGTTGTCATGCGTAGATTTGGGTTTGGGGAAGAAAATATCTCCTGGGTTCAACTTTTGTATTATTTACCGGAGGCAGCTATTAGGGAAAATGTGTGCGTGTCCTCCCCATTCTCATTATATAGGGGCACTAGGCAGGGATGCCCTCTATCCCCACTATTATTTGCGGTGGCTATAGAGCATCTTGCTACCCTTATTAGAAACAACAAGAAGATAGTGGGTTTTAAATATGGTATAGTGGAGGAAAAGATCCTGCTTTATGCAGATGACACCATGCTGTTATTAGGAGACATGTCCCAGTCCTTGGTGGAGGCGATGTCCGTTATTACGGACTTTGGCTCTTACTCTGGCCTCTTGATTAACTTGACGAAGTCCTCATTGATGTTTATTGATGAGTCACCTGTTGGCAGGTCCTTATTCGATACGGGTATTCCCGTGTCAGAGGAGTTCCGATATTTAGGTATACAGATTACTCCTAAATTGCTAGATTTTGTAGGCCTTAATGTGACCCCCTTGTTGGTTAAATTTTGAGAAAAAGTTAGGGTTTGGTCCCGGGTTCACATGTCGTTAGCAGGCCGGGCCAACCTAATCAAAACGATCCTTATGCCACAGCTGTTATATGTTCTTCACAATTCCCCGGTGGTTATATCTCTGAGAATATTTCGTATTATTAATTCTATTTTTAGGTCCCTTCTATGGCTGTGGCTGTCTAAGAACCCTAGGATCAAGCTGGAGTATCTCCAGCGACCGAAAGATCTTGGGGGGCTGGCACTCCCAAATCCATGGCTTTATTATTTGGCATTGTCAGGTTTATTGGGGCGATTAAATAATAGAAAAAAAAATTAATTTAAAAAGCCATGTATATTCCATCTTATGCATATAGATTTTGAACAGTGCAGCTTCCATTTTGTTTGGAGGTGAATGAAAGTTCATATATGTTCTTTTGCAAAATGTCTGTTACAAGAGAGAGTAGAATTTCAACAGAGATCTTTGTACATCTATATAGTCATAAATAAGTGATACATGGACATCTCATCAGATAAGACATAATGGTAGTGCCAGCCTGTCTGTAAGTATTGCAACAATGGACAATAGCTCAGTGTATGCATCAGACTCATTTAAACTATATTTTTAGAAGATACCTTATATTGTGTGTAAACTGTATATCAACAATTAAGTCTTATTCTATTATTGATATAGTGGAATATATATATGATGTTTTATATCAATTACTCAACCACTTCAGCTCCAGAAGGTTTTACCCCGCCCCCCAATGACCAGGCCATTTTTTGCGATACGGCATTGCGTTACTTTAACTGACAATTGCGCAGTTGTGCAACGTTGTACCAAAATATAATTGATGTCCTTTTTTTCCCCCAAATAGAGCTTTCTTTTGGTGGTATTTGATCACCTCTGCGGTTTTTATTTTTTGCACTATAAACAAAAAAACCCGACAATTTTGAAAAAAAAAGAAAAAACAATATTTTTTACTTTCTGCTATAAAACTTATCGAATAAAAAAATTTAAAAAATCAAATTTCTTTATCAGTTTAGGCCAATTTTTATTCTGTTACTTTTCTTTGGTAAAAAAAAATCCCAAAAAGCGTATATTGATTGGTTTGCGCAAAAGGTTTAGTGTTTACAAACTATGGGATAGATTTAACCAGCTTAGCGGTATCCCTGAGCGTGACTCGGGGTGGATTTTCCATGTTATTATCGGTATCCCCGAGCCACACTCGGGGTAGATGTGCAGAGCGAGCAGCGGTGTCTCTTACCTTCTCCTGGTGATCCAGCGATGATCTCCCATTGCTGTGATCGCCAGCCGAGCTCCCTGCCGCTCGTCCGTCGGTATGAGGACTTCCTGGTTCCGTTCCCTGCAGCAGCTTTGCTGCATGGGAGCGGAACTAGGGAGGGAAACTCAAACGTTGCACAAAACACAAACACCCCGGCACCCCCCGCACACTGTGTCCTCCCGTGCAGCATTGTCCATACTGTCTGTCATCTTCCATGGTCACTGTCTTGCGGCTGTTCCCCTTTATGGCACCCGGCAGATCAAACTACCGGAAGTGACGTCGGTCACCCAGACCAGGAAGCTGTAGAATCCCCATGCCGAGGTAGCCGAGCTTCGGGTCTGAACGCCGCACGGAAAGAGACAGCTGACCGGACTGCACGTATCATTGGGACTGGGACAGAGCCTCGTACCTTCATGGATTCTCCTTAGAGCTCAGCCGGACTCCACATACACGTGACGCCTGCAGGTAAAGCTGCGCTAAACATTACTGTGAAAAATCTCTTTCTTTTTCCCCCGGTTTGCCCTGTGAGGACACCCTCCAACTCAGCGGTACATGCATCAGTGGATCCGTACTTTCTGGACTCTAACCGGTGACCATTAACCATCCTTTACCGATCCCTCTGAACATTCCTTTCTCCACCTCTATTTGGAGTTATTAGCCCCTCACGTATCTCATCCACAGAAGACTGCCCGACCTACAGAACTGTTTCAACATATATACATCTATATCGGGCTCATTGGGGGCATCCCACGTGGTAGTAGGTTGTTCATTTAACGGGAGTACTCCCCAGGATTGTGTATTTGGATGCATCCATAAAGGTACCCATACACCACCGGGCATCTATGCCGACCTATTGGGTCGACATCTGCCTGTGGGTGTGTACAATTATTCCGAGATATAGCCTAACAGCCGGGTCAGTGCCTTATACCACCAACAGGTGTGTTAGCCATCCTGGCTAGCTATTTCGGCAGGTTCTCGTGAATCTAGATGCTCTAGTCCCGCATCACATGTGTTGAGTGTCACTTTTATATGTATGTTTTTTAACTTGTTGTCTTGCAGTGTGTCTCCTCATTGCCTTGTCATTTTTCAATTTGCACAGGCATAAGTGCCTAAATAAAATCAATAATTTTTCACTTTAATAGTGGCAGTAGTGTCCTAGTTAGAATACTTTTCTATTAAGTCTAAGGACATATGTATCTTGTAACTAATTACTGCATTTTAAAGCATGTGGTAGGAGTGTTTATATAAGAATTGCTTTAGACTGGACTAAGTGATATAAATCCTACAAACCAGACACAATGTCTGACAGCATATGGCATGGTCAAATAATTAATGGACTTTCACTAGCCAGAGGTCAATAAGGTCATCAGATAAGAATATGTTCTAATTATTTTATATACTGAATCTAATGAACGGTACAATACTGCCTCCTTTGGACAAGCTACCAAATGCAGTCTAGGGATAATTTAGTATTTTCCAATATAAAAATATTATATTGTATTAATAATTATCTTTATAAATGGCTTACCAGATCCAATATTTGCCAAGATGAATTATGGAGATATAGATGGACATTTATGTATGCACTGAGAGTATGGACAAGTTTTTATATTGCTTTTATGGTTAATCTTGAATACAAAGAAATCATCCTTTAATTTTATTACAAAATATTGGGTTATTAGGAGAGGTGTGACTATGACCTCACCAGTTAATGGATAGAATATCCCAACCAATGAGGATAATGTTCCTCCCTCTGGGTTTAACTTATGGTAATTTTAATAGTCCTTTGTTCAATACCATATAAAAAGGAGAACCCAGATGAGAGACAGGGCACTACATTACTGACAACACACATTACACTTGCAACATACACACTACTACATCCCTCGATATACTCATCTTTACATACGCCATCTTGCTCCATCATTTATCTGAAACGTTGAGGGACGCCAAACGAAACTTCTCCCTCACTGGCCACCATCTTGGGAAGGCATCCATCTTAGGACTTTGGTAATAACCATTTGAAGCTAGCAGCCATCTTAAGTGTGGTAAATATGCCTTGCTGTGTTATTTGATTTTATTCAACAATTGTTTATTTCCTTCCTTAAATGTTTTATATTGCATATTTAAGGGTAATAAGATTACAATCCCAGCCGTATAAACCATAGTAGATTTTTCTCTAAAAAGCTGATTTTTGTTTTTATACATTTTTATTAATATCAGATTTAGTGCATTATTTGCAATTTTAGTCTTCCGTTTTGCATAGCTTATTCTCGCTCCATCTGCAGTGGAATGACTTTCGGCTACGCAATTCGCAGACAATTGTGGTCTGATTATTTAGAACACTTACCTATGGTTTATGCTATACCTGGAGAGAAGGTAATCTTGCTTTCATTTTACTTTATTTTTACTTTCATTATTAAGCCACATATCACATTGCATTTATTGTTTGAAGTTTGTATTTTATGTAAAGTTATCCCTTTGTTTCTTTTCCAGTTTGATAATTTATTGTGAATACATGTCTTGTGAATAAATATTTTTATATATATTCCATACTGTAGACTGTACTCACTAAGATTGGTATATGCTTTTAAAAAGAAATTAATCAATTAAAAAGAATTCGCTACATATTGATTTGTGGAAATAAGTTGAGATTCTCCTACCTCACAGATCTTTGCTTATTGACATAAATAGACACTGTTATATTCAGAGCAGTATAAATATTCTGACAGCATCTCAGTTGCAGCATATAGCCAGGTCCATGGGATGCGGGAGGGGGGAGTCCGCTGCCCTACTTATGACCCATACAGTGGGCCCGGGAGGGTTGGCTGCTCTTCTGGAATCCCAAATCTACAGCAAATCTAATAAACTCTTTCACACGTATGCTCTTATCCAGAAACTATGGAACAATGCCCGGCAGCTTCAGCAGGTGGTAGGGTTTACTAGTTTCAGCCCAATTTGGAACAATTCTAGGTACTCTGAATTAGCCAAGGTGCCCCACGGGGCTAGGTGGCAGTCGCATGGTGTTACCCTCCTGAAACAAATCATTTACAATGGCACCCTCAGGTCCTTTGATGACCTGAGGGAATCATATCATCTACCAATTTACATGAAGTTTTACTATTTGCAGCTTAGGCACGCAGTTAGAGCCCAGGGAGAAGTGGATATATGGGTGCAGTCCCCCACCCCTGTTTTTCACTTTATGTCAGAAGTGGACTCTCTTAAAGGGTTTATATCACACTGCTACTCATTGTTACTGGGTTCCCTACTAGATCAACACCCTTTACTTATGATTGCTGCTTGGGAGCGGGATGTTGGATCTTTTGAGGAAGAGCAGTGGGGGGAAGCTTTGCAGGCGGTACAGACGAGTTCTTTGAATGTGGCACAAAGGTTGTCTCAGTTGTATATACTCCACAGGGCTCACTATACTCCTGCGCGATTGCATAGAATGGGTAGACGTGACAATGCCCTGTGCACTAGATGTCTGAGGGACCATGGGGATCTGATACATCTATTGTGGAGGTGCCCGAAGCTTCACATATATTGGAGGGAGGTGCTTTGTACATTGTCGAGGGTGTTTGGAATTACATTGCAACAGGATCCTAAACTCTGCTTGTTGGGTATTTTGGGGAAGGTACAGGTTCCTGAGATCACTAAACAGGCCATTCTGCAGGCACTGTTTCAAGCCCGGAAGTTGATCTTGAGACACTGGATCTCTCCAAACCCTCAGACGGTCAAGGAATGGATTACTCAAGTGGGGGAAACGATAAGGTTGGGGAAGTACATTCATCAACATAGGGGAAATCTGGGAAAATTTGACAAGCTGTGGGCCCCCTGGCTAGCTATGCCGGGGTTGGCACCGATGGACCTGGTATTAGATAGGCTGCTGGTGGGTGGTGGGCAAAGGTAGGAGATAACCTAAGTGAAAGAGGATGTTGATAACCAGTATGGTGGAAGAAGACTGGTGTGTCTCGACACTGCGGGTTGTTATTTGTTGCAGCAAAAAAATATAAAAAAAAAAAGGGGAGAGGTACTAATTATTGGTATTATGTATAATTGCTGATTGGGTGTTGGAGGGAATTGACATCTGTATTATTTGTAAGCAATGAGGGGGTGAACCGGTCTTGGACTCTGTTACTGTTATGTTTTTTATGTGAATGTTCAATAAAGTCTTTCTTGATAAAAAAAAAGATATCCAATTCACCAGTCTTCATGGTGACTCCACAGGGCCAGGTGACCACTAAAAATGATGCAGTGATTCAAGAAATACTGGCCAACATACTGTACATGATGGACATTTGCTTACTAGGACATTTTCAATCATACTACCAAATAAGAACCGAGTTGTCACCTTGGAAAAGTGTTTGCCTTTTAGGAGGACACAGAGCAGTAATTCTAACTACACTGAGACAATCAGTTCTAAAAATGACTCATGACGGTCATCTAGGTGTGGTACAAACAAAACATCTGTGCAGAGAAGTATTGTGGTGGCAAATAGAAATGCTATTTCGCAATTGTAGGTGGGGTGAGGAGTAGTGCAATGCCAAGCCGCCGCAAGCAAAGCCAACAGAATACTGGGATGTATAAAAAAGGGGATTCACTCCAGAAATAAAGAGATTATTCTCCCACTCTACAAGACTCTGGTCCGGCCACATCTGGAGTATGCTGTCCAGTTCTGGGCACCGGTCCTCAGGAAGGATGTGCTGGAATTGGAGAAAGTCCAGAGAAGGGCAACAAAAATAATTAGGGGAATGGAGGACATCAGCTGTGAGGAAAGACTACAAGCACTGAACCTTTTCTCTCTGGAGAAAAGACGATTGAGGGGGGATATGATATCAATGTACAAATACTGTACTGGTGACCCGAGCATAAGGAACAAACTATTCAGAGAAAGGAGATACAAAAAGACACGTGGCCACTCACTAAAACTAGAGGAAAGGCGGTTTAACCTTAAAGTGCGTAAGGGGTTCTTCACTGTAAGAACGGTAAGGATGTGGAATTCTCTTCCACAAGCAGTCGTATCAGCAGGGAGCATTGATAGTTTCAAAAAACTATTAGATGGACACCTTAAAGACCACAACATACAGGGGTATACAATGTACGGTTAAAAGCACACACACACACACACATCATAGGTTGAACTGGATGGACTGATGTCTTTTTTCAACCTCACTAACTATGTAACTATGTAACTAGTGCGGCGGCATTAATTCACACAGTTAGATGCAATTAAAAATATACACTGACGGTTTCCAGTAAGGTAAAAAGAGCAGGTATCAGCCAGGGATTGACAGCATCTGTCAGGAGAGCAGAATGCGGCCAGAAGTCCAGAAGAGTTGTGACCCTATGTTTTTCCTCCTCGTCAGAATACGGTCTCAACTGCTATTACTGTCCTTACATTATCAATTCACATAAAGTGCACCAAACCTGAGAGCTAGGACCTTAAATAGGCTCTGCCCGACCCAAGATGCCTGCCAGAGTCGCATGGGGCAGCAGCATTAAATTAGGCTCTTCCCAAGTGACCCAGGAAACCATAGAGTAACTATGTTCCTCCTTACTTCCTCTTTGACTGCAGCGATGCTGCAGAGGGGTGTCACCTGCAGTGGAGAAAGTAGACTGCACCTACCTTCACAATTGTGAGATATTTCCCAAAAGGCTCATGGAATAGAATCCAATTAAATGTATGTGGGGATATGACAGTAGTACAAAACATCAAAGATACTGTTTGGTAACTTATGATTTGTACGTACCTAAAATGGCTCCAGCAGAAGTCATGACCACTGAAGTTATCATCATGGTTTTGGAGGGATTGTTCTAAAAGTGAGGACTACCACTGGATATCATTGCCTACAATGGTCCACAATTTATTTCAAAAGATTTTGAGACTTTTCTTAAATGAAAGCGAATAAAGCACATCTGAACACCACAGTACAATCCACAGTGGAGGTCTGAACAATTTTAACCAGACATTAAAAAAAGTCTAAAAACACATGAGGGACTCATATTTAGCAAAGCTATAACTACTGTTCTACAACACTATAACTACAACACTACAACACTAGGTCCAAGTAGTCAGCTACTTAAAGTGCCACTGGGCAATCACCTGTAAAACTGTTAATAGGTCGTGATCTGCAAACCTGACTAACAAGTTTGAAGCCACCAAATAAAGTAGCAGAAGCTCTAAAATTGGTGAGCTAGAATGGATTAGCACCAGGTCAAAGCAAAAACTTACAGTGACACAAAAAGAAACACCAAGGCAGCTACACTCATTCCTGGCCATTAGGCGAGGCTAATGAAGCTGCCAGCCAAGTCCAAGTTTAACCCTAGTCTATCTAATCCTGAAGAAATCCACAGCCAGTTTGGACCAGTAACCTCTAGGCTGGAGGATGGCTCAACCGTGAGCTAATCAGGTGTGTTGCCGTCAAATGTGCTGACAAGAAGCATGCTGATAGGTGGAGAGACCAGTGACAGAGAGATTAGTTCATCAGTATACTGCTTCTCTTTTATTGTCCAATTTTTAAATTTCAGAATGTGATGCTCAGAAATACAAATCCTTTGGCAGTATTTAGCTGTTTGCCTGGAGTTCAGCCTTAAAGTCCTTCTTTTCCACTAGACAGGACTTCCTAAACTGTTCCAGTTTTTATTATACAATTTTGGGAGCTATGGGTTGTTTGTAATAGAGTGTACAATGTTTACCTCCTTAATAGTATTTTCTCATCCTTTTTCTCTCATATGAAATTGCTGTTATATTTATACCATGGGGAAGCAGATATGAAATCCACATCACTTCTTGACAAGTCAACAGTTTGTAGAAAAAAGGTGTAATTCCGAAAACGATGTGAGAACTGAGCTAAAAAGTTCATTCAACACCCGGTACATAGCCTGACAGTTCTGTGGACGTCGTGCATTGTAGAGGGTAAAAAAATTACCTTATATCACATGAGATTTGTCACCATGGAAACAGCAAGGAATGAACGATGTCTCAGAGTTTCTCCCTGACAGTGGAAAATGGTAAACACAGCATATATGTAAATGGGACCATCTTCATTTCAGATCACACGTGTGTGTGCCCACTGACACTCACTGTATGTCTCTTCATGATGACCAGAGTAACAGCAGTTAAGTATAATAAAATATCACGCAAGTATGTTATTGAGGAAGCAAGATTGCAGTGTTTTAGGGCAAGCTTAAAGGATGTAGAATCCTTGAAATCATTTTTACAAGTAGGGGGAACTCCCACGTATGCGCAAGAGTAGCATCATCTTGACCTAGTTGATCAAGGCAGCCTGGGCAACCGCCTTGGGTGCACTGCTGCCTAGGGCGCAGCCACAGCCAGGGGCACTCTGGGGACTCTGGGGACCCTGGTGTAAGTGGGGGCTTTGGGGACCCTGATGTAAGGGGGCTATGGGGACCCTGATGTAAGAGGGGACTTTGGGATGCTAATGTAAGGAAAGACCT
Source organism: Pelophylax lessonae (assembly GCF_965119305.1). Classification (NCBI taxonomy): domain Eukaryota; kingdom Metazoa; phylum Chordata; class Amphibia; order Anura; family Ranidae; genus Pelophylax; species Pelophylax lessonae. The sequence continues at coordinate 489,103,622 of NC_138772.1, read as the reverse complement.
TGTGGATCCTAAAAGAGGAGAGTCTCTGTTGTAAGGGTGAACTCTGGGATCCCTGATTATAGGAGAGGGGACTTTGGGGACCCTAATGAAAGTGGTAAACTATGATGTAAGTGAGTCAGGCTGGGGGGGCCCAAGCCTAAAGCTGCGTAAGTGGCCCCAAAATTTCTGATGGCTGCTAAGTTCCCCACACACTTACGTTCTGCATACTGCTGCAGGATTGGATGATGTAAGCTGGAGACAAAGCTGTCTCCTGCAAACTTCAGCCAATCAATGAGGAAGAGGTATCCAGCCAATGAGGGGCCAATGAGGTGGTGGTGGGGGAGGGTGCAAGTAACTGGACTTGCCAAAAGACCAAAATAGTCATGCACCGGCCCTGAATACCCTGAATATGGCTGAAGATTGGAAACCAGGAGAAGATCGGCCGAAGATGTCAGCTGATGGTGAAGGAGTTTCAGGACACAGCAGCTCTGAAATGTATGAGTATGAGTATTTTTCCATTTTAATAAATTCCTTCCAAACCTGATATTTCAGTTTTTGATAGATATTAGTCTTTGCTTCCAATGTATTAGATGCAGAAGTAAGTCTAATGTAGTATGTTTTTTACCAGCAGATTTCTACTGCTTGCTATGTGTACAGAAGGGAGGGGCCAGGGGCACCAGTGGGAGTGGGAGACCCAAGAAGAGAAAGATCAGGGCTGCTCTGTGCAAAACCACTGCACAGAGCAGGTACAGTAAGTATGACATGTTTGTTATTTTTTTTTTAAATAACAGCCTTTAATATCACTTTAAAGGGCCCCACCTGAGCCGGCAGAAGCTAATATTCAGAACTGTCCAGATTCTGAGGCCTACCTGGGGGCAAAATCGGGCTGAGAGAAGTGTGTCAAATTCTCCAACATAAGCTTAATCCCTCTGGTCAGAGAGTCCTCAAGTGATCTAGTTTGTCTAATATTTTGTTAACCTTTCTCATTCACTTGAGGCATAATCTCTCTGGTGGAGAGGTATTGTTTATGCTTAGTGCTGCCGTACATACTGACTTTATTCTTAGGGGTACCTGGGTTACTGTATTGTATCAGTTATTACACTAATTTCTTATGTGCTAATGCTGAACTACTGATTTACTGAGTTGGTTTATGACTTTGGTTTGACAATACAGACTGTATATTTTACAATAACCTATTAGTGTCATCCCTGTGTGAATGCAGGAAGTCTCCAGCTGAGGTAATTTGGTGGTGTCAGCCAGAATGAGGATCCGGCCAGGGCCAGAGCCAGAGCAGCAGCTTCTACAGTAGTAGCGGTAAATTAATTCATTATTATTATTAAATTACATTATGTAAAATGCTATAGTTTTACTCTAACATAAATATAGTGTATAGTGTATAGTGTAACCCAACATAGACAGTGGCGCCTGTGTTTTGGCGGCCTAATGGCTATGACAGGACCACCAACCAAGGCTGCTCTTCCTCACTCCTCGCCTGCAGGTACTCAGAGTGGCCATACCTGGGGAGGAGAGGTAGAGAAAAGAGCAGAGGAACCTGCAGAGACTGGTGGGAGATGTAGTTACCCGAAAGCAGCCCTGAGCCCTAATAAAAACAATTAAAAAAAAACAAAAAGTCCTTAACCTCCCTGGCGGTATGATTATGTCAGGAATTATGTACCAAAAGCGGTACAATTTTTTGCATGGAAATTTGGCGTTATGTATTATAGGCCTACAATTCTTAGTAATTACTGACTTAAACCTGACCAAAACAAGACTCTAGTAGACATCCCAGATGTGATAAATTTGAAACACAAACGCATAAATTATAATCTAATCAATTATATAATTTTATTATATAATATATAATATATAATATATATATATATATATACATATATATATATATAAAATATAATAAAATTATATTATTGATTAGATTATAATTCATGCGTTATATATTATAAATATATATATATATGTGTATGTATGTATATATATATATATATATATATATATATATATATATATATATACTGTATGTATATATATATATATATATATATATATGTGTGTGTGTGTGTGTGTGTATATATATATATATATATATATATATATGTAATATAAATGTTATGTGTTTGTGTTTTGTGCAACATTTGAATTTCCCTCCCTAGTTCCGCTCCCATGCAGCATTGCTGCTGCAGGGAACGGAACCAGGAAGTCCTCATACCGATGGACGAGCGGCGGGGATCTCGGCTGGCGATCACAGCAATGGGAGATCATCGCTGGATCGCCAGGAGAAGGTAAGAGACACGGCTGCGCGCTCTGCACATCTACCCCGAACGTGACTCTGGAATACCGATAATAGCATGGAAAATCCACCCGGAGTCACGCTCGGGGATACCGCTAAGCTGGTTAAATCTGTCCCATAGTTTGTAAACACTAAACCTTTTGCGCAAACCAATCAATATACGCTTTTTGGGATTTTTTTTTACCAAAGAAAAGTAACAGAATAAAAATTGGCCTAAACTGATAAAGAAATTTGATTTTTTTAATTTTTTTATTCAATAAGTTTTAAATATTGTTTTTTTTTTTCAAAATTGTCGGGGTTTTTTTGTTTATAGTGCAAAAAATAAAAACCGCAGAGGTGATCAAATACCACCAAAAGAAAGCTCTATTTGGGGGAAAAAAGGACATCAATTTTATTTTGGTACAACGTTGCACAACTGCGCAATTGTCAGTTAAAGTAACGCAATGCCGTATCGCAAAAAATGGCCTGGTCATTGGGGGGCGGGGGGGGGGGGTAAAACCTTCTGGAGCTGAAGTGGTTGAGTAATTGATATGAAATGTTCAACTCCTCCACAACAATGGAAACATCTGTTAAGTGTGGGCTATTCAGACTGGTTCTAACCACCAATTTCAAGTTTCAATGACATTGTCTGTTATTCTGGGCACAAAGCTGTTGAGTAGAAAATGTATCAGTGACCCATTCATATGGTAATTATCAACAGAGTTCTAAAAATCACCTACTCAGCACATAGCACATTTATGGGCACGTCTTGTGGTTGGTTTAGGCCAGCTCTGGTCTTGGTAGTGGGACTAAACGCTATAGGAAAAAAAAATTGCTTTGCTGTGAGATCCCATCATATGCTTACACCTCCACTTGTGTTCATAATCTTGAACTATGATCTGATGGTTTAATGTAAACAGAGTGGAATGTGTCGGTGCTGTTGCCAGTCTATACACAGCACTAATCAGGTTTAAAAGTCCTCACTGTCAATCTGCTCTAGCATTCTAAACAGACTGTGTTGCCAAAGCAATAGTCATATGAAATTATTTCTAGAAGCACATCAACAAGGGCATAGCATCCCTGGAGTGCTATTTTTAATCACTAAGAATACAAGAAGGAATTAGAGAAGAAGAAGGAAAATGAGAGAACTGAAATCCTCATTTATTTTCTTAGCATGGGGAATAGATCGTTTAATTTTGTGATGTGGAAACAAATATGGACTTGCACAGGAAATTTTCTGGTAAGCGGACAAAATCCATAATAATGACAGCAGAATCTAAAGGCACACAAAATAACCTGCTCCTAGAACCAACAATTACACCCAGTTGGGCTCCCCAAATATAATCCATCTGTCACATCTTTATACCTGGGAGATTCTGGAACACCATAAGCCATAAATTCTAGGGGGGGAGTGGGGGAAGGGGGATGCTGGATCATGGCAGTGTCCTATGCAGTGTGCATACTTCTATGCACAGTTGATGGTGTAGCATGTGCAGTTTGCTTAAAGAATGCTCCATGAATCCATAGTGTATAATCGTTGCTGGGGAAAGAAGAGATAGATTGTGGTCAGTGCTGGGACAAGGTAATCCAGCGTCCAGGGCAAAGATGCCAAACTTTGCCCCCCCCCCCCTTCCCTTGGGGTTAGGGTCAGGGCGCCCCCGTCACTGCAAAAAACCACTGCGCCCAGGGCAGTCACTCCCTCCTGCCCACCTCTTGTCCCAGCCCTGATTGTGGTAATATGACCCCTACAACAAACAGCCCTTTCTTGGTCACACACAGATGGCATAATAGCACTAAACAGTGGCAATACACTGGCAATTGTGTCAGTATACAAATTATCAAAGAGAAAAAGTAAAAAAAAAAAAAAAAGGCCCATAGAGTCCAGAGTTGTCTACCCTGTTTCTCATTCTTCTTACGGCTGTGGATACCCTGGCACCGCCATCTTGGATTGGGGAGTCGGCTGTGACTTCCTGATGATTCACAGCTTGCTTCCCACTGTGCATGAGATTGAGTGGAGGACTGGTCTTGCAGCCTCCTGGGATATGTGACGTTATCCTCCCCCACGGGGGTGCAACCTGAGGTGGCACCATGTGATGAGGTGGGTGGGTAGGAGAATGAGGGGTACTTTATTTTTTGGGTGAAGGTCCGCTTTAAAGTGGAATTGAAGCCATATTACAACAGACTGAGAGAATGCAGGCTATTATCACAATTGTCTTTTCTGCAATAAAATTCACCTGCCTGCCTGTTCGCAGATTTCTGTGGCATGTAAACTAAGCTGCGCACTCAGCTTACATTGATGGCATGGTCCCTGTGTGCCAGGGTGACAGACTCCTCTGTATACCAAAGAATCTTGTCATCCCGCCCCAGCCAGTGGAAATGTCCGAAGACAGGCACCCGGAGAGAAGATGGCAGCGCTGGCGAGGGGCCCGGATCCTTAGAGAGTAGGTAAGTATAGCGTCTTTAGCTCTGCTTTAAGTCATAACTATGACATTAGATGACAGATGCAACAATGCCCTAGCAGATTAGTCAATGCACAGGTAGTTGTTGCAAGAAAAGATACATGTGATGGCAGCGCATCGGGACACCAGAATTCAAGGGAAGACAAGGTGGAAGTCCAATACAAAATCATACAGTTTATTTGATATAAAACCGGGAGGGGGAAATCAACAATGTGCATACATCACCTGGGTCAGGAGTCAGTCACAGGCACCGTCAACGTGGAAGACTGGATGGTCAGACACCAAATGCCGCTGTGTGCTTTGTGTTGGTAGCCAAAAACCTGCCGGCGCTAGGAGGAGCTGTCTCCGCTCTGCTCTGATGCGATGACGATAACCAGAAGGACGTCACTCGCTGAGCAGGAACCAGGGTGGAACACAATCTTTCTCTGTTGCCGTGACTACGCGTTTCGCGTGCATGCACTTTATCAAGTCAAGTGGGTGACTTGATAAATCTTCCCTTGGATTCCGGTGTCCCTATGTGCTGCCTTTACATGTAACTTTCCCTGCTTCAGCATTCATCCCATGTTACATCGGCTGGCAGCGTAGCGACTTTTCTGGTGGCTTACTGGCCATTTTTCATCCCCTACCTAACAGGCACCCCAGGAGCGCCTGATTATTTGGTAGTTGTTGCAAGAAATTGGCACCTTTGACAATAAACAGGCAATGCATGGCTGGGTAATAGTTGAGCAGTAAAGGCAATCTTTGTGTCACACTTGACTTTTCGATTGTGGCAATACATGTGTAATATATAATTTAAAAAATATATATATATTTACTTTTATAGCACTTTCTCGCGGGGACTTTATCTGCTGTTGGGGCAGTTGATGAGACATCTTTAGCGCACTCATTATAATATTATAATTGTTCCAGTTTTAGACAGGAACAACTTAACCTAACAGCCTGGATCAGCAGTTGGTCCATGGTGGCATTACAGATGCCGTCTATCCTGTCCACACCCTCTACTGACCTCTGTTTCACAGCACAGCGCAGTAGCTTTCCTATTCCTCTGCCTTCTGCTAGGTGTCTTCTCCATTACCAAAGAAAGGGATGGAGAAAAAGAACAGACACAGACACTTCCTTCACTTCCTCCTTCACCCAGTCTGAGCATCACTTCTATAATGTACCCCTGATAACTTATAAATGATCTGATGTCCAGGGCCAATGCCAACGCTAGGTGCAAACATCCCTATGCATGTTGCCAGAGTACCAGGCAACCAAAAAATCTTTCCTATAACAGCGTATGTTTCTCTCTCTGCCATCTTCTGACTGATGGCCACATTGGCCAACCAGAAGCAGAACCATTCCTGCTGTTTGTAGGCAGGGTCTGGGGCTTAGGTACCCAATCTGAGTAGGAACGTACACAGTCCAACTGCGTTACATTATCTTGCATATTGTAATAAAAGTTAACAGAGGTATTTGCAGATGCTATAGGTAGTCAAGGAATATAGTGTTGAGTGTTGATACAATTGCAATACAACACTCAGTAATGGCACAGTGTTGCAGCGATAGTACACTCAGTAATGGCACATTGTTGCAGCGATAGTACACTCAGTAATGGCACAGTGCTGCAGCGATAGTACACTCAGTAATGGCACAGTGTTGCAGCGATAGTACACTCAGTAATGGCACAGTGTTGCAGCGATAGTACACTCAGTAATGGCACAGTGTTGCAGCGATAGTACACTCAGTAAAGACATAGTGTTGCAGCGATAGTACAATCAGTAATGGCACAGTGGGGGTTATTTACTAAAACTGGAGAGTGCAAAATCTTGTGCAGCTCTGCATAGAAACCAATTAGGTTCCAGGTTTTATTGCCAAAGCCTAATTGAACAAGCTGAAGTTAGAAGCTGATTGGCTATCATGCACAGCTGCTCCAGATTCGGAATGCACCAATTTTGGTAAATCTTCCCCGGTGTTGCAGCAATATAGTTCTCAGTGATGGCAAGGTAGTCCAGAGAGGCAGAGTACCAGGCTTAGCCTGTTTTATCGGAGGACAGCTTCTGCTGGAGAATCCCACATGAAGGTGGCTGACAGAGGTAATTTAAAAATTGTAATGTCCAATCAGACAGCTTCAACCTCTGTGACAACTACGGAATCGCTTAAGGAACAATTTCCCTCTAAAGATTCTGCTTCATCAGTATAGTGGCACATCGATAGCTACTGAATTGAGGTCAAGTTGCACTTGACTACATCTATGAGTAGATGTGGCTGTGCTGCATCCTCCAAACAAGTTGGAGGGGTCTGCCTCTGTATGGCTTTATTTTATTCAATGTGATAAAAATTACATCAGCACATTGAAAAAAGCAACTGAAAAGCAACTGCAGATACCTCTGGTTTGGTCTCCAAGCACCCCAAAACTTTGGTGTAGGGCCCAACCAATGTGCTAATTTGACAATGAAGGAACAGGAGCCTATAGATAGGGTTAGCTCAGTGCTCTTCAATCCTATAATAATGTATTGGATACTCGACTGATGGCACTATGCAAAGCAATAGAGACTTTCCATGACTTTTCATTTTTCCCCTCCTATAATGCTGTTAAGTGGTGGGTTACTGGAAACTGATATTAAAGGATAAGTTCACCTTTGTAAAAAAAAAAAAATAAAAAAATAATAAATGCAAATATTTTTGCAGGAAAAAAAATGTGCATTAATTATTTTTTTCACTGGAGCCTGCAGTGCATTACACCTGCGATCAGTGGATCACATTGTGCATAGTGACGCTTCTGTAGACAAGCCCTACAGCTTGTCTACCCGTAACTCTGTATGGCTCTCAATTTGAAAGCTGCAGGGCTTGTGAATGAACAATGAGGGTGCTCATCACAGCTCGCAGTTCATTGAAAACTACAAGTCATCTGCCGAAGTGGCAGATGGGACTTGTAGTTTTCTCATTCAGAGATTCCTGTGAATAAATGATGCCGCTATGTGGACAGCCGTGCCAATTTTGAAGTGTGGCAGTGAGTGTGGGGAGAGGAACACACAGGAAGGGGAACTCTGGCAGTGGGAACCATGCGAAAAGGAGCATGCTGCATGTTACACAGTAAACACGTGTAGCACCCTCCTAGTCGTAGGTGCTGGGTAAAAGCATCTATGCTCCTTCTGCTTATTAGGGGAGGCTGATCTGTTAGGTTACCTGTTGCATGTCTCCAGATGTGATTCACTGGGTTGAGGGAGTGTCTCCACTGTATCCAATAAGGGAGCTTGTTGGACAGTGGAGGAAACCCAGCCAGTGACACATTAGCTTTTATGGGAGTCCCAGTGGGAGGGCATTCTTGCAATGCATCCTGGGATTGCTCATAAAAGCAGAGGGGACATGTGACAGGGGGTCTTTTGGCGGGAGCAAAGTCCCAGGAGGAGGTGGAAGGCTGTCTCTTGTCCTGCAAATGTGAGGAAGGTGGTTCACGCAGTCGGCCTAGTGAACCAGGTGTGGAGCTGAGCTGCAGAGCTGACAGTGGAGCTGCTGGCAGTGTCTCTTGGGAAAAACAGTGTCCATGAGTACTGAGGGACCTGCCAAAGGGTCTGGCCCAGGAAGGGGGACCACTCCAGAGAAGTCAGGGGGATCAAGGAGCTATCTCACACAGGAAGTGTAACAGTAAAGGGGGTGCCGTGTAGATGACCCTGAAGAATAGGAACAAAGGGGGTGCCATGAAGGGCCCTGAAGTGTGTTCTGCAGTACAGTACAGCTTATCTAAAGCGGTCCATTTATCACTACTTCATCGCTATTGTCAAAGTGAAGCAGCGGCTTTGCTGCATTCAGCAATATTCAGTTGTCCCAGCAGATTGTGCATAGTTATAAAAGTTGGAGTATCCCACTCATTCCCTTCTCCTACCCAAGTTCACAATAAAAACACAAAAACTAAAGCTACTGGACTGTTTCCTGACTGAGCTAAAACACTTGGGAAAATGTTGAACTGTCATGCTGTTGCTAATGGTAACCCAGGGGAACCCGTAACCAGCAGCTCGCAAGGGAGTAGTGCTACACACGTGTAATATGTAACATGTTCCTTAGGGTGAACTTATCCTATAAGATATGATGATGATGTACTTATATCAGTTCTTTTTAAAACACAATTGTAGCAAACACCTAACTAGACTAAATGGTGTGTTTATATCTTCCTGGAGTTCAGTTTTAGGCAACTACTGCTTCTGAGAACATTGTGTGTATACAGAAAATAGCTGTTTTGCAAAAATAGTAACAAAAGAGAATCTAAATGGAACACTTTGCCAGGAGATGACAATAAGCAGAACTAGTGAATTATACTGGCACTTACATGGTATTAAAGCTGGCATTGTGTCTGGAAATTTTAGCAAGGCCTTTAAATACTCACTCAGATCGGTTTGTTTACTCCTGTTCCAATCTATTATAACCACTGCGGTCAGCTGCACAACTCTACAGCATAATTCACGGGAGCTGGCACCATCCACAACTTCAAGGACAAGCACCAAGGATCACGCTGGAAGAGTCAACAATGCAGAAATCCAACCTGACACATTTGTATTAATTGTCCTTGACACTTGGCATTGTTAATTTAACAACTCTGTTTCAATGGATGATTGCATAGCTCATATATTTGTAGCACTGCCCCCGTAAGGACTGCCAGTTATTCACTCTTATGCCCCGTACACACGTGCAGATTATCTGAAGACTTTTGTCTTCAGATTTACCTTTTCTATGTATTGCAAGGGCCTGCCGGATTGCATACAAATTGAAAGTGTTTAGGTTTGACCTCATATTATATGGTTTTGGTAAGTCTGCAGACAAAAGTCTTCAGATAATCTGCACGTGTACGGGGCATAAGGGTCCCCCTGAGTTACCAGCACACAGTCATGACAGACACAAGTTTTTAATTTCTTCTCTTCAGCTCACTCCAATAATCAGTCCAGGGGTATTTGGTTGTTTTGTGGTTTATTGTAATATGGGAATAGCAGAAGGAAATAGTGGGATACTCCAGTTTAACTATAGACAATGTTGAGGACTTCTATCTTCTGATACAGCCAGGCTGTTGATTCACCCTGCCACTATGGATGAATTTGAATTGAGTCTCTTTTCCTTAAGACGACTCGGTGAACAGACAATTATCTTCAGGACACTCTTCCCAGTATCCTCTTTCTCTTCCTCTGCTGACACCCATCCACTGACTATCCTACAAGCAGGGGTGGCCCCCCTCAGGTCAGGCCCCTTGACACGAGTCCCTGTACTCACGATACTGTGGTCCCAGGTATCCCAGTGTCTCCTCTCTCATCAGCTTTCCTGGACCTTAGGGTTCAGCTCCTCTCAACCGCTCCTCTGGTCCTCAGGACGACTGCCTGCGACCGCAGGGGAGGAGGCAGCCGCCTCCCTCTGGGACTCCGCTCTCCAGCCAAAGACCCCGCAGCACATGTGCTCTTGGCTTTTATACAGTATCCCAGAATGCACTGAGGTGACCTGTCCTCTGTCAATCATCAGGACTGTAACAAAAGCCTATGCACCCATTCATCAGGTTTCCTCCCACTGTCCAACATGCCTCCCTATTGGACCAGCGTGAAATACTCTTTAGACTGAATGAATTGCGTACTGAGCACATTGAGCAGACCTCACTAATAGATCCTGCTCCCTGATAGGCAGAGAGCAATATATATTTACCTGCAGCTCCTCTGGTAAGCAGACAGAGCTCAAAACTATACTCTCTCACTACCTCCTACCTAGGAGGGTGCTACATATTATTTTGAGCCTGAAAAAAGGAATCTTGATGACCAAATCATGACAGGCAAAATTATTTTTTTATTTTTTGTGCTATATACAAAGAGCAACAATTAAAAAAAAAACAATATTTTTCACTTTCTGCTATATAACATTCCCAATAAAATAAAAATTAAACATTTTTTCATAATTTTACGCAAATTCGTATTCTGCTACATAGTTTTGGTAAAAAAAAATCCCAATAAGCGTATTTTGATTGGTTTGCGTAAAAGTTATCCCGTCTACAAACTAGGGGAAAGATTTATGTAATTTTTATTTATTTTTGTACTAGTAATGGCAGTGATAAGCTATTTTTAGCGGGACTGCGACATTGCGGCGGACAGATCAGACACCTAACTGACATTTTGTGACACTTTCGGGGGGACCAGTGACATTACTACAGTAATCAGTGCTAAAAATATGCACTGTAACTGTAATAATGACACTGGCAGGGAAGAGATTAACCCAGGGGCGATCAAAGGGTTAAATATGAGCCTAGGTAGTGTTTTCTAACTGTGGAAGGGGTGGGCTTATGGAATCGTCACAGAGACCTGTGTTCCTAAATAGAAGGTACACAGGAGCTCTGTGATGATTGCTGAGAGAACAACGGTCTTCTGTGTTTACAACACTATCTACAGGAAGCAATCGCTGGTGCCTAGTGGTAATCGCGACTGCCGGCCCTGTGGATCAGCTTCCCCGCTAGCGAATTGCCACGCGCCCACAGGATCGCTCCCACGAACCGTCGTACACATACGGTGATTCACGGGAACCAGTCAACCTGCCACCGTATATCTGCATGATCTACAAGTGGCTAAAGAACAAAATTTGTGAAAAACTTTCTTTGCAAAGCCATGGTCATATTTCTTTTATTTCTAATAATAAAAAGCAACCAAACTATCAAACTTTCACATGAATAAGTTGCATTTTTAAAAAAAATTAGAGATTACATTCTAAAAACCCAAATAACTCAAAGGGAACCTGTCACCAGCTTAAAAAATTGCAGGTAAACACAAAAAATTCAAATATTTTAAATGCTTACCTGCAGTGTTTTTGATTTTATAGACTATTTTCCATTCACTTGCAATGTGCCTTTAAACTTACTAGAAAGTTTGACTACTCCAGGAAGAATCAATTCCCTAGCACAGCCCCCTCTCTCCTTTGACGCCATAATCCACTCCTCATCTGGAAGTGTCTAAATGCTGTCTATGTTGGTCCAGCTCCTCCAACCCTCATCTCCCTACATAACCTTTTCTAAATCGTCCAGGAGAGGAGCAAAGGGGAAAACGAAACTGTCACTTGAGTGACATCTCTGAGTCTGCTGACATCACATCCAAGATGGTGGTGTCCAAAAGCAGGGCTTTTGTAAGTCTACACAGGTCAGGCCCCTTGACACAGATTGTACTCACAGTTTTTTTTACTTTTACAGGTAAACATGCATAAAATATATGTGAAATGTTTACCTTTTTCAGAAAGTGGTCTATGGGGTTGATTTACTTAAGGTAAATAGTCTTTGAACTGCAAGTGCATCCACAAGTGCACCCACAAGTGCACTTCAAGCGCACTGCCTGTGCAGTTGCCCTAGATCTGAGGGGAACATGCAAGGAAAAAAAAAACTGTGTTTTTTTGCTTGCACATGATTGGATGATAGAAATCATCAGAGCTTCCCCTCACATCTAGAGAAACTGCACTTGCAGTTCACTTAGGCCCTGTTCACACCTGAGCGTTTTTTCAGCTCAGAAAATTGCGCTCAGGTGTGAATGGAGCCTTATTGTGCTCAGTATATTTGCCTTTAGTAAATCAACCTCTTTGTGTCAAGGGGCCCCAGTAGACGTTCATTCATTTTATTGTCATACCTGTTGGCCAGTTGTGCTCCCTCAGAGACTCCTGTAATGCTGGGAGTGAGCATCCAACCATTTTTCACTTCTTAGTAACAAGGAAGGATGTGGAGGTTGCTAACTGTGAGTTTTCTGGCCCGGCTTCTCCAGGAGCCCAAATGCTCTACAGCAGGGGTGGGGAACCTACAGCCCGTGGGCCGTATGCGGCCCGCAAAGTCATCTGATCCAGCCCCCTATGCTAGGGTGACCAGACGTCCCCGGGCTGAGCACACTGTCCCCGCTTTGCATGGCCAATCCTGGGCGGGGGTGCCCAGGGCCGGCCCTACCATTAGGCTGCCTCCGGAGGGGAAGGGGAGGGCGAGCGCCTCCTGATTACAAAGAGCAGGGTTCTTCTCCTTACCCGGCGTGGCCGCTGTCATACGAAGTCACGCCTCCTTCCTATGATAGACAGCACAGTGGTGACATCTATCATAGGAGTCGGTCCAGGAGGCGTGACTTCGTATGAGAGCGCCCGCGCCGGGTAAGCAGAAGAACCCTGCTCTTCGTAATCAGGAGGCACGAATCACTCTGCATTAAGGAGGGCACTAATCGCTCTGCATTAGGGGGCACTAATCACTCTGCATTAAGGGGGGCACTAATCACTCTGCATTAATGGGGGCGCTAATCACTCGCATTAAGGTGGCACTAATCACTCTGCATTAAGGGGGGCACTAATCACTCTGCATTAAGGGGGCACTAATCACTCTGCATTAAGGGGGGCACTAATCACTCTGCATTGATGGGGGCACTAATCACTCTGCATTAAGAGGGCACTAATCACTCTGCATTAAGAGGGCACTAATCACTCTGCATTGATGGGGCACTAATCATGCTGCATTAAGGGGGCACTAATTACTCTGCGTTGATGGGGGCACTAATCTCTCTTCATTAAGGGGGCACTAATCACTCTGCATTAAGGGGGCACTAATCACTCTGCATTGATGGGGCACTAATCACTCTGTATTGATGGGGGCACTAATCACTCTGCATAAAGGGGGGCACTAATCACTCTGCATTGATGGGGCACTAATCACTCTGCATTAAGGGGGCACTAAGATCCAGCAGTACCAGCCAGAGCCAGCAATACCCACAGCAGAACCAGCAGTACCAGCCAGAGCCAGTAGTACCCACAATAGAATCAGCAGTACCCACATCAGTACCAGCCAGAGTCAGCAGCACCCACAACAGTACCAGCCAGCAGCACCCACAGCAGTACCAGCCAGCAGTACATACAGCATAGTACCAGCCAGCAGTACCAGCCTGAGCCTGCAGTAACCACAGCAATATTAGCCAGCAGTACCCACAGCACTACCAGCCTGAGCCAGCAGTACCCGCCAGAAGTACCAGCCTGAGCCAGCAGTAGCCACAGGAGTACCAGCCAGCAGTACCTACAGCACAGTATCAGCCTGAGTCAGCAGTACCCACAGCAGTACCAGCCTGAGCAAGCAGTACCCACAGCAGTACCAACCTGAGCCAGCAGTACCCACAGCACAGTACCAGCCTGAGCCAGCAGTACCACAGCATTACCTGCCATCAGTACCAGCCAGCTGTACCAGCCAGCAGTACCCGGCTCGCCAGCAATTCTTTTCAAATATTACCACCACAAAGAGTCGACTGCACTCCAGACTGACCGACGCAAACCTGGAAAACCAGTTGCTACTAGCAACATCATCAATACCAGCTAACATCACACACCTCACTAAAGAGAAGCAGTTGCAGCCATCACATTAGGGGTGAGTTAATTAAATGTTTGACCAAATATAATAGGCACATTTTTAAGTTGATAATTTTGTACGGCCCCCGAATGATTTTATAAATACCCAAATGGCCCTTGGCAGAAAAAAGGTTCCCCACCCCTGCTCTACAGGTATGACAATAAAATTTATGAACATTCTACAAAATTTGCACAGCTTTGTAATAACTACAGGGCCCCTTGGCTGCTATTTTCTGCAAATGGAAATTTAGCCTTTACTTGCACATATAATCTTGTGGGAATAGTCCTGTCGAAATTTATGTCTGGCGAAGAGGTCTCCATAATGAGTCAAATTTGTGTCAAATACCATGCTCTTGCCACAGCTTTGGCTTAATTACCCTTATTTACAGTGGTTACGGAAAGTATTCAGACCCCCTTAAATTTTTCACTCTTTGTTATATTGCAGCCATTTGCTAAAATCATTTAGGTTCATTCTTCTTCCTCATGAATGTACACATAGCACCCCATACTGACAGAAAAACACAGAATTGTTGACATTGTTGCAGATTAATTAAAAAAGAAAAACTGAAATATCACATGGTCCTAAGTATTCAGACCCTTTACTCAGTATTTAGTAGAAGCCCCCTTTTGATCTAATACAGCCAGGAGTCTTTTTGGGAAAGATGCAACAAGTCTTTCACACCTGGATTTGGGGATCCTCTGCCATTCCTCCTTGCAGATCCTCTCCAGTTCTGTCAGGTTGGATGGTAAACGTTGGTGGACAGCCATTTTTAGGTCTCTCCAGAGATGCTCAATTGGGTTTAAGTCAGGGCTCTGGCTGGGCCATTCAAGAACAGTCACGGAGTTGTTGTGAAGCCACTCCTTCGTTATTTTAGCTGTGTGCTTAGGGTCATTGTCTTGTTGGAAGGTAAACCTTTGGCCCAGTCTGAGGTCCAGAGCACTCCGGAGAAGGTTTTTGTCCAGGATATCCCTGTACTTGGCCGCATTCATCTTTCCCTCGATTGCAACCAGTCGTCCTGTCCCTGCAGCTGAAAAACACCCCCACAGCATGATGCTGCCACCACCATGCTTCACTGTTGGGACTGTATTGGACAGGTGATAAGCAGTGCCTGGTTTTCTCCACACATACCGCTTAGAATTAAGGCCAAAAAGTTCTATTTTGGTCTCATCAGACCAGAGAATCTTATTTCTCACCATCTTGGAGACCTTCAGGTGTTTTTTAGCAAACTCCATGCGGGCTTTCATGTGTCTTACACTGAGGAGAGGCTTCCGTCGGGCCACTCTGCCATAAAGCCCCGACTGGTGGAGGGCTGCAGTGATGGTTGACTTTCTACAACTTTCTCCCATCTCCTGACTGCATCTCTGGAGCTCAGCCACAGTGATCTTTGGGTTCTTCTTTACCTCTCTCACCAAGGCTCTTCTCCCCCGATAGCTCAGTTTGGCCGGACGGCCAGCTCTAGGAAGGGTTCTGGTCGTCCAAAACGTCTTCCATTTGAGGATTATGGAGGCCACTGTGCTCTTAGGAACCTTAAGTGCAGCAGAAATCTTTGTGTATCCTTAGCCAGATCTGTGCTTTGCCACAATTCTGTCTCTTCAGGCAGTTCCTTTGACCTCATGATTCTCATTTGCTCTGACATGCATTGTGATCTGGAAGGTCTTATATAGACAGGTGTGTGGCTTTCCTAATCATGTCCAATCAGTATAATCAAACACAGCTGGACTCAAATGAAGGTGTAGAACCATCTCAAGGATGATCAGAAGAAATGGCAAGCACCTGAGTTAAATATATGAGTGTCACAGCAAAGGGTCTGAATACTTAGGACCATGTGATATTTCAGTTTTTCTTTTTTAATAAATCTGCAACAATGTCAACAATTCTGTGTTTTTCTGTCAGTATGGGGTGCTATGTGTACATTCATGAGGAAGAAGAATGAACCTAAATGATTTTAGCAAATGGCTGCAATATAACAAAGAGTGAAAAATTTAAGGGGGTCTGAATACTTTCCGTACCCACTGTATAATAAAAAGCAGCCAAACTATTAATCTTTCACAAATTCACATATTCACGTCAAATGTTCATAAATGTATAGACCCATATATGATTATATGTAGTAATTCCTCCATCCACCTTGTTTGTGTAGATAGAGGTGTAGCACCCTCCTAGGTAGGTGCTAGAGAGAGAGAGAGAGAGAGTATAGTTTGGGATCTTTTTTGCTTACCAGAGGGATTGCCAGGTCAATCTATCTTGTTCTCTGCCTACCAGAGAGCAGGATCAGTGAGGTGTGCTCAATGTGCTCAGGTGCTACTTAAGTTTGTCTGAAGTGTTTTACACTGGTCCAATAGGGAGGCATATTGGATAGTGGGAGGAGACCTGACAAATTAGTTCATAGGCATTTAGTACAGCCTTGGTGATTGTGGGAAGAAGGAAAGTGCATTGGTGCATGCTGGGATACTGTATAAATGCCAAGGGCACATGTGCTTGGGGTCTTTCAGCTGGAGAGTGGAGTCCCGGAGGGATGGGGCAGCTGCCTCCTCCTCTATAGAAGTTGCCATGCGGCCTCAGGTGGCCGACCTGAGGGCCTAAAGAGCTAGAGAGGAACTGAAGCTGGAGGTCCTGTAAAGCTGACTGTAAGGGAGACACTAGAAGGATCTGATTCTGCATACAGTGAGTACAATCTGTGTCCCTGCAGCTAGAAGAGTTAATGGACAGGTGTCAGTAAAGGGGATGCTAGAGAGTGTCCTGAAGATAATGAGCAAGGAGACTTAACCCTTTCCATACATGTGGTAGTATGGTCAAAGCAGCGTGACTGCTTCCACAAGCAACCTGGTGAGGCCAAGTGAAAGTTGTGCTTACCAACTGTATATAGTTCCAGTTGGATTATACCACTATTCTCTTCTCCCATCCAAGTTCCACAATAAATACTAAAAACCAACACCCCTGGACTGTTTTTTGAATAACGAGCCATTGGGAGTAAGGATAAATGTGTGAACTGTACCCTAAGTGACTGTCTGCTGGTAATCAGAGGAGGCCCAAAAAGTCATCATAGAGCAAGCCCTACGGGTACAGTGTTACAGAGGAAACTATTTTTTTTCACTGGCTGGATGAACAAAAAAAAAAAAAAAACTGCTATGGCCAGTTTTAAAGGCGGCACTGAGGCCTGTACAGTGGGAATAAGCTGTTTATCAATGCGGCAGGAGCCTCCTAGAGGTACATACAGGCAGCCTATGTTACTGAATGGGAACTAAGCGGCTATAAGGACACAATCGCATGTTCTAAATTGACTGGCATGCAGCAGCGGGTGAGTGACCCCGAATATAAGCAATGTTTCTTTGGCACAAATAACTCATTTGACCACAGCAATTTAAATTCTATCATGCTTCTAAAGCTAAAAATGAAAACAAGCATTTGGCATGTTCCTACGTCCAATATCCCTGCTTTTCCTAAAATTTAAAAGTAAGTACCACAAAAGTTCAACATAGAGTTAAAAGCAAGATAAACACTTTTGGTTAAAATAAACTTGTGGTGAGACTGTACAGATTAAAATTCTACTCTGATTGAATCACAGGCACCTTGAACAATTTTTCTTTTGAGAATCCGGAATACAAGGGTGCTCTGACATGTAAATATCCTCCACCTCCCATGGTTGATAGCCAACAACTCCCATGCCTCACTCTTGGCTTATTACTGTGATGACCAACCTTGCTAACCAATAGTGAGTCAGTCACTACAATCAAGAGAGGCGGTCAGTTTTTCCATAGCAATGCATCCTGATATTCAAGGTATTTACACGTTTGTGCGTCCTAATGACATATATACATGCGTGTTTTTGTGTAGGAGTTTTGTATTCATTAAACTTTTTTACTATTGCTAAAAGGGCCCTTATGTGATGTACAGGGGTAGTGACAGACAGTTCTTATGAAGGCAGCGGTGGGCTATTAGACCACGAACATCTCCTCCGCTTCCATCCTATACAATGAAGACAAATTCTGTGTACAGAACACCTCCAGGTAGCCATATTGCATTGCATTTTCAGAAAATTACAGCGGCTCCAGATTGAAAAGGATAGGTGATTTTTAATAACTAACAATTACAATATGACTATGTTGCAATTGTATACGCTAAATTATTTTTTCTTTATTTGCTATTTTTTTTCCAACAAAAGTGGGGTTACCCTTTAACTGTACATTCACCAATGTACAAATGTAACGCTCCTGCGTTTCATGTATGGTGTGGATTTTCAGCTGCAGAAATATTCCACTTCAGTAGTCATGTAAGAGAGATGCTGAGATACCATTCCCAACCTCAATGACTCATCATGTGTGGAAGGTCTTACTTCAGCTAGTAAATACACACACTCAACAAGCTGGTTCCTAGAGTGACTTTATGTATGTAGTAACACAGTGATGAAGATTTAAGAGACAGGTTGAGTGGAGGTGGTAGGTGACAGACACTTGAAGGTAAGACAGTAGCAGATGGATGCAGGTAGGTTTAGCAATCATGTATGGTAGCAGATGACAGAGTAGCAGGTGGACATACAAGAGAGATCAACCCAGTGCAGGAATAAGTAGCAGTAGTCTTAAGAGCTAGCAATCTAGATATGCAGATGTGATAAATAGTCTTTACTATGCAGAGCTAGATAGTGTAAGCTTAGTATAAGTTTATAGAGGGTTCCCCTGCGGGGTACTTAGCACTAATAGCAATACAGCCGAAGGTTGGTTCAGGAGGAGCGGATGATCCGGAAGCGGGATACAGGGATCAGCGCAGCGAGGTTCCGTCAGCGAGGTATGCTTGCAAGCACGAAAGCTTCAAGCCAAGTTAGCATCCAGGTAAGGGTGTTTGAACGAACACATGTGAGTGAGAACCGGCGATTTAAATAGCCATCTAGTCCGGCGCTGAGTGATGACAGCTTCAGTCTTAAAGGTGTATGCGCACCTTTCCAAAAGAGAATGGTGGGGCGCATACACTTGTGAAAAGAGTAATTTAGGGTACCAAAGGTACCGGAACATTACAATACCCCCCCCCCTTAAGGCCGGCTCCTGAAGGCCTCTGGAGCTGGTTTGTCTGGGTATCTCGCATGAAAATTGCGGATTAATCTAGGGCATGTATTTCAGAGGTGTTTAGCCAGGTGTCGTCTTGGGGCCCATAGTTCTTCCATCTAACCAAGTACTGAAGTCTTCTTCTGTAGATACGAGAATCCAGAATCTCTTTTATCTCGTATTCTTCTCCACCTTCAACTTGTACAGGAGGCGGAGGTGGAATATTAGGCCTTATTCCTTGGTCCGGAACATGGGGCTTCAGTAGCGACACATGGAAAATGGGATGGATTTTTAGGTCTATTGGCAATGTAAGCTGTACTGCAGCTTTTCCAATAAGTTTTTTGATTGGGAAAGGTCCCAAGAACAGAGGTCCAAGCTTTTTGCTAGGGATCTTCAGTCTTAAATTTTTTGTTGAGAGCCAAACGAGGTCCCCGATAGTGTACTGTGGAGAAGGTCTTCTGCGAAGATCATAGTACTTCTTTTGTTGACTGTGAGCGTGTGCAATGGTAGTATTTAATAAACCCAGAGAATCCTTTATTTGGGTAAGATAGTCTGAGGCTACTGGGTTGTTTGAAGGAAGGATGCGTGGTGGAAGAATAGAGGGATGAAACCCATAGTTCAAGTAGAACGGACTCTGCTTGGTTGTACTGTGGGTTGCGTTGTTGTAGGCAAATTCTGCCAGAGGGAGAAGATCCACCCAATCATCCTGTTGGTAAGAAGTGTAACAACGTAAATACTGCTCGATGCATTGGTTGACTCTTTCAGTCTGTCCGTTGGTCTGCGGATGGTAAGGAGAAGTGAGCTTCCGCTCGATCCGTAGTATGTGACATAGTTCTTGCCAGAACTTAGAAATAAATTGGGATCCACGGTCAGACAGAAGAGTTTTTGGGATACCATGTAATCTAAAGACATGTTTCATCAGGAGTTCTGCCGTTTGTTTGGACGAAGGTAGTCTGCGAATAGCAATGAAATGTGCCATCTTTGTCAGATGGTCCACTGACACCAAGATGGTATTAAATCCTTTGGAAAGAGGCAATTCTACGATGAAGTCCAAGGACAAAACTTCCCATGGAGTTTGGGGTATTGGTAGACTGCATAGTAGACCGGATGGTCTCGTAGTGTCAATTTTGGACCTGGCACAGACATTGCATGAAGAGACGAATTTTTGTATAGATGTTTTCATGTCAGGCCACCAGAATTGCCGGGAAATCAAATTAAGAGTCTTTGTCATACCCATATGTCCTGCCATAGGCACATCATGAGATAATTCCAAGATCTTGGTGCGTAGGGTAGGTGGTATGTAAAGTTTGTCGTTGTAGTAGAGGAAGCCTTCTGCATCAGTATTTAGTTGTGGTGGGGGTGAATCCAAACTTATACCATACAAAACCTCTTCCTTCAAGGAACGGACAACTCCAATAATGCGTTTGTGAGGTATTATAGGAACGGAAGGGATTTCAAAGTAGTTTTCTTCAGTTAGTCGTGATAGTGCATCTGCCTTTTTGTTCTTATCTGCAGGTGTGTAAGTCACTAGGAAGTTAAACCTTAGAAAGAATAGTGACCATCGTACCTGTCGGTGCGAGAGAGTTTTGCTAGTCTGAAGATATTGGAGGTTTTTATGGTCCATGTATATAATTATTGGTAATTGGGTGCCTTCGAGTAAATGTCGCCAATTCTCCAGAGCCAATTTTATAGCAAGCAGTTCCTTTTCACCCACGGGGTAATTTATCTCGGGACTGCTTAGGGATTTAGAAAAAAAGGCGACTGGATGAAGTGGTGAAGTGTGGGTTGGTCGTTGGGAGAGTATTGCTCCTACTGCCATGTTTGACGCATCTACCTCCAGAATGTATTGGAGGGATGGGTCTGGATGGCGTAATATGGGAGCGGAAGTAAACCTTGTCTTTAACAAGTGAAAAGCTTTATTTGCTTCTTCTGACCATTTGAATGTTTTTTTTATGCTAGTGAGCTGTGTGAGGGGTCTCACAATAGCAGAAAAGTTTTTAATGAACTTCCTGTAGAAATTTGAAAATCCCAGGAATCGCTGTAGCGCCTTGCGTGTGGTTGGTGTAGGCCAATCCTGAATGCAGGATATTTTACTCATGTCCATCTCAATTCCTGTTTTGGATATGATGTAGCCTAGAAAGAGTACCTCGTCTTTATGAAACAAGCATTTCTTCAGTTTCACATAAAGGTTATGTGCAAGCAATCTCGATAGTACAAGTCTTACATGTCTTATGTGTTCAGACAGGGATCGTGAATATATAAGTATATCGTCCAGATATACCACAACACAGACATCTAGTAAGTCTTTAAAAATATAGTTTATAAATCGTTGGAAAACTGCAGGGGCGTTGCATAGCCCGAATGGCATCACAAGATATTCGAACAATCCGTATCTGGTTCTGAATGCAGTCTTCCACTCGTGTCCATCACGGATTCGAATGAGATTGTATGCTCCTTTCAGGTCCAATTTTGAAAAATAGGTAGCTCCACGCACCTGCTCAATGAGCTCAGGGATAAGCGGTAGAGGATAGCGATCTTTTATTGTGATAGCATTCAATTTCCTGTAGTCGATGATAGGTCTGAGACTTGAGTCCTTATTGCGAACAAAAAATAGTCCTGCTGCTGTGGAAGAAGTGGAAGGTCTAATAAAACCTTTTTCCAAATTCTCATCCAAATAGGTTTTGAGATGGGAAAGTTCATCCTGTGAAAGAGGATAAACATGACCGAACGGCAATTTGCTATTTGGGAGTAGATCAATGCTACAATCATAGTCTCGATGAGGAGGTAATGCTTGAGCATTTTTCTCAAGAAAAACCTCAGAAAGATCCTGATAACATAGTGGTGCAATCTCATCTGTCACCATAGACAGAATCTTCCCGGAAGACGGGAGGTTACACGTATCCTCGCAATAGCAAGAGAGGAAGGCCAAGGACCGTTCCTTCCAATCTATGGTTGGTTGGTGTGTGTGTAACCAGGGAAGTCCCAACACAATGGGAAAGTGGGGTGAAGGTATTAAATCGAAGATAGTAGTCTCCCTATGAGACTCGTTAATAGTGACTAGAAGTGCTTGTGTCTGATCGGTGATCGGACCAGAGGATAACGGAACACCGGTAATAAGACTTACTGAGACAGGTTTAAGTTTAGAAATAATAGGAATTTTATTTGAAGCAGCAAAACATATATCAATATAATTTCCACAAGATCCTGTGTCAATCATGGCCTTAGTAGTAATCCTGTTCTGGTCCCACTGTAATGTCAAACAAACAAAAATGTAAGGGTTAGTGAATGAAGTTGTCAATCCCCCTAGGAGGACATGTGAACACTCACCCTTCTTTTTGTTGACTAGGGGACAGACATTTATCTTGTGATCCGGGGATGCACAGTACAAGCAGAGATTTTCATATTGTCTTTTGGCTTTTTCCATAGTTGATAGCGGTGGGCGTATGGTTCCTACCTCCATAGGAACGGGGTTAACGGCCGGAATCCGAGAGGAAACGGATAATGGCATTCCCATTTTCTCAGCCTTTCTTTCTCGTAGTCTTCTATCTATGGTAATACTGAGTTGTATTAATGCATCCAGGGTTTTTGGTAGATCCACTCGGGCGAGCTCGTCCTTAACGGCTTCTGATAGGCCAAGCCTAAATTGGGTTTTCAGAGATGCATCATTCCATTCTGAATCAAGGGTCCATCTCTTGAATTCCGCGACAAAGTCTTCTACAGGCCTCCTTCCTTGTTTCAAGGATCTTAATTGAAGATCGGCAGTACTCTGCCTATTGGGGTCATCATATAGGCTAGTGAGTTCTGCTAGGAACAAGGCATAGGAGTTGAGAAGCTGGTCGTTTTTCTCAAAAAGAGAGTCTGCTCAGGCTCGAGGATCGCCTGTTAGGTAAGAAATAATAGTACAAACCTTAATGTGATCAGTAAGGTAGGTACGAGGTTTTAGCAAAAAAAGTAACTCACATGCGTTTTTAAATTCGCGAAATTTTTTGCGATCGCCTGTAAATACCAAAGGGGGATTTATCTTGGGTTCAGGGGACTGAGCAGAGGTAAGTTGTGTCAGTCTAATTACCTGCTGCGACAGAGCCTGATTGTCTTCTTTTAATTCAGCAAGTGCGTGTATTAACGCAGTTACTTGCTGTTTTAATTGTGTCACCTGAGTGGTTATTTCTGCTGAATCCATTTGTGGGTTCGTTCAATCTGTAACGCTCCTGCGTTTCATGTATGGTGTGGATTTTCAGCTGCAGAAATATTCCACTTCAGTAGTCATGTAAGAGAGATGCTGAGATACCATTCCCAACCTCAATGACTCATCATGTGTGGAAGGTCTTACTTCAGCTAGTAAATACAAACACTCAACAAGCTGGTTCCTAGAGTGACTTTATGTATGTAGTAACACAGTGATGAAGATTTAAGAGACAGGTTGAGTGGAGGTGGTAGGTGACAGACACTTGAAGGTAAGACAGTAGCAGATGGATGCAGGTAGGTTTAGCAATCATGTATGGTAGCAGATGACAGAGTAGCAGGTGGACATACAAGAGAGATCAACCCAGTGCAGGAATAAGTAGCAGTAGTCTTAAGAGCTAGCAATCTAGATATGCAGATGTGATAAATAGTCTTTACTATGCAGAGCTAGATAGTGTAAGCTTAGTATAAGTTTATAGAGGGTTCCCCTGCGGGGTACTTAGCACTAATAGCAATACAGCCGAAGGTTGGTTCAGGAGGAGCGGATGATCCGGAAGCGGGATACAGGGATCAGCGCAGCGAGGTTCCGTCAGCGAGGTATGCTTGCAAGCACGAAAGCTTCAAGCCAAGTTAGCATCCAGGTAAGGGTGTTTGAACGAACACATGTGAGTGAGAACCGGCGATTTAAATAGCCATCTAGTCCGGCGCTGAGTGATGACAGCTTCAGTCTTAAAGGTGTATGCGCACCTTTCCAAAAGAGAATGGTGGGGCGCATACACTTGTGAAAAGAGTAATTTAGGGTACCAAAGGTACCGGAACATTACAACAAACAGGTATTAACAGCAAAGTGTCCAATATGAGCCCTGGTGGAATTTTGCACATATACCTGAATATACAGTATCTCACAAAAGTGAGTACATCCCTCACATTTTTGCAAATATTTTATTATATCTTTTCATGTGACAACATTGAAGAAATGACACTTTGCTACAATGTAAAGTAGTGAGTATACAGCTTGTATAACAGTGTAAATTTGCTGTCCCCTCAAAATAACTCAACACACAGCCAATAATGTCTAAACTGCTGGCAACAAAAGTGAGTACACCCCTAAGTGAAAATGTCCAAATTGGGCCCAAAGTGTCACAATTTTGTGTGGCCACCGTTATTTTCCAGCACTGCCCTAACCCTCTTGGGCATGGAGTTCACCAGAGCTTCACAGGTTGCCACTGGAGTCCTCTTCCACTCCTCTATGATGACATCACGGAGCTGGTGGATGTTAGTGACCTTGCGCTCCTCCACCTTCCGTTTGAGGATGCCCCACAGATAGGGTTTATGTCTGGAGACATGCTTGGCCAGTCCATCATCTTTACCCTTACCTTCTTTAGCAAGGCAGTGGTCATCTTGGAGGTGTGTTAGGGGTTAGGCGTTATCATGTTGGAATACTGCGGCCCAGTCTCCGAAGGGAGGGGATCATGCTCTCCTTCAGTCTGTCACAGTGCATGTTGACATTCATGGTTCCCTCAATGAACTGTAGCTCCCCAGTGCCGCCAGTACTCATGCAGCCCCAGACCATGACACCACCATGCCTGACTGTAGGCAAGACACACTAGTCTTTGTACTTCTCACCTAGTTGCCGTCACACACGCTTGACACTATCTGAACCAAATAAGTTTATCTTGGTCTCATCAGACCACAGGACATTGTTCTAGTAATTCATGTCCTTAGTCTGCTTGTCTTTAGCAAACTGTTTGTGGGCTTTCTTGTGCATCATCTTTAGAAGAGGCTTCCTTCTGGGATGACAGCCATGCAGACCAATTTGATGCAGTGTGCAGCGTATGGTCTGAGCACTGACAGGCTGAGAGGCTGTTTTGCTTGCGTTCCTAGCAAGGGTTACTTTGCGGCACAACCAAGGAAGCTCAGACCTCTGCAGGGTATAAATGTACTTTTACTAAACAAAAGCATGCTGTACATACAAACTATTGCAATATTAGGAACATATCACAAGACTGGCAGATATAACAATGCCTAACACATGAACAGCCTATGGTCTGTAAACAGCAGAAATACGCTTCTTAAACATACAACACTTGTCCCAAGAATATTGAAATACTTAGCTTTGGTAGTTGTGATTCCAATGGATGTCTGCAGCAACAAGACAAAGAGGTCCTCGCCGCATGTTTTCTCCAACTACAAACGAACAAACAAGCCAGGCTGCATCCTGGATGTTTAAGGGCCAAAAGGTGAGGTAGAAACAGAGCTTTTCTCATGCAAATTGACCCTTTTATAATCCTGCTCACAGAAAAACCTCCCACAGGATGTGGTCATATCTTTTGACCACATCCTAGGTCACTTTGAGTGAGGTCATCCACACATGGCTGCACCTCCCCCCTAAAAGCACATGGTTCATTAAATATGCGGCAGCCATTTTAAAACTACCTGTTGGTGAGAGAAATTATTTACACATGGATGGGAACATTTGTAAAAAATCCACCACTGATACAGAGGCCCACCCCTTCAGCTGTGCCACTATGCTGGCAGCACTCATGCGTCTATTTCCCAAAGACAACCTCTGGATATGACGCAGAGCCTGTGCCCTCAACCCCTTTGGTCGACCATAGCGAGGCCTGTTCTGAGTGGAACCTGTCCTGTTAAACCACTGTATGGTCTTGGCCACCGTGCTGCAGCTAAGTTTCAGGTTCTTGTCAATCTTCTTATAGCCTAGGCCATCTTCATGTAGGTCAACAATTCTTTTTTTCATATCCTCAGAGAGTTCTTTGCCATGAGGTGCCATGTTGAACTTCCAGTGACCAGTATGAGAGAGTGAGAGCAATAACGCCAAATTTAACACACCTGCTCCCCATTCACACCTGAGACCTTGTAACACTAACAAGTCACATGACACCGTGGAGGGAAAATGGCTAATTGGGCCATTTGGACATTTTCACTTTGGGGTGTACTCACTTTTGTTGTCAGCAGTTTAGACATTAATGGCTGCGTGTTGAGTTATTTTGAGGGGACAGCAAATTTACACTGTTATACAAGCTGTACAACTCACTACTTTACATTGTAGCAGTGTGTCATTTCTTCAGTGCCTGCTGTACTTGTGAATGGGCCCTTATTTGCATTCCGCATTGGCCCCTTAGGGCTCATTCTCAGGGAAAATTGGGTGGTGAAAAAAAACCCTTCAGTTGAGTAGTGGTTTTACCACCCCCAATCCCTATACCCTTAATCAGCCGAGGCGGCAGCCAAAAATGTACATATGCCACAGCAGGAACAAAGCCCCTGTTGCTTTCAGTGCTATCGCATGCCAAACATGACCCATTCAAGTTAATAGGGCCACTCTGCAAGCACCCTGCAACTGTATGCTTCTGTGGGGTCCAAGGGGTTAAAGCAGGCAACGCTGCCTGCTTTATCCCCTTGTTTGCTTTACTGCACAAGGTTGCAGGACACTTGCAGAATGGAATCATTCACTTGAATGGGTCATGCTTGGCAGGTGCTACACCCACCAACCATGACAGGGCATATACCTCCTGCTGAGGCAGGTGTACATCTGTACACACCTGGCCACTGCAGCTAAAGGGATTGCGGTTGGGGCAGGAGTGATAAAACTTAAAACTTAACTATGGGGGTTTTACCACCCCCAAAAACTGCAAATGTAAATGAATCCTTACGATTGTGAGCCCCCTATAAGGCTGCTTTCACACTGACGTGTGTTTTACCTGCTCTGTGGGTGCAGTGCAGTGCAGCTGCAACTTTCCTGGGTTAGCTGCGCTATGCCATAGACTTCTATTATTTCCTGCAGGTGTGGTGCTTGTTCTGAAAGTGTGCTTTCAGAAAGTGCGTGCAACCCGCAGGATATAATAGAATTCAATGGCTAAGCGCAGCTAACCCAGGAAAGCTGCAGGTGCACTGCACTACACCCGCGGTGTGGATAAACCGCAGCGCATCAGTGTGAAAACAGCCTTATACTTTTATTCTCAGTTTATTGCTTCACACGGACCTGAGGGTCTCTTTTTTTCCTGCTGCTGGCACCTGGCATCTGGAGTAGGGATCGACCGGTTTGGCCGATAATCGGCGGCCAATATTCACTTTTTTGAAAGTATCGGTATCGGCCACAAATTTGGCCGATATGACCGATATTTTCTTAGGGTAGGGCTGCCTCCAGAGGGGAAAGGGGATGGGGATTAGAGCGCCGCCTGATTACACAAAGAGCAGAGTTCTTCTGCTTACCCGGCGTGGGCGCTCTCATACGAAGTCCCGCCTCCTGGACCGGCTCCTACTTATGATAGACAGCACACTGGTGACGTCTATCATAGGAGCCGGTCCAGGAGGTGGGACTTCATATGAGAGCGTCAATGTCGGGTAAGCAGAAGAACCCTGTTCTGTGTAATCAGACGGCGCTCTAATCCCCATGCACTGGTCACTCTGCATTGGATGGGGGCACTGGTCACTCTGCATTGTTGGGGGCACTGGTCACTCTGCATTGCTGGGGGCACTGGTCACTCTGCATTGATGGGGGTACTGGTCACTCTGCATTGTTGGGGGCACTGTTCACTCTGCATTGTTGGGGACACTTGTCACTCTGCATTGGACGGGGGCACTGGTCACTCTGCATTGTTGGGGGCAGTGGTCACTATGCATTGTTGGGGTCACTGGTCATTCTGCATTGCTTGGGGGCACTGGTCACTCTGCATTGTTGGGGGCACTGGTCACTCTGCATTGTTGGGGGCACTGGTCACTCTGCATTGATGGGGGTACTGGTCACTCTGCATTGTTGGGGGCACTGTTCACTCTGCATTGTTGGGGACACTTGTCACTCTGCATTGGACGGGGGCACTGGTCACTCTGCATTGTTGGGGGCAGTGGTCACTATGCATTGTTGGGGTCACTGGTCATTCTGCATTGCTTGGGGGCACTGGTCACTCTGTATTGATGGGAGCACTGGTCACTCTGCATTCGTTGGGGGCACTGGTCACTCTGCATTGTTGGGGGCACTGGTGTAATGTTCTGGTACCTTTGGTACCCTAATTCCACTTTTCCTAAGTGCATGCGCCCCACCATTCTCTTTTGGTAAGGTGCGCATACACCTTTAAGACCGATGCTGTCATCACTGAGCGCCGCTGGAGCGGCTATTTCAACCTCCGGTGGTCTCACTCACATGTTCGTTCAACGCCGCATAATCTGCCTTGAAGCTCTCATGCTTGCAAGCATACCTCGCTATCGGAACCACGCTGCTGATCCCTGTATCCCGTTACCGGATCATCCGCTCTTGCCGAACCTCTCCTCAACTACATTGCTACTAGTGATAAGTACCCCACAGGGGAAACCTCTATAACCTTCATACTAAAGCTTACACTATCTAGCTCTGCATACTAAGGACTATTACTACATCTGCACTAACTAAGATTGCTAGCTCTTGAGCCTAATACCATCTGCTCTTGCACTGGGTTGGTCTATCCTGTATGTTCACCTGCTACTCTATCATCTGCTACCATACATGATTGCTAAACCTATCTGCATCCCATCTGCTACTATCTTACTTTCAAGAACATTCCTTTCAAGTGTCTGTCATCTACCATCTCTACCCAACCTGTCTCTTCAGCCTATCATCACTATATTACTATACATATAAGTCACTCTAGGAACATCTTATTGAGTGTGTGTATTTACTTGCTGAATTGAGACTATCCACACATGATGAGTCTTGGGATTTGGGATTGGTGTCTCAGCGTTTCTCTACATGACTACTGAAGTGGAATATTTCTGCAGCTGTAAATCCACATTATACATAAAACGCAGGAGCGTTACAACTGGTCACTCTGCATTGATGGGGGCACTGGTCATTCTGCATTGATGGGGGCACTGGTCACTCTGCATGCATGGGGGCACTGGTCATTCTGCATTGATGGGGGCACTGGTCACTCTGCATGGATGGGGGCACTGGTCACTCTGCATTGATGGGGGACACTGGTCACTCTGCATTGACGGGGGACACTGGTCACTCTGCATTGTTGGGGCCACTGGTCACTCTGCATTGATGGGGGCACTGATCACTCTGCATTGATGGGGACACTGGTCACTCTGCATTGTTGGGGGAACAGGTCATTCTGCATTGTTGGGGGCACTGGTCACTCTACATTTATGGGGCATTGGTCATTCACTGAAGGAACGGCCGCCCGTGCCGTTTCATCAGAGCCCTGTGCCGTGACCAGCAACTCCTACTGGGAGTGACATTGCGCTGCTCTGG
The DNA here is from genome assembly GCF_965119305.1 of Pelophylax lessonae. NCBI lineage: Eukaryota > Metazoa > Chordata > Amphibia > Anura > Ranidae > Pelophylax > Pelophylax lessonae. Next base: position 489,074,092 of record NC_138772.1, on the reverse strand, counting down.
CATGTAGCACAGCCGGATACCGCATACCCGGAAGTAGGAAGACGGGTGAAGATGGATGCAGGGACGATGAGGGCTTTGTTTGGAGGTAAGTGTCACATAATGGGCTAGTATGCGATGCATACTAGCCCATTATGCATTTAATTTTCAGGTAACAAGAAAAAAAATGACTTTACTTCCTCTTTAAAGTGATTGTAAAGTCAGATTTACAAATACCTGACATCCCCTCTGTTGTTTGAAGATATAAAGTACTGTGTCAGTTTTTATAATCCTAAATACCTTTCTGAACAGCTCGTCTGTGCAGTCACCTGACCTCCATCTGCTCTCCTTCCCCGATCTAAGGAAAGCAACGAAAGGGGCTGTTTCCCCTCTGACATCAGCCGGCCAGCAGAGGGAGTTCATGTGACTGCACAGCGGTGCTGTACAAAGAGGTATTTAGAATTATAATCTTGGAAAAACTGACGCACAGTACTTTAAATCATTCTGATTTCAGGGGTCCCAGGGTACTCATGAAGTTAATGAAAAGCACCTGCAATTACCTGCACTTAAAGTGATGCTAAAGTTTTTTTTTTTGGTTCAAAAATAACAAACATGGTATACTTACCTGCTTTGTGCAGTGGTTTTGCACAGAGTAGCCCTGATCATCCTCTTCTCAGGTCCCTCACCGGCGCACCTGGTGCATCCCTTCCTAGTCGCTGCTCTGCGTGTCCAGTCAGACATGAAGCCGCAACTTGGGGCCCCGTTCCCTCTCTCTCCTTATTGGCTAACTGACTTTGATTGACAGCAGCGGGAACCAATGGCGCCCTGCTGCTGTCTCAGCCAATGAGGAGGGAGAGTCCCGGACAGCCGAGACTCTCGTGCAACATCGCAAAATAGAGCTGGGGCTCAGGTAAGTATTAGGGGGACTGAGGGGGGACTGCTGCACACAGAAGGGGGAGTGTCTAACGACGTTAATACTACGTCGCTGGACGATAACGAGCCACTCTGCCGCAGTAGTATTACTGTGAGCGGTTCTAAAGTGGTTAAGGGGGCGTGGCAGGGGGTGTGCCCTATGCCTACATACTTCTTCTAATAGGTGTCCCTCATTCCCATCTCAAAAAGTTGGGAGGTATGACTAAGCAAAATGAATACATCTGCCTTTACTTCCTGGAGCTCTACCTGGAAGTCAGAAACTGCTTCCTGCAAAATGTGACAGGAACATCCCAGGATGCAGCTCTGAGTAAAAGGTTACATCACCAGTGCCTCGCTCAACCAGGAAGTAGAAAAACAGTAACTGAAGGCAAAAACAAAAGATGTTTGTTTATTTAATGTAAGATGATTTAATATCAGCCTTCAGAGCTGCGTGCACACACTTGCTATGGAAAATGTAGAACAGGAAAAACTCTGACTTTTTGAAAATAAGAAGGAAGATTCCTCTATGTTTGAGGCATTGTCAGCCTGGACCCAGCACCAGCCATAGAACCTTCTTTTAAATCTTAAAGAGGAAGTAAATTTCCATCATTAAAGGAGATGTACAGCCAAAGTTAGTTAGGCTGTAAATCTCCTAAGGATCACAGGAGTGCAGTTCCTTCTGCATTCCTGTGACCCATTTTCAGAGAGTGGGCTGATGTCTGCTCTCTGCTGACATCACAGATGTCGGTCCAGGCACCGCGTCATCACGACAATGGAAGTCGGGGATCCGCCACGTGCCTGGGCCGACACCCAGCTCAGCCTCTCAGCTCACCGCTCCCCGCCCCTCCACAGCCCAGCGCTCCAGTGAGCGAGGAAGGGGCAGAGCAGAGAGCTCTCTGCTCGGGAGCTGTCAAAACTGAGCGATTGGCAGTGTTCGATCGCTTGGTTCTCAGTGAAGAGGCGCCAGGGGACAGATGCAGCAACGGACTGATGCTTTATCCACCTAGGTTAGTATAAATTTAAAAAAAAAAGAAACCCAAACTTTTCTTTTAACTGTTACCTATTGGTAAGCGTATAATAAGTATTATAATAAGCTAACTATGTGGTTCCTGTCCTTGATGTCTATGTCTGTTTTATGGATTTTTGAATAAAACTGCCAATTCTTTCTTGTCGGAGTGCAGTCTTTCATCTCTTATGTGAAAATTGTTGCCGGGATTGCGGATCTGACGTGCACCCGACCTCTGACTGCTGGATTGTGTACAACTGAGTGGCTTTCTCCTTTTAATCTCAAGCCTATAATAAGGCTAACCTATAGGTAATGTAAATATCCCCCAAATGTGCACCGTTTAGGAGGTATTTACATTACATGCAGCCAGTGACATGACTGGCACACACGCTCTAAGGAAACAGCCACCCATGCCGTTCCTTCAGAGCCCTGTGCCATGACTGTTGGCTCCTTAGTGCATGCGTGGGAGTGACATCATTGCGGCTCTGGCCAGTCTGGAGCTGGAGTCTGCAAACCAGGAAGCAAGATGGGTGAAGATGGAAGCGCTGGAAGGTTTCGTTTTCAAGTAAATTTCACATAATGTGCTAGTATGCAATGCATACTAGCACATCATGCCTTTGCCTTGAAGCTAAGAAAAAATAATAATGTGCAGTGGTTTAAAACCGCTTCAAATATCTAGTAAGTTCAGTCACGTTCAATGAGACTTGTTCTGTGAATTTGAAGAAGTTTTGTAGCTTACCCAAGCCACTTTGTCAGTTTTTATGCGTGTCAGGAAAATACCCCAACATTTATATATTCACACAAGGAGCAGTGACACCTTGATCCAGTTACCATGGAAAGGCAGATATAATTGTCCAGAAACAGGATGGGAGGTGTGCAAGTTGTGGAACCACCCTGTTCTAGTTACATTATCCCATCCTTGGTGTCAGGAAGGCTTCATAAGTGTTCATCCTTTTATTTGTGTGGCTGAAGATGTGAAAAATGAAGCTGAAGTGCTTGACCAAGCTTTTATGTATTGAGCTTCAGCCATAATGTTTACTGCTTGGCTATTTGATTGGGTGTATCAAATAAAGTGGCCACTGAGTATATATACTGCGAAACTGTAATGCATTTTTATCATCTCCAATAGGTGACTGAAATTTGTACAATGTACTTTCTGTCCAAAAATGAAACATGAGATGTAGATATGAGACAAAAATAGAGAACATTGCTGACACCAAGACTTCAAGAGTGAGGGAGAGGTCAACCGGCTCTAGGTCACCACCTAGACATTTCCTGCCAAGGCACAACTCCTACTCATTGATCACGATGTGTCTGTTCGCTACTATATTTTCCTTCCTTTATTTGTTCTAGATAATGCCTACCTTTTGTCTTTTTGAGATGGCATTGAAACACCATTTATTGTTTAAATCAATACATTATTGTGCAAACAGCATGGGGTTTCAGTATATATGGAATGAATCAATGTGTTTGCACTGTGATACAATGTGCATTCAATTCCATTGCATTCAATTCAGAAATGTATTTTTTATGACACACATGATGTGTCCATGGAGCAATGCACTACATTTTTGAGTTGGGTTGCTGTTTTGCAGTAATTTTATTACAGAATTCAAATACGCTTTTTGGAAAAAAAAAAAAATGTTATTAATAGGGGATAGGATGAGTTGGCAGTAAATCCTGTTGGTTTGAGATTTGTGGCTCAAATTTATGTCTGAATTTGCCCAGGGAGCTATTTGTAAACCAGAGTGAATGGCATGGCCTTTGAACTATGGCTAGCTGCCTGAGAATGGCCAATAAAGGGCTTTTGGATAAGCCAGCCCCCTCACGGTAAAAGGAGGGGGGTACAGAACAGCGCATTGGAAGTTGCTCTAGGGAAGGCATAGGGAAAGCTAATGGCACTTTTCCACTGCAAGTACCGGCTCGTACCGGCTCGGCTCTACTCGGCCCTGCTTGGCCCGGTTTGCTTTTCCACTGCTGGTACCGCATGGTATAGTGTCGGAACGGTTGGGTACGATACGGTATAGGTTTGCTTTTCCAATAAAGTAGTACTAAAGTTAAGTGGGTGGGATAACAACGGGGTGGGTGGGATTCTCTGACCAATCAGTGGCTAGTAGTGACTGCATGAAAAGGATTGTGGGATATATTACCAGTTTGGTACCTGTTGGAACCACAATCGAGTAGGTACTGTTTTTTCAGAGCCGTACCGTACCGTACCGTTCGGTTCCATGCAGTGGAAAAGCAAACCTATACCGTACCGTACCGAACCGTTCCGACACTATACCATGCGGTACCAGCAGTGGAAAAGCACAAAAGCGTGCCGAACCCTTACGGTTCCATGCAGTGGAAAAGCGCCATAACTAGGGAGAGATTAGGCTCAGTTAAGAAACTTTACTTTGATTCTGACTGCTAGCCCAGTCTCCGAAGGGAGGGGATCATGCTCTGCCTCAGTATGTCAGAGTATATGTTGGTATTCATGCTTCCCTCAATGAACTGTAGCTAGGAGCCGGGAGCACTCATGTAGCTCCAGACCATGACACTCCCACCACCATGCTTGACTGTAGGCAAGACACACTTGTCTTTGCACTTCTTACCTGGTTGCCGCCACACACTTGACACCATGTGAACCAAATAAGTTTGTCTTGGTCTCATCAGACCACATGACATGGTTCCAGTAATCCATGTCCTTAGTCTGCTTGTCTTCAGCAAACTGTTTGCGGGCTTTCTTGTGCATCATCTTTAGAAGAGGATTCCTTCTGGGATGACAGCCATGCAGACCAATTTGATGCAGTGTGCAGCGTATGGTCTGAGCACTGACAGGCTGATCCCCCCACCCCTCCAACCTCTGCAGCAATGCTGGCAGCACTTATACCTCTATTTCCCAAAGACACCCTCTGGATATGACGCTGAGCATGTGCACTCATCTTCGTTAGTCGACCATGGCAAAGCCTGTTCTGAGTGGAACCTGTCCTGTTAAACTGCTGTATGGTCTTGGCCACCGTGCTACAGCTCCATTTCAGGGACTTGGCAATCTTCTTATAGCTTAGGCCATCTTTATGTAGAGCAACAATTCTTTTTTTCAGATCCTCCAAGAGTTCTTTGCCGTGAGGTACCATGTTGAATTTCCAATGACCAGTATGAGAGAATGAGAGCGATAACACCAAATTTAACACTCACATTAACGAGTCACATGACACCAGGGAGGGAAAATGGCTAATTGGGCCCAATTTGGACATTTTCACTTAGGGGATGTACTCACTTTTGTTGCCAGCAGTTTATACATTAATGACCATGTGTTGAGTTATTTTGAGGGGACAGCAAATTTACACTGTTATACAAGCTGTACACTCACTACTTTACATTGTAGCAAAGTGTAATTTCTTCAGTGTTGTCACATGAAAAGAGATAATAAAATATTTACAAAAATGTGAGACGTGTACTCCCTTTTGTGAGATACTGTATGTGTAAAGCCATGCCTAAATTGATGGCACTGTATAAGTACTTGTAATAAATCAATAATTACATTTTAAGCTGCCTTTTGTTCGCACCATGCCGCTACATCGTTTGAAAGAAAAAAAAGTGCAAAACAAAAAAATGAGTGCCCAAACAGTGTGCGCTTAAACCACTGCAAATTATATCACATTCACTATACCCCACTATCCTATATATATAGTAAAATAAAAGTTAGGCGTACACTGATTAGGCCTATTTGCCTTGATTTTAACTGTCATGCCACTGGACATATTTAAATTGCTGTACCCTTTATATTCTTGCTACTTGAAGTGTAGCTAAACCCAAATGTAATATATTGCAGCTTACCAGTTCTCAGTTGTACAGTAGTGGCTGCATTATATATCTTTTCAGGCTGTTGTTCATTTATTTTCACTTGGTGATCCTGCTAAAAACACACTCCCTGTCCTAGGGTGACAACATTTACCCACCATACTTTATAGAGGGAACAACGTTGCCACGCTTTCAAAGGAAGTGTTAACTCACTCCCCCTATCCTCTTCGTTATAAAATGGGGGGGGGGGGGTGTTCTGTAATTCACAAAGGAGAACTAGGCAGGGCTAATAACATGGCTTGAAAAGCTGTACAGTCTGGGAATGATTGGACTTAATGGAAAAACTATGGAAATTATGATATTGACATTTGTCAGGTGCAGCAGCTCTTAAGCTAATGGCAAAGAATCCTTATGCAGTGCCAATAACTTTAGAGCTACTTTACCTTCAAGGAATGTCAGATTTTTTGTTCCTTTGATTCTGGCAGGCATTATTTGTCCAGTCATGCCCCTTTACACCTCAACTGCCAAGAAAGAATGCAATACATGATAGTGGTCAGGGCCGGGACAAGGGGTGGGCAGCAGGGAGGGTGGCCCTGGGTGCAATGGTTGATTGCAGGGATGGGGGGGCACCTTGACCCTAAACCTAAGGGAAGGGGGTGCAGATTGGCATCCTTGCCCTGGGCGCTGGATGACCTTGTCCCGGCACTGATAGTGGTACCCTCTATAATAGCCAATGCCATGACAACACAGACTCACCATGACCCCACCAGCCCCACTTCACTTACTGCCCTCTTCCCTGATCTCCTGGGAAATATGAATGAATCTAGATGTGCTCAGTCCGGAGCACTTCCGTGTTCATTCTCAGCGTGGGGCTGGATGCTGGGGTATGATGGGTACACACACACAACATGCCCTCACCCTCATGACACACAATCCCACAAACTTAGAATGCACAGGTATGTATCATTTTAGTAAACAGATGCAGTAGGAAAGGTTACAGTATTTTTTGCATGCCATTTATACTGTGGAAAATATTAACCACTTCTGGACCGGGCCTTTATCTGACACTTGTTGTTTACAAGTTAAAATTAGGTTTTTCTTTGCTAGAAAATTACTTAGAACCCCAAACATTATATATATATTTTTTAGCAGAGACCCTAGAGAATAAAATGGAGATCATTGCAATATTTTTCAACACACCGTATTTGCGCAGCGGTCTTGCAAACGCAATTTTTTTTTAAAAAATGCACTTTTTTTTTTAATTAAAAAAACAGTAAAGTTAGCCCAATTTTTTTCTATAATGTGAAAGCTATTGTTAGGCCGAGTAAATAGATACCCAACATGTCGTGCCTCAAAATTGCGCACGCTCGTGGAATGGCGATAAACATTGGTACTTAAAAAACCCCATAGGCGACAATTTAAAAATTTCTACAGGTTCCCAGTCTAGAGTTACAGAGGGGGTCTAGGGCTCAAATTATTGTTCTCGCTCTAACGATACCTCACATGTGTAGTTTAAACACCGTTTACATATGTAGGCGCGACTTGCGTATGCGTTCACTTCTGCGCATCAGCTAACAGGGACGGGGCGCTTTTTTTCCCCTATTTATTTTATCTTTTATTATTACACTGGTTTTTTTTTTTCAAAAAAATTTAAACACTTTTATTTCTATTACAAAGAATGTAAACATCCCTTGTAATAGTAATAAGCATGACAGGACCTCTTTTTAATTTGAGATCTGGGGTGAAAAATACCTCAAATCTCACATCTACACTAAAAAAAAAAAGAAAAAAATTAGTTTTCATCTTGAAAAAAATGAGGCTCTTTAAATCTGTTGCTAGGAAGCTATGTATGATGTCGCTCTGGTCCTCCAAGGCCTTAGAGTCGCGTGAGGGGCACCTTGCCCTCACTCGACTTCTGCTATCTGCTGCCATAACACCGGTATTTAACGTCAAAGGTCCGGCGTATAACTGCGGCGGATGGTCCATAAGTGGGTAAACTATGCACAATTAATAATTTACTCTTTTTTAACTGTTTTTTAACTTGTGTATATATAGTAGAGGTTTTAGACATTATATTGTATTGGTGTTCTAAAAAAATGTTAGTATATTTTTATTGAAAACATTGTTTGATAAACATTTGTACAAACGTCATAAGTCTTACAGGATGAACAGTACTATCTTTCAATTCTTTAGGTCTTACTCTTTCAGAAAATATATGGGAAGGGAGTAATAAACCTGGGAAAAAAAAAGTGTAAAGTTGGTGACCCAGCAACAAAATGGTTTAAAGCAGTGGTTCTTAACCTTGTTGGAGGTACTGAACCCCACCAGTTTCATATGCGCATTCATCGAACCCTTCTTAATTGAAAAAATAAAATATGATTTTTTCAAATTCAAAACATAGGTATATATTTAGATATATATTTATACATAGGTGCACAAAATGAACAAAAAAAAAAAAAAAAAAAGGCTCCATAGCTCAGGGGTTAGAGCACTGGTCTTGTAAACCAGGGGTCGCGAGTTCAAATCTCGCTGGGGCCTCCCTGCAAGTGTTGGCGACTGTATCTCAAAAAACAAAACCATTAAGAACAAAGAACAAAACCATTAAAACATGGGGTGTCAGGAGGGCACACACTGGGGTGGGGGGGTTGGGAGGGCATACCATGGGGTGTCAGGAGAGAACACACTGAGGGGGGAGGTGTTGGGAGGGCATACTATGGGGTATCAGGAGGGCACACACTGGGGGGGGGGGGGCTGGGAGGACATACCATGGGGTGTCAGGAGGGAACACACTGGGGGGAGGTGTTGGGAGGGCATTCCATGGGGTATCAGGAGGACATACACTGGGGGGGGGGGGGTTTTGGGAGGGCATACCATGGGGTATCAGGAGGGCACACACTGGGGGGGTTGGGAGGACATAGCATGGGGTGTCAAGAGGGAACACACTTTGGGGAGGTGTTGGGAGAGCATTCCATGGGGTATCAGGAGGGCACACACCAGGGGGTATTCACAATGCTTTATTGAGCTAAATGAAAAGGACATGCATTTCCATCTGTCAGCTAACAGCACCTCTATGCTAAGCTGCAGTAACTCAGCAGACGTAGCATAGAGGTGCTTGTAAACTAATCCACCATGTACAGCTAGCTGAGCCTACCTCCAGGAACATTCACTCGGCTCCCTCTGCTCAGCTGCTCACACTTCCCTCTTCCAGGCGGGCGCGATCTCCGTGGTCAGGTACATCCCCATCCCGCCCACTCACACAGCAAGCAGCCTGCAGGAGATAGGCTGGAAACCTGCTGGGGGAGGTACAGGGGGCGGAGTGTCAAGTGTCTATGTGTAATGGCTGTGAGTTGTCCCGACCGCAGCTCTGATTTCCCGGGGTGCGCTCGGCCTCACAATCAGTAATATTTTCTCGGGGGGAGCAATTTCCCCTTTGTCCCCCCCCCCCCCCCGCCGAACCCCGGAGACTGACTCACCGAACCCCTGGGGTTCGATCGAACCCAGGTTAAGAACCACTGGTTTAAAGGGTAACTCCACTTTCTTTGCAAAAAAAAAAATGATAAAAAATATACACTATATTACCAAAAGTATTGGGACACCTGCCTTTAAAAGCCCATGAACTTTAATCCCAGTCTAAAGGCCCGTACACACGATAATAAAATCTGAAGGGAAAATTCGTCCGACGACCGATCTGCTGATTTTCGGATTGTTAGTATGGTGCTTTTGACAGCCAACTCCTGACAGCTGACAAAATCCTGATGTGCAGGCTATACAATTTTTGTGGTCCGTAATACAACGACCTATTTTCGTCTCATTAGTACAGATTTAGACGGAAAAAAATCTTAAGAGCAAGACTAGGCATGCTCAGAGACGAAAGAACACATACAAAGCAATCCAACACATGACATCACTTCTGAAGTAGAATTCTGTCGTACGGGAAAATTGGTATGAAAATAACCTCTTCACTTTCCACATCAGACTAGCATGCCACAAAAAACGGACGACAGATTGTTCGATAATCTTATTGTGTGTATGGGGCTTTAGTCTGTAGGGTTCAATATTGAGTTGACCCACCCTTAGCAGCTATAACAGCTTCGCCTCTTCTGAGAAGGCTGTCCACAAGGTTTAAGGCCCGTACACATGATAAGAAAATCCGACAACCGATCTGCCGATTTTCGGATTGTTAGTATGGTGCTTTCGACAGCCAACACCGACTTTTCAGTTAACAAAATCCTGATGTGCAGGCTATAAAATTTTTGTCCTCCGATTTTTGTCTCATTAGTACAGATTTCAAAGGGAAAAAATCTTATGAGCAAGACTAGGCATGCTCAGAGACGAAAGAACAATTACAAAACAATCCAACACCTGACATCACTTCTGAAGTAGAATTCTGTCGTACGGGAAAATTCATATGAAAATAACCTCTTCACTTTCCACATCAGACTAGCATGCCACAAAAAACAGACGACAGATCTTTCGATAATCTGATCGTGTGTACAGGGCTTTAGGAGTGTGTCTATGGGAATGTTTGACCATTCTTCCAGAAGCGCATTTGTGAGGTCAGGCACTGATGTTGGAGAGAAGGCCTGGCTCACAGTCTCCTCTCTAATTCATCCCAAAGGTGTTTTATTGGGTTGAGATCAGGACTCTGTGCAGGCCAGTCAAGTTTCTCCTCCCCAAACTTGTTCATCCATGCCTTTATGGACCTTGCTTTGTGCACTGGTCCAAATCATTTGGTGGAGGGGGGATTATGGTGTGGGGTTGTTTTTCAGGGGTTGGGCTTGGCCCCTTCGTTCCAGTGAAGGGAACTCTTTAGGCTTCTTTCACACGGTCCGCCTCCGCAGGCGGATCCGTGTTGCTCAGCGGGGATCGATCCACGATCCCCACTGAGCCGGGCGGATGACAGCTCCGTCTCCGCTTGCAGAGCGGAGAGGGAGGTGTCTCAGCACCCGCTGCCCTCTATGGGGGATCGGAGGAGAGCGGACCGCTTGTCCGCTTTCATCAGATCCGCTCCGCTCCGATTACTGAACGGATGGAAAAATAGGGTTTCCATCCGTCCAGATTTCAGCACAGGATCGGATGCGGATGGCAGCGGGTGTCAGCGGAGGTGACCTCCGCTGACACCCGCTGCCCCATAGAGCTGCATGTAGGATCCGATCAGATCCGCCTAAAAAACTGACAGGCGGATCTGATCGGACCGCCCGTGTGAAAGAGCCCTAAGGCATCAGCATACTATGACATTTTGGACAATTCCATGCTCCCAACTTTGTGGGAACTTTGGGGAAAAGATGGCTCCTTCCTGTTCCAACATGACTGCGAACAAACTGTGCTGTAAAGGGGTCCAAGGACAGACTTCATAATTAGCCCCTACTACCCCCCCCCCCCCCTTCCCCCTCCCAGCCCGATCCCTGGGAAAATTGGCTCCTGTGAAAGCAGTCCCCGGTGCAAAAAAGGTTGGGGACCGCTGTCCCAGTGATTGGAGAGGGAGGTATAAATATTTATAATTCAGACTAACAGATCTTATTATACTATTGCCAGGGACACTCCCCAAAACAGCAGGCTATATCAAAAAATTACTTGAACTAAGGGGAAAACCTACAGAAAGCAGAGCTATTAGTTCAGGCCTATGCTGACTACAACCCAGCTGTATGGGGATTAGGATGGAAACACTCCTACATTTTGTATTCTTTAGTATGTTTAATTATCATTCTTTCCTTCTCCTCTGCTAACGGCCACTGGTGCTAGTCATGCATACTGTTGCTCACATCAGCCCAATGAAAATCAGCAACATTTTTTAGGAAATTTGAGCATTGGTCTTTGTTTATAACCAGATAACAATATCAACATTATTAAAGTGATATTAAACCCAGAACCAAAAATGTAATATATTGCAGCTCACCAATCATTAGATGTGGTGGCTGCATCAGTTTTCTTTTCTTTGGCTTTTTTTTTCCTGGTGATCTGCCCAATAACATACCTCCTGTATAAGTGAGACACAGCTCTGAATGAATAGACAGATTTAGAAGCACTAGGTAATTGAAGCCAAACTCCAGCTCACACTTTATAATCAGTTACAGAAAATATATATTTTTTCTTTTGGAATAAAGATTTTGCATGAATAAAAAAAGACTGATCATTTTAACCACTTTACCACCGGAGGATTTTGCTGTCTTACGTCCAGGCCACTTTTTGCGATTCGGCACTGTGCGAATTTAACTGACAATTGCGCGGTCATGCAATGCCGTACCCAAACGAAATTTACGTCCTTTTTTTCCCACAAACAGAGCTTTCTTTTGGTGGTATTTGATCACCTGTGCGATTTTTACTTTTTGCGCTATAAACAAAAAAAGAGCATTTATTTTGAAAAAACAATAATATTTTTAACATTTTTTTATATGAAATTCCCCCCCCCAAAAAAATGTAAAAATCTAAATTTTTTTTACATTTTTGGCCAATTTGTTTTCTGCTACCTATGTTTGGTAAAAAAAATCACAATAAGCGTATTTTGATTGGTTTGCGCAAACGTTATTGCGTTTACTAACTAAGGGAAAGATTTCTGTCATTTTTGGTGTTTTTTTTTTTTAACGAGTAATGGCGGCGATCTGCGATTTTTTTTTTGCGTGGCTGCGACATTGCAGCGGACAGATCGGACCCCTGACTGACATTTTTGACACTTTTGGGGGTACCAGTGACATTACTGCAGTAATCAGTGCTATATATATGCACTGTTACTGTAAAAATGACACTGGCAGGGAAGGGGTTAATTTTATTGGAGAGGGAGGGGTTAATGTATGCCTAGTGCTTACTGACGTGTGTGGGGGGAGGTGACCGAGTGAGTCAGGGACAGATCGGATGTTCAGCTATGCTGAACACTGCAATCTGTCACTCCCTGTCACTGAGGAGATCCGCCCGCTCTGTTTACACAGACGGGCGGATCTCCAAACTAGATTCCCCGACGATCGGGGAAGAGCAGCGGCCTACAGGGGGAGGAGTCCAGCGACGTAAGTCTACGTCGCTGGACGGGATCGTGCCACATTGCCGCAGTAGCAGCAATGTGAGCGGTCCTAAAGTGGTTAATCACCCCTGCCAGTGTTATGGTTTATCTCATACATGTAAACTTATACATTCTGCTGGAAGGCTTGTGCTTTTGAAAAACAACAGACTTGCTGACTGGATCACCAGAAGAAGAAAAAAAAAGCCTAAAAAAGGAAACTAATACAGTCATCACATTCAAGAATCAGTAGGCTGCAAAATAAAAAATATTTACTTTTGGGTTTAATACCGCTTTAAGAAGGAAAATGGTAAAAGTTTCAAGAAATTTGAAATAGCTGCATATCTTAATAAAATGTATGTGTGAATAAGAAGCATCTATGGGGTTTTTTTTCCATCTTCTGGGGCTAGGTTTCACTTTTAGAAAACAATATTTTCTGCTAAGCCCTTAGAATAATAACCTTAGAGCAAATGATAACCTTCTGTCAGTTTCAGGCCAACACCATTCTATAAACGTCTGCTGTGCTCAGTGACGCCAGTTGTCTTTACCCTAGTAATCTCTAGGTGGGACTTTTCCTCTGACTTCGGAATATTGTTCAGCTTACGTATATGTGTACTGATTACCGATTATCTTGTGAACAGCTCTGGTGAATTTATGGGACTCTGCACTCATTTTTCATTATACAGAGTGACCTTTGTGTAGCTGCAGGAAACTCTATGGCCAAGGGTCACCCATTGCACTGTCTGGACATTATCTATTTGCTGGGTGACAGTAGATAACAGAGATTACAAATAATCAACTTCTAAGTGGTGACAACAAGTAGACAAGTAAAACAAGGAAAGTGTCCTTTTCAGAGAACTGCCTAATTATGGAAACCTAAAGCGTAACTCCACTTTTGTTTAGAAAAAAACATTCCCCTCTGGGTGATCTCTGTACATTTCAAGGATTATACCAACCTTTGTTGGAGATTCTTTCCTTTTTGTTATTGTGAAGAAATCCCTGTTTGTTCCTCTGTGCTGAGTGTTTTCATAAATATCAATCAGCTGTGCAGCTGCAGAGCACTAGGAAATCCTCCAGGCCTGCGTCCCTTTAGATGTGTTCCTATTGGGAGTATCTCACCAAAAATGACATTTTTGTTGCAGGGGATGCCAGAAATCTGACTTGTATCTTAGTGCAGACTTCTGGTAGAAGTCAGTGAGCCAATCACACAAGCAGGAAATGATGATTCTGGGGTGTGGTCAGTATACATTCTGTGTACAGAACACCTCCAGGTAGCCATATTGCATTGCATTTTCAGACGATTACAGCGGCTGTAGATTGAAAAGGAAAGGTATTTTTTAATAACATTCAATTACAATATGATTTGTGTTGGAATTGTATATGCTATAATATTTTTTCTTTATTTGCTATTTTTTTCCCCCATAAAATTGGAGTTACCTTTTGAGCAAAGGCCTAGGAAACCTATGGGACCAAAGGTGGGGTGGCCTCCCCTGTCTAAGGGGGTACATTTGAGTTTAGCAAGTTTTATATATTAGCTCCAAATATACAATAACAGGAGATCATGGTGACCTTAGGAGTAGTGCTGCAATTGTTATAGTGATTTTCCATATTTGGATATTCTTTTAACCAGCATATATGAAATGTTACATAGGAACATTTCATACTTACCACTTGCACCCAGCAATTGGTGCACTCAGCTCTGCTTTCCACCACTTTTGCTGAATCATTTACTGTTGTACTGTGAATAGTCTAAGTACTTTGATTGCTTACTATTCATTGGGGTTGATTTAATGTTTTCATCACACTTTTTACCAGCTCTGGGCCGATACCATATCTTAACAGAATCCTCTGGTCCCACATGTCCAGAACATAGAAATGCATAGGCTAACCGCCTTAGCAGTGAATGACCAAGCTGTCTGGTGGTTCTTGCAGTTGCATGGTCTCCCACAGACACTGGTGCATCTATTTCACAAGCCATGGACAGTGGGGAATTTTTCCTCCCATTTGTTACATTCTTTAACCACCGACACTGGGGTACTTTTCCAAGCACTGCCACTGGGGTATCTTTTCTTTAACTGACACTTGGCTACTTCCCTTCCCACCTACCTGGTGAGTTTGTCTTAGGACTGACACTGGAGTATTTTTTACTCCAACTGAGCACCAATGCTGGGGCATTTCTAGGGAAGTTATTTCTCCACTGACCACCTATGCCAGGGCATTTCTAATCACATGGACCACATAACATTTTTTTTTTTGGGAAGTGTCAGAAAACAATCAGAAGAAATATAGATCTGTCATTGCTGATCTCCTGCTGACAATTCTAGTGGCATGACTGTCCTCAACTTCAGTGAAGCCTGATCAATTCTTCTTCTGAGTCAGTGAACTGGAAATGATTGAAGTAAGGGAACCAGCACAAAAGTCAGACAAAAAACATTTTCAAGATTCAAGATGGAATCAGCAATGGCAACTTTCCCATTTTTTCTTTCTTTTACAGGTCTCTTTGGTTCCTTGTCTTTCATTGCTACCAGTTTGTAGGGAGGTGCAGTCTACTTTCTCAACTGCAATTGAAGAGAAAATCAGGAGGAATATGGTTCCTCTATTGTTTCCTGGGTTATTGGGAAAGCAATCCAATTGGATGCTGCTGCCCCATGTGAATCCATCAGCCATCTTGAGTCCGGCAGAGACTTTTTAAGGCCCTGACTCCCAGGTTTGACGTTCATTTGCGAGTTGGTAAAATAGGGACAGGTACCCTGTCTGGTAGAGACAGAACCAGCAAGAGATAAAGGTTCCTGACGAGGAGGGAAAACATAGGGTCCGCAACTTCTCTGGTCACCCGCCTGCATGGGCTCAAGATGCCCCTCTCTACAGATGCTGTCAGTTCGGCTGAAACCTGCTTCTACATGCTATTGGAACTGGGAGTGTTCCCAGATGGTCTGGCTTCCCACCAGATGTTTAGGAACTGTCTTAGCATTATTTCAATAGTTATTTCATCATGCTGTGACTTTGTATGTTATTGCCGCCGTACCATGCTGCACACCACCTACAAGTTTGCCTGTGGCGCCTCCACATCATCCAGTTTGGACATAAACCCACTGCCATAGTATACTTGTTGGAGCCTCTCAAGGAGCTTTGGGTGTGGCTTATAGCTATGGGGCAGGACTTCTGCTACAAGACAAGGCCTTCCTAGCAAATGGAGTGGTAGTTTACTAATTTCAGCTACACCGAGTGCAGCAGTAATTGCCAATAAACAGAAAAAACATAACAACAACAACAACAACAACAAAAAACCTAAACAAACTTAAAGTGGTTGTAAACCCTCACATATACACAGTGAAGTGAATAGCCTCATAAGATACAAAGAGATTTAAAAAATCCTCTTACATACAGTTAAGTTGTTTATCTGCAGTCCTCTCTTATCTACAAACCTTCAAAAGTGAAGATTTGTGATAAAATCCTTATGTATCTGTGAGGAGCAGAGAGGAGGGGTCGGAGAGCTGCAGTTACAGCTTTTATACACTGTGTGAGAGCTGATTGGAGGAAAGGGACCCCTCTTCACATAGGCAGAGGAACAAAGGAACAAGCAGAGATGTATTCTGAATAGACAAGCTGTGTGCTTATCTCCCTCCCATCACAAATTTTATCTCATATCTGGCGAAGCACCAGAGAGAAACGACACTGAGGGCATTGGAGAGAGATGAGTAAACACTACAGATATATTTGATTAAATATAAGTGCCGCTCTACGTTCCCTCTTCTGTTTTAAGTGTTCCAACAAATATTGTGCCAATATATACAACAAATAAAGTAAATATAACATCAACATAAAATTCCAAATTGTATACATGCAGTGCTAAATGTGATATAATCCACAGTTCATATATCCCCCTTATGCTGTGATTAATCCGCGATGACACAATCCATAACTTCAATCCAATATTGTTTTCAAAAACCAATGTGCTCCAAAATAAAAGTGATGTTCCACCTCACTCGTGCTCCCCCTCCTGGGTATATGCTCACCTTCCAGCGCACCAGGCTACATCACACATAATTGATTAAAAATTCTCCAAAGCCACACAATCTTTGTGATTACTCAGAGTCTGGAAGACTTAGAGTGGTGGATAGAAGACATGTCCCACAGTCGGTGGTTCTCCAAAATTCATTTGCAGCACTCTCAGAATGTAAGGACAACATGGATATGGACTCAAGCACAGAGGGTGAGAAACCATCGACTCCTATGTCTAATGTATGCAAGACTGCAGCCAAGGACAAAAAAGATAAAGTGAAGTCTCAAAGGAAGCAGCTGTTGCTGGGTGATTCAATCCTAAGAAGTGTGGAGCTTAAAGAAAATGGTTTTGTGAGATGTCTCCCTGGTGCTACTGCTAGACGAGATAGAAGACGTATTATTAATATTGTTAAGCAAGCAAAGCAGGAAGGGGACGTGGATGTTCTTGTCCATCTAGGGACAAATGACCTGGCTTGCAATGAAGTATCAGAGGTGAAAAAATATTTTATCACACTTGGTAATGACGTACAGGATTTTGCATCCACCATTTCATTTTCTGAAGTTCTGCCTGTGCATAATGTTCAGAATGATAGGCAGAGGCGCATAAAGGAGTTCAACATATGGCTTAGTAAATGGTGTCAAGAGCAAGGATTTGGCTTTGTTTCTCATGATAGCTCTACTTGGAATAGAAAGGAACTGTACAAAAAAGATGGTTTGCATCTTTCTCTCAAAGGAACAAATGTACTTAGTGAACAACTCCAAGAATTTGCGAAAGAGTATTTAAACTAGGAAGGGGGGGCAAAAGAGTGGAAATACAAGAGTCCAATTGCCCCCCGAAACAATGCCAGAACAGGTCAGAAGCACAGAGGTTAAGAAATGATAAGCTCAGAGTCCTGTCTACAAATGCTCGCAGTTTAGGTAAAAAAATCAATGAACTTGGGTCAATAATGGCATCTGAGAATGTAGATTTAGTGGCTGTTACGGAGACATGGTTTAATGAAAGAAATGACTGGGACATAACCATACCAGGGTACTCTTTATACAGAAGAGACAGAGAAGGCAAGAAAGGAGGAGGAGTGGCCCTGTATGTGAAAGATAGCATTAAATCTAACCTAATACAAGTTGGTGAGGCCAACATAGAGTCAGTTTGGGTTACGTTGCAGTTTGCTAATCATGCAGTAACTTGTGTAGGTGTGATATATAGACCACCTGGTCAAGTTAAAGAACTAGATGATCTACTAGTTGAAGAAATAGCTAAAATGACAATGAAAGGAGAAGTTATCATTATGGGAGATTTCAATCTTCCAGATATAAACTGGAAAACCAAAATAGCAAGTTCTACTAGGAGTACAGATATTCTAAATTCCCTACTGGGGTTGTCTCTGCAACAAGTGGTTGAGGAGCCAACCCGGAGGGAGGCCATTTTGGATTTGGTATTCACAAATGGGGATTCGGTATATGATGTCATTGTAGGCGAAACCTTGGGATCTAGTGATCACCAGTTAGTGTGGTTTAATATAAGAACTGTGAAAGAGTCACACCACACAAAAACAAAAGTTTTAGATTTTAGAAAAACAGACTTTTAAAAAATGAAATTAGTCATAAATGAGTCCTTATCAGACTGGAACGGATTACATGGAGTCCAGGAGAAATGGGACTACTTAAAAGGTGCATTATTGAAGGCAACAGAAAATTGCATTAGACTTGTCAGTAAAAGCAAAAAAAGGAAGAGACCACTGTGGTACTCAGCAGAAGTGGCCCAAATCATTAAAAATGAAAAGCTAGCATTTTGTAATTATAAAAAAACCCAGAGCAATGAAGATAAGGAAATCTACAAGATTAGGCAGAAAGAGGCCAAGCAAGTTATAAGAACTTCTAAAGTGCAGGCAGAAGAAAAACTAGCTCAGTCTATGAAAAAGGGGGATAAGACATTCTTCAGGTATATAAATGAAAAAAGGAAATTAAAACAAGGAATAACTAAATTAAAAACAAAGGACGGAAGGTATGTAGAAGAGAATAAAGGGCTAGCCGACTGCCTTAATGAATACTTCTGTTCAGTTTTTACAGAAGAAAAAGAAGGAGAAGGACCTCCACTTGAAAGGATGACTAATGAATCGTTTGATGCATGTGTCTTTACAGAGGAAGACGTTCTAAGATTGCTGTCTAAAGTGAAGACAAATAAGTCACAGGGTCCTGATGAGATACACCCAAAATTATTAAAAGAGCTTAGTGGTGAGCTGGCAAAACAATTAACAGATTTATTTAACTAATCTTTAGTAACAGGAGTCGTCCCGGAAGATTGGAAATTGGCAAATGTCGTGCCCATTCACAAGAAAGGTAGTAGGGAGCAATCAAGCAACTATAGACCAGTGAGTCTGACATCAATAATAGGCAAATTAATGGAAACCCTATTAAAGGATAGGATTGTGGAACATCTTAAATCCCATGGATTGCAAGATGAAAAACATGGGTTTACTTCAGGGAGATCATGTCAAACAAATCTTATAGATTTTTTTGACTGGGTGACTAAAATAATAGACGGTGGAGGTGCAGTAGACATTGCATATCTAGATTTTAGTAAGGCTTTTGACACTGTCCCACATAGAAGACTTATCAATAAACTGCAGTCATTGAGCATGGACTCCCATATTGTTGAGTGGATTAGGCAGTGGCTGAGTGACAGACAACAGAGGGTTGTAGTCAATGGAGAACATTCAGAACAAGGTCATGTTACCAGTGGGGTACCTCAGGGATCTGTACTGGGACCAATTTTGTTTAATATCTTCATAAGTGATATTGCAAAAGGCCTCGATGGTAAGGTTTGTCTTTTTGCTGATGACACAAAGATATGTAACAGGGTTGATGTTCCTGGAGGGAAACGCCAAATGGAAAAGGATTTAGGAAAACTAGAAGAATGGTCAGAACTCTGGCAACTGAAATTTAATGTGGATAAGTGCAAGATAATGCACCTGGGGCGTAAAAACCCAAGGGCAGAATATAGAATATTTGACACAGTCCTGACCTCAGTATCTGAGGAAAGGGATTTAGGAGTAATTATTTCAGAAGACTTAAAGGTGGGAAGACAATGTAATAGAGCAGCACGAAATGCCAGCAGAATGCTTGGATGTATAGGGAGAGGCATAAGCAGTAGAAAGAGAGAAGTGCTTATGCCGCTGTACAGAACACTGGTGAGACCTCACTTGGAGTATTGTGCGCAGTACTGGAGGCCATTTCTCCAGAAGGATATAGATACTCTAGAGAGAGTTCAGAGAAGAGCTACTAAACTAGTACATGGATTGCAGGAAAAAACTTACCAGGAAAGGTTAAAGGACCTTAACATGTATAGCTTGGAAGAAAGAAGAGACAGAGGGGAATATGATAGAAACTTTTAAATACATAAAGGGAATCAACTTGGTAAAGGAGGAGAGCATATTTAAAAGAATAAAAACTACCACAAGAGGACACAGTTTTAAATTAGAGGGGCAAAGGTTTAAAAGTAATATGAGGAAGTATTACTTTACTGAGAGAGTAGTGGATGCATGGAATAACCTTCCTGCAGAAGTGGTAGCTGCAAATACAGTGAAGGAGTTTAAGCATGCATGGGATAGGTATAAGGCTATCCTTCATATAAGATAGGGCCAGGGACTATTCATAGGATTCAGATATATTGGGCAGACTAGATGGGCCAAATGGTTCTTATCTGCCGACACATTCTATGTTTCTATGTCCTCTCTCTCGTAAGGGTCCGGCTGCCTTTACCGTCCTTGCCTCTACTCTACGCGTGTCAAAACAGGGTCACGTGTCTTCCTCAGGGGGATTTCTATCTATTTATACCTGTACGTCCTTGGGATTCAGTGGTTATACCAGGATGATGCCTGCAACTACAGGCATCATCCCAGTATCATTGTTTGCAGCCGGCGATTCTCTACAAGGCAGAAGTGATCTGAGTGGCTAATTAGACACTCAATCACTTCTACGGGGGGCAGAATGGGGTCCCACCCCCTTCCTGCCGCCTTTCCCGGGCTCTCCGGTCCCATCGTGGAAGCTGGGAGCGAAGCAGCCGGTGTCGATGGCTGCCTGGTACAGAGAGAGAGGAACTGACCTAGTTCCCTTCTCTCTGTAACCCTGGAAACCAGGGAGCGACGAGTATCCATCACTTCCGGTTTCGCCCCTTTGTTTACCTGGCCACCAGCAGCCAGAGAAGCAGCTGATCGGACTGATCTCGGTCTGATCGGCTGCATGGCGGGCCAGAGGAGAGATTTGGGGTCTAAATCTCTCCCTAAAGAGGATCTGTCACGGTCCATGCTGTCACAAGGGATTTTGTTCATGCCTTGAGATAGCAATAAAGTTTGTACAGGAAAAAAAAGGTAAAAAAAAAAGAAAATTGCGTTTTAAAAACTGCTGCACAAATACTGTGTGACATAAAAAATTGCAACACACCATTTTATTCTATAGGGTCTCTGCTAAAAAAATATATATAATATTTGGGGGTTTTAAGTAATTTTCTAGTAAAAAAAAAGAAGTAGATTTTTACATGTAGAAGCGAAGTGTCAGAATATGCTTGGGAAGGAGGTGGTTAAATTAATATGTTGTCCAAGGAAAAATGCTTTTAGCAGCATCTCATTTGTTTTGTTTTTTTCCTGATTACCTATAGTGTATAATATATATAGTATATATAAATATATTTATACCCTGGTCAGTGGCTAGCATGCAATCACCTTTCACAATGAGTTCTGAGATGTTTCTAAAGTTATTTTTGTCTTCTTGCTACATAATCTTTTTTGTTGGCTACATACATAATCTTTAATAGAGTGTATTATTTTAGGAAGATTATGACAATACAGGATTAAAAGGCTTATTTTATTATGTAAGACCATTGTTACATAAGGCAATGGAAGTACTGATGTAAAGTGGCATACCATGAGGCATCCAGCCAACTGAACTGCCTGCAGGTGACTTTCGAATGCTATAAGCAAGCAGACGAATACTTGAGACGAACATGAGAGAAGTCTTCAATAAACAACAGCGTGGAGATTATACTGAGGCTTGTGGAGAAGAGAAGTGTCATCGAGAACAACCAAACAGATTTTAGGTGTCATTTATCTAGTGCAAAATAGAAAATGGAAGTAATGATCTGATTAGATGCTGCTGACTCCTTCATTTTTCTCCACAAATTTCTGGAAGACACACTGAAATTAAACAAGTCTTGGGTATGTGCCCAGATGTACTTTACCTTGCTCACTTGTGCACATGCATGTCAGGGGTGGGTGGGGATGACAATGGCATCACTGCTTTGTGGAAGTCAAAGGATGTTGGCACCATGGACCAAAATCTGTAATAACAACTCTAGGGGATGAAGATTAAGGTGTAGTACAAACCTTACTCACTCTGGCAAACTCCCTTAATCCATTCAATTGGTCCCCTAATGCCCCTCATATAAGTTGCCCTGGGCCATGGTCGCACAATGATGTCATCAAGTATATTGTATGGCCAATAGCCCTGCATTGTATGTGAGGACCACGAGGGACTACCTATAAAAGTCGAGGAGAGAAACGAGGAGCGAGGAGTAAGGTAAGTATTACATCTTATGTTTCATCCCCCAGAATTGATGAGCATTTAACCCTTCCAATGCTGGAGGAGGCACTGCAATGGTAGTTTTTTTGTAATTCCTGGAGGAATTGTGGTTTAAGGCATTTCCAAATGAAAAACAATTATAAACCATTCCACACATAATACAGGACAAGAAAGAGTTTTATTGGAGACTTCAAGTGGTCTTTAAGGAAGGTTTTAGCCAAGTTTCATAATTAAAATAAATCTGCCTTGTGGAAAAAACTATTTAGGCTGACATAAGTGAAAAAACAAAAAAAAGTACCTGTAAGTAAGAGTATATATTTCTGGGTACCCTGAGACTCTCCAAATAATGTACAAACGACTGCTTTTAACTCTGAAGTCAGTGAGCTACCAGAAGGCCTGGCCCAAGACATTGTGCTGCCTGGGTCTAAAAATAAAAGCTGCCCCCCCCCTCTCCCCCCCAAAAAAAATCATGCCCACCAAAAGGCCCACACAATTTTATTTTATATCATGATAATTAAAACTATAATTGAATGTATCAGGAAGTCAGATTTATATGCAACAGCACCTTGTCTACATGCACAATTATAGGTGTAGCACCCTACAAATAGGTGCTAGGTAAAACTTTAGTGGGCCTTGTCTGCATAACAGAAGGCTGTGATTTATCTAGTCAGGGTGTCATGGCTTCCATATGTGTCTGCTGAGGGAAGAAGTATACCCACTGGCTCCTGTGAGAGGCTTCTCATAGGGCAGTGTGGGAAGCCCAATCAGGAGACACATCCCAGCTTGTAACTACCCCAAAAGGCAGATTACGCTGCAAGGGATTCTTGGAGTGGGTATAAGTTTGGGGGGAAGTGTGTGGAGAGGTGTCTTTGGTGGGAGCAGAGTCCCAGGAAGGAGAGTGCGGCTGTCTTTTCTCCTGTCTGAGGAAGGTGGATGTCTCAGGGTGTCGCCTGAGATTCCAGAGAGTGCTGAGTTGAGCTGAGGGGGATCCGGTGTGCCGGAAGCCTGCAGAGAGAGAGTGAGGGGTCGAGTCCCAGGAAAGCCTACACAGGTCGTGAGTACTGCGGATTGCCCCTAGGGGTCTGCCTAGTGTCAGAGGGGACCACTCCGGAAGAGGTTCGGGGATTCAAGGTCAGCTAGCTGTAAAGGGGGTACCTAGGTTGAGGACCCTGAAGTGTAAAGGGGGTACATAGTCAGTGGACCCTGAGGAGTTCAAGGAGCAAAGGGGGCACCTGCAGTTTGGGCCCTGAATTGTATTGCGTGTACCAGTTACAGTGTTAGCTATCTGGAGTTCTACAAAATACTACCTCAAGCTGTGCCAGGCAGGGGAAAGTATTCAAAGACTTACACAGTCCACACAGGCCCACACTATTTTATTTTATATCATGATAATTAAAACTATAATTAAATGTATCAGAAAGTCAGATTTATATGCAACAGCACCTTGTCTTTATGCACAATTATAGGTGTAGCACCCTACAAATAGGTGCTAGGTAAAACTTTAGTGGGCCTTGTCTGCCTAACAGCAGGGCTGTGATTTATCTAGTCAGGGTGTCATGGCTTCCATATGTGTCTGCTGAGGGGAGAAGTATCCCCACTGGCTCCTGTGAGAGGCTTCTCATAGGGCAGTGTGGGAAGCCCAATCAGGAGACACATCCCAGCTTGCAACTACCCCAAAAGGCAGATTACGCTGCAAGGGATTCTTGGAGTGGGTATAAGTTTGGGGGGAAGTGCGTGGCAAGGTGTCTTTGGTGGGAGCAGAGTCCCAGGAAGGAGAGTGCGGCTGTCTCTCCTCCTGTCTGAGGAAAGTGGATGTCTCGGGGTGTCGCCTGAGAATCCAGAGAGTGCTGAGTTGAGCTGAGGGGGATCCGGTGTGCCGAGAGCCTGCAGAGAGAGAGAGGGGTGGAGTCCCAGGAAACCTACACAGGTTGTGAGTACTGCAGATTGCCCCTGGGGGTCTGCCTAGTGTCAGAGGGGACCACTCCGGAAGAGGTTCAGGGATCCAAGGTCAGCTAGCTGTAAAGGGGGTACCTAGGTTGAGGACCCTGAAGTGTAAAGGGGGTACATAGTCAGTGGACCCTGAAGAGTTCAAGGAGCAAAGGGGCACCTGCAGTTTGGGCCCTGAATTATATTGCATGTACCAGTTACAGTGTTAACTATCTGGAGTTCTACAAAATACTACCTCAAGCTGTGCCAGGCAGGGGAAAGTATTCAAAGACTTACACAGTGAAGCAGTGTCAGGAGTTCTACAGTTCTTAGTCTTGGATCTACTGGACTATAGGTCGGGGATTCAACACTTCCTCTGTTTTACAGGGTGTTCTCAGGGTCAGTGAGCATTGGCTGGCGCTGGCTAGCGTCAAGGAAGCGCCAACGGGCATTTTTCCAGGATCAAAGTCCCAATTGTAATTAGTTCAAGCCTAAAGGAGTATCCCACTCATTCCCTTCTCCCATCCCCTTAATATATAATAAAAACCACAAACAAAGATGCCGGAATTGTCACTGTTTCAATTATCACACCTGGGGACTCAAATCACATTGGCTGGAGAGGATTCCGGTACTAATGGCAGACCCATATCAGGCCATAGGCCTGGAAACATTGCTACATATGACATACCATTATGTTCAATTCCAAACCACAAACTCCAGTATTATTTTGTTTGTCTGAATGTCTGACGTCATTACGCACACCACAATCACATAAGAACATTCCCCTGAGGAAACCCTCCGTCTCATCAGCTTGCACTATGGACGGCAGTATGAGATGAGGAAATGCCGCCCATAAAACACGCCGCAAACTGATGACACACAAAACTGCTGGAAAAAAACGTAGGCATCAATTTTCTGCCCCTCTCAAAGTGCTGCCTGGGTCCAACGGACCCAGTGGGACAGCCGGCCCTGGCTACCAGACCCTTTATCAAATCCCAAAATACAATGCAGAGAGCCTCACTAACCTATAGGGAGGAGTGCATTGCACAGGGAGTGTAGGCATTTTGACTTTAGGGCTAGGAGCCAGTATCTTGACAATGGTATAGATCTTCTTGGTTCTTGGCATAAACTCTTTATGTCACTTTAATTGGTTTTCTTGGATGGCAGGATTGTTCCTTGTCAAAGCAAGGATTTCTTAGTGATAGTTTTTCTTTTACAAAACACAAAAATGGAGAACACTTTCCAGCTAGTTGGCACAAATGAACCTAATTGAACTGTTTACACAGGGGTTTTTATTAGATATGTTGGAAAACACATGTGGAAGGCTTATGCACCAAGGCACCTTTGTAAAGTGTGATCCCTAATTTAGAGGTATCTGAGTTCACAACCAAGAAAAATATATGTATGACATTATGTATAAATTGAAAGCAGGCTTACCTGGATGCATCCCTTAACTCCGTAAAGGTATAGCTCAGTGTTTCTCAACCTTTTTCCAGTCAAGGCTCCCTTTAAAATTATAGACAATTTCAAGGCCAAGGCACCCTTTAAAATTATGAACTACCTCGAGGCACCCCACTCTAAAATGTTAAAAAAATATTCTTATAGCTTTACATAATACAGCAACATCCACATGTAGAACACCCAATGTTAGAGGTGATTTATTCTTCCAAAGCAAGTACATTTTTGCACGCTAATACTAAATAGTATTCCAAGGTTTCTCTTCTCCCACAACAGGAGGCTCACAGACATACTCCTTTTTAACTGATGATGTGCCAGTGTCTAGAAAGTCATAATGGTACATAATGAAAACTCCCGGCTTTGTGTAACTGAAAAGCAGGCTTGATCCACACGCTGGCTTGTATACAATTTTTGATCAATTTTTAGGCATTTTGCCAAGGCACCCCTGAAGGAACCTTAAGGCACCCTGGTTGAAAAAGGCTGGTATAGCTTATAGCAGTGGTTCTCAAAAGTGGTTGTTGAGCTAAAGGGGGCTTCAAATGCGGACCTAACATCACCAAAGTTCCACACATAATGTTCAATATATGTAAAGCTTGAGTGGATTTTCAGAAACTGCAGACCTAATAAAGGAAATGAGGGTCAGGGAGTGTGGACATGCTACATTTTAGGCTGGAGAAGGCTGCAGAAGACAATACTTAACTGGAAAAGATCAATGCTATTACCCTAATCAATTTTCCCACTACAGACTGCTGAGGGCCAAGGGCTACACATCCTATATCAAAGCGCTGCATGCAACCCTTGGGTTGGGCACCAGAGGCTTATAGGCTAAGTCAAGGTTTTGGTTCATGCTTCATGTTATAGCCATATTTAGGGTGTGACACGAAGAACAGTTGTATAAATCAGTGTTGCTGCATGTAATACTTTTATGAAAAAGGAGGACATGGCCTTTAACACAAACTAAAAAAAAAACAAAAAACGCATGACTAAGTTTTAAACACATTTTTATGGTATAACACACGCACATAATTAGCATGTTAAAAGAGTGTTCTAAAATCCAATTTTATCACAATTTGGCATGACCTCAAAGCAAAAGTAGCGCTTGAAGACTAAACATGCAGATTATAGGCTCTATAAATGCTTCAGTGACTGTCACATGTCAGATTTTCATAGATTTTCATCTGACATATAATAAAGTTACTTTTTGTACAAAGAGCCATATTTATAAAGCAGCCAAGGATTAATTTGCTGATCCTTGCTGTCTTCACTCTGCATGTTCACATGATTCTACCACATCTGCACTCCCCATTCTTCCAGGAGGAATTTTGGAGCTCAGAAAGGTGTGCTATTTTTTTAATGCTTCATTCCCCAGCCATGATCAAATTTAAAGCACTTGCTGTGTTCAAATGGCAAATCATTAATTTTATCATTAGTTCGTTATTTTTTCCTTATATGTTTTAAATCCCACTCCATTGTCTAAGTTCACATTTGCTGCACATATGACAAACTGCAAATTAGGATTTTAGTTTAAGGCCCCTTGCACACTGGGACCAGCAGTACATACTTATTCTCCTTATTTAAGAACATTTACAGTACTTCTCGGTATGGAGAAGCATGTGGCTGTCCGGAACTATAAAACAGATGGAGACAGAAAGTGCAGTTAAAATCAAACCATTAATGAAATAGCAAAAATAACACAGTTCAGGAATATAGTTAGAAAACATAAGCCGGGGTTTGAATGCCAGAGCAGGTAATCAGACGAGCCAGGATCAGGAAACCAGAAGTCAGCGTAGTTAGGAACAGAAATCGGAAGAGAAGTCAGCCAGGCCAAGGTATAGACAGGAGCACAGGAATGAATGCACAGACCACCCAAGGGCAAGGAGGAAATGAGCTGCTGTATGCAGGGCTAATAAGGCAGGCTAATGGTAAACAGGTGAGTCACTGTGGTAACAACAAGTGGCTGGAAATTAAATGAAAGCTGAGCACCTTTTAAACACTGAAAGAAAATAGCTGCTCGTAATATAGCAGGAGCCCAGCCCTGATGGTTCCCCCTCCTCAATGACCCCTCCCCCTCGGGGCGGCACTAGGCTTGAGGGGAAAACGTATATGGAAGCACGGAGGAGGGCAGAAACATGTACGTCCATGGATGAGACCCAAGAGCATTCCTCCAGGCCATAACCCCTTCAGTGAACTAGATATTGTAAGCGCCCACAAAACCTACGGGTGTCAATGATAGATTGTATATCATACTCTTATGCTTGTCAATGGTTCGGAATTTCGGGAGGCGGAGCGGGGCTTGTGACTATGTGACTGCCGTGATTGACTGTCACGGTGGTCACATAATCGGAAAATTCCCGATCGCAAGCAGTGATTGGTAGCTTTTTGTGAGCCTCTGGTCACTGGGCCAGGAGCGCGCAGGGTGCGAGCTCTTGGCTCAGCTCTGTTGGCGCTGAGGCATGCAAGTTTGCAGCCGCTCGGCACCAAGGCCTGGGGGGTTAGAAGTAACAACAGCTGCAAGGACAGGAACCCATGCTACGGGAAGGGGCTCAGAGAGTGAGGGTTGGGGTGTTTAGAATAAAAAAGGGTGTAACATGTTGTTAAAGATGGAAATAGCCTTTAAAAATGTGATTCAACTTTTTTCAATGTAGGTTTTTATTGTATAAAAGTAACATAAGAAAATTAGGTTTTTGAGATGCTGTTTTTTGGCACAAGAAAAGATCTTTAAGGTTGGGTTTTGTTTGCAGTCCAGAGTATAGTGTGGTTTTGTTCACTGGTTCAGGTGCAAATTGTTACTTGAATTTGCACATAAACTGGACCCAAAATCATACAGGACCCTTTTTAGAAATGTACCACGGCTGCCCTGGACGTGTGTAAACTGGCTCCATTGAAAGCCGGTCTGATTCACATGTTATGGGAATCGCATGCGGTTAAAAATGCATCCGATTGGTATATATGTGAACTGAGCCTAATAGAGTAAAGGCTCTTCCATTACCCAGGGAAGCTATTTGAAGGTGTATCAGTTGTAGATATTTTTAACTGATTCATGACAAATGTTCCCATACATGTGTAATAATATCTCTCTCCCACAGGTGGTTTAGTTAGCTTTTGATGTCATGTATTTAAAGATGGCTGCCGCATGTCCAATTGACCATGTGGTTGTGGGGGGAAGTGCAACCATGTGTTGATAACCTCACTCACAAAATGACCTGTGAGTGGTCAAGAGGAATAATTACATCCTGTGGGTGGTCTCTGGTATACAGGACTATAAAAAGAGTCCATTGCACGGGGAATAGTCTGTTTTTTTGGAGCTGTGAAAAGACCAAGCATGCAGCTAGGATTTTTTATTGTCCTGTTCCTCCATCTATCCAGTGTAAGCAGTTGACATTCAACTACCAGAGCTAAGTATTATTTGATATTTTGGGATATTAGGAATAGTAGTGTATGTTTAAGTCATGGTATTTTGTGTAATGTTTATGGTAACTTTTATGCGTAAAGAACTTTATGTATTTTGATAACCAGTAAAGTTTTGTTTTATGCTTTTTATCAAAACTGCTCTTGGTGTGTCTGTTCATTTTAAATATTCACTAGATATTTCAGTGGTTGTCCAGTATACCTTCATTATAAATTTTGTTGTTCCCACAGTTGTTACAGGAGAAGGCCACTGCACCCTTCAAAACCTCCCTATTTGAGCTTACATATTGTCTTCAGTGTATCTTGCACCCTAAAAAAAAAACAACCCTATTTTGGCATACACATTGACTCCGATGTATCTTTCCAAAGTAACAACATTTTACTGAAAACTTCCAACTCTTCTTGAAATTTTGCCTGTAGGTATCATGTAAGGTCCATAACAGGTGAGGGGAACAGGCAATTCAGAGGTAGAAATTGTACATTCTGGTGTCTGAAAGATTAAAGGAGCCAGTGGCTGCTTCTGATTGCCGACATCTACTCTGAAGGACGACATTAGATTGGTAATTTCAGACTCTGGGTTCATGGAAACAGTTGTTTTCCACAAATTTAAAGCACAATGGCCCATTTTTAGACTCACGGTACAGTATTGATTTTTTTTTAATATGTTTGAATGTTGTGAAATGTTCCTATAACCAATTATTCAACCGTGTCAATTCTTCCTGCAGCTATTTCTATAATGGCTTTAAACAGGGATATTTTTGCAAGGTCTATAATTCATGGAATTATCTTTTTAACAGTAGATGTAATAAACAAGAAAGACAAAATTTATTATTACTAGTAATTAAAGTATACTCTATATATCAACAAATCCTACAAAGCATCCTTTATTACCGAGAGCCTTTGAAGCTCTATTTTTCCATGACCTTAGTTACATAGTAGGTAAGGTTGAATAAAGACAACGGTACATCCAGTTCAACCTGTGTAGGTGTACATGTGTTAGTGCCAACAATCATTTCCCATATCCCTGTATATTGTGTTCTTTAAATGGCAGTTCATTTTAGACTATTTCTATTATGGATCCTGCACGGAATTGTGACTTGCCATAACTGGTGTAACTCATATCAGAGGTCACGAGCGCTGTTTGTTTTTTGATTTACAAAATCTTGACCATAGATTCCAGGACATGGAGAGGGACACACAGAAAACACTGCCTGGAATAAGTGTACACTCTAGGAACAACATATCTTTATATACAGTATATTTTTATTTTTCAGTGCAGAAAACCATGATAAAAAAAAATTAAGACAGATTGGGTCAAATCATGTGAGGCTAAGCTTTCCAAAATCTTGTTGAAGGGTGCTTTAACATTTTCTTTCATGCAAGTTTATTCAGAAAAACTGTCAAAAGAATAAACAACTAATCAATTATCAGAATCCATGTTAGTCGTTGGCATGAACACTTACCCATTCACAAACGAGCCATCACTAAAGACTCAAGTCACAAGGCTGTAACACAAGGATGAAGATCTTTCATTTATCCATGTAACTGTAATTTTCAAATCTCATTGGATGTAGATGAAAATAACGATCACTTTTTTGAAAATAAAGTCCCTTGTTCTGGCCTGTTGGCTTTGTGAATTTGGCCCGTGTGTCTTGCAACTTGGAGGATAAACTATACGGGGTCAGGTACCTGAAATGAGCAGACAATGTTGGACTACTGAATGGAGAGTCAGGCCTTTATGACCACCTTAACAAGGCATGCGATGTCAGCAACCCAGCCAGTTTTTTAATTGGCTCTCGGGGGCTGCTATTCCTTGTAAGGGAAATCGGCATTGAAGCCTTGTGGCCTCGCAGCTGGTTCCCTACTGGGCATGCATGAAGCGCTTTGTGAATGGCCCAGTGGTGGGGAAAGGAGGAGGGGGGCTGAACTTCTGGGAAGTGGGGATGAGTACCTGTCAAAAACAGGTACCCCCTCCCGCCGAAAGTTGCCAAATGTGGCAGTGGAGAGGGGGGAAGCAAACAAGCATCGTTTCCCCTTTTAAATGGAGCTCCACTTTCACTTTTTTGTTTCCCTTTGGTCCATCAAATAAACCATTGAAGGTTGTTTTTTGGTAGTTTTGTTTGATAAGTAAAAAAATGCTTGCCAATCCTGCTAGAACTCCTGCTAAGGACACAGGGCTAACCAAATGTCCCCATGAGACTTGTCACCCCCTACAACCATACCTCTTTTTCTTTCCTGTATTGGTTTTCCATGGTTTACAGCTTTAATTGAATTAGCACAAAAAAAAGGACCAGACCAGAATCTTTCTGATGGCTTTCTCTGTTTATTTTCCAGGTCACCCACCTCACATTCTGGTCACTGATAAGAAGGCACCGAAGACAGCTATTGCCAGTAGATCATCTTTGAAAGAACACAAAAGCATAGAAGCAAAATTTGAAAGAAAAGCAAGCAACCCATGGGGATTTAGTGTTCTCCTTTATAGGTGCCAACATCAGTGGTCTTGTACAACAATCTGAATCTTCAATCAAGCTGTCATCTCCCCGCCCTCCCCTTGTCATGGCGCTAACTTCATTGGGGGAAATGTCGCCCCACAGGTGCGGGCAGACACAGTTTATGGTGGTGGTTACTTGGTGCTTGAGTTCTAAAAGACTAAGTAGGGGTAATGTCACCCCGCAGGTGTGGGTGGGTAGTGTTTATGGTGGTTAGTGGTAGTTGGTAGAGATTTTGGGCGCTTGTGTCCTGAAAGACTGAGCAGGTAGTTTGGTGAAAGTTTTAAAGGTGGTATTAGTCTGTGTGTTCAGTGTTCAGCATATTTTTAGCACTGTTTACTGTATTAGCGTCACTCGTCCCCAAAAAGTGTCAGTTAGTGTTAGAATGTTTGCCACAATATCGCAGACCCGCTATAAGTTGCTGATCATTATGGTCATTACTAGTAAAAAAAATAAATTAATAAAAATATCCCATAGTTTGTAGACTTTTGCGAAAACCAATCAATATATGCTTATTGGAATTTTTTTTACCAAAAATATGTAGCAGAATACATATTGGCCTGCATTTATGAAGAAATTTGATATTTTCAATTTTTTTATTGGATATGTTTGATGGCAGAAAGTAAAAAAAATGTATTTATTTATTTTTCTAAATTGTTGGTCTTTTTTTAAATATAGTGCAAAAAATAAAAAAGGAAGAGGTAATCAAATACCAGCAAAAAACAAAACAAAAAAAAGTTCATAAATGTTATTTGGGTACAGCGTTGCATGGTTGGCCAATTGTCAGTTAAAATAATGCAGTGCCGTATCGCAAAAAATAGCCTGGTCACGAAGGGGGGTAAATCTTCTGGAGGTCAAATGGTTAACCTAGGACAGGAAGTGTGTTACTAGCACCAGTTGAAAATAGAGCAGAAAAGGCCTGGAAAAAGAAAATAAAACCAGCCACCACATCTAAGGTCTGGTGAGACCCATTTTGGGGTTTAAAAGTTATTTAAATATCCAATCATGTGTAATTGTGTACTGTTTTTTTTTTTTTTTTGTTTTCTTAAATGCCCTGTATATGATGAATTCGGTGTTCAATTCACATATCACATGGGTTTGGAATAGCAATTTTAATGAAAGGGTTATTTAACTATTGAAAGTCATTTGAAGACAATATTATTGCAGATATTTA
Source organism: Pelophylax lessonae (assembly GCF_965119305.1). Lineage (NCBI taxonomy): Eukaryota > Metazoa > Chordata > Amphibia > Anura > Ranidae > Pelophylax > Pelophylax lessonae. The sequence continues at coordinate 489,041,396 of NC_138772.1, read as the reverse complement.
AAAAAGTAATACAATCCAACTGTCTATTTCTTGAAAATAAGTACATGCATTTTAATACGACTAAATAACCTTAAGTAATAGTAAAGTCTAACATTACCTATCCTTAAAAACTTTCCCTCCCCTGTCCTTCTACCTGTCCAAAATACCCTGTATAAAAAAAGATCTGTGTACTCTGGTTTGGTCATGTGATCCTGCAGCTTTGTCTCCCCTGTGTCAGCGAACGGCTGCTGCTGGGGAGAGGAGGAAGCAGTGACAGCAGCTGGGCTATGGGACTCTATGGGTGACATGATTGCTCCCAGAATTCACAGCCATTGCCAGGGGCACCCTTACACAGGGAAGCCGGAGCTGCAGGATCACGTGATTGGAGCAGAGCAGACTGAAAAGAGGTAAGGACACAGTGCTACCCTATATGGGGTATGCAGGATAGGTAGGAGGAGGGGAGGGGGGAACATTTTTTAAGAATAGTTAGTGTTGGACTTTAATATTACTAAGATATTGTGTACCTGAATGTGAAATCTGCTTTCTGTCTGAGGCCAAAAAATGGTGCAGCGCTAAAATGTTAAAACCAATAAACAGTAACAATGTCCATAATGATCTGGGAATGTTCATAAATCCAAAGCCAGGCTTGAGGTAAAGGTGACCCGTGTATAGAAGTAGACAAAACACCAAACATGCGTGATTCCACCACCACAGTTACTGCCAGCCTCTCACCTCCATGCACTGACCACAAGGGCCATTGCGCTTTAACATAGACTCTGGTGAACTTCTCCTGTCCCAGTCTTAAGATCATGGAAACCACAGCCCCTCAGCAGGTCAGCATAAAGATTCCACATGAAAGGATAACAAAGGACATCTAGTGCTCTCCGTTTAAAATTGGATCCATTTATTCAAACTAAAAACTGGTTACTCACAAACATAGCACTATTCCTAGTGCATCGGGAACAGCATGTCAAACATCTGATCGATGTGCTCGAACGTGCGGTCCTCTCAGAGCGTCGCGGGTGACGTCACAGCTCCTCCTCCTCACTGGGGATAATCATATTTCAGCCATCTATTGCTTTTTTGTTCACTGCGCACAGCTCAGCGGTTACCTAGCTAGGGTTCGCACAGTGCTCATCAAAGTGCCCATCAGTGCTCATCACATTGCCATAACAGTGCAATCAGTGCTCATTACAGCGCCATCACAGTGCCATCAGTGCTCATCACAGTGCCATGCAGAATCAACCACGTGCCATGCAGAAAATCTGCAGCATGTTGCACTGTAATCTATTTTACAGTTTCTAACAAACAATGTGTGTGTTATGTGCTGTTGGAACCGTGAAGAGTGAGCATAACATACTTCCAAAGCCTGCAATCTCCCTCTCAGGAGAAGCTGCTAGCCTAAACAAGGCTATGAAGATAGGAGATCATGTTCTTTGAAGAATAGGAGGGATGGGGGTGGTGCTGGGTGGGGCGGGGCTTGGCAGGTCTAGGCATGTCTGTCTAATGCCCCGTACACACGTTCCTATAACCGTACGATAAAAACTTGCTTTCGACCTGATCGCACGATAATCTGATAGTACACAGCTTTCGACAGCCGATCACGACAGTTGGTCCAACAAAATCCGAAGGGACAAACAGGAAAACTTCTGTCGTACGATAGCCCCGCGAATGACAATCGTTTCATCAGTACACTATGCGTCCGCTAAAAATCGATCGACAAAGACTGCGCATGATCAGATACACTAAAATAGCACGGAAAAAGCCTGGCTGCCATTGTTTTTGTTTTGCACCATCTGATACGTAGCTAAGCAACCAGGAAGCTTTTCCCGAATCGTATGACAAAAATCAGACGGTTTGTACACATTGTTGAATTTGATGTTAGTATCATGCAACAAAATGCGAACGATAAGTCGATTATCTGAACGTGTGTGGGGTTTAAGAAAGACCGACAACCTTTTTCAGGAAGTGAAAGACAGCTTAGCAAATTCAGATAAAGGGAGATAGCGTTGTCGGTGAAGAACAGGAAGAAGCTGTTTGTCCGGCTTAGATAAGACTTTCTAAGCTACACAATTAGCTAGCCAGAAAATGAATAATATCAAAGATAAAGATATTTAACATACTATTAATAGGAAAATTTAAATTTTTAAATTGAGTTTCCCTTTAAGTGGTTGTCCTCAAGGTCTTTTACCTTAATACATTCTATGCATTAAGGTAAAAATCCTTCTGTGCTGCAGCATCCCCCCCAAACCCCCCCTTTTTCTTACCTGAACCCAATCTGACCCAGTGATGTGCACGAGCACAGCGGCTCCAGCCGCTGTCTTTCTCCTCATTGGACAGATTTATAGCAGCAGAAGCCCTTAGCTCCCACTGCTGTCAATCAAATCCAGTTACATGGGAGCGGGGGGCAGGGCTGAGTTTCGCTGTCAGTGTTAATGGAGGGACTCAGGACTGAGCCTGCACTGGTGCCTCTAGGAAAGCGGCTTTCCATGGGGGAGGATTGAACAGAGCAGGTAAGTATTGGCATGTTTGTTATTTTTATTTTTTTTTAAAAATGAGAGCTTACAACCCCTTTAAAACTAGTATTTGGATTACCAAACTGCTAGAAAAGGATGAGAATATCTGTGCATTTAAACACTGTAATTGATTTATATGCAGTCAAGGACCATGTGCTAAGGCTGACTTCTTTAACCGCTTCTGGACCAGAAGGATTTACCCCCTTAATGACCAGGCAATTTTTAGCGATACGGCGCTGCGTGTCTGACAATTGCGTTTAGAAGCGTTTTTACATTGTAAAATGGTCAGAAATGTATCCCCATTGAAAACACCTATAAACCAAACGCTTATAAAAGCAGTGCATGTATATTGTGGTCCCTGCTCCCTTCACACTACAATTCTCAGTAATCATTGCACCCACCTATTACAATGTGCATGCGTCACCATTTGAGTTCATTCACTGTTTTGCATTGCGGTCAATCGTTTCCTAGCCGCACTGTCGATTAGGAAGCCCTTTGGTGGTGCTCATATGAATGGGATGTTTCCATTTATTCTGCATCCAGCGCTGTCACATGGGATGTAGTCCATCTCAGGTGAATGCCAAAAAGTGAGGATACATTTCCACATGCAGTGGGACCATATACTATCTGACGCTGCTATAACAAGGTGTACAGTAGTGATGAGCCGAACAACCCCCGGTTCGGTTCGCACCAGAACACCGCGAACAGAGGAAAAGTTAATTCGAACAAACTCCATTAAAGTCTTGACATTTCTAAAGGAAAAAATGTCATATACAAATATACATACAAATTTCAAATCGCATGTACTTGTCATACAGGTGCAGAAAAATTGGGCCTTGGTTGTTGGTGGTGCCTGAACACCTTAACCCCTCGCAGTTACTCTTGCTGGGCGCAGGAACAGCTCTGCTGCTAAAAATTCCATACAAATTTGAAATCGCATGTACTTGTCATACAGGTGCAGAAAAATTGGGCCTTTGGTGTTGGTGGTGCCTGACCGTAACCCCTCACAGTTACTTTTGCTGGGCGCAGGAATGGGACCTGCTGGTAAGAATGCCATACAAATTTGAAATCACATGCACTTGTCACAGAGGTGCAACAAATTGGTCCTTTGCAGTTGGTGGTGCCTGAACACCGTAACCAACCCCTCACAGTTACTCTTGCTGGGCGCAGGAACGGGACCTGCTGGTAAGAATTCCATACAAATTTGAAATCGCATTTGCTTGTCGTACAGGTGCCAAAAATTGGGTGTTTGCACTACCTGCATTTCCGCAGCGTGTCCATTGAAGTCTTATGAACCAAAAACGCACTGTACTGTGTCTAAAAAAAGTCCTAGACTCTTTCTAAAAACGCTGCAGCTGAAAAACTCATAGATGTGAACGTATTCCATAGGAAACTATTTAGAAATGGTCTATAATGCATTTTTGCAAAACGCAAAATGCACTAAAACAAGCATAGCAACAACAAAGCTGTCAGACTGCAATAGAGGACAGCATGGTCCTAGCAGGGACTCCATCATCCCATCACCCTCAGCTACTACAAGTCTGTACTCAGCTCAAAAGTCCCAACCACAGCACATGACAAACTTCCTGTTCCATGAGTGTGACCGCATGTCACCCAGGGTGGGGGCCCCATCTGCACTGCATGCATGCTGCACTTACCATGATAACGGATCCCTGGACTGCTTCCGACACACTCTGCCTGAGCTCTGCTGCTGTGCCCGGCTTGCTGAGCCTCTTGGTGAATGTCCTGACTTCTGCCATGCTGGGTGTACATGGAGGAGATCGGTGGCTCGCGGCTTCTCCGGCGTGGCTGTGTCTCCTCCCCAGCCAATGGCATGGGGTTTGCTTTTTGGCCAATCAGGAAGCGCGTATCGGACGCGCTCCCTGATTGGCCAGGAGGAGGATCCACGTGACAATAGCGAATTTTCATTCGCTATTGTCACACAATGAGTGGGCTCCGGACGCCCTGCTCTGCGCCCCGGGTCCACCCTTTGCATCGCCCTATTAGAGCCTCTGGCTCTAATCAGGTGATGGAAAAAAAAAAAGCCCCATTGAACTCCATGCGTCCGGCGCCCCTGCATGTAGATTAAGGGGCCGGGCGCATGGATGGGGGGCGGCGCCCCTGCGCCCCAACACACCGGCCGCCACTGTTGTTGACCTCGACACACATACACCTACCTCCTGGAGAGTGTTCTTGATCTGGCCAACTGTTGTGAAGGGTGTTTTCTTCACCAGGGAAAGAATTCTTCAGTCATCCACCACAGTTGTTTTCCATTGTCTTCCGAGTCTTTTGGTGTTGCTGAGCTCACCAGTGCATTCTTTCTTTTTAAGGATGTTCCAAACAGTTGATTTGGCCACACCTAATGTTTTTGCTATCTCTTTGATGGGTTTGTTTTGTTTTTTCAGCCTAATGATGGCTTGCTTCACTGATAGTGACAGCTCTTTGGATCTCATATTGAGAGTTGACAGCAACAGATTCCAAATGTAAATAGTACACTTGAAATTAACTCTGGACCTTATATCTGCTCCTTGTAAATGGGATAATGAGGGAATAACACACACCTGGCCATGGAACAGCTGAGCAGCCAATTGCCCCATTACTTTTGGTCCCTGAAAAAGTGGGAGGCACATATACAAACTGTTGTAATTCTTACACCTTTCACCTGATTTGGATGTAAATACCCTCAAATTAAAGTCTGAAGTTAAAGCACATCTTGTTTGTTTAATTTCAAATCCATTGTGGTGGTGTATAGAGCCAAAAAGATTAGAATTGTGTTGATGTCCCAATATTTATGGACCTGACTGTAGATAGTCTCCCGTGGGTGAATCTGTGGAAAACCTCCACTACAGATATTGCTAGCAGCTTACCTCAACGTGCGGACCCCTGAATTAACAGGTAGGTCAGTAGCGCATTCCCATACTGATAATCCCATTATGATAACAATAAAGTTGATCAAAAATAGGATTTTTACTTACTTACCGTAAAATCCATTTCTCTGAGTTTGCAGAGAGGGGGATGTATACCGGCTAGGACTGCCCATAGGTGTAGCCAAGTTGTTGTTTTTTTTTTTTTTTTTTTGCCTAGTGTCCTACTCCTGTAAGGGGCAATATAACCCTATGGTTCTGAATAAGGAGCGCTATGCCCATCAATGAATGAAAGAGAAAAAATAAGTAGAGGCAGTGTAAAAAAAATGTAAAAGGAAATAAATGTTTGGGGATTCTAAGTAATTTTCTAGCAAAAAAAAAAAAAAGCTGAATTTTACATTTATGTAAGAAGTATCAGACGAGGCTTGGGAAGCAAGCAGTTAAGTTCAGGTCCACTTTAATGTTTTCGTTGCACAACCATCTCATCATATAACAAAATTTATGAATAAACTGTGCAGATTTCCAGAAAATTAGCAATACACTGTGGAAAACAGTAGTAAGCAACTGGCTTCTGTTCAAGAACATAAATAAATGCAAACCAAAAACAAAAGCACATTGTTGTCACAAGGCAATGAATTTGTGCCATCTAGAACACTGTGTCACATTATTACTGCTATTATCAATAATACACTGGTATAAAGTTCAGGCTGTAAACACTAACACGTGGAGGAGGTGATAAAGCCCAGCCCTTTCTCAGAATTCGGACAATACCAATATCTTTATGGCTTTTTCCCACATATAAAACAATAAAGTCATCACAAAGCGTCACAGTTTAATAACCACCATTTGAATTTTCCCAGGGAAAGTTAACAGAGAAATCTGATCAGGATAAAAAATACGCAGTAAACGTTACATAATGAGGTAAATTCACTAACGTTTACCGCATGCGATAACATGGTCACGTGACTCATTGGCATAAATTATTGCATGCAGTAAATTAGGTCCAATTCATTAAAAAAAAATTAACGATTTTGCAATATTTACCACAAAATGAAAAAAGCGCCAGTAAATATCATTTAAAAAGCTCTTAAAGCGTAACTCCACTTATGTTGAGTAAAAAACATTCCCCTCTGGGTGATCTATATACATTAAAAGGTCTTTAACAGCTTCCAGACCGCCCGCCGCACATTTACTGCGGCAGGCTGGCCCTCCTGCGCGAACCGACGTAGGCCTACATCGTTTGCGCGCTTGGTGCTGGGAGGTGAACATGCGCCGGCGCGCTCCCGCCCCCACTAGGCAGCCAGGATGCCGATACTGGCGGCCGCGATTGCCGCCGGCCACCCGCGATCGCTCCCCGCTGAGAGAGGACGGTCAGCTGTTGTAAGCACAGCTGACCGTTCTTCTCTCTGAAATGATCACAGAGTGCCTGTGCTCCCTCTATATAGGATCACAGGTCTCTAGGGTCATTTCACAAGCCCCTGCCCCCCCCACAGTTAGTAAGCACTCCCCTAGGCTCACATTTACCCCTTTGATCACCCACTGGGTTAACCCCTTCCCTGCCAGTGTCATTATTACAGTAGAAGTGCATATTTTTAGTACTGATTACTGTAGTAATGCCACTGGTTCCCCCCAAAAGTGTCAAAAATGTCAGTTAGGGGGTCCTATTTGTCTGCCGTAATGTCGCAGTCCCATTAAAAATCGCAGATCTCCGCCATTGCTAGTAAAAAAAAAAGAAGAATCTTTCCCCTGGTTTGTAACTTTTACGCAAACCAATCAAAATACGCTTACTGCAATTTCTTTTTACCAAAAATACTGTATGTAGCAGAATACAAATTGGCCTAAAAGGATGAAAAATTTTGATTTTTAAACTTTTTCTTTTTTTGGGAATGTTATATAACTGAATGTGAAAAATATTGTTTTGTTTTTTTTCTTTTTTTTTTTTTTCAGAATTGTCACTATTTTTTGTTTATAGCGCAAAAAAAAAAAAACGCACAGGTGTTCAAATACCACCAAAAGAAAGCGGAAAAAGGGGCATCAATTTTATTTCGGTACAGTTGCTAAGAATGGCCTGGTCATTAGGGGGGCAAATGCTTTTGGTCCTGAACTGGTTAACAAACTTTGTTGCAGATTCCTACCTTTTGTTATTCTGAAGAAATCATTGTTTGTTCCTCTGTGCCTCTGTGCTGAGTGGGTTTAATATGAGTGGTTTCATAATTATCAACCAGCTGTGGCAGCTGCAGGGCTCTAATGAGGAAAGCTGCTGGGTCTGCATCCCTTTAGATGTGTTCTTATTGGGAGTATCTCAAGTGATCTTTTTTTGTTGCAGGGGATGCCAGAAATCTGACTTGTATGTGCAGACTGCTGGGAAAATTGGTGAGCCAATCACACAAGCAGGAAATGATGTTTTTGGGGTGTGGTCAGTACACATTCTGTGTACAGAACAGCTCCAGGTAGCCATATTGCATTGCATTTTCAGAAAATTACAACAGCTGCAGATTGAAAAGGAAAGGTAATTTTTAATAACCATAATGATAATAATTCAATTGCAATATGTTTTGTGTCGCAATTGTATATGCTATATTGTTTTTTCTTTATTTGCTTTTTCTTTTCCCCATGAAAGTGGAGTTACCCTTTAAGTCCAATTCACAAACAGACCAGAAAGTAAAAAAGCATGCAATATTAACCACCAGGGTTTTGCTGGCGGTATCACATGCAGTGTTTGTCAAAAAACAGCTTGGGGGTCAGGGGGACCCCCACACTGTTTTGTTGACAAATAGCTGATTTGTAAGGAGCGGGTCAGGAAACCGGCCGCCGCGTCCTTAACAACGGATGACTCATCCGCTGACAGCTGAATGTAGAAAGAACATGCCAACAATTGAAAATGATGAAAAAAAAAACAGCGTGGGGTCCCCCCCAAAACCTATACCAGACCCTTATCCGAGCATGCAGCCAGGCCAGTAAAGAAAGGGGGGAAGAGCGGCTGGCCTCCCCTCCTGAACCATATCAGGCCATATGCCCTCAACATGGGGGAGTGGGTGCTTTGGGGCAGGGGGGGGGGCTCAGGTAAGGGACTGGTATGGAATTTTTTTTTTTTTTTTATCTATTGCCGCCAATGATATTGTATTGCAATTTAAATGTCATTTCATTCATTTTTATTCTTTAGAAATTAAATTTTTGCTCCAGCATGTTCTATAATTGCTACAGATGGCATGCATGGGGTGGACCCCACGCTGTTTTTTCTTTTTTTCATACATTTTAATTGCTTTTTCTACATTTGATTTGTGCAAAAGTTATAGCGCCTACAAACTATGGGATATGTTTATGGAATTTTTTATTTATTCATTAATTTTTACTAGTAATGGCGGCGATCAGCAACATATAGTGGGACTACGACATTGCGGAGGACAAATCGGACACCTAACTGACACTTTTTGGGGACCAGTAACACTAATACAGTGATTAGTGCTAATAAATATGCACTGTCACTGTAATAATGACACTGGCTGGGAAGGCGTTAACATCAGGCGCGGGGTTAACTGTGTGCCTAGCCAGTGCTTGTGTACTGTGTGGGAGGTGCTTTTACTAGGGGAAGGCATTGATCCATGTTCCTGCTTTGCAAGAACACAGGATACATGCCTTTCCTACTGACAGAACAGCAATATCGCCGTTCTAGCTCTCTGCCTTATGATCGGCAGATGCTGGATGATATCGAGTCTGCGGTATCCGCAGATCAGCTCCTGCTGTGTATAATCACTTTACATATCGCCGTGCATACCAGAGTGAGAACCTTCATTCTAGGACCAATGTTCATGGTTATCTCTAAAATGATGACCTGTAGGAGTTTTTAAACCGTCTTGCCTATGGAAAATATAGGGTACCAAAGTTCATCATCAATTTACAGGCACATGCAATTTTAAAGCTTGACATGTTGATGTTGGGTTCCTACTTACTCAAATTTCCTCATATTCTATCATTTACAATTTAAATAAAAAACTGGACAATATATTCTGTTTGTGTGCCCAAAAATGAACTTTAGTGTATTATTTACTGAAATTTGTGCTTGATAAACAATTGTGCAAACATTTTGTGACATAAAAAATTTAAACTACCACTGTTTTATTCTTTAGGGTGTCTCCTTTCAGAAAAGATATTATGTTTTGTGGGGTTTTAAGTAATCTTCAGATCTAAAATAATTTTTGAACATGTGTGGGGCACTTAAAAATATGATTTCTAAAAGTGTTTGATTCTCTCCTGTTCTTTGTTTTTCCCTCAGCTGACTCTGTTGAGGGCCCCTGGGCTCGCCACCCTCGGGGGTCTCGATGAGTAGAGTTTTTTTCCCGTTTTGGAGTATTGGTGGAGGGGAGCTCATTTGAGTAAAATAATAACAATCTTTGTGTATGTGCAATTGATGTATTTATAGATATGTATATGCTTTTATTATTCTTTATGCGTCTATATTTGTACTATGAGATACCTTGTTTACAATCAAGAATATGTAAACCCAACATTCCATATTCCTGATATGTGTCTGCTGTACCAAGGCATTCAACCCCCATGGGTGCATAACCACTAAGCTACCCACTAGGCATTCAACCCCCATGGATGCATAACCACTAAGCTCTCCACTAGGCATTCCACCCCCATGGGTGCATAACCAATAAGCTCTCCACTAGGCATTCCACCCCCATGGGTGCATAAACACTAAGCTCTCCACTAGGCATTCCACCCCCATGGGTGCATTACCACTAAGCTCTCCTCTAGACACCCCCCCCCCATGGGTGCATAACCAATAAGCTCTCCACTAGGCATTCCACCCCCATGGGTGCATAAACACTAAGCTCTCCACTAGGTATTCCACCCCCATGGGTGCATTACCACTAAGCTCTCCTCTAGACATCCCCCCCCCCCATGGGTGCATACCCACTAAGCTCTCCACTAGGCATTCCACCCCCATGGATGCATTAACACTAAGCTCTCCACTAGGCATTCCACCCCCATGGATACATAACAAATAAGCTCTCCACTAGACATTTCACCCCCATGGGTGCATACCCACTAAGCTCTCCACTAGGCATTCCACCCCCATAGATGCATAACCACTAAACTCTCCACTAGGCATTCCACCCCCATGGGTGCATTACCACTAAGCTATCCTCTAGACATTCCACCCCCATGGATGCATAACCATTAAGCTCTCCACTAGGCATTCCACCCCCATGGGTGCATTACCACTAAGCTCTCCTCTAGACAATCCACCCCATTGGTGAATAACCACTAAGCTCTCCACTAGGCATTCCACCCCCATGGATGCATTACCTCTAAGCTCTCCACTAGGCATTCCACCCTCATGGGTGCATTACCACTAAGCTCTCCTCTAGACATTCCACCCCCATGGATACATAACAAATAAGCTCTCCACTAGACATTCCACCCCCATGGGTGCATACCCACTAAGCTCTCCACTAGGCATTCCACCCCCATAGATGCATAACCACTAAACTCTCCACTAGGCATTCCACCCCCATGGGTGCATTACCACTAAGCTCTCCTCTAGACATTCCACCCCCATGCATGCATAACCATTAAGCTCTCCACTAGGCATTCCACCCCCATGGGTGCATTACCACTAAGCTCTCCTCTAGACAATCCACCCCATTGGTGCATAACCACTAAGCTCTCCACTAGGCATTCCACCCCCATGGATGCATTACCTCTAAGCTCTCCACTAGGCATTCCACCCTCATGGGTGCATTACCACTAAGCTCTCCTCTAGACATTCCACCCCCATGGATACATAACAAATAAGCTCTCCACTAGACATTCCACCCCCATGGGTGCATACCCACTAAGCTCTCCACTAGGCATTCCACCCCCATAGATGCATAACCACTAAACTCTCCACTAGGCATTCCACCCCCATGGGTGCATTACCACTAAGCTCTCCTCTAGACATTCCACCCCCATGCATGCATAACCATTAAGCTCTCCACTAGGCATTCCACCCCCATGGGTGCATTACCACTAAGCTCTCCTCTAGACAATCCACCCCATTGGTGCATAACCACTAAGCTCTCCACTAGGCATTCCACCCCCATGGATGCATTACCTCTAAGCTCTCCACTAGGCATTCCACCCTCATGGGTGCATTACCACTAAGCTCTCCTCTAGACATTCCACCCCCATGGATACATAACAAATAACCTCTCCACTAGACATTCCACCCCCATGGGTGCATACCCACTAAGCTCTCCACTAGGCATTCCACCCCCATAGATGCATAACCACTAAACTCTCCACTAGGCATTCCACCCCCATGGGTGCATTACCACTAAGCTCTCCTCTAGACATTCCACCCCCATGGATGCATAACCATTAAGCTCTCCACTAGGCATTCCACCCCCATGGGTGCATTACCACTAAGCTCTCCTCTAGACATTCCACCCCCATGGATGCATAACCATTAAGCTCTCCACTAGGCATTCCACCCCCATGGGTGCATTACCACTAAGCTCTCCTCTAGACAATCCACCCCATTGGTGCATAACCACTAAGCTCTCTACTAGGCATTCCAGCCCCATGGATGCATAACCACTAAGCTCTCCACTAGGCATTCCATCCTCATGGATGCATTACCACTAAGCTCTCCTCTAGACATTCCACCCCCATGGATGCATAACCAATAAGCTCTCCACTAGACATTCCACCCCTATGGGTGCATACCCACTAAGCTCTCCACTAGGCATTCCACCCCCATGGGTGCATTACCACTAAGCTCTCCTCTAGACATTCCACCCCCATGGGTGCATACCCACTAAGCTCTCCACTAGGCATTCCACCCCCATGGGTGCATTACCAATAAGCTCTCCTCTAGACATTCCACCCCCATGGGTGCATACCCACTAAGCTCTCCACTAGGCATTCTACCCCCATGGGTGCATAACCTCTAAGCTCTCCACTAGGCATTTCACCCCCATGGGTTCATAACCTCTAAGCTCTCTACTAGGCATTCCACCCCCATGGATGCATAACCACTAAGCTCTCCACTAGCTCAGACTTCTTCTGACTTCTCCCATTTGTTGATCCAATATGATATCCTATGCAGAGACTATTTAATTGGTGATATACGAGATATCTAAACTTTATGACCTCTCCAGATCCAATGGGCAGAAAATGACAGCTGTTGTATGAAGATATTGTTGACTATATGTTTATTGTTGGAAAAGCTCGCCATCAAATACTTTCCTGAAGAAGTGGGTTGTTGCCCTGGGAAACGCAACTGCGTCGAATGCAATTTATGGCAAGACAATCCCCCAACCAACTTCAGCAGGGTGGACGGATAAGCGTGACTATTTGGGAATTATAGTGTTCTTATATTGAGCTATATGTATATGTCTAATGTCTGTTAAAAATCTCTTATCTGTATGGTTTTAAAGAATACTTTTCTTGAAAAATAAAATCGCACTATATGTGCTTTTAAGGTACCTTTAAAGTCCCCTATCTAGTTTGCTAGAAAAAATTTTTGTACTATTTACTTGTATGAGAAAGTATCCTGTTCTCTTTGTATTACTTCCTTTGTGTAAAATATCTGGTGTTCCTGCCAGTCCCTCTGCTTCCTGTTAAAAACTGACCACACTAAGAAGATCACACCCTTGTCAGTTCTTTAGCTATGTTGGGAACTCAGCCTGCTCTCCTCCAATGGTATGACTTGTCCTGACCCCCCCCCCCCCCCTCTCTTGCCCAGCCCCTATAACTGGGAAGATCAGTGTGCTGTTTTTCCTCCCCCAGCTCTTGAGCAGCTGAGAAGAGATGATATTTACTTATAAAAAGGGGGGAAAAAACGTATTAATAATGTTTTTTATATCTATACATAAATGTTTTGCCTTTCATTTATATTTTAAGCTGAATTGGTTGTTTTACAAGCTGAGGGTTTACAATCACTTTAAGGCTAAATAGATTATCACCCCTTTGAGCTTTGTGAGTAATCCTGTTAAATGCGTTGAGGCAACATCAAGGTGGCAACATCTACAGTAATGCACTGTCGGGAACCATAAACCAGACAGAGACAGAAATTGCAGTTAAAATCACACCTTTAATGGAATGGCAAAAAAAAAAAAAAAACACAGTTCAGGAACATAGTCAAAAAAACAGAAGCCATGGTTTGGATGCCGGCGTGGGTAATCAGATGAGCTGGATCAGGAAACCAGAAGTAAGCATAGTGGGGAGACAAAATCAGGAACAGGAATCAAACGGAAGTCAACCAGGCCAAGTCATACACAGGAAAGAATGGGCCAGGAGGAAATGAGCAAAGCTGTTAAATAGCAAAAAAGGGGCTGGCTGTAGGCTGGACTAATAAGGCAGGTTAATTGTAATCAGGTGAGTCACTGTGGTAACATTGAGTGGCTGGTATTTAACCGACAGCTGAGCAGCTTGTGAGCACTGAAAGAATAAGAGTTGCTCGTTAAGTAGCAGGAGCCCAGTCCTGACACGCGCAAAGTTATAGCGTCTACAAACTATGGGATAGATTTATGTAATTTGTAATTTTTAAAAAAATTTTTTACTAGTAATGGCGGCGATCATCATTTTTTAACGGGACTCTGCACACTGTCACACAGCACTATTCCGGCAGAGCCGAGGTGGCGGCAGGCAGCTACCGCTGGGCCCGCCTAACTAACTATATGATGATCCATCCGGGCCTGCCTGCACCCTCCCAGCTAGGCTAAGCGGCAGTGCGCCCTAGGCGGCTGCCTAGTTCTCCTAGGAGCGCTGGCCCTGGTCTTATGAGGATAAAGATATTAAATTGTAGTCTGTATTCTAGTCTGTTCGTCCTTACGCACAAATAAAAATCCACAGTGTTTTTTCCCTTAAGGGCTCTTTCACACAGGCGGACCGTTCAGATCCGCCTGTCCGTTTTTTTGGCGGATCTGAACGGTCCCCCCATGCATCCCTATGGGGCATCGGATGTCAGCGGAGACATGTCCGCTGACATCCGATCCATCAAATCTGGACTGATGGAAACCCTATTTTCCATCCGTCCAGCGGATCGGATGGGATCAGATGAGAACGGACCGACGGTCCGTTCCCATCCGATTTCTCCCATAGGGATGCATGGGGAACTGACAGCTGTGTCTCCACACACAGCGAGGAGACACAGCTGTCATCCTCCTGCTCAGCGGGGGATCGGCGGATCAATCCCCCGTTGAGAAAAATGGACTCAGTCCAACGGACGGAGTGTGTGAAAGGGGCATTAGGGGTTTGATTTATATATGGGTGCAAAAACACACAAGAAAAAGGCTCTGGCAGTGAAAGGGTTAAAGCTCAACTGACCTTTCCTCTTAAGCCGGTTCAAAACTCAGATGGTTCTGCAGGGACGGGCTGAGATTTTAACCATGTATGGGCAGGCTGATCGATCAATTTAAGGTCAACTTAGGTACAGCCAGCCTGTTGGATTTCTCATGTGATTTCTCATGCGGCTATAGCCACTAGCAGTACTGTGTTGATGGGGGAATTGACCGATTTTCTTTCCTGCGCCCCCGTGGTTGCAGGAAAGAAAATTGTGCCACCTATGGCCGACTTTAAATCAGCTACAGTAGATACATTTCAGATGCATCAAAATAAAAGGTGAGGGATTGCATGGCCCTGCACCACCTTTGCATCCAAAATACCTCGTGACTAGTCCACATGTTCACCACGGACCCATTCATTCCTATGGATGGTTTGTGCTCTTGGAGGCGCCCAGCCATCCAGGGGTATGGGCCATCCATAGGAACGAATCAGGCTAGAGTGAATATCCACATTAGGGAGAGGACCCATATGAGGACTTTTGGATGCAGACTCTGCAGGGCTACACAGTGAAGACCTTGTGGCAGAGGTGATGGTGAGTACCTATGCTGGCTATACACAGGGGGGGTGGGATTGTTACTAAAAGTGCAGTTGTCCTTTAAATAGAAAATGCAATTCATTTAATTCAAATAAACTTACTTGATTATGATGATACTTAAAATAATATTGATAGAAGTAGGGTAGAAGGAATAATGTGGCCGCCCAGCGGTATTGTGAGCCTGTGCTGGTTGATGAGATGGGGTGCAGTGACTGGGGTCAGCTAAGGACACAGAGACAGCTGGGAGATCTGGAGACTGGCAGAGGGAGGAGAGGCAGACTTTCATTCGATAAATGTTTTATTATCATCCCCAACCTTGTAATCTGGGTAGTCATAAAGTAATAAGCATGGTGTTTGTGATGTTTATTGTTCTAGTACCCAGGATTTGTGGAGCTATGACAAATACTGACAGATAATACACTGAAAAAGCATTTCTTGACACATTAAATGGTATACTGGTCTTGTTTCACCCAAAACTGATATTTTCACCCAAGGACATCCACTGTTGCTATTGAAGAAGGGCAGTTAACTTTTATTTATTTTGTAGTAGAGAAATTGCAGCAGGAGAAATGAGACTCTATAGTAACAAGTGAAGTCCCCGAGTGCCATGACCATTTTGGCAAATTTTTGTAAGAACATTTAGTGGGGCAGAGCAAGGGGATTGTGGTGTGTTAAAAGTAAGAGTTTCATTAATGCTTCATTCACACCTAGGCGATTCGAGTCACAGGCGGAATCCCCGCAATTGTGCACGTGATTCCAAATCGTGGCCACGAATCTTGCCGCTCAAAAAGGAGCAGGAGCCTCTTATGGGTGACAGCATTGTCTGTTGCGATTTGCCACGATTGCAGCGCGATTTAAAGTGCGACAAACGCAGCAAAATCGCACACGATTGGGGTGCCATTAGGAAGTAATGGCATTGCAAACACGCCCTACATTTTTCCGCGATTTGGAATCGTGGGTACAATTGCAGCGATTCCGCCCGTGATTCAAATTGCCTAGGTGTAAATGGAGCCTAAAGTGGAACTAAACCCTCCTATCCTTTCAGCAAAGGAAGTTGCAATCTTAAGCCTCCTACACACGCAACGATTGTTGGCCGTGAATTTTCGGCCAACGTCCGATCGGCCGATTGTCGGCTTGTTAGTATGATGCTTCCGACAACCAACTGCGACTTTTCGGCCGAACAAAATCTGGTGTGCATGCTATAAAATTTTTGTTGGCCGTCAACAGAACGGCCGATTGTTCGTCAGTCAGTACCGATTTCGGCAGACAAAAATCAGATGAGCAAGACTGGGCATGCTCAGAGAAGAAAAAACACACGGAAAGTAAACCAGAACATGACATCACTTCTGAAGTTGGTTGTTGTTGGCCGAAAAAATATGTGTGCAGTCTAGAGCACATTTCAACCAACACAACAACACTGGACAAAAGACGGCCGATCTGTCGGCCAACAATCGGTGCGTGTGTACGAGGCTTTAGCCTCTGTTTGATCTGTTTGGTGCTACACATGTGATCAGTTATTACGACAGCTATTTGTTGGATTCAGACTTCGGTTGGGAACACAAGCAACTGTGACAGTTATTCCAGGCATGCCTTGAATTTTAACTGTTTTGGAAACAGTTAAATTGATGGGTTAAACTGCAGGAGATTACAAAAAAAAATCTCTCCAAGGCAATGTCATAATGCACATTATGATAGACTCACCTTAAAACAAAGCCCTCCAGCACTGGGCTGTCACCGCTGAGATGGTTGACATCATTCCCTGGTCTTCCTTCCAAGTTTGCAGCCTCTGGCTATGAGTGGCCAATGGCACAATGGCGTTGCTCCTGCGCATGCGTGCAGGAGCCGCCCTTTTCGGCACTGGCTCTGAAGGTCTGGCACTGTGAGCCGGAACTTCAGAGCAGATACACCCGTGATGTCATCAGCTTCATGCACTCTGAAAAAATCTCCTAAACTGTGCAAGTTTAGGAGGTATTTAGAGGACCTACAGGTAAACCTTATTATAGGAACAAAAATAATATTGAAAATATACAATTTATCAAATAAACAAAATTTATTTCATTTGTTTAAACATTTTCAGCGCTGCAATATTCTTTTTGTTCTTATTTTTGTGTGTGTGTATTTTGCACTTTCTTTGCTAGCTGCTGTTTTTTATCATAAGCGCTGATTCACCTTCCATAAAACCTTATTATAGGCTGGCCTGTAGGTACAAGTGGTAGTACAGAATTTAGTACTACTTTAAGGCCGGCTTCACAGCTATGCATTGAGGTAAAGCGGGCAGTGTTTGGTACACCTGTTAGTGGGTTGTGTTGCTATTCATTTTGAAAGGCATCCCAGCGTACTAAAGGAATGTGACCCACCTGCATTGCAGCTCATCACCAGGTGAAATAATTTATCGTGTTTTGTGTTGCCCTGCATTAGGAAAAAATGTGTAAATGCATTCCTGGCCCATTGCATTGTACTGGCAGCCCATTTCACCAGTTCAGCTCCAGAGCAATTTTTTTCCACATACATGTAAAAATCTTAATTTTTGGCAATGAAATTACCTGAACACCAAAAACATTAAATATTTTGGAAGGCAGAGGCCCTGTAGAATAAAAAGGTGATAGTTGCAAATTTTTACGTCACATGATTTTTGCGCAACTGTTTATTAAATGCAAATTTTCAGGAAAAAATTATACAAAATGAATTTTAATGCAAAATCACACAATATACCGTAATACCCATTTTGGTTAAAATATAAAAGATGAGGTTGCATCGAGTAAATAGATGCCAAAAATTCCATGTCTTAAAATTGTGTGCGCCCCCGATATCGCCAAAAACTATGGTTCCCAAAAATAACCATAGGTGACACCTAAAAAGCCTTTACAGCTCATCAGTTTAGAGTCACCTAGGAGCTCTCCTGCAAGAATTATTGTTCTCACTCTGATGTTCGCGGCGATATGTCATGCGTGTGGTGTGACTGCAGTTCCCATGCGCACCCTGGGCTTGCGTTTGCACAGGTGTGCGGGGCAACTGTGGTTACAGGTAATTTTCTTTTATTGTAATAGATTGTGTTATAATTTTATTTTTTAAAACGTTTTTCTTTTATTCTTTTAATTTATTTTTACTTGATTGCTATCACAAGGGGTTAATAAACCCATATGTGATAGCATTGTGCAGGTGACAGGTACTCCTTACCTGATCAGCTTGATTAGAGGTGTCTCCTGGCAGTACTGGCCAAGAAATGGTGTATCTGAACACATAAGTGAAATCACTTCCAGTTTCATTGTTTGCATGTGGGATCGAGGCATGGATTTGCCTTGGTCCCTAAGCGTTCTCCCTCCCCTAGCCAGCGGTTGTGTTGAGCTCTGGTAGGACATCACGTGATGTCTGTATATTGTATTATTAGGTGCTCCAACCCCTCCCCTTCCTTTCTCTTGCCCCACCATTGTACGTCCAATCACCGTCCCTTCTATTTAAACCCGGCTCCTTTCCTGCATCATTACATTTGAAAAAGGAGCGCGCATGCTCAGAAAGAGCTTTGCGGATGCCTCCTGGATCCTGATGACGTCAGATGCCTTCCATAGACGCTGAGCTCCACGCTGCCCTCCATCTCCATCATCTGGAAACAACAAAGAGCAGCTGGCCTCTTCTCCCTGTCACATCGTGGTTGCTGCAAGTTTGGTTTGGCGTGCATGCACTCCATCTGGACACCTACTTCTACTTATGAGCCTGTTCAATTCTCCCTCTTGTGAGTGTTTCATGGTTTTTACTACTTTTCTGTGCTTACTAAATACTACACTTAGAGGTGCTTTTCTATTTTCTCATTATATTATTTTAGACTTACCTGAAAACTAAGCCCTCCAGCGGCTTGCTGTCTTTGCTGAAGGAGAGATTCCATCTTTACCTGGTCTTCTTTCCCGGTTCGCAGGCTTCGGGTTCGCAGGCTTCGGCGATCAAAATGGCCCAGCCAGAGATTACTTCACTCCCGCACATGCGAGCAGGAGTCGCTGTTTACGGCTCAGCTCTGAAGGAACGGCACGGGTATGCCGTTCTTTCAGAGCGCATGTGCCAATGACATCATTGGCTGTATCTAAAGAAAATATCTCTGAAACGGTGCGCCTTTTGGAGATATTTACTGTACCTATAGGTGAGCCTTATTATAGGCTTACCTATAGGTAAAAATTATATATGGAGTTTACTCTCTTGTTAAGGTAATAAACCTTCCAATACTTGGTCCCTTTCTATCCATCCCTAAACATTTACCTGAGTCCCATCTCCATACAGCACTGTCCCTGTCTGCAGCACAGCTGCTCTCTCTTCCTGGCCTCAGAGGAGGCTCTGGGAGCAGAAGGAGCCATAGGCTTCTGCTGCTTTCAGTCAAATGGTACCTATATGTGATGGGAGTCACTTTGGTTGGGGGGACCGTGGAACACAGCTTACCTTAGAGAGGTTGGGAAATACCTCTCTCAGCCCCCTAGGCCCCTCTTATGTGTAAGTCACCCTGTGTCTATTAGGGACACAGGGTGACCAAGACGCCCAGTCTGGCCTGCCCAAACCAGACTTCCACAGACTGATCGGCTATGAGAGCTCCATGCGCCCTGCCAGGACAAACTTACAAACTATGTGAAACTTTGTCAAGGAAGCTGCCATGATGGATTGACTCTTTAGGACTTGTTACCCGATTAACTCAAGCACAGACCGATTGGAGGTCTGATACCTGGTTAGTCTACCCTTGGGGGGGAAGATATGTGACAGTACTCACCGTCACTGAGAGTGAAAGACAGATACTTAATGGACACTGAGAATACAGCTTGGATTGCTTCAAATGGGGTCTGTATTTACACTTATGCTAATGTGTATTGTACTTCAATAGCAGAGAAAGGCTCTCCCTATTGTTTGTGTATTGAGATGTGATGTGGATTCTGCTAAGCCTGTCTGTTCCATTGTTAAATGTTAATAAACATATTGTTTCTGTCCAGATGGCTAGATAATTAGTTCAGGTTAATTCTATTTCTGTATACAGTTTCATCTGCATATGATAATGTAATCAGGCAACCCCTGACCTGTGTGTGGTAATCTGATCAGATGGGGGAGGTCCATGCTGTATATAAATTCTGTGTGACTGTTCAATAAACAGAAGATTCCAGTACAAGCTAAGTTGTCGGCTAGCTTTGTATGGGGGCGGCTGGAAAATCTGATATCTATGTTCACGACTGAGGGAGGAAGCCATATACTGATGGAAGTCCACAAGTACAGTGTGGGTTGCAGTTCCATTACACTATATTTAAAAAGAGATCAAAGTCTTTACCAAGTAACTATAGACCTGTAAGTTTAACTTCTATAGTCTGGAAGATACTGGAGAGTTTAAAAAAAGACCACATAGATGGGTTCTTGCTGGAAAAATATATTTTAAGCAATAGACAGCATGGATTAATGAAAGACAGAAGTTGTCAAATAAATCTGATTTATTTTTATGAGGAGGTAAGTAAAACCTTGGTCAGAGGGGTGGCTGTGGATGTAGTGTACTTGGATTTTGCAAAAGCGTGTGACACAGTTCCCCACACACGGCTAATGTGTAAGGTAAAGTCTACAGGCTTGCAAAGATCAATTTCTAAATAGATAGAAAATGGGCTAAAAGACAGAATTCAGAGAGTAGTGGTTAATGATTCATACTCTGAATGGTCTAAGGTTATCAGTGGTGTACCCCAAGGTTCAGTGTTGGGACCCTTACTTTTTAATATCTTTATAAATGATATAGGGTCTGGGATTAAAAGTACAATTTCAGTGTTTACAGATGACACCAAACTTTGCAGTGGAATAAACTTCCTTACAGGATGTATCCAATTTCCAACTGACCTCATTGCACTGTATAATTGGGAACTATGTGGCAAATGAGGTTTAATGTTGATAAATGTAAAGTTGTGCACTTGAGGGTGAAGAATATACATGCATCATACATACTAGGGGGAGTGCAACTAGGGGAGTCAATGGTGGAGAAGGATCTGGGTGTTCTGGTAGAATATAAGCTTAAAGAAGTTGTAAAATCCGAACCTTTTTTTTTATCTTAATGCATTCTTTGCATTAACCACTTCTGGACTGGAAGATTTTCCCCCTTAATGACCAGGCCATTTTTTGCGATACGGCACTGCGTTACTTTAACGGACAATTGCACGGTCATGCGACGCTGTACCCAAATAAAATTGATGTCCTTTTTTCCCACAAATATGCTTTCTTTTGGTGGTATTTGATCACTTGTGCGATTTTTATTTTGTGCGCTATAAACAAAAAAATAGTGACAATTCTGAAAAAACATGTTTTTCACTTTCTGCTATATAACATTGAAAAAAAAATGTAAAAATCTAATTTTTTCATCATTTTAGGCCAATTTGTATTCTGCTACATATTCTTGGTAAAAAAAAATCCCAATAAGCGTATTTTGATTGGTTTGCGCAAAAGTTATCGCGTCTACAAACTAGGGGAAAGATTTGTTTTTTTTTACTAGTAATGGCGGTGATCAGCGATTTTTAGCGGGGCTGCAACATTGCGGCAGACAGATCGGACCCCTAACTGACATTTTTGACACTTTTGGGGGGACCAGTGTTATTACTACAGTAATCAGTGCTAAAAACTATAGAATGTGTGGGATATGGAATGGGGACAAATATAGGAATGCGTATAGGAATGTGTATATGGGATTGTGAACATTTATTTCCCTTTTATTGGTTGAACTAGGTAGACTTGTGTCTTTATTCAACCAGACTATGTAACTATGTAAAAGATATGCACACAGCCCGGCTCTGGAGCGCACTCCAAGCGGGGCCCCCCTAGCGCATGGCTTGCTAAGGGGGCACCCGCAAGAAGAAGAGGTGGACAGTGTCAGCAGGGGACTCCAGAAAAACCATTACAGGTAGGTATACCCTCTTTATTTTAAGAAAGAAAAATTGATTGGTTCTCTGCTCTGCCATGACTCTTAAACCCACTTGGTCCCCACCGACACATAAAGATAGTAAGAGGCCACTCACTAGTATGCTACCATTCTATAATAGTACACAGAAAATAGGCCACTAACAGCTAGATGGTAGATAAGATAGATGTATTATTAGCAAGGCAAGGCAACCACAATGTATAAACCAGTAAACAGGCAACACTGGCCTATAATATGGCAAGCAACTGAACTGCAGCAATGCTAGACCAATTGTTAACTGGCAATTTCTGTAGCTGCTGACTTTTACTATTAGCGCACTTACCTGTCACGGGGACCAGTGGTGTCCTCACCCAAGCCGATTCATGAACCGACTCTCGGGTGCTGACACCTCCATCTCGGCTAAGGGAAACCGGCAGTGAAGCCAAATTGCGCATGTGCGAATTGCACCACGCTCTGTGAATGTACCGGCTGCGGGGGAAGGAGGAGGGGGCCAAAACTTTGCCACGCCAAACTCAGCCAGAAGTGGTTGAAGGTATCTGTCAAAACCAGGTACCTATTCCCCCCTCCCCCCACAAAAGGTGCCAAATGTGGCAGCGGAGACAGGCAAGCGGAGCTTCCCCTTTTGGGTGGAGCTCTGCCTAAAGCTCGGTTGTTCCACTCACCACTCCTGGTATGTAGCAGATCTGTGCAGTACGCTTGGTGGTCTGCAGTCCCAGAAGGCTCCGTCCTCATGATCAGATCCTCATAATCAAGTTCCCTTCAGTGAAGCCAACAAGGCTCAGGCCCAGCTTTCAGACTCTCCTTGACTGTAGGCATACATGGCAATGGGTCTCTCCAGCTTTGGGTCCTAGCACAGCAGGAGAACTGTAAGTGTCTCAGTATTCAGTTCTGATCCTCTTGCTCTCTGGTGAGGGAGCCCAGACACCACAGGCTCTTCTTGCTAGACTTACCAGATCTCCTGTAAATTGCCTGAGAAACTCTGATCTTTCTTCTCTCTGTTTTCAAGGAATCCTGGGTGTTGGAGTCCAAGCCCCATAGTCTCCATTGAACAGTGCTCCTTTAAGG
Source organism: Pelophylax lessonae (assembly GCF_965119305.1). NCBI lineage: Eukaryota > Metazoa > Chordata > Amphibia > Anura > Ranidae > Pelophylax > Pelophylax lessonae. The sequence goes on along the minus strand of NC_138772.1, from coordinate 489,018,188 downwards.
ACTACATGTCCATTGAGCCTCCCAGATGTGTGTAAGGAGAAAAGGCCGCACTCCGAGTTGAAGATGAAGATGAATAAAAATCTGTTTATTTGTATCAAAAAAATGATAAAAACATCTCAAAGTACATCCATAATAGCCAGAGACACAGGGGGGGGGTGCACAGCGGTTGACGCGTTTCACGGAAAACGTCCTCTTAGTCGTAACCATTGAGCCTCCCACTAATTGGTCCACTGCTGCTGCTATGAAGAGGGAGGGGCGAAAGAGCAGGGGATTTTACAGAGTTACTCCAGCAGCAGAGCCAGTGGGAAAGGGGAAAGAGGAGTCCTGGAGCGGGCAGAGAATAATGCAGCAGGTGGGCACCTGGCTACACGTAACTGAGTCAAATCCTTCTTCATTTGTGTCTCATATGCTCCCCTACCAGATTCGATAGTTTACATTGGAAAGATTTCAGTGATAGAGGCAGTGCTGCCATTTAGGAACACAGTGGAGGGGACTAGGTGTGGCCAGATGTTGATTGAAAACCTACTGGCAAATAAGCAGTGATAGTGATGATCCTAGTGTAGCACCCTCTAGTGTAAAGTGCTAGGTAGTGTAAATACAGTATATACTCGAGTATAAGCCGAGTTTTTCTGCATGTTTTTTCATGCTGAAAAAGCCCCCCTCGGCTTATACTCGAGTCACTGTCTTTTTAAAAATGGCGCCGCCCGGCGCCGACGTGTCACAGCATAAGCGCCACATGCCCGGGAATAGCTGAACATGTACGTTCGCTTTCGCGGTGACGTATTGGCGCCAGGCAGCTCGATTTTTAAATCAAAGGCGCCTCACCGACAGGTAAGTGAGACTCCTCCGCAGCCCCTGCATTTCCTCATGCAGTGCTGCGGGCATGGTACAGGACATTCTCCTGTACCATGCCCGCAGCACTGCATCTCCTGTGCCATGCCTGTACATACTGTGCCATGCCTATACCTACTGTGCCATGCCATGCCTATACCTACTGTGCCATGCCTGTACATACTGTGCCATGCCTGTACCGTCACCTGTCATATGCCTATACCATCACCTGTGCCTTGCCTATACAATCTCCTGTGCCATGCCTGTACCATGACCTGTGCCATGCCTGTATCATGACCTGTACCATGCCTATACCTTCACCTGTGCCATGCCTATACCATCATCTGTGCCATGCCTGTACCATCACCTGTGCCATGACCTGTGCCATGCCCTTACCATGACCTGTGCCATGCTCTTACCATGACCTGTGCCATCTCCTGTACCATGCCCGCAGCCCCTGTTTTGTGTCTCGTGGTGGTGGTCCAGTTGGGTCCGGTAGCTGCTGTATTTCCCACCCTAGGCTTATACTCGAGTCAATAAGTTTTCCCCCTTTTTTGTGGTAAAATTAGGGGTCTCGGCTTATATTCGGGTCGACTTATACTCGAGTATATACGGTAGGTTTTTTTGTAGTGTAGGCACATTTAGGCTTGGCCCGCAGCCAAGCCTGTTTGTTTTGACTCTGGGTCAGGGTGAATGACTCCAGGGAGGCTGGAATGACTCATCAGGCAGTACCTCTGTTACCTCCCCTACTTGCTGGAACTTTTAAAAGATTTCCAGAAGAATGGGAGGCAGGTTAGGAGGAGCTGCCTGGAGTATTGACGAGGGCTCCAACTAATCCCTGGTCAGATGGGAAGGCAGGGGGAGGCAGGGGGAGGAACGTCTTAAATACTCCTGGTCAGGCCAGCAGAGGCAGTGGAGCTCAGGTGGAAGCTGAAGATAGAGTGGTGAGGAGGCTGTCGGAGGCCCTTGAGGGTAGTCCCCTAGCCAGGGAGGTGATAACCTGGGGCCTGGGGTCCGGGTGCAGGAGGAATCCTCTCAAAACACATGAAGGAGTCCTGTCCAGAGGCATGGGAGCAGATTTGAGGACAGCAGGGGCCACCGAGCATGTCCAGGAGATCTCCAGGGAGAGGACAGCCAGGTGGCTGGTGAGTGAGACAGTCAGGGAGGGCTGAGAGGACTGAGGAGTGGCAGTCTGGGTGGACTGTGGAAGATTAGCCAGGATGGTTAGTGAAAGGGCAGCTGCAGCCAGGTGGGCCGGCAGTGCTTGAAGTGGTGGTGCTGGGATCAGTAGCCACAGGAATGTAGCTGGGACTTTTTCTACACACCAAAGGGGCCCACGATAACTGCGTGTAAAGGGCTTTTACTGGATCTGGCTGAGTGCCTTGTTAGATGCCCCAAACAGTGTTCCAGCTGGGCCTGAGTGTTTCTCCAAGCAAGTGATGTGCAGGAGGCAGAAGAGGAGTGTATATATGGACTGTATATAGTTGTGTCCCTGAAGAGTTCCTTTTGCTGAAAAGTCAAGTGGGCATCCCATAATCCCATAATGCACCTTTCCCCATTCAAGTTGTATCCCCTCAATAAAATACAAAAAAATAAATGCTGGACTGTTTCCTGACTTCTGTGTACCTGTGGAAATTCAGTGGGCCTGGTTATGCGGGATGGGGAGTCCCTTTTCACCAATGGCTCCACTGCAGTACAAGCAGGCACAGCATACATGAGAGTAGCAACTCTGACACACCCACACAGAAAGCAGCATTAGGTGCACTTCACTGGCAGGATCAACAAGTATTTGTGAGACTTTGTAAAGGGGCTAGGAAGAAAAACTGTAAATGAAAATTCACTTTTTTTCAAAGGGTGGCAACAATTCTACTTTAAAGCAGAACTGTATCTGACCATAACAAACTATAAACTTTATTTATTTTTTTGAGAAATCCCTTTGAAAAACACCCCTCTAGAATTTCTAGCCATGGGCCAATAATTAATGTAGCATTTACTTCATGGAATTCATCTGCCCTTAGCTCAAGCGTACAGACAGGAGGGTGTGCTTAGATAACAAAAACCTCTCCTCCACTTCACCTGATGAAAAACAAAAAATGACCATGATGAGACTCTTCTGCAACTGAAGAAATGTAAAAAAATAGGGTTTAAACAAGTAAATGTAATATACCTTCCTATCTATTTACTAAAGCTGGTAGCACAAGAACCGGGTAATGATGATTGAGAGAGTTTAGTTATGCTTTAGTCCCGGTTCACACTGAGGCCACCTGTGAGGCGACCTGGTCGCCTCACAGGTCGCCGTAGGTTGCCTCCCATAGGGAAGCTGCGGACCCGTTCTAATAGGAGCGACACAAGTCGCTCTGACTTAGAAAAAGGGTCCGGAGCTTCTTTGGGGAGACCAGGAGGCGACCGCCATAGACTTCAATGTTATGAAGTCCGTGGCGGCCGCTCCGAGGTCGCGGCGCGCTGCTCGCACCGCGACCTCGGAGGTCGCCACCCGAAGTCGGATCGCTTGCATGTGAACAGGGGCTTAATGGCGCTTTTTCACTGCATGGAACCGAACAGTTCGGCTCGCTTTTGTGCTTTTCCACTGCATGGTACTGCATGGTACGGTGTAGGAACGGTTCAGTACGGTACGGCGGCGCTTTTCCACTGCATGGAACCGAACAGTACGGCTCGCTTAAACAGTACCACCTTGGTTGTGGTTCCAAGAGGGCCGTACCGGCACCATATCCCACAATCCTTTGCATGCAGCCTTGACTGTTTGTCACTACTAGCCACTGATTGGTCAGAGAATCGCTGTTATCCCACCCACTTAGTTTAATACTACTTTAGTGGAAAAGCAAGCCATACCAAACCGTACCAAAGCGTTCCAACACTGTACCATGCGGTACCATGCAGTGGAAAACCAAACCGGGCCAAGCAGGGCCGAGTAGAGCCGAGCCGGTACTTGCAGTGGAAAAGTGCCATAACCAAAAAGGACAAATCTGACTTTCTGGCTATTAAGAGTTACTATGTTGTCCAAATGTGCCCCATTGTTTTGAAAATATGTTAAACTGAGAGATTAGGTCACGGTGCGAAGTAGCGTCGCTCGTATGTGAACGGGCATTTAGGATCAGGACATAAGTCATTATAGTTCACACTATCAGATGCCACAGAAGGAGCTTGCTGGCGGGGCCTATCAAAATGTTGCTATGGGGCCCCATAATCCACAGTTATGCCCCTGATGCAGATAGACATTTTTCAGGGTGTTCATATTAACTGCTCTTACTAAATAGACATAGTAGGCCTCGATCACTAGGCGTACATAAGGATACACTCGTGCGAGGGCCGTGTTTGTCCACATGGGGATGCACAGGTATTCCATGCATCCCTGTGCAGGCAGTCCCATTTATATCAATAGGGAAGCAGAAGCTGCACGGATACAGCTACTGCTCCCCATTAGACATCCCTGTGGGTGCGGGAACGTGTCCCTAAAAACAAACAGTGTGAGTTGGGGGACATGCACTTGCAACCACACAGATGTCAAATTGGGAGCAGCAGCTGTGTCCCTGGAGCCACTGAGTCCCTACTGAAATGAATAGGACCGCCTGCATGGGGGATGCATGGGACACCTGTGCACTCCCGGTCCCAAGTGAGTAAACATGTCCCGACCCTCGCACATGTGTACACCTAAATACATCCGTGTAAAGTAGGCCTAAGGCTTTCATTTTTATATGTTCTAGTGAAAAAACATTTTACTTACCAGTAGTTCAAGTGCCACAATTCACCAAGAACAATGCTTGGAATGTCACCTTAATTGACAACCAAGAATTGTTTTAATCTCTCAGTTTAACATATTTTCAAAACAATGGGGCACATTTGGACAACATAGTAACTCTTAATAGCCAGAAAGTCAGATTTGTCCTTTTTGGTTATGGCACTTTTCCACTGCAAGTACCGGCTCGGCTCTACTTGGCCCTGCTTGGCCCGGTTTGGTTTTCCACTGCATGGTACCGCATGGTACAGTGTTGGAACGGTTTGGTAATGTTTGGTATGGCTTGCTTTTCCACTAAAGTAGTATTAAACTAAGTGGGTGGGATAACAGCGATTCTCTGACCAATCAGTGGCTAGTAGTGACAAACAGTCAAGGCTGCATGCAAAGGATTGTGGGATATGGTACCGGTACGGCCCTCTTGGAACCACAACCAGGTCGCCTCACAGGTCGCCTTAGTGTGAACGGGGGCTAAGACCTACTTCAATACTTTAATACAGTGCTACTGTATGTTTGCTTTATACAAGGAACACAAAGAAACAAATATTCTTAATTCTTAACTGTTAATGTGGTCCTTAGTTGGGAAAAATAGTACTTATTGAAAAGTGCATGTGCTAGAAAAGTTTCATCTGGAATTAGAACTTTCGTAGTCATGAACATTTTCTAAATACAATAAATCCCGTGCTATGATGTGTATACTAAATTTAGCTGCCTGCACTATGATTACCTTGGGAAAGGGTTAATCACAACCAGCAACAGTAAGTATTTTTGGTTCTTTCCCTAAATAAACGTAATAAGTAACTAAGTGCTCCGTGACCTCATTTCAAATATATCAAAACAGCTTCTCCTCTAACTGTCTCCGTTGTTCTTATTTAGATGGCCAACTCTATATCATCTGTACTCCATCACACATACATATACAGGGAAATATAAGCCAGGAAACATCCATAGCATAATTCTACTTAATAAATGTGTAATAAAAACATATACAAGTAGCTACTTACAATATAAAAGTGCTCACATTACGCGAGCTGTATGCACATAGTCATCCAGCAAACAATCTGCGTTCCACAGTCTGGAACCATACAGATGGAAGTGACGCCAGGCGGGGCTTGCTGGTGCTACTTTCATCTGTATGGTTCCAGAATGTGGAAGGCAGATTGCTTGTTGGATGACTATGTGCATACAGCTCGCGTAATGCGAGTACTTTTATATTGTGAGTAGCTACTTGTATATGTTTTTAATACATATTTTGGAGACTCTGATGGGCTCAGATTATTTTGGATTTTTTACTGAAGTCCTTTCTCTGTTGATGTGAATCAAATAATGCCGATTACAAAAAAGCTCAAAGTAAAACATATTAATTAATTATTATTTTTTTTTTTTTTATTCATTTAAAAACTGATTACACAGGAGTACACAGGATACAAGAGCCATCAGAAGGAACCATAGTGTGCAAGGATGAACTATCAACACTCACAGAATTTCCTGATTTTGCAGGATCCTTAGCTGGTAGCTTTTTTACTTTTTTCACTAGTGCAGAAATCGGTGGTGCGAGGTGAGAACCTTCTTTGCAGGAATCTAGCTCCAACAAAAGAGGGCTAGGACCTCTATCTAAAATAAAAAAAGTAATGGATAATGTAGCACCCTCTAGTGAACAGACTAGGTAGAACAGACTGGTTCTGGAAGTCCATAGAAACTTCTAGAAACTAGTGGGTGGAGGTAATGAGGCAGGGTCTGGATGTTTATGGGAGTTTTGACCAATCCCCAGGCAGGAGGCCGGGCAGGGTGGTAAGACAAGCTTATAAATAATGAGGAGTGGGGTTGTTGTCTGGTGGAACAGGTAGTGCTGAGGTTGATGTTATGAGGCCTGGCAGGGGACCCTGGGGCTGAGGGGCTTTGCCTCCATGCTGGAGCTGAGGAAGGAAGGAGAGGAAGCTGAAAAGAAGGACCTCAACCACCCTTAAGTTTGATACAGGAGACACCCTGTCTAGCATGGGAAGATCTGTCAAGAAGGAGGCCTGAACAACAATCTTATCCAAGGCAGCAGGGTTCAAGAGACACTGTAAGTACCTCTAACTATCACCCACAGGGCCTACAATAGAGAAAGCTGCCAGATGCAATATCTAGCATGCTTTCACAGGACAGTGTCACAGCTAACCTAAATCCCTTGCTCTGGGCCACTTTCCAAGGGGAACTGATATGTTCTGCAAGTGTTGGGACTTTGAGAGTTTCACCAAGGGACATTGGGCTCTTGCAAGTGTTGGGACTTTGTGCTATTTCACCAAGGGAAAATAGAGCTCCTTAACCACTTGCCGACTGCCGCACGACTATCTACGTTGGCAGTCAGCCCTTCACAGGCAAAGTGACGTAGGTCTACGTAGCTCGCCTGTGAGGGTCTAGGGAGCGAGCGTGCGCCGCCGGAGGCGCGCTCCCGCGTGGTCACGGACCCCCCCGCGCGTGTGACCGGCGGACCCGATGTCCGCCGGTCACTCTGCGATCGCCGCTGCAGAGGGAGAAAGTCAGGCAGCTTGTGTAAACAAGCCGCCTGTCATTCTCCCCTGTGTAGAAACTGTGATCACACGGTTCTACTAGGTAGAACCGTTGATCACTGTTTCTACAGCTCAACAGACAGCCAATCACAGTTAGAATCACGCCCCTAGGGACACACACAGCCCCTCCCTCTCAAATAAAGTTAAGCCCTTTACTACCAGTGTCATTTTGCAGTAACAGTATATATGTATAGCACTGATTACTGCAGTAATGTCACTGGTAACCCCAAAAGTGTCAAAAATGTCAGTCAAGGGTCCGAATTGTCCGCCGCAATGTCGCAGTAAAAAAAATTGCAGATCGCCGCCATTACGCGTTAAAAAAAAAAAACAACAAAAATGACAAAAATCTTTCCCTTTGTTAGTAAACGTGATAACTTTTGCGCAAACCAATCAAAGTACGCTTTTTGCGATTTTTTTTTACCAAACATATGTAGCATAAAACAAATTGGCCGAAAATGTTAAAAAATGTTGATTTTTACATTTTTTTGGGGGGAATTTCATATAAAAAAATGTGAAAAATATTGTTATTTTTGCAAAATTGACGCTCTTTTTTTGTTTATAGCGCATGATCAAAAAATCGCACAGGTGATCAAATACCACCAAAAGAAAGCTCTGTTTGTGGGAAAAAAAGGACGTGAAATTCGTTTAGGTACAGCGTCTCACGACCGCGCAATTGTCCGTTAAAATCACGCAGTGCCGAATCGCAAAATACCCCCTGGTCAGGAAGGGGGTAAAATCTTCCAGGGCTTAAGTGGTTGAAGAGAAAACTGCTACTGATCCATTGGAGATTGGTATCACTCCAGAGGGAGTACACTCCAGGATCTGCATTTTTTTGTGTACACAGAGAAGTTTGTTCTCAAGTTGTTCTACCAACCCAATTGGGCATTCCATAACCCCTCTTCCCCATCCAAGTGGTTTTCCCTCAATAAAACAACATAAACAAGCCTGTGGACTGGTTACTGACTCAGTGTGGAGGTTGGAAAATGAGTGTTCACTGACTCAGCAGAAATAGGGGGACCCAAAATCCAACGTCCCTCTAGGGCAGTGTTTCTCAACTAGGATTCCTTCAGAGGTTGCTAGGGGTTCCTTGAGCAATGGGCAGTTTCTGCGTCTCAGATAAATTCCCCCTGACACCATTGATCTTTTTAGCTATCTGGAAGAAGGTAATTCTTCCCAATGTCCACAAGTGTAAGGAGCATTCATCCCACTGACCATCAGACTAATGCATCAGTTGTAAATATAGTCATTTTTATCAGGGGTTCCCTGAGACCTGAAAATTATTTCAAGGGTTCTTCTGTGTTGAGAAAGGCTGCTCTAGGGGGTAGTTTTATACTAGTGTTGGGCTTTACAGTGGTTTTTGCCTATCCTCTTCCTTCTTAAAGCTACACTGTTACTTTTTTTTTTTTTTTTTTTTACCTGCCCAGAAGATGCCATTTAGCACAAAAAATCCTTTTTCTTGGAAGAAAAGTGAGATTCTGTCATGTCTGAGACTCATTATGCTTTTCTGTCCTGTCTATCACAAGAAATGGTTAGACTGGTCATGCCATTTGTGAAAATTCCATGTGGAGTAGAAACAATGCTAGTACAAAATGAAAAAAGAATTCTGACGCGTCAGAAGAATTGGATTCTGGACAAGATACATGTAGACCAATGTGCTCCGTATCTAAAAGAAAAACATTTTACCTGTCCTGGCAGCCGCAGAAAAACACTGACATTTACTTGCCAACCTGTACTGACTTATCTATCTGACATCTCATTGAGAGAATGTGAATGTGCAGAGGGACAGCACCTTCTCACACTTCCTGCGGAAAGTAAAACACTTATGTTGTAGCACAGCAAATTTGCATACCTTTTTGTCTGATGAAACCGCACGTACGTTCGTTCTGTGTAAATTAATCAGAATTTCCTTGTTTGTTTTAATGATTATTCGCACAATGTATAAAGCTATGGATGTGTATAAATGGGGTAAATCTAAATCTTCCTAAAGGGGACGTTCACCCTTCTTTATTCCACTCCTACTTCCTCCTCGCTCACAATCATAAATGTTTTTTTACTGATACAGTACCCTCCTCCGCATCTTTTGCTCCTTCTGCTTATCAGGGGAGCCTGATCTATTAGGTTGCCTGTCACATGTTTCCAGGTGTGATTCACTGGGTCTGAGGGAGTGTCCCCACTGTATCCAATGGGGGAGCTTCTTGGACAGTGGAGGATACCCAGCCAGTGACACATTGGCTTTTGTGGGAATCCCAGTGGGAGGGCATTCTTGCAATGCATCCTGGGATTGCTCATAAAAGCTGCGGGGACATGTAACAGGGCGTCTTTGGCGGGAAGCAGAGTCCCAGGAGGAGGCAGACAGCTGTCTCTCCTCCTGCTGTGTATGAGGAAGGTGGCCTTAGGCAGTCAGCCTAGTGAACCAGGTGAGGAGCTGAGCTGCAGAGGATCCAGTGAAGCTGACGGGGGAGCTGCTGGCAGAGTCTCTCAGGAAAAACAGTGTCCGTGAGTACTAAGGGATTTGCCAAAGGGTCGTCCCTGGAAGGGGGACTACTCCAATGAAGTCAGGGAATCAAGGAGCCAGTTCACACAGAATTACAGTAAAGGGGGTGCCGTTTAGAACCCTGAAGAATAGGGGAAAAGGGGGTGCCTAGTTGGGCCCTGAAGAGTGATTCACAGAGCAATACAAGTTCATTAAATTCTTCTTTACTGCTAGTGACAAGGTAAAGCTATATCTAGACGTCCCAGCATTTTGTGCATAGTTCATTTAAGTTGGGGTATCCCACTCATCCCTTCTATCCAAGTTCTCAAATAAAACTACAAAAAACCAAAACCCCTAGACTGTTTTCTGACTGAGCCAAGTACTTTAAACATGCTTTATTGTCAAGTTGTTGCTAAGGGTAACCCAGGGGAATCCGTAACCAGCAGCTCCCAAGAGAGTAGTGCTACACTACCTTATTTAGGAAACACCTCCTTGTACTTCGTGGAATCTTACCTAGGTAAGAATGAGGTATTCAGCTGCCTACAGCTTCCTAGGATATTTGTGTTATGATTCCCAGGAGGCCTGCGCATGTGCTACAGCGCTTCCTGATGACATGCAATGGCACATGTGCGTAAACTGGGGGTCGTCTGCAAGGGCTTAGAAGAGACAGCAAGCTCTCAATAATATCAGTGCAGTACCAGGTAAGCAGTAGTGGGATAGGTATGCGCAGCCTATTGCATTAGGGTGTGCACCCCAAAAACTCAAGCACACATGCCTTTCTCTGCAGCCTCAGCTGCACTGCACAGTGAATGAAAGGGAAGAGCTCTGTGCTGAGTGGCTTCCTGTTCATTCACAAACTGAAGCACAGTAAACACGGTTTATTATGCTTCACTCATTAGTCAACACAGTGATTAAGAGTGTTCACTGTGTTCATTTAGAAAAGGAAGGCGCTGGTAAATGACATATTTACTGGCCCCTTCCCCTACTCTCCATCTTGAAACATCCCCGCAGCAGCTGGGGCAAGAGGAGGGAAGCCAGCAGTACTGCGGAGTGGGGGGGACCAACACAGGGAAAGCCCGGGCAATAGAGGGAAGAATCGGCACTGCACGCAGTGATTAGGCTGTGCCTAGGCACACATGGCACACCGCCGATGCACGCCTATTAGTAGTGGTGTGGTGGAGCACTACAGAGCACCACTGAATTTATTGGGCATATGAGTATGCTTTTTTGCGGTAAAAAGTAAGAGGGGAAAAAACATGGGAGTTGGGTTGTTGGGGAATAGAGTTTCTCTTAGAATTGAAAATTCTTCGGAGTGCCGAGACAAGGTCACTTAGAGCCCAGGGCGAACATGCCAAACTGCGCCCGGCCCCAAGTTATATGAGCATAATGTGTCCACAAAAATCCCCCTAGCATTAATATGCCCACCCTCCATCCCACCTCCCAGCAAAACCCCCCCCCCCAATCTTCCCTAATAGCACAAACCCCCCCCCCCCTCCCCAATTTCCCTTTCTAGAAAAATTATTTTCCTCCCCTGCTGTCCCCCAAATTGCTCCTCACAATACAAATCCCCTCCTCTCTCAATCTCCTCACGGTGACCCCCCCCCCTCCCCCTCCCCACCTCACATGATAGAACCATGCACAGGGCAGCCGTCCCTCCTGCCCACTTCTTGTTCCAGCCCTAATTCTTAAAATATATTCCTTCACCAGTGAAAACCATACAATAACACGTATAATACGAAAGTATATATGTGGTCAAAATGTAAAATCATGTATTAATTTATGATTATTCAATTATTTCTAGCCTACTCATATTATTCTGAATGATCTTACAGTTTGTAAACTTACTTTGGGAAGATCCCCACACATAGGCTCCATGCACACTGGCCTTAAAAAAAAGCCAGTTCCCATGGCAGAAAAAAACGCTTATACAGACGTATTGTACATGCATTTAATGCCGGTTCACATTTGTGCGATCACAGAGATCGCATGTAATTCAGAGCGCACTGCTCCAAAAATTACATGCGATGTCTGTGCTGTGCGAACATTCAGATCGCACTGCGATATGCAATCTGATCTGGGGGTGTCTTTAACTTTTAATTGACACCACCAGCGTATCGCATGTGGCAGTGTGAACTGCCAGGGGTGCGGATGCGATGCGGGAACACGCTGTATATTCGCAGCCTTCCCGCATCGCAGAAATGTGAACCGGCACTTAGTGTTCAGAATTTTATACTGACAGAAAACTCCTCTAAAAAACACAAAGCAGAAGTGTTGTTACTTGCAAGTGTTGGCACTTGCCGGGACATTGTATATTACCCGGGACAGGCTCCTATTTGCCGGGACTGTCCCAGCAAAAATGGGACAGTTGGTAAGTATGTATGTAGCAGGTTTTCCAGGCCTGTGGCCCGATGTGGGTCTGCCATTGTTACCGGTTATCTCTCCAGCCCATGTGAGCTGCGACCCCAGGTGTGAGAACTGAGACATGGATGACTCCGGCATCTTGGTTTTGTGGTTTTTATTGTAGAAAAGGGGATGGGAGAAGTGAATGAGCGGGATACTCCTTTAGGCATAACTAATTACACTTGGGACTTAATCCTAGAAAAATGCCCGTTGGCGCTTCCTTGACGCCAGCCGATGCCAGCCAACACTCACTAACACTGAGAACACACTGTAGCTTGATAGAAGTGCTGGATCCTCGACATTAAGTCCAGAAGACCCAAGACTGTGAATTTTAGAATTACTGACACTGCTGCACTGCAAAGTCACTGAGTATTCCCCTTCCGGCCGTGCACTGGCTTGAGGTAGTACACTGTAGATTTCTGTAAAGCTGCAACTCTCAACTGTCACACTCTGTCCAATTCAGTGCCCATATGCAGGTGCCCTCTTTATCCTTGAACTCTTCAGGGTCCACTGACTATGCACCCCCTCTGTAGCTTCAGGGACCTCAACCTAGGTACCCCCTTTCAGCTAGCTGACAATGGATCCCAGAACCTCTTCCGGAGTGGTCCCCTCTGACTCTGGCAGACCCCCAGGGGCAATCCTCAGTACTCAAGACCTGTGTAGGCTTTCCTGGGACTGGATCCCTAGCTCGCTCCGCAGGCTCTCGTCACACCGGATCCCCTCAGCTCAACTCAACACTCTCTGGATTCTCAGGCGACACCCCGAGACATCCGCTTCCTCAGACAGGAGGAGAGAGCCGTACTCTTCCTCCTGGGACCCTGCTCCTGCCAAAGACATCCTGTCATGCACTTCCCCCAAACGTATGCCCACTCCCAGAATCCTTTGAAGCCTAATCTGCCTTCTGGGGTAGTTACAAGCTTGGATGTGTCCCCTGATTGGGCTTCCCACACTGCCTTATGAGAAGCCTCTCATAGGAGCCAGTGTACATGCCCCCTTTCAATGTAGTGACCAGCGTACATGCCCCCTTTCAATGTAATGACAAGCGTACATGCCCCCTTCAATGCAGTGACCAGCGTACATGCCCTCTTTCAATGTAGTGACCAGCATACATGCCTCCTTTCAATGCAGAGACCAGCGTGCGTGCCCCCTTCAATGCAGTGTGCCCCCTCCCAGACCAGTGCACTTACTTGGAGCAGCCGCGGCGGCGCCTTCTCCTCAGTGTCCCGGCGGCCGGCTTCTCTTCAATCCCCAGGCGGCGCGTCTCCTCGAGTCCTCCCGCTCCCGCCTCCTCCTCGGCCAATGGCATGGGGTTTGCCTTGCGGCCAATCTGGAAGCGCGTATCGGATGCGCTTCCTGATTGGCCAGGAGGAGGATCCGTGTGACAATAGCGAATGAAAATACTGCTCTGCGCCCCGGGTCCACCCTTTGCATCGCCCTATTAGAGCCTCTGGCTCTAATCAGGTGATGCCAAAAAAAAAAAGCCCCATTGAACTCCATGCGTCCGGCGCCCCTGCATGCAGATTAGGGGCCTGGACGCATGGATAGGGGGCGTGGCGCCCCTGCGCCCCCAACGCACCGGCCGCCACTGGTCTCTTTAACAGATTTTCTTTAAATTGATTTATAGAGGAAGCAACAAAACACCCTGACAGGTGAAATAGTTAATATTTTACATTAATGACCCTTTGTATTACAATTTTATTATGAATTGGCTCAGAGAACGCCTTTACATCGAGACCAGTGAACACCAGTTCCTGTTATCAGTTAAGCCAGCCGTGGATGGATCGAAAGTCAGCCGGTTCAGCAGGGCTCAGGTGTATTTCAATCTATCTATGGGCAGGCTGATTGTACAGAAGTCGAGCTCTTTATTGACTTCTGCACATCCAGCCTGTTGGAAAATGTTCACTTGATCAGTGCTGATGAGTGTATTCTGGCAGCAGGGAACTCTCCAGATGGAGGTGTGAATGAGAGAATCTAATCATTTTCTTTTGTTCAACCCACTGGTTGAACGAAAGAAAATGAATCATGTATAGCCTGCCCAAGTATTCTGCAGGTGTTGTATTTTTAACTCCTAGGTGTGGATGACTCAGAGCAAGAAATCCCCGATGACGCATGCCTTTATTTATCAGTTTGAATATTCACATTGAACCATGAAGACATAGAAATGCCACGTTGAGGTGCCTTAAGAGGCAGCTACTCTAAGAAAAAAATGTGTGGTTTCCTGGTGCGCCGATGTGATGTATGTACCATCTACATCAAAGAGCTTGAACAGATATTTTTAAAGTTAACCTGAACTAGAATTTAATATTTCAAAAGTAAATGGTCTGTCTTAGACCAGACACTGACAATTGCCCCTACATGAGGCAAAGACCAGAAGTGGGACTTTAAATATACATCAAAAAGAATTTCAGTGTGCTTCAAAATATACATATAATACTATATTTTATTATCTTATCAAAAAGAAAGAATATTATTCATCATATGAAATTCCAACTCTCATAATTGTTATACAACGTTTGAGATTGACTCGTTTCATGATCAAAAATCGCTTCTTTAGGATCTGCGCTAAAATAAAGGTTTGTTCAAATCCAGTCTGGGAGTACAGTAATATCTTAATCACAACCAGAAGTACTCCAGGGCACCCTCTTTTGCTTTTTTTTTTTTTTTGATAAATTAGAGGAGGGCTAGCACTAATAGGTAATGGGGACAAATTGACAATTGTTTTCAACTGTGGTGACAAGACAAATTGAAGGCAAAAGATGAAAAGTGTTTCTTGTATCCCATCTGAACAAACCCTCTTGATCATTTGTGTTCTCTAACATGCATATTTAATTTCTCCCTCTCTGCTTGAACCTTCCCCTCCCCCCAAAACATGTACTGGTCACCCTATACTTAAAAAGCCCCCCATCAGGGGATTAGACAGGTATGGTATATGCATAGCTACATTGGTCCAAGTTGGACCAATGTAACTTTGTATGAAATATCCACACCTGAAATTCTCTAAAACTGAACTCCCCATGATAAATGGGGGCCGTGGCAATACTTTACCCTCACGGATGCCTACCTACAGGAAATTTTGCATCCTGGCTGAGTGACGGGGGGACTCGGGGGTCAGGTTCGGGGAGCCACTCCACACCTTTTCCTGCCTCTTCCACCCCTCTCCCTTTTTACCTTGCATTTCCCTCCCTCTTTCTTTCTTTCATTCATACCCTGTTCATTATTACAATAATATCCTTTTTAAATTCCATACACAAAATTTATGATCACCCTGCTCCTAACTTCACAACATGTATTGACCAATACCTCTCTTCTAAAAATGTACTTACCTCTTATTGTAAAGGGGTCCATCCGCCAGATGACACGTCTGTCGCCGACCAATTTATTATTTCCTCAGTTGGTTGTCAATTGCAATGTTTAATGACCTTGTAAATGGCATCTCTGAGAGATGAACACTGTCAAACTTTATGCTTCTTATGCAGTTATATTGTTTGTTTTTGCTAAATCTCAAATGTTTGTGGTCAACTTGATATGTGTAACGCTCCTGCGTTTTTGAAACAAGATGGATTTGCAGCTGCAGAAATCTCCACTCAGCAGTCATGTAGAGATGTGTTGAAATACCAATTCCAACTCCCAAGACTCATCACTGTGGCCTGCCTGATTCAGCATACAAATATACACACTCAATAAGATGTTCCTGGAGTGATAGATGTATATAGCAGTATAGTGGTGATGTGCTGAAGGGACAGGTATGAACAGTGACAGTAGATGGCAAGCACTTGAGAGAAATGTTCAGGAGAGTATAGATGGTAACAGGTAGGATGCAGATAGGTTAGCAATCATGTATGGTAGTAGGTGGTAGGATAGCAGATGACATACAGGAGAGACTAACCCAGTGCAAGGATAGATGTTAGTAGACTCAAGAGCTAGCAATCTAAATAACAGTGCAGATGATAGGTTTAGTATTGCATAGAGAGTGACAGTCTTTAGTGAGCAATAGATATAGTGTAAGTAGGTTTTATGGAGGTTTCCCCTGCGGGGTACTTATCACTAGAGAGTAGGTTAGTAGCGGGGTCCGGTAATGAAAAGTGATCCAATAGCGGGATACAGGGATCAGGAGCGAGGTTCCGGTCTGTTCAAGGCAAAGGAAAGCAACTGGAGGTTCCGACAGCGAGACACACTAGCAGGCATGTGGACAGCCAAGCAGGTTGAGTGAAGGGTAGAAGCAGCAAGCCGAGAGTGATCGGGTAGCGAGATACAAGATCAGATATGACACAAGTTCAGGTAGCGAGATACAGGAGCGTGTGACATCTAGTATGCTGCTTCACTGATGGCAGGATCGAACCAACCATGCGGTTGAACGATAAAGATATATGCGTACCACCTAAAGGGAAAGGTGGGACGCTTTGAAAAGTAAGTAGTAAATAAGGGAAAATGTGGAAAAAAGTGCAGCGCTAATAAATACTAGCAATATAAACGTGTATATATATAAACCAAGAAAGGTAAATACAAATAAATAGCAAAATGAATAAAAGTGAACATCAAATCAACAGTCCCATATGTGAAGTGAAAAAAACAGTCCACAACGGTGATAATTGAAGTGCTCACTGGATCCCAACACCAACAAGATATAGAGATATATTGTGCTCACCAGAACGATAGGACTCAAAATGCCATATAGCATATGAGTCAAATCAGCTTGTTGTACAATGGATGGATAATCCGAAAGGGATGACTGAGGTCACTGATGTTGAGGTGAAGAGGTAATAGCAGATATGAACCGTCACACCAGAGAGGCTCTCACTCCGTCAGATGGCCAGAAAGGAACCAAAAAACAAGGGAGCACAAAATAGTGTAACACTGCTAAAATTTTAATTAAATAAAAATACACCAAATTGCACTTACAAACATCTCGTGGTAAAGAGCGTATACAGATGCAAAGGTAGGCTGTCAGCAGCGTGGCCTTGACGCGTTTCAGCATAAATGCTTTTTTCAAAAGATAGTGCCAGCCAAACACCCACAAAAGCCACTTATTTATAATCTAAGTAGTAATAAGTCACCCAATGAGAAGATGCCTACTGTGCAGACACACCAAGCCCAAAATGGCGTCGGCTTGCACTCCAAGCCTCGTTTTCATCCATAGCCACATTGAAAACGAGGCTTGGAGTGCAAGCCGACGCCATTTTGGGCTTGGTGTGTCTGCACAGTAGGCATCTTCTCATTGGGTGACTTATTACTACTTAGATTATAAATAAGTGGCTTTTGTGGGTGTTTGGCTGGCACTATCTTTTGAAAAAAGCATTTATGCTGAAACGCGTCAAGGCCACGCTGCTGACAGCCTACCTTTGCATCTGTATACGCTCTTTACCACGAGATGTTTGTAAGTGCAATTTGGTGTATTTTTATTTAATTAAAATTTTAGCAGTGTTACACTATTTTGTGCTCCCTTGTTTTTTGGTTCCTTTCTGGCCATCTGACGGAGTGAGAGCCTCTCTGGTGTGACGGTTCATATCTGCTATTACCTCTTCACCTCAACATCAGTGACCTCAGTCATCCCTTTCGGATTATCCATCCATTGTACAACAAGCTGATTTGACTCATATGCTATATGGCATTTTGAGTCCTATCGTTCTGGTGAGCACAATATATCTCTATATCTTGTTGGTGTTGGGATCCAGTGAGCACTTCAATTATCACCGTTGTGGACTGTTTTTTTCACTTCACATATGGGACTGTTGATTTGATGTTCACTTTTATTCATTTTGCTATTTATTTGTATTTACCTTTCTTGGTTTATATATATACACGTTTATATTGCTAGTATTTATTAGCGCTGCACTTTTTTCCACATTTTGCTATTCACAATTTTCTTGTCAGTTGTTTGGTGTAGCAGCTTTTTTATGGTTAGCGCAATATTTTTTGCTTTTCACTTTTTAGTAGTAAATAAGGGTACTAGAGGTACCAGAATCTTACAATATGTTTTCTTTAACATTGTGTGTTCTGTACCTTGTCATCCCATGTTTTGCCATTTCCCCTGTTTGTATCGCAACCTTTGACGAAATAAAGGAATTATAAAAAAAAAACTGAACTTCAAGCACATAGCTAAATGCACAGATGAAATACACATAAGGAAGCCAAGACTCCTCTTCTTCCTGGTTCTCCTCTTTTCTATCATAGCATTCCTTCAGTGTTGCCTACAACTCTGTCTCCTCCTTTCCACTTCTTCTTTCTGTAGGGGTCCCCCAAGGTTATGTCCTTGAACCCCTTCTCTCCTCCATCTACACCTCCTCCCTTGGTCACTTAATAAATTCCCATAGCTTCCAATATCATCTCTATGCTGATGATACCCAAATCTATCCCTTTACTCCCCAGCTCACCCCTTCAGTTTCCTCTAGCATTACTAACTTCTTAACTGACATATCAGTATGAATGTCACACCATTCCTCAAACTCAGTCTTTAGAATATTGAGCTCATAATATTCCCTCCCACCCGTGCCCCCTCCCCTGACTTCGTCATCAAGATCAATAATACAACTATCAGTCCCTCCCCTCATTCCAGTGTGCTAGGTCTAATCCTGGACTCTGACCTGTCCTTTTAGCCCCAAATCCAATCACAGTCCAAATCATGTAGACTTTACCTGCATAACTTCTCCAGAAAAGGTCCTCTTTTTAACCACTAAACAACTTATTCACTTCCTTGTTATCTCTCACCTTGACTATTGTAACTCCCTCCTCATAGGCCTACCTCTTTGCAGGCTATCCTCTCTTCAGTCTATCATGAATGCTGCTGCCAGACTCATCCATCTTACCAACTGTTTGTCTGCAAACTCTCTCTGCCAAGCCCTCCACTGGCTTTTGATTGCTCAACTAATAACATTCAAAATATTAACAATGACATACAAAGCCATTTACAACTCTGTCCCAAACTACATCACCAATCTTGTCTCAATATATCACCCAAACCATCCTCCCAAGACCTCCTGGTCACTAGCTCCCTTGTCTCCTCCTCTCATGCTTGCCTCCAGGACTTCTCTAGAGTTTCTTCCATCCTCTGGAACTCTCTACCCCAATCTGTCTTGCTATCTCCTACTCTGTCCACTCACAGGCGATCCCTGAAAACTCATCTCTTCAGGGAAGCCTATCCAGCCTTCAGCTAACATCTGAATATTTTAATTCTTCCATCAGTTATTTCCTCAAAGTTATTACTTTTTTCCCCATTTGCCCCTCCCTATTAGACTGTAAGCTTTTAGGAGCAGGGTCCACTCCTAACCTTTTTATATTGAATTGTATTGTTGCTGTACTGTCTCCCTTATATTGTAAAGTGCTGCACAAACTGTTAGCATTATATAAATCCTGAATAATAATCATAAATTATACCAGGTTGAACGTAAAAATATAGTTTGCATTTGCCATCCGAACTTCCTGTCTCCAGCTCTGTTTTGAAATTGGAATGTTCGATGGGGAGGGCCTCAAATACGAGGCTTAAATTGGTAGATAACTTTAACACAAGTACAGTGGTTTCCTTAATTTCACACCCAAAGCAAATAGTCAGACTTTACCTAACTGAAAAAATATTATTTAACAGAGACCGATAATACAAGGCATAAAACAAGAAATTGAATTTGAAAAATGTCAGGAATTCAGAGAACACAAATGTCGAGAGATTAAAAAAAGGACAAGAATTTTCCACTGTCTCTAAATTACTTTCTGTTTTGTCAGTGAGATCAAAAGAACAATACTACAATTGCATCCCATGTGTTAGCAAAGAATTTTTATTGTAAACAAAGTGATTGATTAAGATTTAGAGTTGTTGCTCAAAGCAAAACACTTCTTGAATTGTTTTTTTACATCACCTCCAGTCTAGGCATAGGTATCTCCTATAAATTCAAAAATAAACATGGCCAAACTTAACAACTTTCAGTGTTTGGCTGTGGTAGAATGTTGTCCAATGTCTATTCTTTGATTAAAATTAGAATCACGGACAGTATGTATCTCCCCACCCTCCCTCCCCTTTAGTCATAGTCAAGTCAATTGACTCTGTAGCCTTGGGCACAGCAAATCAAATTAGCAAATCTTCCCAACCTTTATGCATAGATATGTTCACGACCTGTGGGTATATGTGTTACCCTAATCCCTTGACAACTTTTGTAAAGAAAGAACCCTCTATTTGGTGGGATTTTATGGTAACCTAATTGATCAGACTAAGAATATCATCCAATAAATATTATGAAATTTTACAAAATGAGTGCTTTTTATTTTTCAAAAAACTACAAAAAGTAATGGATTGTGTGAATCAACATAATATACATGTGAGCATCAAAATATTAATTTTACAAAAATTATTTTTAACAATACATATTGATACATATTGAACTACTGATTTGGAGTGGTGTATACTTCCAACGCGTTTCGATAGCAGTACATATATAGAGATATCTTCATCAGGGATTTAATACTCCACTCCTGAAAAGCATAACAGTAATCAGTACACTTACAAATTTACAAAAATTCATGATTTCAAAACATGCAATGAACGACATGCTCCTAGAAAGGAGCATTTCCCCCCCCCCCCCCCCATATATCTCCCCATCAAGGCACATACCTAGAGTCCAATTCCTCTGGGTCTCCCCTCTGTGCTCCTCTCCACCGTACAGATGCAAGAGCCAAAAATAAACAATTTTCTCAAGAGTCCAACTGATTTATACCTGGAAGTACACATACCACTATGAACTACAGTTTTTAATGTCTTCTATCCTATAGCCTACTTCATGGTCCATGGAGTCTTGTTACTTACCTCCATATAAATCAGAAGCCTTTCAAGTGTCTATATATGTGGCCAGGATGAAGATCAAAGGGAGGACATGCACCGACATCTGGTGTGTAGCCATAAAAAGTGTTCTCTTGGTTTTTATATGTTTCAAACAGTATCTGTATGATCTTTATAAAAATTTCTGTGAGTAAAGAAATGAGTACCGTATTTCCGGCGTATAAGACGACTGGGCGTATAAGACGACCCCCCTAATTTTCAAGGTAAAACATAGGTTTTGGGCTATACTCGCCGTATAAGACTACCCCCCCTTCCGAAGCAAGGCAACACCATTGAAAAACATCAGATTTCTCATAGATCTTCAAGGTACCCCAAGTACTGTAATACATGTAATCTCTCATAATATCTCCAAGGTACCCTAAGTATTAGTATTACCAGTAGATGTTATCTCAAGACGCTGGCTGTGCAGGAATCCTGTACCGGTATACCGTATGTACCGTAGCTTCGGCTACATTCAGTATACCGCGCTGAGCCAATCACAGTGAGCGATGTATTCTATTATTGAATGCAAAGCCTGCTCGGATTGGCAGAGTCAGAGAGGCGGGCTGATGTTACTCCGCCAATCTGAGCAGGATTTGCATTCAATAATAGAATACATCGCTCTCCCTGATTGGCTCAGCGTGGTACACTGTATGTAGCCGAAGCTACGGTACATACAGTATACCGGTACAGGATTTCCACACAGCCAGCGTCTTGAGAGATTACATCTTTCAGTAATACTTATACTTAGGTTACCTTGGAGATATTATACTCGGCGTATAAGACGACCCCCCATTTTTGGGGGATTTTTTTGAGGTTCAAAAGTAGTCTTATACACCAGAAAATACAGTATAAGTATATACCTTTAGGGCCCTTTTACACGGGCTGTCCAATCAGGTCCTCCTGTGAGTTTTTCAGGCGGACCTGATCGGACCCTCCATCCACCCCTATGGAGCGGTGGATGTAAGCACCAATATCTGACCCGATCCTGTCTGCAAAAATCTAGACAGATGGTTGTCCAATTTTGGCGGATCGAATATGATCAGATCAAAACAGATCAGCGGTCTGTTTTTACCCGATTTCCCAATAGAGGAGAGCAGGACTGTGTCCATCTCTGCTCTGCACAGCGGGGATCAGCAGAGCGATCCCCCACTGAGCAAGCGGATCCCATGAAAAAAAGGCACCCGTGTGAAAGGACCTAAATCTGGTCACCAGATACACCAGGAGAATTCAATTTGAAAAAATTAGTTTTTTGGAACATTCATTTGATTTTCCAATAGTTTTGAGGGGTGAATTGACAACCATAGTAAAGGAGAACATTTAATAGAGAAAGATTACATTTTTTTTCTCAAACAAAATTATAACTGTGAGTATTCTTACTTATTGTAATGCACATGTATATCCTGAAATTGAATTGGAGAATTCAAAACATTGGCATGGCTATCAAACATATTTGTTCAGGGTTTTCATACAAAGTTTGTTGAGTCTATAATGAGGCAACTGAATGATATGACAAAGCAACATTCGAACATCATTTTGCTGGTGTATAGCCAGTTTTAGAATATAACTAAAAGAAAAACTATTTTCTTTAGTCTTGGATAGAGTGGAGATGGATTTAAACACCTGTCAGTTTTTATTGTTGTCTGTGCCCCCATTAAGGAGATGCACCCTCTCTATTTGTCCTGTTTACCATTATCATTGAAAGTAAAAAGTGTCCCCAGAAAAGTAATGGAGGGAAAATCTTCTAATGGGGACCTGGTGGTTCTCAAGAGATTCCCTTAATTTGCAGAGATTTCTTTTCACTTTCTGTTCAGATATGGGAAATGAAGTGAAGGAAAATCTCCACAATGGGATGGCAAAAATAAACCTTACAGGGATATAATACTCCCTTACTCTGTCCAAAATAAAAAAAAAAAATGATTTGCCTATAGTTCTATTTTAAGTATTCAGTCAAACTCAATACTACCTAGGAAAGCAGAGTGGATTAGTGGTTATCACTTATGTCTTGCAGCACTGGGGTCCTTGATTGAAATATTGGCTGCGGCAGTCTCTACATGGAGTTGGCATGTTCTCCCTGTGTTTTTGTGGGTAGGGTGATTGGAAGTATAACTCTTTATTGAACAAGAAACAGGCTTTTATACCGTTTTCCCCCACAAGGTTACCGCCCAGGTGGACCTTGTTGAGAACAGGCCCTGAAATTCACAATCCAATGAAAACAGAGTTTTACACTCCCATAATAAGTTTATCTTAAGGCAGACAGAACAAAAGAGGTCATTAACATTTAACAATGAGACGGGTAAACTTTAACACAATACACATTCTATTTCAATACAAAAACAATAGGGATGCCTGTCTGGCATGCAGGGATATGGAATACACATTATCTAGGAGTCAGACTTCATGGCAATTGTCTATAACAGTCTAAGTCTCCCAGTGTAAAAAAGGATTAAATCTTCACATTTCTATATGTAGATATTGCTGACAAATATGACTGTCCCATCTGAAGCAATTCAAACCATTAAGTATCTGCTCCTCACCTCCAGTGACGGTAAATACCGTCACACTGTTTTTTTTAAATTCTCCTGCATTTCACCTTTTAGTAAATAACCCTGAACCCTTTATTGTTTACTTGATTATTACTGTTATATTTCTGGCTTCAGAAAATAAAGAGCCATGTTTTTTATTTTTTCTTCAATCTTTATTGTCATCTTTGCTAGTAATAATGTTTCCGGCATCAACAAAATAGTTGACTGAAAAACATCTTAAAGGGACAGCGTTTGTAAATATTTTTGTTAAATGAGTATAACTCGAATACGTAACTTGTGAATATGTAACCTGTGGGTATCTGGCTCTGAAACTAGCCAGTGCCTCACCAGCCACTGACCTCACCGCATGTCCCTGAATCACACGCAGGGGAGGACTTGACCAGGGGGCAGGAGGCAATTGCCCCCTGGGCCGCTTTAATGTCCTGTAAAAAGGTTGCACTACTTCTGTCACAGACATGCCTAAAGGATCCCTGGTGAAGAGAAGAAAAAGTCTGCCACTGACCTACTGAGTGCAGGATGAAGACAAGTACAGAGCGCTGGCCTCCCTCCCAAGCATGGATGGTGTAAACTGTGTCTGAGCAGAGGCCGGTTTCATGTCCCACTTGAGACTCCCTCCCCTGGCCAGCCTCAACTGAACTGTCCCAGCTCCCCCCAACTGGCCCCTGCTGGTCAGGTTGGAAACCCGGATTCAGTCAATGAGTAGAGAGTACCTGGAGCAGGGCTTTAGCCTGGAATGGGGGTCAGGAGGAGGACAGGAAGAGGGAAAGTGGGAGGGGGGAGGCAGAGTCGCTGCACCAAGGACCTCTGGTTTGTTTTTGTCCCCTGGGCTGAATGTTGCCAGTCTGCCCCTGATCACACGCCTCCCTGATGGCATGGCATGATGCATAAGGCGTCAACTGGGATTGGACGCCTTCTGAGGGGAAACGCGTCGGGTGGAGAAGCCGCGCCGTCACATCTCGTGGTCCGCACTGCAGGCGGCTGCGATCACCTGTATCTGGAACTTTACAAGCAATATTTGTCTTCTTTCATGTAAGTGCCCATTTTAGCTTCAATAAATGTGATTTCTGGGGTAATACACTATTGGCTACTTTTTCTTTCCCATGTGGGGAGTGTTTCATTCAGCGCTGTGAGCATTTACTCTGGGGGATGCAGCACCTACCTATGTGAAAGAGTCCATGTGAAGTCATCTGTGTGGATAGTGTTAAGCCAAGCCCTACAAGTGTCCATCCTTGTGATCCCTTTGTGGAACATACTGTTTCAAGCCCATGGTTACGGCAATTTGGTAAGAAGCAAACTATATTTATTACCACGTGGTGATACACTGAGTGTGGGGACGACACTTTGGTTCGTGTGCCTTTTTTCCAGTGATTGGATGTCGTTTTTTTATATGCTACATGTCGGTGGGAAGTCGGTAAGGAGCCATCGCATTTATGTGTTTGAGTCACGTGGTGCTATATGGGAAGTTGGAATCTGCTGACCTACGTTAGGAGTTATTCCTATCATCAGGAATACATCAACCTTTATGATTTTTGTTTTAGAGTTTTTTTCTCATTGTATTGTATTGGATTTCTTTGTATCTACTGTGTTTATTTATTGTAAAATTATTAAGTACACTAGTTTATTTTTTTCACATCCTTATTTAGTCCAAAACGGTTTGGAATCCTAGATGCTGCCACTTTTATTTCAAGTTAGCGCACCCTATTATATATTTCACATACAGAAGTGTCAATTTACACATCATCACTGACTGTGGAAAATTTTAAATTTCATTTGGAAATCAAAGTCCCAGAGTCTGGAGGAAGAGTGGAGAGGTACAACACTGCTGGTGTTGGTCCACTGTATTTTATCAAGTCCAAAGCCAGGAAATTCTAGAGCACTTCATGCTTCCCTCTGCTGACCAGCTTTATGGAGATGCTGATTTCATTTTCCAGCAGGACTTTGCACCTGCCCACACTGCCAAAACTACCAATACCTCGTGTAATGATCATGGTATCACTGTGCTTGATTGGCAAAGTCGACTGTTCTAAACCCCATAGAGAATCTGTGGGGTATTGTCAATAGGAAGATGAGAGACACCAGACCCAACAATATAGATGAGCTGAAGGCCGCCATCAAAGCAACCTGGGCTTCCATAACACCTCAGCAGTGCCACAGGCTGATCACCTCCACGCCACACCGCATGAATGCAGTAATTCATGCAAAAAGAGCCCCAACCAAGTACTGAGTGCATACTATACGGTACATGGACATACTTTTTAGTAAGCCAACATTTCTGTATTGGAAATGCTTTTTTTTTTTTTTTTTATTATTGGTCTTATGTAATATTCTATTTTTCTGAGATACTGAATTTTGGGTTTTCACTAGCTGTAGGCCAAATTCCTCAAAATTAAAAGAAAGAGATGCTTAAAAAATATTACTCTGTATGTAATGCATCTATACACAATATATGAGTTTAACTTTTTATGACCCATACGCCCTCTCCATCTTCTTTGTGGCCTGATTTACAGCATTTGACCAAACATGCAGCATCACAGGAAACCATAAAAACAAAAACCAATAAACCCCTTTATGGGTTTCTCCCATTAAATCAGTATCCTCGGATTAAACACAGACATGTGATCGGGATGCTGCATTTTGTTTGCATAAGTTGCTATGTCTGGGTTGCCTTGGTAATACTTTGCGATGGAAAACAATTTCTGGCAATAATAAGACTCAAAGGCTCTGCAATTTTGAAAAGGTTTACTCATGCTCTACTTTAAGTGGATTAGTAACTTTTTCAAGTCTGCCTGAATAAATGCCTGACATGTCATGATATAGAGCAACATAATAATTTTAAAAAATCCACGTTATTATTAAAAATCAGTCCTTGAGCTCCAGTCCAGTGACATTGCCTAGCCTGGTATGTAGTAGTCAGTCTGCTGCAGGCAAGAGGAAGCATTTCCACAGTCTCCTCTCCCTATTAATCAGACTGCAACATTGAAACTTTTGTAGCAAGTCTAACAAGGTGAGAGTCTGCAGCAGGGTCGGATCTGTGTCAAACATTTGTCGACACAAACAAATTACACGGGCAATAGGATTTATATGCCTGTGTCATCTCAAAACAGGCTGCATATTCTGATGCAGAAAATCTCCATTCATTCCTATGGAGACACCAATTACTATGCATACCAACAGTTGAGTGCATGGTCCTGATTCCCAAATTTTTTACTACAGAGACAATCTGTTGCCTTCTGTGTGGAACAGACTTTAAACATATTGGACTAGGTGGGACTTTAGATGAGACCCAAGCTGGTGTTGCCCGGTGTCTCCATCCCTATAACAAAACACAAAATGAGGTTGAAGGATTGTAAGAGGAGCATGAAAGTCAGCCAGCCCCCAGTTTGATGTACTCACCTTCCAGTCTGTCACCAACCAAATAAGACCTGTCTCTTGGTACAAAGAACAGGGGTTTAGTTGACACACATTTGCAAACGCATGTGAAAGCTGCAGAGCCACG
This sequence comes from Pelophylax lessonae, assembly GCF_965119305.1. Lineage (NCBI taxonomy): Eukaryota > Metazoa > Chordata > Amphibia > Anura > Ranidae > Pelophylax > Pelophylax lessonae. The sequence goes on along the minus strand of NC_138772.1, from coordinate 488,991,339 downwards.
TCACGGCACCCTGTTTAAATCTGCAGTCCTACACTCTTAATTTAGTGTCCTCACACTGGAGGCACATGGCCGCTAATGGGTGGATGGGGAACAGGTGAGAGGGAGACAGCCCAACCTCCCCCAACCCATCCCCATGCACGACTGGCTGTTGTCTCAAAAAGTTCAAATAATTAGGTTATAATATAACCATGGTGCAAACTGGAGAAGACCAGCTGAAAAGCATTACACCTCCATCCCCTTGGTGGATGCAGTATATAGATAGGAAGGGATTTTATATATGGGGCATGGCCTGTAAAGCACACTGCCTTTGAAATCCCTTATTTCCTAATACATCAAACTGGGGGCTGGCTGACTTTCATGCTCCTCTTACAATCCTTCAACCTCATTTTGTGTTGTGTGGAACAGACAGCGAGGATTTGCAGTGGGTGTGCTTGGGAATACCTATCCCACATAACAAAAAAAGGAACCTAAAGGGGTTCTCATAACACCAGGCAAATGACCGAAAGGGGCAGAGGAGACTCATGCACTATGGCTCCTTTCACATATGCGAAGGTGTCTACCGCCCTCCTGGAAAGTGATCCATTGTAGGTTTGCTGTCAGAAGATGGTGAAAGGAGGTGTGCAAGTGCTATCACCTCCTGATGTTTGTTTTATTTTATGCCAAATGCCAATTTTGTATTGTGGGACTGCGTCACTAAAGTGAGCCAAGTGTTTGTGTGGCACCATTCACTTACATGGAAGAGTTTGACAGGTGGTGCTGCCTGTCAGACCTGATATGTAGCATTCAAATTGCGCAGCACAATACAAAGTAGGGATCGACCGATATATCGGGGGCCGATATGCACTTTCCCCGATATATCGGAATCGGCCCCTGAGGTTACCAATATTGCCGATATTTTGGGAAAGTGCTGTACCGGAATGATGCCTGCAGCTAGAGGCATCACTCCAGTACCGGCATCCATAGCCAATGGTCGGCTGTCTTGTAATGACAACCCATGCAGCTGAAAAGCCGCTCGGCTGTCATTACAAGGAGCGTGAGGGGACGTCCCCCCCCCATCGCTTTCCGCGGCTCACCCGGGTCTCCTGTCCCACCGGGAGACCCAGGCAACCAGCCTGCACGGCCGCCGAAGAGAAGACCCGATTAAAGCCGCATTCGACTCTGATCAGGTCTCCATGCAAGAACCCGGAAGTGATGTCATGACATCACTTCCGGGTACTCTGCACCAAATTGAAAAAAATTACAGCTTTCAAAACAGCCAAACTTGGCGTTTTGAATGCTTTTAATTGCAGAGGAGGGGTTTGGGGTCTTTTAGACCCCCAGATCCCTCCACAAGAGTACCTGTCAAAAATAAAAAAATGAAACAAATTTTTTTTTAATGTACGAAAATATCGGCCAATATCGGCCGATACCGATATGCGATGACCAAAATATCGGTATCGGCAATAAAAAAACGATATCGGTCGATCACTAATACAAAGCACCGTGGCCACAACAATGGATACTCATCTGAGCTGCACCATGTCTGATTGTGGGTAAGCAGCCGGGGAACAAGGGCAGAAAAAACAGAACTGCCTGTTTTTACTATCCACCCCCTGAAATCCTAAGTGAGCCAACTGTGCTCCCGGTTCTTCATTGTCCATTCTAATAAGTGAAATGTACCTTTATTAAGGAGGTTTTAAAAAAAAGCTGAAATATAATATGCTGAGATTCTGCCAGAACCGTGTGCTGTGCAGCCAGAAGATTAGAAAGTTATGTCTTGGCATCAGTAACATGACCTCTGCCACTAAGCCTTATGCAGGACACCCACATACAAACAGCTTCATTGTCTGACACATCTACTGAACAAAAGACCATACAGATATAAACTGATTCATATTTTATTAGTTCTGCTTTAGAACTACAACACTAGCTAGTTCCTTTATATATGGGGGTGCTGCACCCACTGTACTATCTTGATACACAAAAAGCAAAACATATACCCTCCCACCTTTTAGGGTGGTAGTCCCTCTAAAGCTGGCCATATACTATAAAATCTGATTGAACAATCTCTGTCCAATCTCGATTAGCTTTACCAAAATTGTGTAAAATGAGGACAACCTTAACAAACCATGCATAAATATCAAATCAGGCTGGCCATTGCACTACATACAGTAGTTTATGGTAGAGCTAAAGGTTTGTATAGATCAGGGATTTTCAAACATTCTAAATAGGGATGGGCTCCATGTTAAGTTCGACTCGAACCTCAGCTGTTTGTGTGTTCGCAGAACAAATGGGACACTCGGCAGGAAGTTCGCCTGCTGATGAGCGCTGTTGCAGTGCATTGATTGCTGATAATTATCCAAAGCATGCACCTGACCTGTATGCTTTGGCAAATCACAGCACAATGTCCTGTCAGAGCCATGATTGGCCAAAGGCAGGGTTCCTTTAGCCAATCATGGCTCAGGGACAAAGTCCACACCCCACACTAAGGCTGCTGCTTACATGGCAGCCATGTATGGTGTGTGATAATAGAGGTTAGGCAGATAGTGGATAGTGTGTTGTGTTAGTTTAGTGCAGACAGTGTAGTGTACAGGCCTACTCCACTTTTGAATGTATAGATATGTTGTAGCCCTGGGTCCCCTCTCGGTGCTCCCCAAGTTTTGTTTCCCTGTCCCATATAGTTTGGGAGCAGTGCCATGGCAAGCTGACCAATATTTCCTATAGTCTATAGACACCCATGTTAAGGATGGGGAGCTGTGCTATGCCAAGCTGACCAATATTTCCTATAGATGCCAATGTTAAAGACAGGGAGCAGTGCCACGCCAAACTGTCCAAGATTTCCCATAAATGCCAATGTTAAAGACCGGAAGCTGTGCCATGTCAAGCTGACCAATATTTCCCATAGATGCCGATGAGCACTGAAAGAAGAAAATTGGTTTGGGTAGGAAGGGGGTAAAAGTGCCTTGTATTGAAGTGTTTAGGGGAACCCTATGACAGACATTAAAAAAAAAATGGCATCGGTCCCCCCCAATATCTGTACCAGGCCCTATGGGTCTGGTGCAGATTTTAAGGGGAACTCCACGCTAAGATTAAGAAAAAAGAAAAAAAAAACAACATGAGGCCCCCCCCCCAAAATCCATAACAGACCCTTTTTTTGAGCATGCAGCCTGGCAGGTCAGTAAAGGGGGGGAGCGAGAGCCCCCCCTCCTGAACCATACCAGGCCGCTTGCCCTTAACATGGGAAGGGTGCTTTCCCCCAAAGCACCTCGTCCCTATGTTGATGGGGACAAGGGCCTTTTCCTGACAACCCTGGGGGGCACCCCAAAGCCCCGCCCTCTTGAGGGCAAGTGGCCTTATATGGTTCAGGAGGAGGGGGGCTGCTCACTCGTCCCCCCCCCCCCCCCCGTCCTGGCCTGCAAGGCTGCATGCTCGGATAAGGGTCTGGTAAGGATTTTGGGGGGGACGTTTTTTTCTTTTTTTTTTCTGTACTGCTGGGAGCCGACAGAACATTACGGCCACGAGCAAGTTTAAATTACATTTTTTCCTGTAGAAATGTCAATATTGCTGCAGCAGGCTCCATACCTCGTACAGATGCACCACTTTACAGGCACATTAGGGGACCCCCGGGCACGATATTTAAAATAATTTTTCATTTTTATTGTTTCACTTTAAGCATCATTAAAATCACTGCTCCTGTAAAAACAATTGTTTTAAAAACATTTATTTTCATTGATGCATGTCCCCCAGGGCAGCACCCGGGTCCCCATACACTTTTTATGGCAAAAAAAATTGCATATAAGCCTTTAAAATTAGGACTTTTGATTTTTCATGTTCGTGTTCCATAGACTATAATAGAGTTTGCATGTTCGCTAGAACATTTTCCCTTTTTGAGATGTTCTGGTGTGAACTGAACAGGTGGTGTTCGGCCCATCACTAATTCTAAACAAAGGGCCAATTTACTGTCCTTCAGACTTTTCGGTGGCTGGACAGTGGTGTCAGTGGGAAGAATAGTGCCTAATCATTGTTAGTGGGAGGAATAGTACCCCATCATTGGTGTCAGAGGGAGGAATAGTGCCCCATCATTGGTAATGCAGATTTATGTAATAAAAAAAGTTTTTACATTTTAATTCTACAAAAAATGGTTAAAAAACACATATCCATACACATATAACAAGCAATGCTTGCGGTAACATTTGAATTACGTAGGTATTGCTGGTGGTATAGTATCCACAGGTGAAACCTGGGGAGATAGGGCATAATTAATTCTTCTTTAGCAAAACATGTAGAGAATTGGTTGTACATCAAGAATTAATTACATAAATCTGCATTATTTTCTGGGTATCAGCATAGTCCATTTTGCTCATGCTGGGGGTCTAGTGGGGTTAACTCCTGGCTATACCAATATTGCTATCAAAAGGATGATGGTAACCCTTTACCCTGTAAAGACCTAAATAATTTGAGGCATACATTTACTTCTCCCCATCTTTGGTGTCAGTGGGAGGAATATAAACTCATCATTGGGGTCAGTGGGAGGAACAGTAACCCATCATTGGTGTCAGCGGGAGGAACAATGCCCCATTGTTGGTATCAGTGGGAAGAATAGTGCCTCTTTGTTGGCTTCAGTGGGAAGCATAGTCCCCCTTGTTGGTGTCAGTGGGATGAATAGTGCCCCATCGTCAGTGGGAAGAATAGTGCCCAATCATTAGTAGTGCAAGAAATAGTAACCCATTATTGGTGTCAGTAGGAAGAATAGTTCCCCATCATTGGTGTCAGTGGGAGGAATAATGCACAATTGATAAGGATAATGGGAGGAATAATGCCCAGTCGTTGGTTATAGTGGAAAGAATAGTACCTCATTATTGGTTTCAGTAGGAAGACTAGTGCCCCACCGTTGATGTCAGTGGGAAGAATAGTGACGTGTATCAGTGATAGGAACAGTGCCCCAAGGGCTGGATAAACCCAAGCATCCGCCCCCCGGACCACAGTTTGGAGACCTATGGTATAGATTGTATAGTGCAGGGGTCACCAATCTTTCTAACCAAAGGGCCAGTTTAATGTCTTTCAGACTTTTAGAGGGCTAGTCTGTGGCAAATGGAAGTAAACAATGCCTCAAAAACTCCTCAGCACCTATGGTCAGTAGGTGGAATAGGGGCCCATCGTTGTTGTCAGTGGAAGGAACAGTGCCTCATTATTGGTGCCAGTGAAACAAACAGTGCCGAATCATTGGTGTCAGTGGAAGGAAAAGTGTCTTATAATTTGTGTCAGTGTAAGAATTAGTGGCCCATCATTGGCGTCAGTGGAAGGAACAGTGCCCCTGTTGGAATACAGAGTTTTGCAGTTAAAGCGGAGTTCCGGGCACAAAAACAATATTTTTTTTTTGTGCCCCTCCGCTAGGTAGACCTCACCTGAAAAGGAATTGGTTAGTTATTTTTTTTTTTTGTTTACTTACCTTGTAATTGAAGATCGAAGATACTCACCTCAGAGTACTTCCTGCCTCGGAGCCGCGGCTCACCCCGTCACTTCCTGTCTCGCTATGATTCCTGGGAGCTGAATGTCACAGCTCCCAGGAATCAATGCGACGGCACCGGCCCAGCTCGTCATTTCCGGGCGACGCCGCATTCCCCTGCTAAACAGCTTCTGGGCATGCCCAGAAGCTGTGGAGGAATGCGGCGCCGCACCGGAAGTGACGAGAGGGGCCGGTGCAGGCGCATTCTGGGACAAGAAGACGCGGAAGAAGACACAGAAGAGGACTGCGCCGGCTTCAGCTGCCCACAAGAGAGATGGAAACGCTGTGGAAGAAATTTTATAAGTAAGTATTTCTTCTAAAAGGTAAGTGCGAACCGGGACAGATCAGAGGCTAGCCATTGTGGAATGTGCTAGCCCTGACTGTCCCGGGGGTATGTTTAGTAAAAAATGACTTCTGTGCCCGAAACTCCGCTTTAAGCAGCAAAGTCATTGTGGACTGTGCACTGTCTGTCCTGTAGGGCTATATACAGAATTTCTAACAGGTTATGAGCTCAGACAGAGGGGTAAGTCTGTGGCAAATGGAAGTAAACAATGCCTCAAAAATTCCTTAGCAACTGTGGTCAGTAGGCAGAATAGGGACCTATTGTTGTTATCAGTGGAAGGAATAGTGTTTTATCATCGGTGCCAGTGGAAGAATTAGTGCCACATCATTGGTGTCAGTGGAAGGAATAGTGCCCCTGTTAGAATACAGATTTTTACGGTTAAGCAGCAAAGCCCATGTGGTCTGTGTACTGTCTGTCTGTTCTGTAGAGCTATATACAGAATTTCTAACAGGTTATGAGTAGTGTTGAGCGAACACGGACTGTATTATTCGTGTTCGTACCGAATAATTGGATTTTTTGTACCCGAACACGGACACGGACACTTTACTGTATGTTCGGGTAAAAATCCGTGTTCGGTCGTTTTATTTCCGGGTTTTGCATGCTTTGGCGCTCTTTTCATGGCGGGCTTTCAACAGCCAATCAACAATCGTTTAACTGGTGTGCCTTAAGCCATCCCAGCCATGCCTGCAAATGTCTCAGTAGCTGTGATTGGCCGTCTGAAGCATGTGACCAAGTCTTTATAAGTTCGAGGCAGCCGCAGCGGCGTCATTATGCTGCTTAGATTCAGGGACAGAGCACACATCAACGTGCTGGCTGCTGATTAGGGAAAGATAGGCAGGAAAAAACCATTTGTGTCCGGATAGAATTGAGGGACAGGTCGGAGTGTTTAGGCAGGGCGAGTTGTAGGCATTTTAGGGATAGAGTCTGCTGAATTATAGGGTCAGTGTCTTCTACAAACTACAATCGATATTGCTGTGTGGGGGGTGGGGTCTGCACTCAATCCTGATCTACGATCTCTTCTCAATCCTGTTAGGGACAGAGTCTGCTGAATTTTAGGGAAACTGTGTTCTACAAACTACAATCGATATTGCTGTGTGGTGTGGGATTGGAGATAGGCAGGTGTCAGTGATCCACATCCATTTTTCTGTGTGTGAGCTGCAGTGAACACAATCTTTTTGGGCTGCAGTGAACACAATCTTTTTGGGCTGCAGTGAACACAATCTTTTTGGGCTGCAGTGAACACAATCTTTTTGGGCTGCAGTGAACACAATCTTTTTGGGGTGCAGTGAACAAAATCTTTTTGGGGTGCAGTGAACACAATCCTTTTTGGTGTGCAGTGAACACAATCTTTGTGGGGTGCAGTGAACAAAATCCTTTGTGGGGTGCAGTGAACACAATCTTTTTGGGGTGCAGTGAACAAAATCCTTTTTGGGGTGCAGTGAACAACATCCTTTTTGGGGTGCAGTGAACACAATCTTTTTGGGGTGCAGTGAACAAAATCCTTTGTGGGGTGCAGTGAACACAATCTTTTTGGGGTGCAGTGAACACAATCTTTTTGGGGTGGAGTGAACAACATCCTTTTTGGGGTGCAGTGAACAAAATCCTTTTTGGGGTGCAGTGAACAAAATCATTTTTGGGGTGCAGTGAACACAATCTTTTTGGGGTGCAGTGAACACAATCTTTGTGGGGTGCAGTGAACACAATCTTTTTGGGGTGGAGTGAACAACATCCTTTTTGGGGTGCAGTGAACAACATCCTTTTTGGGGTGCAGTGAACACAATCTTTTTGGGGTGCAGTGAACACAATCTTTGTGGGGTACAGTGAACAGAATCTTTGTGGGGTGCAGTGAACACAATCTTTGGGGGGTACAGTGAACACAATCTTTGTGAGGTGCAGTGAACACAATCTTTGTGGGGTGCAGTGAACACAATCATTGTGGGGTGCAGTGAACTCAATCTTTGTGGGGTACAGTGAACACAATCTCATACTTCTGAAGGTTTGAGGGTGCTGCCTGTTCCATACTCCCCCTACTCCTCATCTAGCCTTTTAGGGGTACAAACAATAGTAATTGGGGCCTAGTGTGGTTGTGTACGTGTGATATACATACACTTTTTTGGGATCATATTTTCTATTCCGCTATTTAATCAAAAACCTTTGGGGATCAGTTAAATTGGGGGATAGTCTGTGTTGGTACGTGTGAGAGAGATCCACCTTTCCAAGTTGTTGGGGTTCATCTCATACTTCTGAAGGTTTGAGGGTGCTGCCTGTTCCATACTCCCCCTACTCCTAGCCTTTTAAGGGTACAAACAATAGTAATTGGGGCCTAGTGTGGTTGTGTACGTGTGATATACATACACTTTTTTGGGATCATATTTTCTATTCCGCTATTTAATCAAAAACCTTTGGGGATCAGTTAAATTGGGGGATAGTCTGTGTTGGTACGTGTGAGAGAGATCCACCTTTCCAAGTTGTTGGGGTTCATCTCATACTTCTGAAGGTTTGAGGGTGCTGCCTGTTCCATACTCCCCCTACTCCTAGCCTTTTAGGGGTACAAACAATAGTAATTGGGGCCTAGTGTGGTTGTGTACGTGTGATATACATACACTTTTTTGGGATCATATTTTCTATTCCGCTATTTAATCAAAAACCTTTGGGGATCAGTTAAATTGGGGGATAGTCTGTGTTGGTACGTGTGAGAGAGATCCACCTTTCCAAGTTGTTGGGGTTCATCTCATACTTCTGAAGGTTTGAGGGTGCTGCCTGTTCCATACTCCCCCTACTCCTAGCCTTTTAGGGGTACAAACAATAGTAATTGGGGCCTAGTGTGGTTGTGTACGTGTGATATACATACACTTTTTTGGGATCATATTTTCTATTCCGCTATTTAATCAAAAACCTTTGGGGATCAGTTAAATTGGGGGATAGTCTGTGTTGGTACGTGTGAGAGAGATCCACCTTTCCAAGTTGTTGGGGTTCATCTCATACTTCTGAAGGTTTGAGGGTGCTGCCTGTTCCATACTCCCCCTACTCCTAGCCTTTTAGGGGTACAAACAATAGTAATTGGGGCCTAGTGTGGTTGTGTACGTGTGATATACATACACTTTTTTGGGATCATATTTTCTATTCCGCTATTTAATCAAAAACCTTTGGGGATCAGTTAAATTGGGGGATAGTCTGTGTTGGTACGTGTGAGAGAGATCCACCTTTCCAAGTTGTTGGGGTTCATCTCATACTTCTGAAGGTTTGAGGGTGCTGCCTGTTCCATACTCCCCCTACTCCTAGCCTTTTAGGGGTACAAACAATAGTAATTGGGGCCTAGTGTGGTTGTGTACGTGTGATATACATACACTTTTTTGGGATCATATTTTCTATTCCGCTATTTAATCAAAAACCTTTGGGGATCAGTTAAATTGGGGGATAGTCTGTGTTGGTACGTGTGAGAGAGATCCACCTTTCCAAGTTGTTGGGGTTCATCTCATACTTCTGAAGGTTTGAGGGTGCTGCCTGTTCCATACTCCCCCTACTCCTAGCCTTTTAGGGGTACAAACAATAGTAATTGGGGCCTAGTGTGGTTGTGTACGTGTGATATACATACACTTTTTTGGGATCATATTTTCTATTCCGCTATTTAATCAAAAACCTTTGGGGATCAGTTAAATTGGGGGATAGTCTGTGTTGGTACGTGTGAGAGAGATCCACCTTTCCAAGTTGTTGGGGTTCATCTCATACTTCTGAAGGTTTGAGGGTGCTGCCTGTTCCATACTCCCCCTACTCCTAGCCTTTTAGGGGTACAAACAATAGTAATTGGGGCCTAGTGTGGTTGTGTACGTGTGATATACATACACTTTTTTTGGATCATATTTTCTATTCCGCTATTTAATCAAAAACCTTTGGGGATCAGTTAAATTGGGGGATAGTCTGTGTTGGTACGTGTGAGAGAGATCCACCTTTCCAAGTTGTTGGGGTTCATCTCATACTTCTGAAGGTTTGAGGGTGCTGCCTGTTCCATACCCCCCCTACTCCTCATCTAGCCTTTTAGGGGTACAAACAATAGTAATTGGGGCCTAGTGTGGTTGTGTACGTGCGAGATACATACACTTTTTTTGATCATATTTCCTATTCCGCTATTCAATAAAAACCTTTGAGGATCAATTGAATTGCGGGATAGTCTGTGTCGGTACGTGTGAGAGAGATCCACCTTTCCAAGTTGTTGGGGTTCATCTCATACTTCTGAAGGTTTGAGGGTGCTGCCTGTTCCATACCCCCCCTACTCCTCATCTAGCCTTTTAGGGGTACAAACAATAGTAATTGGGGCCTAGTGTGGTTGTGTACGTGCGAGATACATACACTTTTTTTGATCATATTTCCTATTCCGCTATTCAATAAAAACCTTTGAGGATCAATTGAATTGCGGGATAGTCTGTGTCGGTACGTGTGAGAGAGATCCACCTTTCCAAGTTGTTGGGGTTCATCTCATACTTCTGAAGGTTTGAGGGTGCTGCCTGTTCCATACCCCCCCTACTCCTCATCTAGCCTTTTAGGGGTACAAACAATAGTAATTGGGGCCTAGTGTGGTTGTGTACGTGCGAGATACATACACTTTTTTTGATCATATTTCCTATTCCGCTATTCAATAAAAACCTTTGAGGATCAATTGAATTGCGGGATAGTCTGTGTCGGTACGTGTGAGAGAGATCCACCTTTCCAAGTTGTTGGGGTTCATCTCATACTTCTGAAGGTTTGAGGGTGCTGCCTGTTCCATACTCCCCCTACTCCTCATCTAGCCTTTTAGGGGTACAAACAATAGTAATTGGGGCCTAGTGTGGTTGTGTACGTGTGATATACATACACTTTTTTTGGATCATATTTTCTATTCCGCTATTCAATAAAAACCTTTCTAGGGCAAGATCTTAAATTACAGAAATATGAGGAGACCGTCAAATAAGGGCCGTGGCCTGGGTCGTGGTGCTGCTGGTAGAGCTCCTGTTGCAAGGAGAGGACATGGTCGATCTGTGCCAGCTACACGCACAAGTGAAACACCTTCCTCAAGTGTGAGTAGGCGACAGAACCTGCATCAGTATTTGGTAGGGCATCAAACGCCCCTAGAAGTGATGAGGCCAGAACAAGTTGAGGCGATAGTAGATTGGTTTGCTGCTGACAGTGCCTCCAGTTCCTTCACATTGTCTCCCACCCAGTCTACTGCAGAAAGGTCAGAGTTGGCACCTGCAGCCAATGTCCAACCGTCTTTCACCTCACCCCCTTGCAAATCAGGCCAGCAGTCTGAGCCCCAAGCCATACAGCAGTCTCTTATTCTTTTTGAGGACTCTGTCAGCAGGGTTTCCCAGGGCCATCCACCTAGCCCTGCCCCAGAAGTGGAAGAGATTGAGTGCAGCGATGCCCAACCACTTATTTCTCAAGATGAGTACATGCAAGGATCATCGCAGCACGTCTCCGATGATGACGAAACGCAGGTGCCAACTGCTGCGGCGTTCAGCATTGTGGAGACCGACAAGGAGGGCAGGGGTGAAGACTGGGTGGAAGATGATGTGGAGGACGATGAGGTCCTCGACCCCACATGGAATGAACGTCATGCAGGTGACCTGAGTAGTTTGGAGGAAGAGGCGGTGGTCGCACAGAGCCACCAGCACAGCAGAAGAGGGAGCAGGGTGCAGAAGCGGAGCGGCCGTGCCCTAGACACTACGCCCGCTACTGCCCAACGCAGCAAGGGAACGAGCGCACCAAAGTCAGCTCAAAGGAGTTCTCTAGCGTGGAAGTTCTTTAGAAAATGTGCTGATGACAGGACACGAGTGGTTTGCACCCTGTGCAATCAGAGCTTGAAGCGAGGCATGAACCTTCTCAACCTGAGCACAACCTGCATGATCAGGCATCTAAGTGCAAAGCACGAGCTGCAGTGGAGTACACACCTTCAAAACCAAGAAACGTCTCTGGCTCATCCTGCTTCCTCTTCTGCTGCAGTCTCGGCCGCTCCAGCCACATCTGTAGTGATACCGGCACCTGCCACCCCGCAAACAGACGATCTGTCAGCAACACCACCACCTGGGTCACCAACAACCATCTCCACAATGTCCCGTGGAAGCGTTCAGCTTTCCATCTCCCAAACACTTGAGAGGAAGAGGAAGTACCCCCCTACCCACCCGCGATCCCTGGCCCTGAATGCCAGCATTTCAAAATTATTGGCCTTTGAAATGCTGTCATTCCGTCTGGTGGAGACGCACAGTTTTAAAAACCTTATGTCGGTGGCTGTCCCACAGTACGTCGTGCCCAGCCGCCACTACTTTTCCAGGCAAGCCATCCCTTCCCTGCACAACCAAGTGGGGGAAAATATCAGGTGTGCACTGCGCAACGCCATCTGTGCCAAGGTCCACCTAACTACGGATACGTGGACCAGTAAGCACGGTCAGGGGCGTTATATCTCCCTAACGGCACACTGGGTAAATGCAGTGGCGGATGGGCCTGAGGCGGATAGCAATTTGGCGCATGTCCTTCCACCACCGAGGATTGCAGGGCGCTTCAGTTTGCCTCCTGTTCGTAACTCCTCCTACTCCGCTTCCTCATCCTCTACCGCCTCCTCATCCGGACAGCGTAACACCTTCACCACCAACTTCAGCACGGCCAGGGGTAAACGACAGCAGGCAGTTTTACAACTTGCCTGTTTGGGGGACAAACCACACACCGCGCAGGAGTTGTGGAGGAGCATGGAACAGCAGACAAATGAGTGGTTGCTGCCAGCGAGCCTCAAGCCCGGCCTGGTGGTGTGTGATAACGGGCGAAATCTCATAGCAGCTCTGGGCCTAGCCGGTTTGACGCACATCCCTTGCCTGGCGCATGTGCTGAATTTGGTGGTGCAGAGGTTCCTTAAAAACTACCCCGATATGTCAGAGCTGCTGCAGAAAGTGCGGGCCGTTTGTGCGCACTTTCGGCGTTCTCACCCTGCTGCTGCTCGCCTGGCAGCGCTGCAGCGTAACTTCGGCCTTCCCGCTCACCGCCTCATATGTGACGTGCCCACAAGGTGGAACTCCACCTTGCACATGCTGGAAAGACTGTGCGAGCAGCAGCAGGCCATAGTGGAGTTTCAGCTGCAGCACGCACGCGTGAGTCGCTCTGCGGAACAGCACCACTTCACCACCAATAACTGGGCCTCCATGCGAGACCTGTGTGCCTTGTTGCGCTGTTTTGAGTACTCCACCAACATGGCCAGTGGCAATGACGCCGTTCTCAGCTTAACTATCCCACTTCTATGCCTCCTTGAAAAAACAATTCGGGCGATGATGGAAGAGGATGTGGCACAGGATGAGGAGGAGGAGGAGGATGAAGAGGTAACATTTCCAAGGCTTTCAGGGCAGTCATTCGCAAGGGGCTCCGAGGGTGGGTTCCTGCACACGCAAACGCCAGGGACGCAATTGTCCAGCAGGGGCACAGTTCTGGAGGATGAGGAGGATGAGGAGGAGGAGGAGCTGGAGGAGGAGATGGAACCATGTTCACAGCAGGGTGGCACCCAGGCCAGCTCATGGCCATCACTGGTGCGTGGCTGGGGGGATACAGAGGACACGGACGATACACCTCCCACAGAGGACAGCCTTTCGTCGCCTCTGGGCAGCCTGGCACACATGAGCGATTACATGCTGCAGTGTCTCCACAACGACCGCCGAGTTGCCCACATTCTAACTTGTGCTGATTACTGGGTGGCCACGCTGCTGGATCCCCGTTACAAGGACAACGTACCGTCCTTAATTCACTCACTGGAGCGCGATCGCAAGATGCGCGAGTACAAGCGCACGCTGGTAGACGCCATGCTGCTGGCATTCCCATCTGACAGCGGGGCCACAGTGGAAGCACAAGGCAGAGGAGGAGGAGGAGGAGGTCGCCAACGCAACCAGGGCACCGCCAGCACCTCAGAAGGCAGGGTTAGCATGGCCGAAATGTGGAAAAGCTTTGTCAGCACGCCACAACAAACAGCAGCACCAGCAGCTCAGATGGAACGTCTTAGCAGGAGGCAGCATTTTACCAACATGGTGGAGCAGTATGTGTGCACACGCCTACATGTAGTGAATGACGGGTCTGGCCCCTTCAACTTCTGGGTCTCCAAATTGGGCACATGGCCTGAGCTTGCCCTTTACGCCTTGGAGGTGCTGGCGTGCCCTGCAGCCAGTGTATTATCTGAACGAGTATTTAGCACGGCTGGGGGCGTTATAACAGACAAGCGCAGCCGCCTGTCCAGAGACAATGTGGACAAGCTCACGTTCATTAAAATGAACCAGGCATGGATCCCACGGGACTTTTCCGTACCTTATGCAGAATAGCAATGGATACCGACCTTACCCACCCATTGTTCCATTTTTGCTCTTTCTCACTCTTTTGGGGTGTACCCTCATTTAAAATTTTTGAAAAGAAGCAGTGTTGGCTACCTCGTCCTCCTCCTCAGGGCCAGATTAATGTAGGGGCTATTGGAGCTGCAGCTCCAGGCCCCTACCTTTTATATAGGCCCCGGGTTGGCCATATTCACTGTTACCGCTCTTCTGTCACTTGTAAACACAGAAGTCTGGCTTCTATGCTCGCTTCCCCAGGCAGCACCCTCAGAACCTCCCCACACAGCGTGAAGGCCGGACAAGGAGGGACAGTTGGCGATGCATGGATGTGTTTATGGGCTTCAGAGACAGCATCCCATGTTGAATTAGGCATGCATGGCTGCACCCTTCCTCCTCTGGGTGCATGGCAAGGCACGGCCCTTAAGGCCCTTCAAAATCCTCAGCACCAAGCCCATGATGCTGTTAATCCGGCCCTGGTCCTCCTCCACCGCCGCTTCCACCTACACCGCCCATAGGTGTGCGCAGCCTATTGCATTAAGGTGTGCACCCCAAAGTTGAAATACACATGCATGTGTTTGCCAGCAGGGAGAGTAATGTATCGGGGCCATGTACCTGTAGGCAAGGAGAAATAGAGCAGAGCAGGTCCCAGGGAGATCTTTCCCATCTCCTCACTGGCAATGCTATGTGCCCTAGGTGATTAGGGTGTGCCCAGGCACACCCAGCACACCCTGTGCGCACGCCTATGTCACCGCCACATCCACCACCACCTCAACCTCCCTCCTACTCCATATGGGCCTCGTCCTTCAGAGATGAAGAAGAACATTGTTTTATTTTTCTGTTTTTTTTTTGTTGTTTTAAGTTATTTCCCTATCCACATTTGTTTGCAGAGCACTTGCCATGCTCTTAATTACGTTTTGCTGCCATTTGCAGCACTCTAGCCCTTTCCTTTGGTGTTTTAGAGCCATTTTAGTGCCTTAAAGTTCAGGTCCCCATTGACTTCAATGGGGTTCGGTGTCCGGGAAAAGTTCGGTAAAAGTCCGGGACACGGACCCGGACTTTTTTTTAAAGTTCGGCCGAACCCGTCGAACACGGACATCTAGGTGTTCGCTCAACCCTAGTTATGAGCCCAGGCACAGCCCAAACACCCACCCAGTGAAAAGCTGAGAGCACAGTCATAGCCAGCTACTACAGAAAAGCCAAAGATACAGCAACAGAAAGAAGATGTAACGCTCCTGCGTTTTATGTATGATGTGGATTTTCAGCTGCAGAAATATTCCACTTCAGTAGTCATGTAAGAGAAACGCTGAGACACCATTCCCAACTCTCAATGACTCATCATGTGTGGAGGATCTCAATTCAGCAAGTAAATACACACACTCAATAAGATGTTTCCTAGAGTGACTTATGTATATAGTAACACAGTGATGATAGGCTGAAGAGACAGGTTGGGTAGAGATGGTAGATGACAGACACTTGAAAGGAAATGTTCTTGAAAGTAAGATAGTAGCAGATGGGATGCAGATAGGTTTAGCAATCATGTATGGTAGCAGATGACAGAGTAGCAGGTGGACATACAAGAGAGATCAACCCAGTGCAAGAACAGGTGGTAGTAGGCTCAAGAGCTAGCAATCTTAGATAATGCAGATGTAGTAATAGTCCTTAGTATGCAGAGCTAGATAGTGTAAGCTTTAGTATAAAGGTTATAGAGGTCTCCCCTGTGGGGTACTTATCACTAATAGCAATGTAGCAGAGGAGAGGTTCGGCAAGAGCGGATGATCCGGTAGCGGGATACAGGGATCAGCGCAGCGTGGTTCCGATAGCGAGGTATGCTTGCAAGCATGAGAGCTTCAAGACAGGTTAGCATCAAGGCACAAGGCAGTTTGAACGAACACATGTGAGTGAGAGCCGGCGATCTAAATAGCCATCCAGTCCGGCGCTCAGTGATGACAGCATCAGTCTTAAAGGGAAACACACCTATATGTGCTTCATCTATCTAGGTAGATGGAAAGCACCCGGAAAAGACTGGTTGCCGATACGAGAATCGGATAACACTGGTTGCCGATACGAGAATCGGATAATACTGGTTGCCGATACGAGAATCGGATAAGACTGGTTGCCGATACGAGAATCGGATAAGACTGGTTGCCGATACGAGAATCGGATAATACTGGTTGCCGATACGAGAATCGGATAAGGCTGGTTGCCGATACGAGAATCGGATAAGGCTGGTTGCCGATACGAGAATCGGATAAGACTGGTTGCCGATACGAGAATCGGATAAGACTGGTTGCCGATACGAGAATCGGATAAGACTGGTTGCCGATACGAGAATCGGATAATACTGGTTGCCGATGTGAAAATCGGAAAAAAATAAAAAAATGGTTGCCGATATGAGAAGCGGATCAGGTTGGTAACCGATCTGAGAATCGGATCAGGTTGGTAACCGATGTGAGAATCGGATCACTTGTTGCCGATACGAGAATCGGATAAGATTGGTAACCGATGTGAGAATCGGATCACTTGTTGCCGATATGAGAATCGGATCAGGTTGGTAACCGATGTGAGAATCGGATCACTTGTTGCCGATATGAGAATCGGATCAGGTTGGTAACCGATGTGAGAATCGGATCACTTGTTGCCGATATGAGAATCGGATCAGGTTGGTAACCGATGTGAGAATCGGATCACTTGTTGCCGATATGAGAATCGGATCAGGTTGGTAACCGATGTGAGAATCGGATCACTTGTTGCCGATATGAGAATCGGATCAGGTTGGTAACCGATGTGAGAATCGGATCACTTGTTGCCGATATGAGAATCGGATCAGGTTGGTAACCGATCTGAGAATCGGATCACTTGTTGCCGATATGAAAATCGGATCAGGTTGGTAACCGATGAGAATCGGATCACTTGTTGCCGATACGAGAATCGGATCAAGTTAGTAACCGATATGAGAATCGGATCACTTGTTGCCGATATGAGAATCGGATCAGGTTGGTAACCGATGTGAGAATCGGATCACTTGTTGCCGATGTGAGAATCGGATCAGGTTGGTAACCGATGTGAGAATCGGATCACTTGTTGCCGATATGAGAATCGGATCAGGTTGGTAACCGATGTGAGAATCGGATCACTTGTTGTTAGGGTGTCTGCTACATGAACCCCTCACTAGAATCGGACGCATAACCATCCGAAGTAATCCTAGTAGTCCTAGCAACCAATGCTTCTTCAAACATCCTCAGATCCTTCCTACATACCACCGTGCCATTAGAAGCGCGTACGCAGTCAGGTGCAAGAATCTCAATGTTTTCATTGGAAGCTAAAAATGTGCTTGCAAAAATAGGAGTATCTATACCAACATCTGCCAATTTCTGGGTGTCCTTTTCTGATATAGAACGGGGACAGGGCTGGCAACAGCCTTGGTAATTTCCAGGCTGTTTTTCAGGGAAGACCGTTCGGATTCGCCTGGCCTCCATTGGGAGAGCCTTAGGCCTATGGGGTCTGGTTGGGCAGGATGTAATGAAATGTCCCCCTTCTCCACAATAAAAACAAAGGCCACAGATTCTCCTGTGATCTCTTTTTTTTTGTAAGGACAACTTAGCATGTACGGCACCAATCTCCATAGGCTCCTCATCCATCTCTGTAGGATCAGGGTTCAAATGAGATGTGTCAGAGTGACAAGGCTGACTGTTTAAGGCAGGCTTGGACCATGACCAGGCAGGATCACCATATTCATTTGGTTTCCCTTTTTCCCTAGGTAGCCGGGGTCTGCGGTTACCTGGAGCAGGTTTAGGAGTAGATTTTTGGGAGGGGAGACACTGGGAGTGCATCGCAATTGCAAATGATTCCCAATTGTCTAGGATCTGACTTTTTTCTTGCAGTTTCTCGTATGCCCACGTTTTCATTTTGCCAGAAAGCAAATTAATGGCAGCATGCACTTTAATAAAGTCATTATGATAGGTCCTAGGCTTAAGGATAAACAGGAGCTCACAATCCATACGAAAAAAAAGAAAAGAGGAACGGGAACCATCAAACCTGTCTGGTAGAAGGACAAGAGGTTCTGGGGGTTGAGCAGCAGTAGGCTGTGTCAGTCTGGTCACCTGCTGCGTCAGAGCCTGATTGTCTTCTTTTAATACAGTAAGTGCGTGTATTAACGCAGTTACTTGTTGTGTTAACTGTGTCACCTGAGTGGTCATTTCTGCTGAATCCATTTTATCGGGTTCGTTCAATCTGTAACGCTCCTGCGTTTTATGTATGATGTGGATTTTCAGCTGCAGAAATATTCCACTTCAGTAGTCATGTAAGAGAAACGCTGAGACACCATTCCCAACTCTCAATGACTCATCATGTGTGGAGGATCTCAATTCAGCAAGTAAATACACACACTCAATAAGATGTTTCCTAGAGTGACTTATGTATATAGTAACACAGTGATGATAGGCTGAAGAGACAGGTTGGGTAGAGATGGTAGATGACAGACACTTGAAAGGAAATGTTCTTGAAAGTAAGATAGTAGCAGATGGGATGCAGATAAGTTTAGCAATCATGTATGGTAGGAGATGACAGAGTAGCAGGTGGACATACAAGAGAGATCAACCCAGTGCAAGAACAGGTGGTAGTAGGCTCAAGAGCTAGCAATCTTAGATAATGCAGATGTAGTAATAGTCCTTAGTATGCAGAGCTAGATAGTGTAAGCTTTAGTATAAAGGTTATAGAGGTCTCCCCTGTGGGGTACTTATCACTAATAGCAATGTAGCAGAGGAGAGGTTCGGCAAGAGCGGATGATCCGGTAGCGGGATACAGGGATCAGCGCAGCGTGGTTCCGATAGCGAGGTATGCTTGCAAGCATGAGAGCTTCAAGACAGGTTAGCATCAAGGCACAAGGCAGTTTGAACGAACACATGTGAGTGAGAGCCGGCGATCTAAATAGCCATCCAGTCCGGCGCTCAGTGATGACAGCATCAGTCTTAAAGGGAAACACACCTGTATGTGCTTCATCTATCTAGGTAGATGGAAAGCACCCGGAAATAATGTGATAGGAGGCACTGAGAGTGCCAGAACCTTACAGAAGACTGCAAAAAAATAAAATAAAATGGCCAGTAACACAGCTGCAACAAAGCTTTCATTTGCAAATCTGACAAACCAGAACTACCAGTCGTTTAAATTCTAAATGAAAATGCTTCTAATAAAAGAAGGTACTGGGAAATCTATAAATAAAATCAGACCAGAGCATGCTTCAGATGAGTGGATAGAGAAAGTGGCTAGAGAAAGACCAAAAAGATGATTAGATCATACAGATATGTAAGTGTAAAACTGCTAAAGAAATGTGGGAATGATTACAAAAGAGCTAACCTCAGCAATAAACTGTATTTTATTATAAAGCTACACGAAACAAAGCTACAAAAAGGTCAGGATATGCAGGGTTAAATAAAGCACATCATGGAAATGGTTGAGAAAGCCTGAGAGCTATAGAAGAAATAAAAGATTTTCATGTCACAGCACTATTACTCAGTAGCTTACCAGAAAGTTATGACACACTTGTCACAGCATTTGATGCACATCCAGATGATGAACTAACACTAAAATTAAATAAGGGCAAGCTTGTGGAGGAATATAAGTGTAAGACAGAGGGAATTAATAGGGATGGTGCTTCTGTCGCAGAGTCTGTTTTAAAGATGAAAAATAGGAATAAAAACAGTAACACAAGAAACACAAGAATCTGGAAAGCTAGAATGCAAAACTACAAAAGGCCAAAAGTGTGAAGGAAGAAACTGATTTTGCTTTAGATAATGAATATTTTTCAATTCAAAAGTTGCAGCTCATCTTTGCAGGCATGGTGTGTTGATTCGGGAACTATTCATCTTGACCAGAGTAAAACAGGAAAATCATCACAGCTAATGGGCAAATAATGGAATCATAAGGAATAGGAGACGGTTTTCTTTACTATCCTATTTCCCAGAGTAATATTCATGAGAAAGATACCCAAACTGCATTTACACATGGCACAGATGCCTTGGGCAAAAAAGTCCTGACATAATAAAGAAATTAACTGAGACTGACAATGCAAGTGGAGAAAAAATTAGTCCGTGTGATCAAACAATAAAATGCACCAGCTGTATAAAAGGAAAAATAACAAGAAATGCCTTTCCAAAGCAAAGTAACAGAAGAGCTAGGAAAACTCTAGACCTAATTCAATCAGATCTTTGCAGTCCAATGAAAAAATTGACTCCAGGAAAGAAAGGTATTTTCTCACTTTTAAAGATGATTACTCCAGGTATTCTACACTATATATGTTACACAACAAAAGTGAAATACCAGAGAAACTTGAACAGTATTTGACTCAAGATGACAATTGCCTCTGAAGCACCCGGCATTAACCGATGAAACCGGTCAAGCTTCCAGCCTTGCTCCCACGCTGCCAGCTTCTGGGATACCTCCTCCTCTATCTCCTTCATTTATTTAAGGGACTTCCCCTTACAGTCCATGAGAAGATCCTTTAACCTCCCAGGCGGTCTGATTATGTCAGTATTTTTGAATGTCAAAGTGGTACATGTTTTGCATGGAAATCTGTTGTTTTATATTGTAGCCCTTTACTTCTTAGGTATAACTCACCTAAATCTGTCCAAGAGTCTAGTAGATATCCTGGGTATGATAAAGTTTGAAACACAAAATCATAAATTATAATATAATAATACATTTTTTTCAATAATGTAATCAAACCAAAAACACTGACATTTGTCCAAACAAGGGTGTAATATACAGTGGGTACGGAAAGTATTCAGACCCCCTTACATTTTTCACTCTTTGTTATATTGCAGCCATTTGCTAAAATCATTTAAGTTCATTCTTCTTCCTCATGAATGTACACATAGCACCCCATACTGACAGAAAAACACAGAATTGTTTAATTTTATTAAAAAAGAAAAACTGAAATATCACATGGTCCTAAGTATTCAGACCCTTTGCTGTGACACTCATATATTTAACTCAGGTGCTTTCCATTTCTTCTGATCATCCTTGAGATGGTTCTACACCTTCATTTGAGTCCAGCTGTGTTTGATTATACTGATTGGACTTGATTAGGAAAGCCACACACCTGTCTATATAAGACCTTCCAGATCACAATGCATGTCAGAGCAAATGAGAATCATGAGGTCAAAGGAACTGCCTGAAGAGCTCAGAGACAGAATTGTGGCAAGGCACAGATCTGGCCAAGGTTACAAAAAGATTTCTGCTGCACTTAAGGTTCCTAAGAGCACAGTGGCCTCCATAATCCTCAAATGGAAGACGTTTGGGACGACCAGAACCCTTCCTAGAGCTGGCCGTCCGGCCAAACTGAGCTATCGGGGGAGAAGAGCCTTGGTGAGAGAGGTAAAGAAGAACCCAAAGATCACTGTGGCTGAGCTCCAGAGATGCAGTCAGGAGATGGGAGAAATTTGTAGAAAGTCAACCATCACTGCAGCCCTCCACCAGTCGGGGCTTTATGGCAGAGTGGCCCGACGGAAGCCTCTCCTCAGTGTAAGACACATGAAAGCCCGCATGGAGTTTGCTAAAAAACACCTGAAGGACTCCAAGATGGTGAGAAATAAGATTCTCTGGTCTGATGAGACCAAAATAGAACTTTTTGGCCTTAATTCTAAGCGGTATGTGTGGAGAAAACCAGGCACTGCTCATCACCTGTCCAATACAGTCCCAACAGTGAAGCATGGTGGTGGCAGTATCATGCTGTGGGGGTGTTTTTCAGCTGCAGGGACAGGACGACTGGTTGCAATTGAGGGAAAGATGAATGCGGCCAAGTACAGGGATATCCTGGACAAAAACCTTCTTCAGAGTGCTCTGGACCTCAGACTGGGCCGAAGGTTTACCTTCCAACAAGACAATGACCCTAAGCACACAGCTAAAATAACGAAGGAGTGGCTTCACAACAACTCCGTGACTGTTCTTGAATGGCCCAGCCAGAGCCCTGACTTAAACCCAATTGAGAATCTCTGGAGAGACCTAAAAATGGCTGTCCACCAACGTTTACCATCCAACCTGACAGAACTGGAGAGGATCTGCAAGGAGGAATGGCAGAGGATCCCCAAATCCAGGTGTGAAAGACTTGTTGCATCTTTCCCAAAAAGACTCCTGGCTGTATTAGATCAAAAGGGGGCTTCTACTAAATACTGAGCAAAGGGTCTGAATACTTAGGACCATGTGATATTTCAGTTTTTCTTTTTTAATAAATCTGCAACAATGTCAACAATTCTGTGTTTTTCTGTCAGTATGGGGTGCTATGTGTACATTCATGAGGAAGAAGAATGAACTTAAATGATTTTAGCAAATGGCTGCAATATAACAAAGAGTGAAAAATTTAAGGGGGTCTGAATACTTTCCGTACCCACTGTAACTTATCACTGTAATACTAGACACTGCGTATTGGTTTAGTGAACATCCCGGGTATGAAAAGTTTTGAAACATGGGACTGCACAAAGTCCGATGTCACAGTCACGCGAGCTTTCCTTTCTGATCCAGATCAACCAAACGAGTGAGTGCACATGGATAAACTATACTACTGCATTGACTAGTCATATAACATGGGGTCTTATCTCTGCTTGAGCATTCAGAGCAAGGTGATCGGCTCATTGATTCCCTGAAGCGGAGTACGAACCCCATAACCACACAGTCAGTGTGGACTACATACAGGTTGTATTCAATAACACGCCGCCTAGTGGTGTATTTGGATGAGCACCTTTATCTCACGTCTTTTCACTCCATGGTGTTCACCAATATTGGATAACAATCACTGAAGTTGTGATACCAACACCTGAATTTTGACTTTCACATAGTCAATTCACACACCGGTTTTTTACTCAGTCTTGTTTACTCTCATTAGGAGGGCTCTTAACCCCCCAATTTTTGAGAGTGTCTTTCATTCACTACCACGAATTTTCAGTTTTGTTTTGTGTCAATTTATGTTGTTTCAATAAAGTCACTATATCTTTGGTAAATCATTAATTTATTTGCTCACAAGATCACACCCACATTAATTGGGTCACATGATCTCACCTTGGAAAGTGTATTATACACAGCGTGATTTAATTTACAGTCACATATTAGGTAGCGCCGAGACCAATCATCACTTATTATTTTTCACATTCACCCTTGCACCCCTAGGTTTGGTTGGTGGCAGCTTACACCTACTTCTTTCACTATTCATATCCTTTACATTTAGTAGTCCATAGCACTGGTCACTCTTTCATAACGCAGAGTAGCAATTTATTGCTCTTTGTACCGGTTTGTCTCAGTAACTGGTTTTTCAATAACCTCATCAGTCAGAAATAATTGTATGCCAAGGGGTTGTCATGTTCAACGTTTACTTTCATACCAGGTGCTCCAGTAAATGGGAATCTTGGGGACGCTGCCTGATCCGTACCGCAGTCAATAGAGCACCAAGTTCGCACATCGCTGAGCTCAGTCGCAGAATTGTCGCTGTTGTCACTTTCAGTGTCTGATGATAAATCTCCGCACGAATCACTATCGCTCAGTTCTTCAAGGAATTCCCATTTACTATCGCTGTTTTCTAGCTGGTCTAAAACCACTTTTGACCTAAAGGAACACTTTTTGGATGCCATGGACGTTCTCAGGTTTCCAGGCAGAAAGAACAGTAAAAGTGCAGGCAGGGCACTGGACAAATCAGTAGGGACAAAACTGAGGTGAAATAGTTTCACACAGTAATGTAATCATGACAGATTACAATGTATTACAATGTGTATGTGTGTGTTTTGTTTGTTTTTTTTTTTTAATTCCCGCCGTCGCGAGGACAGAGTGGGAGGACATCGGGGATCGCAGGGATAAGTTAAGTAATCACTACAGGGTAATCCAGAGTGTGGCTCAGGGTTACCGCTTTCAGTACTGAAAATTAACCCTGAGCCACACTCGAGATTACCGCCAGGGAGGTAATGGACTTTGAATACTATATAGCAGTCCTGGAATATATTCTACACAGGGATCCTTTTAGGAATCCTAAAGATCACCAAGTTATATATAATATGGAGGAATAGTTTTTATGTTTTTGATCCGGTTTATGTAGACTGTGCCCACCCCACTGGGGTACACCCATGAACACTTGATATCACATTTTTTTCTTTGTGTCCCCTTTTTTTGGGAGGGGGGGTGCTTGTACATGTAGCACCCTACAAGGTAGGTGCTAGGCAAAGTATAGTGGGCCTTAGCTGCCTAACAGCAGGGCCATGGTTTTCAGCTGGGCTTTCATGTCTCCCAGGTGTAGCTGTTGAGACTGGGGAGTCTCCCCACTGTGCTCCATGAGAGGGTTCTCATTGGGCAGTGGAGGAAACCCAGCCAATGGCACACGCTTGTATATACCCCAGAAAGGCAGATTCTGCCGCACAGGATTCTGGGAGTGGGTATAAGTTTGAGGGGAGCGCATGATGCAGCGTCTTTGGCGGGAAGCAGAGTCCCAGGAGGGAGAGTACGGCTGTCTCTCCTCCTGTCAGCAAGATCGGGTGTCCTGGGCGGCTTGCCTGAGGGGACTGAGTGAGCTGAGCTGCAGAGAGGATCCGGTGTGCCGAGGACCAGCGGAGCAGAGGGGGTCCAGTTTCAGGAAAGCATTTCCAGTTCGTGAGTACTGTAAACTGCCCCTGGGGGTCTGCCTAGCAGAGGGGACCACTCCGGTGAAGGTCCAAGGGATCCAGGAGCCAGCTAGCTGAAAAGGGGGTGCCAGTGTTGACCCTGAAGTGTAGAGGGGGTGCTTAGTGAGAGGACCACGAAGTGTAGAGGGGATGCCTAGTGAGAGGACCCTGAAGTACAGAGGGGGTGCCTAGTGAGAGGACCCTGAAGTGTAAAGGGGGCGCCAGCGGTTGGGCTCTGAAGAGTTAAAGCATACAGCATGCAGTGTGCAGTGTACAGTGTTGAGAGTTGCAGCTAGCACAAGCAGTTACAAAGAGCTACCCCAGTCAGTTAAGGGCTGGGGGGGGGGGCTTGTTTACAGGACTTTTGAGTTAACCAGGGTGTCAAGAGTCAAGTCTCAGTACAGTCCAGGACTTTTTGAGCTAACCAGAGTGTCAAAAGTCAAGTTCAAGCACAGCTGGCATCAAGACAGCGCTAACAGGCATTTTTCTGCAAAGTGTCCCAGTTGTACCTAGTTGAGCCAGAGGAGTATCCCACTCATTCCCTTCTCCCATCCCCATTATCAAATAAACAAAACAAACCAAAGATGCCGGAATGGTCATTGTCTCCAATCTCACACTTGGGTATTCAGCTTAAATGGGCTGAAGGTGTTACCAGACCCACATCAGAGCCAATGCCTGGAAAACCTGCTACATACAATTTTCTTGCAGCTGCCACAGTTGTGTTATTAATAACTGGCCAGTTATGATTTTATTTTATTAGTTGGATATTATAGGTGTCGGACTACTTTGCCAGGTCCCCCAATACAATATACAGTATCTCACAGAAGTGAGTACACCCCTCACATTTTTTGTAAATATTTTATTATATCTTTTCATGTGACAACACTGAATAAATGACACTTTGTTACAATGTAAAGTAGTGAGTGTACAACTTGTATAACAGTGTAAATTTGCTGTCCCCTCAAACTAACTCAACACACAGCCATTAATGTCTAAACCGCTGGCAACAAAAGTGAGTACACCCCTAAGTGAAAATGTCCAAATTGGGCTCAATTAGCCATTTTCCCTCCCTGGTGTCATGTGACTTGTTAGTGTTACAAGGTCTCAGGTGTTAATGGGGAGCAGGTGTGTTAAATTTGTTGTTATCGCTCTCACGATCTCATGCTGGTTACTGTAAATTCAACATGGCACCTCATAGCAAAAAACTCTCTGAGGATCTAAAAAAAAAAGAATTGCTGCTCAACATAAAGATGGCCTATGTCGCAGATGCTCTGAAACGCATTGTGTTCCTCTTCCACCCTTCGGTGACGTCACGCGCCTCTGATGCTGCGGCTCAAGCTGGTTCCATACAAAGCCTACCCGGAGGACACTGAGTGTCTCCCACTGTCATCTTGGCCTCGCATCTTGGATCCTGGTCACACCGCGCTACGTCCATCATCGGGTTCTGTCCCATTCGATGAGCCTTATCCTTTACCAATATGAGTGTGCTATTGTTCACCTTTTTATCCTTGAAAACTACTGCACTTAGAGGCGCTCTTCTTGTGTTCATTTTTACCCTAATCGACAGAGTTGACTTCACTCTATCGAAGAGCTTTGCCATTGCTGCATACCATCCACTATCCCACTTGGAATTCATTCATCTTTCATTTACAGACCTTTGCTTATGGACTAATTGTCTTTATTTGTCTGATTTTAATTTTACCCCATCCTGCTAATATACCTGGAGCTCAAACAATAACCTGTTTTAAGAGGGTTAAGGCAGTGCTGGAAAATAATGGTGACCACACAAAATATTGACACTTTGGGCCCAATTTGGACATTTTGACTTAGGGGTGTACTCACTTTTGCTGCCAGCGGTTTAGACATTAAGGGCTGTATGTTGAGTTATTTTGAGAGAACAGCAAGTTTACACTGTTATACAAGCTGTACACTACTTTACATTGTAGCAAAGTATCCTTTCTTCAGTGTTGTCACATGAAAATATATAATAAAATATTTACAAAAATGTGAGGGGTGTATTCACTTTTGTGAGATACTGTACATTTATCTTGGGATACATTTTGAGGATAAGCTCAGTCTGGTTTTTATTCCTTTTTTCTTTTTTCATTTGACTCAAGTAAGCAACAAATTTGGCAAAATATTTGAGTAGCAATAAAACTAGATCCAGATTCATGGGATGAGATACAAAGACTTCCAACTCATGAGAAACAAAAGTGGATCAGATGAAGAGTGCAGATGTTTTGACAAAACTGCTTACATGAAACAGATTAAAAAAACGGAGATCCAAAATGGGACTAATATAAGGAGTAGTTGTTAAATGGGGGTGTTGGAATACCGAATTGTATTTTGTGTAACAACTACATCAACCAGTAGATGGCAGTGTTTATAAGGTCGTAGCTGCATCTATGGTAATACTCCATGTATTTTCTCTGTATAATAAAGTTTTCAGTTCCTGTTTTCAGTTAAAGTGTTACTAAACCCATAGTTGCCAACATTTAAAAAAAATTTCCAGGGACACTTTGCAGCACAGCTATCAATTTCCAAACCCACTTCCATGAAGCTCCGCCCACTCTGCATAAATTATCTTGCCTACTTATCAGATTATAGAGTCTACTCAATATAGAGAGAATTACAGGAAAATAAAAAGGGAATTTAAAACTTAAGGCCACAGTAGCAGAGTTGGAATAAGTCTCCCATTCAGCTGCACTACTTCGACGTAACATTTATGGAAAGCCTGATTAGCAGGCGCTTCCAGGGACAATATAAATTACCTGGGACAGGCTCCTATTTCCAGGGACTGTCCCAGGAAAAAGGGACAGTTGGCAAGTATGTAAACCCACAACAGGAAAATCTATCTGTAGATGCATAACAGCATGCATGTTATACTCACTGTGTAAGTTAAGTGATTAATCCTCTGCATTGTGTAAAAAGGCTGTATGATCCTGTATGAACAGATCCTCCCCCTTCTGCACGTTCACTCTGGGCAATTTCAGATAAGACACAGTAAATGTAGCTCAGCTGCACATGCTCAGTTTGGTCTCTTTTGCTGGAGGGAAAGCTTCCTGGTTTTAGCCGATCTATTCAGGTCCCATGGTAACAACATCACACATGTGGGTGTGTATACAGATCCTAAATGACAGCCCAGTCCCTCTCTCCTCCTCCATGCCCAGTAACTAAAAAAGAACACAGTGGGTGGGATGTCACATCTTGATTGATGGATGATCCGCCTTCCATGAAAGCATGAGGACACAGGCTATAGAGGATTTCAAGAGGCAGTAAAATCTCCTACATGAACACTCTGGACTCGGGTGGATCCTGCAGAGTATCACGTGACTGCAGTACACAGATCAGCTAACAAGGTATATAGCTGCAGTATTTTAACGTAAAATTATGTTTTATAAGCTGTGGGCAGTACAGGGGGGCTGATGAACATTTTTTTATATCACTGGGTTTAAGTAAACTGGGTTTAAGAAACAAAGCCCATGTGAACTGTGCACTGTCTGTTCTGTAGCGCTATATACAGAATCTGTTCAGTGGAGGGAATAGTGCCCCATTTTTGGTGACAGTGGGAGGAATAGTATCCTATACTTGGTGCTAGTGGAAGGAATAGTGCCCCATTTTGGGTGTCAGTGGAAAGAATAGTGTCCTATAATTAGTGTCAGTGGAAGGAATAGTGCCTCTTTATTAGAGTCAGTGGAAGGAATAGTTACATAGTTAGGTTGAAAAAAACGACACAAGTCCATCTGGCTAAACCAATATTCGTGCTAAAAGTGCCTCATCATTGGTGTCAGTGAAAGAAATATTGTCCTATCATTGGTGTCAGTGGAAGGAATAGTGCCCCATCGTGTATATTACTGGGAAAAAGTTTGCACAATTATTAGTGTCAGGGGATGGAATAATGCCTCGTTGTTGGTGTTAGTGGGAGGAACAGTGCCTCATGGTTGGCATCAGTAGGAGAAATAGTGCTTCATATCAGTGGGAGGTGAGGCATAGTGCCCCAAGGACTGGATAAAGGCAAGCAAAGGGCTACATCCAGCCCACGGGCCACAATTTGGAGACCACTGGCATAGTGTATGTACACTGTGTATGTACATAGTGTATGTACACCCAAACCCTCCCTTCCTAAAGACCTGTCTGTTCTAAAGCTGTAAAGTGCAAGTAAACAAATCAGATGGTTAGTGTTGACTTACTAATTAATATAGATTTTAAAATTGTTCCACTCAAGTTACTGGTGGTGTCCATAGCTGCCTTACATTGCTCTTTAATTGAAATGTATATATTCAGTATAAATAAATATATATATATATATATATATATATATATATATATATATATATATATATATATATATATATATATATATATATATATATATATATATATATAATATATATAGTATATATAAAGGAGTCACTGATAACATCCATTTAGACTTTTTTTTAAACATGTAAGAGTTTAAAGAAAGAACTGAATACATTCTAAAATTCCAAGTATCTAAACCCCAAGCCAATTTGCAGTAAAATTTAAAAAAAAAAACAACTATATGTTTGTTATGTGTTCCCATTCACATAACATGCCTATTTTTTTTTTTTTTCCCCATTTCCTATCTGTTAGATGTTTCTCAGGATGAGGTGTCATAGCTGACTGCAAGGTTTTTTGAACAATGTCAGAGTGAGTCTCTGTATTGAGGTTTGTCCTCAATACAATTCAAGAAGCCCAGACTCTATATCTTTAACCCTTTAGGCCGGGACACACGGGCCGAAAGTCGGGAGACATTTTGCCGGTTCAAAAAAAAAAAAACGGCAGCCTGTGTATATGTCAGCCTGTCCAGCAGAAGCCGGCTGATAGGCATAAAAAAGGGACTTTACTCTAGAGATAAAACGATAATCCTGCCACTTTATAAAACTCCAGAGTATTCCATCCAGTTCTGGTCACCAGTCCTCAGGAGGGAGGTGCGAGAACTGGAGAGTTAATAAAGGGGACTTCACTTACAGGGAACGACTACAAACATTAAACTTATTCTCTCTGGAAAAGACACTTGAGAGGTGATATGATAGCGATATATAAATACCTCAATGGCGATTCTGGCATAGGGAATAAACTATTCAGTCTCAGGGAGTGTAAGAAGACACGTGGCCACTCAAAGAAATTGGAGGGGAAGCGGTTTAACCTTAAAGTGTTACTAAACCCACAACAGTAAAATCAGTTGATATATGCCGTAAAGCATGGGTGTCCAACCTTTTGGCTTCTCTGGGCCACATTGAGTGTAGAGAAATTTTCTCGGGCCGCATATAAAATATATACTATAGTTAAGGTATATAAATAATACAACGCTGCCACGCACTACCCGCGCCCCCCCCCCCCCCACACTAATTTAACACAACTAGAGGACGATCAAACTAAATGGAATCAGTATACAGAGGTTTACTTCTTCTGAGAGATATTAAAGGATTAAAGGAACACTCTAACCACCATGACCACTTGGTGGAAGCCGCTGTGGCCGTGCCCCTGACCCAACGTCCTTCCTCCCCAGCAAAAAAAAGAAAAAGATTGTCAGGGGGCAGTGGGCCGCATTGCCTGTGGTTCCGGGCCGCACGCGGCCCCCGGGCCGCAGGTTGGACATGCCTGCCGTAAAGTATGCTTGTTACACTCACTCTGGAACCTAAGGGGTCAATGCTCTGCATTGTGTAAAAAGACAGTTTGATCCTGTCATCTCTGATCCACCCCTTCTTTTACTGT
Organism: Pelophylax lessonae; assembly: GCF_965119305.1. Lineage (NCBI taxonomy): Eukaryota > Metazoa > Chordata > Amphibia > Anura > Ranidae > Pelophylax > Pelophylax lessonae. The sequence goes on along the minus strand of NC_138772.1, from coordinate 488,960,814 downwards.
CCCCAATCCATCTACTGATAGCACAAAGCCTTAGGAGGCACTCTGCACATGCTCAGTTTGGTGTGTACTGCTACAGAGTTTTTTTTTTTTTTTTTGGGAGAGTGCATGTGATCTGCACAGGGCCAATCAGCACTGTCCAGATAGAGTGTAAGGGGTCATGCAGCCTCATAGGACAGTCAGAGGATAATTAAAACTCCTCCAACAAGCTTTAACCAGTGCTCTGCAGGACACTGATAGAAGTCACAAGACTGCTATATAGTGCTGATGAGAAAAGGTATTTAGTAGCAGTTTATATTTGCTAAAATAATTGCATTTCCATGTCCTGTGTACTGTGGGAGACCAGGTCTAGTGAATGCAGGCTCCTGGGTTTAGTAACACTTTTAACTGCGTAGGGGGTTTTTCACTGTCAGGGCGGTAAGGATGTGGAATTCACTTCCACAATTGGTGGTGTCAGCAGAAATTAATGATAGCTTTAAAACATTCTTGGATGGGTATCTTAGCAATTACAGTATACAGGGATACGGGAAATTATTTTTGGCAGGAACACACACACTCACGCAGGTTGAACTGGATGGATTGGTGTCTGTATTCAACCTTACCAACTATGTAACTATTAGATTGCATGCAGAATGGCAGCAAGTCTACAGAGATCTTAGAACTCCAAATGTGAATGGAGCCTGACAGGTGGCACCTCCTATCAAACTCACTCATTGAGGTCAATGTGAGAGAGCTTGTTGTGCTATGATTTTTTAACAAAAAATCCCATTGTGATTAAAAAACATTAAAATAATAATAAAAAAAAACAGTAATTCAGGAGTCGGCAGGGTGGCCTCCAAAATGCCTATCAGCCACTGCTCTACCATTAAAGAGAAGCAACATACACGCTGGAAACATCTAATTCCAGTCTGCATGTAATGAAGCCAGGGAACAATCTGAGAGTAAATGATACTTCAAAAGTTAAAGAGGTAATCGGGTATTAAGCGCCTTAAGAGTAGCGTAAAGCACAAAATGAATACATCTAAATGAATCCATCCTGAGCCCTGTGTCTGCACATTATTATTTCAAGTTTATCCAGTTACAGCTAACTGCTCTGACATGCTGAGCTAATTCTGAAATAGCTGTAATTATGTGATCGCCCAAATTTATTTGTTTGCAAGGAATGTATCTAAGCAACAGCTCATCACTTATATTGGAGAAACCAGCTTAGTAAAGGAGAAGGATTTTTGGGACATTTCTTCCTCTCTCATCTATTACTCTAAAGCAGGGGTTTCCAAACTATGGTCCCCGGGCCACATCCAGCATGCTACAAAACTGTATCCAGCCCTAATACTTCGTCCCTTTCAACCAAACATATATTAATTACACCGATTCTGGGGCTAATTTAATGCAGGTAAGGCACTAAGTGAGTTTAATTACCACCTTAAAGGGGTTAGGAAGGATAGAAGGTTTTATTTTTATCTTAAAATGTTCTATGCATTAAGATAAAAAAAATCTTCTGTGTGCAGCAGCCCCCCTAAAACATACCTGAGCCCCATCTTTATCCAGCGATGTTGCAGGAGTTTCTCAACTGCCCAGGACTCCCCCTCCTCTATGGATGAGATAGCAGTATGGCGGGATTGGCTCCCACTGCTGTCAATCAAAGTCAGTCAGCAAATTATGAGAGAGAGGGGCGGGGCCCGGGTTAACGACTCGGTGTCAGAATGGACACAGGGAGCTGAGACTCAGCTCTGGTGCCCCCATAGCAAGCTGCTTGCTGTGGGGGCACTGGACAGGAGGAAGGGGCCAGGAGCAGCAATGAGGGACCCGAGAAGAGGAGGATCCGTGCCACTCTGTGCAAAACCAACTGCAAATAGGAGGTAAGTATAACATGTTTATTATTATTTTTTAAATTAGACTTTCAATCACTTTAATGAGCCACAGAACCTGTGTTCGGTTTTAAAGGGAAGAGGTAGCAACCCTATAGGGATCCGGTTGTAAGAAGGGACTCTGATGTAAAGGGGGCTCTGATGGTGACCCAGATGTAAGGGGGCTCTGATGGGGACCCTGATGTAAGGGGGCTCCGATAAGGACCCTGATGTAAGGGGGCTCTGATGGTGACCCTGATGTAAGGGGGCTCTGATGGGGACCCTGATGTAAGGGGGCTCTGATGGAGACCCTGATGTAAGGGGGCTCTGATGGGGACTCTGATGTAAGCGGGCTCTGATGGGGACCCTGATGTAAGGGGGCTCTGATGGAGACCCTGATGTAAGGGGGCCCTGTTGGGGCCCCTGATGTAAGCGGGCTCTGATGGGGACCCTGATGTAAGGGGGCTCTGATGGAGACCCTGATGTAAGGGGGCCCTGTTGGGGCCCCTGATGTAAGGGGGCTCTGATGGGGACCATGATGTAAGGGGCAATTCTGATGTAAAGGGGACTCTAAAGAGGACTGCTATGATGTCAGCCTGTCATTGATCTGTACAGCTGACTGGAAAAACCTGTCTGCATCTGGTGCAGAAATTTGTTGATCTCATTGGTGTATGGAGTTAATGCTGTGTGCATGAGCCCCTAGGCTAGGTTCACACTCTGTGCTCTGTGCACAAAAATCATAAACTCTCCTGACCTGCACATAAATGTGTTTGTTGTTCTTTTTAGCACATCCTTTTTCAACCAGGGTGCCCAGGCACCCTGGGGTGCCTTGAGGTTTCTTCAGGGGTGCCCTGGCAAAATGCCCTAAAAATTGCCCAAAAATGTATACAAGCCAGTAGGTGGAGCAAGCCTGCCTTTTAGATACACAAAGCCACAGGTTTTTATTGTGCACCATTTCAACCTTTCAGCGACCGGCGTCCTAACAATCAGTGATGTCATCAGTGTTGATAAGAAGGGTGTCGATCGCTTGCACGGCATTCTTGTTTGATCCTCCCCTGCCCCTTTCCATCAACACTGGGGTCACATTAGCTGAGTGATGAAGAGAAACTGAGGGAGAGGAGAAACATTGGAATACTAGTTGCTTCTAGTGTGCAAAAGTGTATTTGCTTTGGAAGAGTAAATCACCTCTAATATTGGGTGTTCTACGTGTGTCCATGCTGCCGCATTATGGAAAACGATTAGAATAGTATTTTACATTTTAGAACGGGGTGTCTTGAGACTGTCCATAAATTGAAAGGGTGCCTTGAAATTGTCTATAATTTTAAGGATGCCTTGACTGAAAAAAGGTTGAGGAACACTGCTTTAGCAGACACACACCGGTGCTATGTGTGGTACTCCGCACATCTGCTAACCATGCGTTTTGGTGCAGTGCTATTTTGAAAAAGGGTCACTGGATTGCTGGGTTGGAGGAGGGTGGGAGTGGCTGGCTCAGGCTTTCAGTGGCTCACTGAGATGCAAATCCAGCTGATCAGGCATCTGGGTGGATCCTGACAATGGTCGGGGTCTTTCCAGAGCCTGGGGCAGCTCTTTGACATCAGCCAAAATTAAGAATAATTATTATATTCTTTTTTTTTTTTAGAATCTTCATCTTTTTTGATTTCTTTAGCAAAATATAAAAAAGCCAGTGGTATTAAATACCACCAAAAGAAAGCTCTATCTGTCTCAAAGAAATTATAAAAATTTAATTTGGGTACAGTGTTTGGGTGACAGCGCAATTTTCATTTAAAGTGTGACAGCACTGATAGCTGAAAATTGGCCTGGGCAGGAAGGGGGTGAAATAATTATCAAGAAGCAATGGCAGAAAAAAAAAAAAAAAGATAATTATCAAGAGGTTCAAAAGGGTGCTGGATACATTTACAGCTAAACGAAAACCTATTTAACTGTTTTGCCTTTGATAGAAATACTAACTGTCATTATTATTTCCTTTTGTTCTTCTATCTGGTCTGAAATAACAGTGTGCATTTTGTACAATTTGTGTGGCGCTGGGCTGGATACAATGGAGAAATTGTTAGATAACGCATTATTCCCACAGCAATAAAAGGCGAGTTACAGCACAGATTGTACCCGAAAATGACCTTTTCAGTAATAACTGGCCTAAAGATCTGTTCAGATAAAGGGAAACCATTCTTCCAGCACTTGTCTGTATGTTCTCTTTTAGATCGTACTTGATGTTTTTGATCTAAAACCTAAAGTGGCACTGTCATGGTACGGGTAATTTAACCACTTCTGGACCGGAAGGTTTTACCCCCTTAATGACCAGGCCACTACGTTAGCTGAGCATTGCACAGTTATGCAATGCTGTACCCAAACAAAATTTATGTCCTTTTTTTTCCCCACAAATAGAGCTTTCTTTTGTTGGTATTTGATCACCACTGCTGGTTTTTTTTTTTTTTTTTTGCAATATAAACAAAAAAAGACTGAAGATGTTGAGGAAAAAATTAAATTTTCTACTTTTTCTTATAAAAAATATCAAATAAACGAAATTTTTGTCATACAAAATATATTTAGCTACATGTTGTTGATAAAAAAAAATCTCAATAAGCGTAGTTTTATTTGTTTACACAAAGTTATAGCGTCTACAAACTATGGTGTATATACTGGAATTTACGCAGCTTTTACTTTCTGACTGCCTATTTCTTGAAGTGCTAAAATGGCAGAGCAGTACTTCCCCCCCCCCCCCCCCCCCCCAAAATACCCCTTTTTGGAAAGTAGACACCCCAAGGAATTTCCTGAGTGTCATGTTGAGCCCATTGAATATTTAATTTTTTTGTCACAGAAGTTTGAAAAATGACAAAAAAAATAAATATTTTTTTTACACATAGTTGTCATTGAAATGATATATTGCTCACGTATGCCATGGTTATATCTGGAATTACATCCCAAAATACATTCTGCTGCTTCTCTTGAGTATGGCGATACCCCATGTGTGAGACTTTTTTCAGTCAAGCGGTGTACAGGATCTCGAAAAGCAATCACTGCCCTCATTTCCAAAACAAATAAGGGCTCTTTCACACGGTCCGCCTCCGTAGGCGGATCCGTGCTGCTCAGCAGGGATCGATCCGCGATCCCCGCTGAGCCGGCGGATGACAGCTCCGTCTCCGCTTGCAGTGCGGAGAGGGAGGTGTCACAGCCCCCGCTGCTCTCTATGGGGAATCGGATGAGAGCGGACCAGTGTGTGGTAGCGACGGAAACGGTCCCCGATGCAGAGACCAGGTTGGCCAGGACAGGAGGGACAAAAAAAGTGGGTGTCACGCCTATATCCACTTTTCCGACAAACACAAAATTTTCTTTGGGGTGCTCTTTGGGTAGGGGTACTAGAGAGGACATTCGGAAAATGCCTCTCATGCAGCCCACTCACTGCATCTGTATACAGAAAGGCTGTGATGATCTCTTCTTGGAATTTTAGGAAGGATCTACTTCTTCCTGACGCACACAGGGGGTTAAATCTTTATTGGGGGATATATGGCGGGGATCCTAAACCTATTTGGGACTCCCTCTAACTACCACTGTCTCTCACACTATCTGAAGTTAAAAGTGACACTAATACAGTGATCAGTAAATTATCTGTATACTGTATATAGTGAACACTGTGACAGAGAGTGAAAGGGTTAACCGGGGGGCAATCAGGGAGTTAAATGTGTGCCTATGTGTACTGGTGTCAGTGTATGCTTGTGTACTCACAGTAGATGTTCTCTTCTCTCACGCTGGACCCGAAAAGGGCTCCAGGAGAGAAGATTGCATAATTTCCTGTGTTTACATTACACCGGCACAGGATATTCTGCAATTGGTCAGAACTGATCGCCAGGTCCAGGCCAAAAATCATTGCCCTGGACCAGATGACTGATCGGTTCTGAACCGAATCAGAACATCGCGGGGATGGTGCGCGTGAGCCCCCTTGCCCCACACGTGACCGACATACAGTTACGTCGGTTCACACAGCCGAGCTACCTTGCCGCAGTAAAACTGTGGTGGGTGGTCAGCAACTGGTTAAATCTCCCATGAATACGGCTCTGATACAGCTACAGACTAGCAAAAAGCACATCTGCAAGATGTACAGTATTTTGTGACAGTGACAAAGCTGAAGAAATGCATAGCAAAGGATTTTTGAACACTTTTTACCTGCTTTGGTTTTATTAGAGTTGGCCCTGCCAGGGTACTTACTTCAAGTGAGTGCTAAGTTACCGGATCTGTCCTGACTACATCCTGTCATCAGTCCCAGTGTTATAACAATAAACATTGCACCTGGCATCCCTGTGGTTGGACGCAGTGGCGTAACTACCAGGTCGCAGCAGTCACACTTACGACTGGGCCCTGGAGTTCTGTATATACACACCTACATAATGACCCCCAAATACACCTACCCACCCTTTACAGCTGCTGACCCCTATATACACCTACCTACCCATCCTATACACCCAATGACCCCCAAATACATCTACCCACTCACCCTATACACCGGCAGTGTACCACGCAGGTACCACAGCGCCACTCTCAGAAAATACAACTCAGGTAGCACTCAGCAAATATCACTCAGGTACCAGTGTACTACGCAGCCACCCAGAACCACTCAGCAAATACCACACAGGTACCACCAGTACCACTCAGCAAATACCACTCAGGTACCGTACCAGTGTACCTCGCAGGTACCACTAAGCAAATACCACGCAGGTACTACTAAGCAAATACCATGCAGGTACCACTCAGCAAATACCCGCAGGTACCACTAAGCAAATACCATGCAGGTACCACTAAGCAAATACCACGCAGGTACCACTAAGCAAATACCCCGCAGGTACCACTAAGCAAATACCACGCAGGTACCACCAGTACCACTCAGCAAATACCACTCAGGTACTGTACCAGTGTACCACGCAGGTACCACTAAGCAAATACCACGCAGGTACCACTCAGCAAATACCACGCAGGTACCACTAAGCAAACACCACGCATACAAGGGGCATACAAGTTATTTGACATATTTATTTATTTTTTTTAAGTACCGCAATAGTTACTTAACCTGGTAATTAGTTATTTTTTTACTGATGTAACTAAGTTACTAACTCAGTTACCTTTTTGGAAAAGTAACTAGTAACTATAACTAATTACTTTTTTTAGGTTACATGACCAACACTGCCCATGGTACCTTGCTGTCTGCAGACAGTGATCACTGTACTCCACCTCATGAAACTCCTCCTCGCAACACCTCTGTAGTTCAGAAAGCAGGTGCTCTGAAATGTGTGACACAGTTGTGTCTACTCACTCTCACTATATGAGAAAAGGCATGTCATTTTGGGAAGCCCTGAAATTTGGCAGTTAATATGTATCTAAATTAGGGATGGGCTGTGTGTTTGCGTCGAACGTAAGTTGGACTTGAACATCAGCTGTTCGTGTGTTCGCAGAACACACAAACAAATGGGGCGCTCAGCGGGAAGTTTGCCCGCCGATGAGTGCCCCATAATGCACTGCGCTGTTGCAGTGCATTGATTAATGATGATTGGCCAAAGCATACACCTGACCTGTATACTTTGGCCAATCACAGCACAATGTCATGTTAGAGCCATGATTGTCCAAAAGCAGGGTGCCTTTGGCCAATCATGGCTCGGGGCTAAGTCCACGCCCCAAACTATATAAGGCTGCTGCTTACACGGCAGCCGTGTATAGTGTATGATAATAGAGGTTAGGCAGGTATTAAGTGGATAGTGCGTTGATTTAGTTTAGTGCAGTCAGTATAGTGAACAGGCATACCCCACTTTAAAATGTATGGATCAGTGGTGGCCCGTGCATAGGGGGCACCAGGGCGCCGCCCCCCCTTAAAAAAAGGAAAAAAAAAAAAGACAAAAAAGAACAATAAAGTTAGGGGAAAAAAAATTGATTCTTCGGCCTGACCGTCCTATGTGGTGGCTAAAGGGGGGGTGGGGTTTACGACCCAGAAAGGCGCCAATTGGCTGCCTTCTGGGGGCGTAACCTGGGCGCAGGAAAGAGCGCTTGGCCACCCCCACCTTCGTGATGTCCTGGCTGTGATTGGTCCAGTCTCCAGCCTGGACCAATCATCATCCAGGACGTCCGATCGTGACGTCACAATGGGGGCGGTGCCGGTGCGTGCGTCAGTCACTCACCGTCACCGCCGCTCGGAGGACGAGGGGGAAGCCGCTCACCATCCCGCCGCCGCAGAGGACGAACTGGATCGAGGAGGGGAGAACCCGCCGCCACCAGGTAAGTGCATTAAATTGAAGGGAGCACGCACGCTGGTCTCTGCATTGATTGGGGGACAATGCTGTGGGCACTCTGCAATCATTGGGGTACGATGCTGTGGCACTCTGCAATCATTGGGGTACAATTCTGTGGCACTCTGCAATCATTGGGGTACAATGCTGTGGGCACTCTGCAATTATTGGGGTACAATGCTGTGGGCACTCTGCAATCATTGGGGTACAATGCTGTGGCACTCTGCAATCATTGGGGTACAATGCTGTGGCACTCTGCAATCATTGGGGTACAATTCTGTGGCACTCTGCAATCATTGGGGTACAATTCTGTGGCACTCTGTAATCATTGGGGTACAATTTTGTGGCATTCTGCAATCATTGGGGTACAATGCTGTGGCATTCTGCAATCATTGGGGGACAATGCTGTGGGCACTCTGCAATCATTGGGGGACAATGCTGTGGGCACTCTGCAATCATTGGGGGACAATGCTGTGGCGCTCTGCAATCATTGGGGTACAATGCTGTGGGCACTCTGCAATCATTGGGGTACAATTCTGTGGGCACTCTGCAATCATTGGGGTACAATGCTGTGGCACTCTGCAATCATTGGGGTACAATTCTGTGGCACTCTGCAATCATTGGGGTACAATGCTGTGGGCACTCTGCAATCATTGGGGGACAATGCTGTGGCACTCTGCAATCATTGGGGGACAATGCTGTGGCACTCTGCAATCATTGGGGACAATGCTGTGGCACTCTGCAATCATTGGGGACAATGCTGTGGCACTCTGCAATCATTGGGGACAATGCTGTGGCGCTCTGCAGTGATTGGGGACAATGCTGTGGCGCTCTGCAGTGATTGGGTACAATGCTGTGGCGCTCTGCATTGAAAGGGGCTCGCACGCTGAACTCTGCATTGATGGGGGCATGGAACACTGTTCATTGCATTGAAGGGGGCACAGCACAGTTGCATTGAAGGGGGCACAGCATAGTGTTTATTGCATTGAAGGGGTCACAGCACAGTGTTTATTGCATTGAAGGGGGCACAGCACAGTGTTTATTGCATTGAAGGGGGCACAGCACAGTGTTCATTGCATTGAAGGGGGCACCCACGTCTCTGCATTGAAAGGGGGCATGTACGCTGGTCTCTGCATTGAAAGGGGGCATATACCATCTCCTGTACCATGACCTGTGACATGCCTATACCATATCTGTGCCATGCCTATACCATATCTGTGCCATGCCTATACCATATCTGTGCCATGCCTATACCATATCCTGTACCATCACCTTTGCCATGCCTATACCATCACCTGTGCCATGCCTGTACCATGACTTCAAAGTCACGCAATTTTTTACTGCGTTTTTTGGCGCGAAGCAATACCTATTACATTTTTCTTTTTGCGACCCCCAAAAATTTTGAGCACCAGCCGCCACTGGTATGGATATGTTGTAGTCCTGGGTCCCCTCTCGGTGCTCCCCAAGTTTTGTGTCCCTGTCACTTAAAGTTCGGGAGTAGTGCCATGTCAAGCTGACCAAGATTTCCTATAGACGCCAATGTTAAAGATGGGAAGCAGTGCCATGTCAAGCTGACCCTGATTTTCCATAGACGCCAATGTTAAAAATAGGCAGCAGTGCTATGTCAAGCTGACCAATATTTCCCATAGATGCCAAGGAGCACTGAAAGCTGAAAATTGGTCTGGGCAGGAAGGGGGTGAAAGTACCCTGTATTTAAGGGAAACCCTATGACAGAATAAAAAAAAAAAAAAAAAAGTGTCCCTCGATGTAAATCCATCGTCAATCACGACCTGAAAAATAGAAAAAATGTAAAAAATGCTTTGCCTCTTCAGAAGCTACCCTCTGTCTGCCCGATCTTCAGCTTTGAAAGTTCTTTTATAGGCAAGGGGCAGGGCCACCACCCTCTTCTGATGTCACGTAATACCCATTCACATGGGGGGGGCCAGGATCAGGGGGCTTCCAGATTGCGATAAGCCCCCCACCCACAGACCCCGACAACCACAGCCCAGGGTTGTCGGGAAGAGACCCTTGTCCCCATCAACATAGGGACAAGGTGCTTTAGGCATGTGGCCTTGTATGGTTCCTTTTCTGACCTGCCAGGCTGCATGGTCGGGTAAGGGTCTGGTATGGATTTTGGGGGGGGGGACCCCAGGCTGTTTTTTTTTTTTTTTTTTACATTTTGGCGTAGGGTTCCCCTTGAAATCTATACCAGACCCGAAGGGCCAGGTATGGACTGGGGGGGGGGGGGGGATCCTACGTCGTGTTTTTCATTTTTTTATATCTGTATTGCCAGGAGCCAGCAAAACATTAGAGCCGCAAGTTTAAATTAATTTTTTTTCTTTAGAAATGTCAGTATTGCTGCAGCAAGATCTATACATCGTACAGATGCGCCACTTTACAGGCACATTAGGGGACCCCCCCCCCAGATATGATGTTTAAAGGAATTTTTCATTTTTATTGTTTCACTTTAAGCATCTTTAAAATCACTGCTCCTGTAAAAAAGATTGTTTTTTTTTTTTTTTTAATTGCAATGATACATGTCCCCCAGGGCTGTACCCAGGTCCCCATACACTTTTTATGGCAAAAACTTGCAAATAAGTCTTTAAAATGAAGATTTTTGATTTTTCTTGTTCATGTCCCATAGACTTTAATAGAGTTCACAGAGTTTTCCCTGTTTGAGATGTTCTGGTGCGAACCGACCAGGGGGGTGTTCGGCCTATCACTAATGTAAATCCTGACAATGAACCAACTGTTTAAAAAATACCTGTTGATCCTGTCGTAAATCTTGTGAGCTGATGTACATGGAGGCGTTCTGGAGATGAAGGGAAGGAAAGATATGGGGGGGGGGATGATGAGGGGGGGGATCAATGGCATTATGGAGATGAGAAAAAGGGAGAGATCATGAGGTGTTGTGGAGATGAGAGCTGTGTTATCACATCAAAGTGGAAGGTAGGAGCATGCAATATTTCTGGCACATCAACAGTTTTAGTTCTGTACTTGTAGTTTGTGTAAAGTGATGAAACACGGGGAAATATGCATTTATTACAGAGCTGTACTAAAAATGTGATGCATGCTTTTGAGTAACCAGCTATCACTAAGAACTACATGCAGGACAGCCATCAGAAATTTTTGGGCTCCTTACACAGCTTTAGGCCTGGGCCCACCCGGGCGTGACCATCAGCATCCCCCAAGGCCCGACCAAATCTGCCCACTGGCCATCTCACCGGCTCCTTTACTGCATCAACTTTAATTTTAACACTTTTACAGCTTAAAGGATTGTAAAGTCAGAAGGTTTTTTTTATCTAAACACATTCTATGCATTCAAATAAAAAACTGTCTGTGTGCAGCAGCTCCCCTCAGCCCCCCTATTACTTACCCGAGACCCCTCTCTATCCAGCAATGTCCATGAATGCCTCAGCTGTACGGGACTCTATCTCCTGATTGGCTAAGACACAATCTCAGTTATCCAATCAGGAGAGAGAGAGGGGGCAGGGCCGAACCGCAGCTCCCTGTCTGAATAGATACACAGAGCTGCAGCTCGGCTCCTGTGCCCCCATAGCAAGCTGCTTGCTGTGGGGGCACCTGACAGGAGGGAGGGGCCAGGAGCTCAAACCAGGGACCCTGAGAAGAGGAGGATCTGGGCTGCTCTGTGCAAAACCAACTGCACAGTGGAGGTAAGTATAACATGTTTGTTATTTTAATAGAAAAAAACGAAACTTTACAATCTCTTTAATATATGAACATGAAAAGTGCATTCTAAGTCATCATTGCATCCCCATATATTCAGCAAAGAGATGGCCCAATGCAGCAAAAAGACATCCCCAAATATTCAGCAAAGAGATATCCCAATCCAGCAAAGAGACATCCCCATATATTCAGCAAAGATACACCTCAATCCAGCAAAGAGACAGCCTGTATATTTAACAAAAGACAGCCCCATATATTCAGCAAAGAGACAGCCCCATATATTCAGCATAAATAAATGGCCAAATCCAACAAAGAGACACCCCAGTATATATTCAGAAAAGTGACAGTCCAATCCAGCAAAGAGACATCCCCATATATTCAGCAAAGAGACATCCCAATTCAGCAAAGAGACAGCCCAATGCAGCAAAGAGACATTCCCATATATTTAGCAAAGAGACATCCCCATATATTCAGCATAGAGGCAGTCCCATATATTTATCAAAGACAGCCCAATCCAGCAAAGAGACAGTCCCATATATTCAGCAAAGAGACAGTCCCATATATTCAGCAAAGAGATGGCCCAATCCAACAAAGAGACATCCCCATATATTCAGTGAAGAGACAGCCCAATCCATCAAAGAGACATCCCCATATATTCAGCAAAGATACACCCCAATCCAGCAAAGAGACAGCCCGTTTATTCAGCAAAAGACGGCCCCGTATATTTAGCACAAATAGATGGCCCAATCCAACAAATAGACAGCCCATTATAAATTCAGCAAAGTGACAGCTTAATCCAGCAAAGAGACATTCCCATATATTCAGCAAAGAGACAGACCAAACCAGCAAAGAGACAGCCCAATCCAGCAAAGAAACATCCCCATATATTCAGCAAAGAGACATCCCAGACCAGCAAAGAGACAGCCTGTATATTCAGCAAAAGACAGCCCCATATATTCAGCAAAGAGACAGCCCCATATATTCAGCATAGAGGCAGTCCCATATATTTATCAAAGACAGCCCAATCCAGCAAAGAGACAGTCCCATATATTCAGCAAAGAGACAGTCCCATATATTCAGCAAAGAGATGGCCCAATCCAACAAAGAGACATCCCCATATATTCAGTGAAGAGACAGCCCAATCCATCAAAGAGACATCCCCATATATTCAGCAAAGATACACCCCAATCCAGCAAAGAGACAGCCCGTTTATTCAGCAAAAGACGGCCCCGTATATTTAGCACAAATAGATGGCCCAATCCAACAAATAGACAGCCCATTATAAATTCAGCAAAGTGACAGCCCAATCCAGCAAAGAGACATTCCCATATATTCAGCAAAGAGACAGACCAAACCAGCAAAGAGACAGCCCAATCCAGCAAAGAAACATCCCCATATATTCAGCAAAGAGACATCCCAGACCAGCAAAGAGACAGCCTGTATATTCAGCAAAAGACAGCCCCATATATTCAGCAAAGAGACAGCCCCATATATTCAGCATAGAGGCAGTCCCATATATTTATCAAAGACAGCCCAATCCAGCAAAGAGACAGTCCCATATATTCAGCAAAGAGACAGTCCCATATATTCAGCAAAGAGATGGCCCAATCCAACAAAGAGACATCCCCATATATTCAGTGAAGAGACAGCCCAATCCATCAAAGAGACATCCCCATATATTCAGCAAAGATACACCCCAATCCAGCAAAGAGACAGCCCGTTTATTCAGCAAAAGACGGCCCCGTATATTTAGCACAAATAGATGGCCCAATCCAACAAATAGACAGCCCATTATAAATTCAGCAAAGTGACAGCTTAATCCAGCAAAGAGACATTCCCATATATTCAGCAAAGAGACAGACCAAACCAGCAAAGAGACAGCCCAATCCAGCAAAGAAACATCCCCATATATTCAGCAAAGAGACATCCCAGACCAGCAAAGAGACAGCCTGTATATTCAGCAAAAGACAGCCCCATATATTCAGCAAAGAGACAGCCCCATATAATCAGCACAAAGAGATGGCCCAGTATATATTCAGCAAACTGACAGCCCAATCCAGCAAAGAGACATCCCCATATATTCAGCAAAGTGACAGCCCAATGCAGCAAAGAGACATCCCCATATATGCAGCAAAGAGACAGTCCAATCCAGCAAAGAGACATCCCCATATATTCAGCAAAGAGACCTCCCAATCCAGCAAAGAGACAGCCCCATATATTCAGCAAAGAGACAGCCCCATATATTCAGCAAAGAGATGGCCCAATCTAACAAATATACAGATCCGTATATTCAGAAAAGAGACAGCACAATCCAACAAGAGACATCCCCATATATTCAGCAAAGAGTCAGCCCAGTCCAGCAAAGAGCCAGCCCGAAATATTTAGCAATGCAATGGCCCCATATGTTCAACAAAGAGACAGCCCAATCCAGCAAAGAGCCATCCCCATATAGTCAGCAAGGAAATGGTCCAATGCAGTAAAAAAAATCCCAATCCAGCAAAGAGATGGCCCAATCCAGCAGAGACATCCCCATATATTAAGCAAAGATACATTCCAATCCAGCAAAGAGGCAGCCCGTATATTCAGCAAAAGACAGCCCCATATATTCAGCACAAGGAGATGGCCCAGTACATATTCAGCAAAGTGACAGCCCAATCCAGCAAAGAGACATCCTCATATATTCAGCAAAGTGACAGCCCAATGCAGCAAAGAGACATCCCCATATATTCAGCAAAGAGACAGTCCAATCCAGCAAAGAGACATCCCCATATATTCAGCAAAGAGACCTCCCAATCCAGCAAAGAGACAGCCCCATATATTCAGCAAAGAGACAGCCCCATATATTCAGCAAAGAGATGACCCAATCTAACACAGATACAGATCAATATATTCAGAAAAGAGACAGCCCAGTCCAGCAAAGAGACAGCCCGAAATATTTAGCAAAGGAATGGCCCCATATGTTCAACAAAGAGACAGCCCAATCCAGCAAAGAGCCATTTCCATATAGTCAGCAAGGAAATGGTCCAATGCAGTAAACAAAAATCCCAATCCAGCAAAGAGATGGCCCAATCCAGCAGAGACATCCCCATATATTCAGCAAAGATACATTCCAATCCAGCAAAGAGTCATCCCCATTTAGCAAAGAGACAGCCCAATCCAGCAAAGTGTTCCCCATCCAGAAAAGAGACAGCCCAGTGCAGCAAAGAGACAGTCACAAACTGCTCAATCCAAGAAAGAGACAGTCACAGCACAGGCCCACATTCAGCAACATTTTTAATAAATATATCATTGTGATATCTAACAACCTGTCTCCAGTCCACAGTGAGCAATAAAAATCAATGATTCCCTATGAGAGCGGTCTTAACTGCTCCAACTTGTCTCAGTCCCATTTTGGAAAAGGTCCCTGCATTACTTTGGTTGGACTTCTGTCTGATTTCAGCCCATAGAATTGAATGGAAGTTACATCTAAGTTGGATTAGCATCTTAACTGATCCAACTTGTGACATGCAACTCCTGCTCAGAGGCACTGTTCGCAATGCAAAATGTATTAAAAAAAACAGTGCCCCACCCCCTTCCAATCCATACCAGACCCTTAGGACTGGTATGGATTTTGAGGGGAAACCCCACGGCAACATAAAAAAAAAAAAAAAAAAAAACGGCTTAGAGCCCTCAAAAATCCATACCAGACCCTTATCAGAGCATGCAGATTGGCAGGCCAGGAAAGGGGGGGGAGCGAGTACCCCCCCCCTTCCTAAATCATACTAGGCCACATGAGCTCAACATGGGGGTTGCTTTGGGACAGGCAGGGCTCTGCCCCCACCCCAAATGCTTGTCTTATGTAAGACAAAATAGATATTGTGTAATGCATGTCTTATTCTGATTACAAAAGTCCATGTTGACATTTATAATTGTGTCAACCAACTTTCCAACTTTGACCTATTGATGATTTTCTCCTGCTTCTCCTTTGTGGCCTTATCTATGTTATGATATTTTACAGCCTGCTGAATAGCACCTGAATATCTCACCTGAACACTAATGCTGCGTGTTTTTTAACTCCTCTTTCAAAGAATAGGTTGAAAATTTGCTGAGGACACAGATCCCACTGAACAGTCCATACTCTGCTTGCAATTTAAAGTGTTACTAAACCAACAACAGTAAAGTCAGTGTGTATATGCAGTAAAGCATTCTTGCTATCTTACTGTGGAACCTAAGGGGTTAATCCTCTGCATTGTGTAAAAAGGCTGTTTGATCCTGTATGCACAGATCCTCCTCGTCTTCCTCTGACTCCAAAACATGCCCGGATAAGGCAGAGCATTTGGGGGTCAGGCTGCACATGCTCAGTTTGTTGTGTATTGCTAGAGAGGTTTTTTTTTTTCATGGGAGAGTGCATGTGATCAGCACAGGGCCAATCAGCACTGTCCAGACAGAGGGTCAGAAGCCCTGCAGCCTCATAGAACAGCTCAGCGCAGTATGAAAACTTCTCCTGCAAGCTTCACCAGGAAGTGATAGAAATCACAAAACTGCTATATACTGCTGATGAGAAAAGGTATTTAGCAGTTTATATTTACTGTATTTACTAAAATAATTGCATTTTCATGTTCTGTGTACTGTGGGAAAATCTACAAAAATGTTTTGCCTTCTATTTTAACCACTTGCCTACAGGGCACTTAAACCCCCTTCCTGCCCAGTCCAATTCTCAGCTTTCAGCACTGTGGCACTTTGAATGACAATTGCACAGTCATGCAACACTGTACCAAAATGACATTTTTATAATTTTTTTCAAACAAATAAAGCTTTCTTTTGGTGGTATTTAATCACTGCTGTTTTTTTTTTTTTACTGAACAAACAAAAAAAAGGCCAAAAATTTTGAAAAAAAAAAAAAAAACCTGTTTTTATAGTTTGTTATAAAATTTTGCAAACCAGTAATTTTTCTCCTTCATTGATGTGCGCTGATGAGGCAGCACTGATGGGCCCTGATAGGCACTGATAGGCTGCGCTGATGGGCACTGATAGCCTGCACTGATAGGCACTAATAGGCGGCACTGATAAGGTGGCACTGATAAGGCAGCACTGGTGGGCACTGGTAGGTGGCACTGATGGGTGGCACCGATGGGCACTAATGGGCGGCACTGAAGGGCACTGGTAGGTGGTACTGAAGGGCACTAATAGGTGGCACTGATAGGTGGCACTCATGGGCACTGATGGGCACTAATAGGTGGCACTGATGGGTGGCATGGATTGGCAATGATGGGCACTGGTAGGTGACACTGATGGGCAGCACTGATGATGGGGCACTGATTGGCACTGATAGGTAGCTTTGGTGGGCACTGGTAGGTGGCACTGGTAGCTTGCACTGGTAGGCACAGATGCCCCTCTCCTCTTCGGGACTGATGTTCCTCTGACAGCAGCGCTGATCGGCTTTTTTTGTCCTCACACTGACAGCTCATTGGTTGACAGCTGATCACGTGGTAAGGGGCCGGGGGCCGGGACCGGCCGCTTTCTCCGATCTGTGATCAGCCAAGTCTCATGAACTTGCTGATCACAGAGCGAGCTGCACGCGCTCTGCAGGGAGGACGTACATGGACGCCCTCCCGGCAATTAAGGTCCGCACTGTAGCCATCTTTCGGCTATAGCGTGGACGGGAAGAGTTTAAACTGAATGGTTTGTTTTACAAGGTGATTATTTACAATCACTTTAACTTTAGCATGATTACCTGCTGATCCTGCCAGTAGATTCCTTAGTTTTACCAGGGTGACAATACTGTTCATTCTGAAGTGATTTTCCCATAGTAGCATTGTAACCCTGTGGATACGGTGGTCTAAGCCTGGGTTCACACATGTTCGGCTTCAACTTGCAGTCCAGAGTCCGGTGTGTTTCTGTTCACCAGTTCAGGTGCGATTCAGGTGCGATTCAGGTGTGAATTTTTGCCTGAATTCACACCTGAACTGGACCCAAAAATGTACAGGACCCTTTTCAAAACAGCACCGCGGTCGCACTGTACATGTCCCCTGAAAGTCACATTCACATGTTGTCAAGACCCAGACTTGAACCTGGGACCTCTCCTGTGTCTGGCAGTGACTCTGCTTGCTGAGCCACCTGGAACTCTGCAAATGATTGTTTCCACCTAAAAATAAGGGTTGGGCAAACTACTTAGACATTGCCTTATACTACTAGGCCTCTGTATAGCAATTGTACTGGTTTTATCATCATTCTTTCAAGCTCTACATTAATTTTGAGCATTCTCTTGCCCCTCTCGACCTACAATCCTTACCTTTGATTGCACCTCATCAGAGGAGAGCCGTACAGCTCTTCCTGCTCGAATGAAACACCTCCTTTCCATATGGAAAACATCCCGTATCTCTCTAGTTTGGCACAAGGATTAGCAGTAGACATGCAACAAGATCACCAAACTACTACACCTGAGGTTACGTAGTTTAAACACTTTTAGCTTATGGTTTTATATATATATATATATATATATATATATATATATATATATATATATATATATATATATGTATGAGGGCTTATATTTATATGGTATATGTATATATGTATGTATTTATATTATTAACTGTGAACCCTGTGTGAGTCGCATCTGCATGCAGCATAGCCTTATTGGCTGAATTTAGGATATTTTATAAGCCCATCGGGTTTATCCCAGCTCAATGGTTTGGTGGACAAGGTTGAATTAAATTTTAATAATGTTTATGATTTTAACAATTTATTAATATATGAATTAAATAGTATGTTTTAATCTATGTTTTTTTTTTAACAAAAGGATAGTACTGGCAGCTCTCCCTCATACATCATTGTGCGTGTCTATTGTTGACACAGTGATGTGAGGTAAGACGCCATTGTCATATATAGGTGGCTTTCAAACACGCTATATATATGTCATCTAATTGTGGTGCCGTTCGTTCTGACCCATACATTGATTGGTATCGCCTATGATGTGTTGATATTTTGCCCAGTTTATGTATACGATCTCAATTGGCAATATCCCATATCAAAGATGGCAATTGTTGTTTCTGTTTATTAGTCTGCCCCGTTATGGCCGTCTGCCGTATGGCTGTCTACTTGTAAAGCTTTAGTGGCTGTTGCTGGCATTTTCCCATATCAGATATGGCGTTTGCTGCATGTGGGTACGGCCCAGAGAGGGGCGGTAACGATGGTACAGTTCCGCCAGTTTGTGGCTATTTGATTGGTGAGTCAGCACGCCGCCCGAGTCCCCAGGAAGAAGTCATCTATGACGAAACGCGTCGGGAAGGCGAGCTGATGTCACCACGTGATACCCGGAAGTCGGGCGGCTGTGTGTTTTTTGGATCCTGCCGATACATGCGCTGTTCGTTTTTATACATGTGAGTGTTTTACCATTACAATAAATGTCCATTTTTGCATACTTCACTATGGTGGCTATTATTCTTTCATGATCATTGCTGGATTGTGGACTGTCCGGGTTCTCTATGTTGCGGTGTCTATCATCTTGCTGGTCTGAGTGGAGTTGCCAAGGGTCCTGGTTGAGCTGGTTGGATATACTTTCATGAGCCATATATGCCTGATTACAGCCTTCATCTGGTAAGCGCATTAGCGTGATTTGCTCCTCAACACGGTGGAAAGAATATTATTTAGTGGTGGAGGATTCTGTCTTTGAGCACTATTATACACACCTTTGGACTTCTCATTCTTTGATGGACTTTGTGTTCTACTGAATTTAATTGTAATTAATTTGGAGTCACCTTTATTTATTTGTTTGTTTGCACAATCACTTGATTAGTCACTAGCTTGATAGCTCAATGCTATCTCTTTGAGATATAATTTATTATATTTGTTTTATTACATGTATCATTTAGTGCAGCTTTACCCTTCTTTTATGTGTTACCTTGGTGTTTCACACTGTAGCTGCAGCTTTGAATTAATTTAATTCCTCACCCTTATTGAATTTCTGTGATTAGCGCAGTTATTTTATTACACTTTCTGCCCAGTAACCTCAGTCTCTTCATTCACCACAATCTCTATAGCTAGTACACCAACAATTCACACCCTTTTTTCATTCAGTCCTAGATAAGCATAAGCTGATATCCTCCCCCACCCCTTTTGAAAATTTTCTTCTACAAAAGTCCTCCCCAACCCATATCATATATCAAATTTGTACTATTTGATCACATGTCTTATGCAACCCTACCCAATAACACATAAACTTGGGCCAAATAGTATGGTATAGCATTTATAACCGATGACTGGGAAAGGCCTTTACACCCAAAAATTATTAACTGCCAGTGAAGCCAGGAGAAACATTTTACAATTTTCGCCCACTGTTACAAATGCCTATATATCATCACCGGCTTGTACCCATCTCCACCCAACAGTTGCTGTAGATGCCAGGTCTCCATTGATAACATAGCCCACATCTGGTGGGAATGTCCTCCTATTGAGAACTTCTAGAATAGTATTTAATCAATCTATACCAGAGTGAGGGCACAAAATGCCTAACACTCCTGAGACAGCACTACTCTCGATAATCACAGAGTCAATCAAGTCCAATAAAAAGGATGTCCTCAGCTACTTCCTTAGTGCAGCCAGAGCCATCATCCCCTGTTTTTGATGTTCCCCACATATGCCAACTATTGCAAAATGTGCAGCAGAACTAGACATTATCCTGAACTTTGAATGCCTAACTGCAGTAGAACATAAGATGGATCAATAAATCACTACAACCTGGTCGGTATTTCAATATTCTCAGGAGTTTTGGGATATTGGGCTCCATTCACAGAACCAGATTGCATGCGGCATTTAAAGCGAAGTTCCACCCTAAAATTAAACTTACCTCCATCTTCCCGCTCCGGGTCACCTGAAAAACAAATGGATAATCGCATTTTTTTTTTTACCTTACTTCCTCTTCCTCCCCTCGGCGGCCACGGCAGTTCGTCACTTCCTGGCTTTGCAATGATTCCTGGGAGCTGAACGCCATCGCTCCCAGGAATCAATGCGCCTGCACCGGCCCCGACGTCAGTTCCCGGTGCAGGCACCGTCATACCTTGCTAAACAGCTTCTGGGCATGCCCAGAAGCTGTGCAGGGATGACGCTGCGGCACCAGAAGTGACGGCAGGGCCGGTGCAGTGCATCGTGGGACCGAAGAAGGCGGAAGAGGACACAGAAGAGGATCGCTCTGGCTTCAAGCTGCTCACACCTGAGATGGCAGCACTGGACAATACATTTTCAAGGTAAGTATTTCTTCTTGCAGGTAAGTGCGACCCGGGACAGATCAGAGGCTAGCCATTGTGGAATGCACTAGCGATCACTATTTCTGTATGCAGTAATTACAACATAAAGTAAAAATGCTTGGTAAACAATGCATGAAACAGTCAAACAAAGTAAATTCACAAACAGAAAAAAAAACGCATGTGGTAAATAAATAGTGGTCCCGGCAAGCAATATTTAAGGAACTGGCAGCCGCTGGCAGTCTTAACAACCAGTAAACAATCTGCGGCAGTAGCAGCAACATGAGCAGTCTTAAAGTGGTTAAGGACGGGGCGGTCCTTAACAACCATGACATTTACTTGTTTGTTAAGGACACCGGCAGCCGCCCACTCCTTAACAACCAGCTTTTGACAGCCTGTGGAAAGAACGCCAGCTACCGTTGTCTGTAAATTACCCCATGCTTTCGCTACTAAAATACTGCATGTCTTTATGAAATAACTCATGCAGTATTTTAGTAGCATTTTTTAGTGTATGCTAAAAAAACGTTTTGAAAAACGCTATGCGTTATCTTACCGCATACTCAGATGCGGTTAGATACCGCTTTGTGAATGGAGCCCATTGCATCAAAAAAGAAAATGCATTAGACCCGTGTTTGTGTTTATTAAAAGTTAGCAGCTACAAAAAGTGTAGCTGCTGACTTTTAATAAACACACTCACCTGTCCCAAGGTCCAACGATGCAGCCGGAAGCTTTGGTTCTCTCCCTCTTCTCCCGGTGGCGCTGGCATCACTAATGTGGGCACCTGGCTGTAACAGCTTGTGGCTTCACAGCCGGGCATGCACTGCACATGCGCGAGACGTGCTGCACATCCTGAGTGGACGGGCAATCTTCTGGGACCTGTGATGTGCCCTAGAATATTGCAGGGAGGGAAGGGGAGAAGAGAACTTCCACAGCCCGAGCAGAAGTGGAAGTGGGTACCTGTCAAATGTAGGTACCCACTCCCTCCTATAAAAATGACCTGCTAAAGGTGGCTTGTCAGGGAGTCAGGAGGCCTTAAAGTGGAAGTTCCATTTTTGGGTGGAACTCCGCTTTAATCAGGACATGAAAGAGGTGGGGAAGGACTACCCTATCCCCTCTTAAATTCCCCTCATGCTCTCTTTTTCCCCAGCCCCCATTTTTCTTTTATGTCTGAATTTTGTTAAGCCTAAAATCCTCACCCCCAACTCCTCAATCTAAAACTCAGTAATTGTGTCTAGCTTGCATGCTCCATCCTATCAATGATCAGATTCTAATAGGCCTCTGTTCATCATACTGGTTCTAAGTAGGCAAATACTCCCTCATCCATATCAGATTTTGGTATTGTCCCAACCATGTTATTACTCAATGTTTTGCTTTTCTTTTGGTGTACTGCTGAATCAATATTCTTATCTGACTTGCGACTCTGTATGCCTCAATGTACTTTAAACTCTACAAACTTGAGTTTGTCCCAAACTTTTGTTTATTGTATTTTGTTTACAATGATAACATTCATGAAAATCAGATAGGACTGAAATCAACTCGAAAAAAGCTACAAACAACTTTGAGTTGAACGCCAATCCAAATTTTTTAAAGCCTTAGGCCTCTTTCACACGGCCGTTCAGTTTTTTTGTTCCGCTCCGGTGCTTTTTTTTTTTTCACGGAGCGGATGACACTTGTCCGCATATCATCCCATCCGTTTGCGGATGATATACGGACATAATGTATGTCTATGGGCATTGCGGATGTCAGCGGATGACACCGCTGACATCCGATTTTGCATGAGTTCCGTTTTTTAAACGGAAAAAAAATAGGGTTCTGTTCCGTTCCAAAAACGGAACAGAACTGAAAGGATGAAAATCGGATGTCAGGGGATGGTCATCCGCTGACATCCGCAATGCCATTGACTTACATTATGTCCGTATATCATCCGCAAAAAAATAGGATGATATACAGACATGCGGAATGCCCGTGTGAAAGAGCCCTTAAGTGTAGCTAAAATTACAAACAGAAAAATCAGCACCTCAGCAATCAAACCTTCTGCTGATTCCTCTTCTTTCAGGTGAAATCCTCCTCCGTCCCTGCCACTTTAATCTTTCAGTGCAGTGGGGGTGAGCCTGACTAAGCCTGGCATATTTATTTAGCTCAGCGTTCCTCAGCCTTTTTTCAGTCAAGGCACCCTTTAAAGTTATAGACAATCTCAAGGCACCCTTTAAATTTATGGACAGTCTCATAAAGCACCCCATTATAAAATGTAAAATACTATTCTAGTCGTTTTCCATAATGTGGAAGCATGGACACACGTAGGACACCCAACATTAGAGGAGATTTACTCTTCCAAAGCAAATACACTTTTGCACACTGCATACTAACTAGTGTTCCAATGTTTCTCCTCTCCCTCAGTTTCTCTCCATCACTCAGCTAATGTGACCCCAGTGTTGATGGAGAGGTGCAGGGGAGGATCAAACAAGGATGCTGTGCAGGCAATCACCACCCTTCTTATCAACACTGATGACATCACTTTAGGACGCCGATGGCTGAAAAGTTGAAATGGTGCACAATAAAAACCTGTGGCTTTGTGTATCTAAAAGGCAGGCTTGCTCCACCTATGGGCTTGTATACATTTTTGGGCAATTTTTAGGCATTTTGCTAGGGCACCCCTGAAGAAACCTCAAGGCACCCTGGTTGAAAAAGGCTGATCTAGCTGCTCCATTAATAGAAGCCATACTACAGCTTCTTTGAATTAAACAAGGTCTATGAATGGAGGGGGAGGATCTTTTAATCATAGTCCATGTTCTTACATTGTGTTTCAATTACAGAAGCCAAAGAATGTCTTCTATGAATGGAGCAGCTAAATGGAAAGGGTGGGCATAGTTGGGCTCTCTTGACGGGAGCCTGTGACAGTCCTTTAGTTGTATTAACCTCCGCTGCAGGGGAAAATTATGGTGGAAGGGTAGGTCAGAGCAGAGGAGGATTTCAACTGAAAGAAGAATAATCAGTGCAAGGGACACATGCTACTGACTGTAAATGATGTCTCTTGTGCTGATTATTCAATTTTTATTTAATTGTTAAGCACAGGTGAACCGCTTTACAGGCTACCAGCAGCAGGGCTGGTAAATCTAGTGGTACAAAAATGTAGGGCACTATGCGCCCAGGGATGAATGCCCGGAAAGCATGCTTCTTGGGTTTCAAACATTTATCCCTGGTCAAATACTGACCTAAACATCCATACAGCTAAGTGCATTGTCCAGCCACAGTAGCTGTCAGTCTCTCATAGAGTTTGAAAGGTTGCCTGTAGTGGGGCTGGACAGTGATCCTGTGACCTTCACCTGCAGCTAAACGCCAGAACTCCATGTCCACTGTGCATAGGGCCTAAAAGCATAAAACATTTACTACATACAGTATGTACATATGCACATTTACAAAAAAAAATAATTTTATTTTTATTTTGCTATGATATGCTCTTTCTCTAAGCACAAATACATTTCTCCCAGCCACTAATCAGGGTTAATCCTGCATTTGTTTTATGAAGGGCAGCCCCAGGGACCCTGCAAACGATGTGTGCTCTGGCTGCAGTGCATTACAGACAGATTAGGTGAACTGAGGGGACTCGCTGACTTTAGAATAGTAGCGGCATTTCCAGGATAGCAATATTAGCTCACTGATTGCTTTCACCTGTAGCCTGGAATTGCTTTTTAAAGAGAATGAAGATGTTGCTTAGAAACAAAGCACTGTCTACATAACCCCTTGTGGAGGACCTATCTCCGTAATACAATGCTGGCTTCTAAAAGACACAAGAAATGCAAAAATGCCTTTTCTATAAGATACTCATTGGCCAGTGTCGGGATCATCTAAGTTAAAGTTGAACTCAGGGATTTTTGTAAAAAAAAAACATACCCTTGCAGTGGGGGAACCTGTCAAGCTGCTGCTCAAAAAAGAAAATCAATCCCTGCCAATCCTTAAAATACTGCTGCCAATAATGACTGCTGTCAAACTGCAGAGCAGCAGGAGGAAAGCTTTTACACAGAACCAGGCCATGACCCAGCACTTGAGAAACATTGCTCTAGGAATGGAGGGCTAAGCTGAAATGCCTACCTTTTTCTTGGCAGGCTTTCAGCCCTCACCTCTTCTCTCTCATGTAATAGGTTGCGAGTGGGCCCTCATCATTCTTATATCAAATGCAGGACTACTGATCCTGCATTGTACAGGACAGCATCAGAGCAAGATTGCTGACCAGAATGCCAATGAGATGGGGCTTCATGGAACAGGTCACACAGCATTATGAAAGCCTGTCAGAACAGATGTGTAAGTATTATAAGCTTATTTCACTTCCCCTAGACTTAATAAGCAGTTAACCCTTGCAGTATGGGGTGGGGTTGGGGGGTACAAGCGCCACTGCAAGGATATTTTTTACAAAAATCCTAGAGTTCAGTTTTAAGATTTACAATATAGATTACCTTATTTAAAATATACCTTTAAGTAACTTTCTAAGACTGAATGTTTGATATATCACAATATGCAGCAACCTCAGCATTTAAAAAGATGCTTCTTTTATATAATGTTGTGTTAATAAAAAGCAGTCCTTGATCTTTAGTCAAGTGACTTTATCTACAGTAGACTAGGATGTCATCAGTCTGCTGCAAGCAGAGGGAAACATTTCCACAACCTGTTCTGTGATCAGCTTGCAACTATGTAAAAATGTATTCAAATAATTTATAAACTTAAAGTTAACCGGTAATGGCAAATGTGTTTTGTTCAGGCTACAAGGGAAAGCAAGCCTGTTTACACCACTGTGAATGCAGGCCAATAAAGGAGCTGGTCTCAGCTTCAAGCAAATGTTGAGGTGTCAGGGCTTGGCTTCTAGCAGCTCTCTTCTCAGTGCTCAATGCTGCCATCTGCCAGTTTATTACCAGCCACTCATTGTTTC
Source organism: Pelophylax lessonae (assembly GCF_965119305.1). Taxonomy (NCBI): domain Eukaryota; kingdom Metazoa; phylum Chordata; class Amphibia; order Anura; family Ranidae; genus Pelophylax; species Pelophylax lessonae. The sequence continues at coordinate 488,934,857 of NC_138772.1, read as the reverse complement.
CACAATGACTCACCTGGTTACCATTACCTGCCCCATTAGTCCAACCTACAGCTAACCCCCTTTTGCTATTTAAACTGCTTTGCTCATTCCCTCCATGCCTTCGCCTGGTCAACTTCTCCAGTCTGTCTCTGCTTTGTTCCTGTTATGACTTTGCCTGGCTGACATGTCTTCTGGTTCCTGATCCTGATCTTTGACTTCTGACAATGCTGACTTCTGGCTTCCTGATTTCGGCTCGTCTGATTACCCGTTTTGGCTTCCTAACCCCGGCTTCTGTTTTTGAATAAAGCGGTGTCTCTGCTGCGCTGTTGTTATTTTTCTGTTTTTGACTATGTTCTTGATCTGTATCATTTTTACTATTACATTAAAGGTGTGATTTTTAACTGCATTTTCTGTCTCTGAATGGTTCATGGTCCCCGACATAAGCAAAGGATGAATCCCATGAAACGGCACATCAATGCAGACCCACTGTTATTGAAATTAATGGCATGGCAGTCTTAGCCTGGGCTCCCACCATGGCATGCCCTCAACATGTTAACTCCACCCCTCAGAGATCAATCATGGGGATGGGCCTGCCATTCATTCCAATACCAGTGGGTCGGCATTGATGTGCAGCTTCATGGAATCCATCTTTTATAAACCTAAAGTGTCATGCTAAAAGAGTAATATATATATATAAGGTATAAACATACAATATATGTGAAATAAATCCAGTGCAAATACACATATATATATACAAACCCAAATCCAAAAAAGTTGGGACACTGTACAAATTGTGAATAAAAACAGAATGCAATGATGTGGAACTTTCAAATTTTAATATTTTATTCAGAATACAACATAGATGACATATCAAATGTTTAAACTGAGAAAATGTATAATTTTAAGGGAACAATAAGTTAATTTTTCATGGCATCAACACATCTCAAAAAAGTTGGGACAAGGCCATGTTTACCACTGTGTGGCATCCCCTCTTCTTTTTATAACAGTCTGCAAATGTCTGGGGACTGAGGAGACAAGTTGTTCAAGTTTAGGAATAGGAATGTTGTCCCATTCTTGTCTAATACAGGCTTCTAGTTGCTCAGTTGTCTTAGGTCTTCTTTGTTGCATCTTCCTCTTTATGATGCGCCAAATGTTCTCTATGAGTGAAAGATCTGGGCTGCAGGCTGGCCATTTCAGTACCCGGATCCTTCTTCTATGCAGCCATGATGTTGTAATTGATGCAGTATGTGGTCTGGCATTGTCATGTTGGAAAACGCAAGGTCTTCCCTGAAAAAGAAGACATCTGGATGGGAGCATATGTTGCTCTAGAAGTTGGATATACCTTTCAGCATTGATGGTGCCTTTCCAGATGTGTAAGCTGCCCATGCCACACGCACTCATGCAACTCCATACTATCAGAGATGCAGGCTTCTGAACTGAGCGCTGATAACAACTTGGGTTGTCCTTATCCTCTTTAGTCCGGATGACATGGCATCCCAGTTTTCCAAAAAGAACTTCAAATTTTGATTAGTCTGACCACAGAACAGTTTTCCACTTTGCCACAGACCATTTTCAATGAGCCTTGGCCCAGAGAAAACGAGATATGGCTTCTTTTTTGGCCTATAGAGTTTTAGTTGGCAACGGTGAATGGCACGGTGAAATGTGTTCACCAACAATGTTTTCTGAAAGGATTGCTGAGCCCATGTTGTGATTTCCATTACAGTAGCATTCCTGTATGTGATGAGGTGCCGCCTAAGGGCCCGAAGATCACGGGCATCCAGTATGGTTTTCCGGCCTTGACCCTTACGCACAGAGATTGTTCCAGATTTTCTGAATCTTTGGATGATATTATGCACTGTAGATGATGATAACTTCAAACTCTTTGCAATTTTTCTCTGGGAAACGCCTTTCTGATATTGCTCCACTATTTTTTGCCGCAGCATTGGGGGAATTGGTGATCCTCTGCCCATCTTGACTTCTGAGAGACACTGCCACTCTGAGAGGCTCTTTTTATACCCAACCATGTTGCCAATTGACCAAATAAGTTTTAAATTGGTCCTCCAGCTGTTCCTTATATGTACATTTAACTTTTCTAGCCTCTTATTGCTACCTGTCCCAACTTTTTTGGAATGTGTAGCTCTCATGAAATCCAAAATGAGCCAATTTTTGGCATGACATTTCAAAATCTCTGACTTTTAACATTTGATATGTTATCTATATTATATTGTGAATAAAATATAAGTTTATAAGATTTATAAATTAGTCCATTCCTTTTTTACTCACAATTTGTACAGTGTCCCAACTTTTTTGGAATTGGGTTTGTATATATATATATATAGGCCCACAGAGAGATATTGGTGATCTGAGCAGTCCCAAAGCGAAAGGTGAATCAGTTAATGGAACCCTAATCCACACCATTAGTAGATGTTCTGGGCACCACAACGCCCTTGAGTGCACGACCACCTCAGTGTACAATAAAAACTTGTGCCAGAGTTAGTGGACTCTTTAACCAAGAAAGAGTCAAAAAGGCACATGAATCTCAATAGTCACCAGTATGGGAGAGAGACATCTTCCAAGTCACCACCATTTCCTTATAGGTGCCAGATTGGAAAATGGAGATACCCCATGTTAACATGCAAAGAGGCCGGGGAAACCAAGTAGCATAAAACTTTGCTTATTTTTTTTTTTCTGCAGTAAGCTGGAGCAAGTGCACAGAAAAGGCGTTCTGACTTCTTGTTCCAGACCAGAAAGTACTACATAGTTACATAGTTAGTGAGGTTGAAAAAAGACATCAGTCCATCCAGTTCAACCTATGGTGTGTGTGTGTTTGCTGTTAACCGTGCATTGTATACCCCTGTATGTTGTGGTCTCTAAGGTGCCCATCTAATAGTTTTCTGAAACTATCAATACTTCCTGTAGATACGACTGCTTGTGGAAGAGAATTCCACATCCTTACCGCACTTACAGTGAAGAACCCCTTATGCATTTTAAGGTTAAACCGCCTTTCTTCTGGTTTTAGTGAGTGGCCACGTGTCTTATTGTATTCCCTTACTCTGAATAGTTTGTTCCTTATGCTAGGGTCGCCAGTACAGTATTTTTACATTGATATCATATCCCCCCTCAATCGTCTCTTCTCCAGAGAGAATAGGTTCAGTGCTTGTAGTCTTTCCTCATAGCTGATGTCCTCCATTCCCCTAATTATTTTTGTTGCCCTTCTCTGGACTCTTTCCAATTCCAGCACATCCTTCCTGAGGACCGGTGCCCAGAACTGGACAGCATACTCCAGATGTGGCCGGACCAGAGTCTTGTAGAGTGGGAGAATAATCTCTTTATTTCTGGAGTGAATCCCCTTTTTTATACATCCCAGTATTCTGTTGGCTTTGCTTGCAGCGGCTTGGCATTGCATGCCACTGCCAAGCCTGTTGTCTACCAGTACCCCCAAGTCTTTTTCCATCCTAGACTCACCCAGCGGTTCCCCCCCCCCCCCTATTGAGTAGCTTGCTTTCTGGTTTCTGGCCCCCAAGTGCATTACTTTACATTTTTCAACATTAAACCTCATCTGCCATGTAGTTGCCAACCCCGTTATTTTGTTCAGGTCCGCTTGTAAGGTTTCCACATCCTGCCAGAAGATATTGGCATGCTTAGTTTAGTATCATCCGCAAATACTGAGATTGTACTATATATCCCCTCCTCTAGATCATTTATAATTAAATTAAACGGGATTGGTCCCAGGACCGAACCCTGGGGGACCCCACTTTCCACACCCGCCCAATCCGAGTACTCCCCATTAATCATCACCCTCTGGACTCTCCCCTGGAGCCAGTTCTCTATCCAGGTACTCACCCTATGGTCCATACCTACCTTCCTTAGTTTGAACAGTAAGCGTCTGTGGGGAACGGTGTCAAAAGCCTTTGCAAAGTCCAGATACACCACATCCACAGGCCTACCTTTGTCTAGATGGCAGCTCACTTCATCATAGAAGGTTAATAGATTGGTTTGGCAAGAACGATTTTTCATGAATCCATGCTGATTACTACTAATAATACCATTTTCATTACTAAAGTATTGTATGTGGTCCCTTAACATCCCCTCCAAAATCTTGCAGACTACAGATGTTAGGCTGACCGGCCTATAGTTACCTGGAATACACCTCGGCCCCTTTTTAAATATTGGTACCACGTTGGCCTTTTTCCAATCAGCTGGCACCATACCCGTCTGTAAACTATCCTTAAAGATCAAGAATAATGGTCTGGCAATCACCTGGCTGAGCTCTTTAAGAACCCTCGGGTGCAAGCCATCCGGTCCCGGTGATTTATTTATGTTAAGTTTCTCTAGTTTAGTCTATCTTCTGTTAGCCATGGCGGCACTTCCTGAGGTGTGTTGTTTAGTTCGACCTTACAAGCTGGGTTAGTGTAGCCCCACGATTCTTTTGTGAAGACTGAAGAGAAGAAATTATTTAACACTTCCGCCTTTTCTCTGTCCTCATTGGCCATATTTCCTTTGTCGTCTTTTATGGGGCCAATGTGTTCTGGCCTCGCTTTCTTACTGTTTATATACTTAAAGAACTTCTTGGGGTTCATTTTACTCTCCTCCGCTATATGTCTCTCGTGTTCTATTTTAGCCACCCTGATTTAGTTTTTACATTTCTTATTACACTCTTTGTAATGCTTAAATGCTGCCAATGACCCCTCAGTCTTGTATTTTTTGAAGGCCTTTTCTTTAGCACTAATATGCATTTTTATGTTGGAGTTTAGCCACCCAGGGTTTAGTTTTGCTCTTTTAAATTTGTTTCCCTTTGGAATGCACTGGTCAATCCCCTTGTTAAGTAATATTACCTTCCCCACCGTGCCTTCCCTTTGAAGCTCTACCCATAGGGATTCTGCCTCGTCCTTAGCTCCGTTATTAATATCATCCCTCATATTTACCTGTACACTGTTCTTAATATACAGACATACCCCTCCCCCTTTTTTACCTTCTCTATCTCTGCGATAAAGGGAATACCCCTGAATGGTCGCCATCCAGTCATGGGAGCTGTCAAACCAAGTCTCAGTTATCCCCACAAAATCTAAGTCCTCCTCAAACATCAGCAGCTCCAGCTCTCCCATCTTGTTGGCTAGGCTTCTGGCATTGGTATACAAACCTCTTAATTTTGACCGGTTACATATATCCTCATTTGATGTTATTAGGCTGCTCTCTTGATTTTTCCCCATACCCACCCTGGGTATAGGAGCTCCGAACACCCTACCGCTAATGCCCCCATTTCTACCCTCTGAAACTTGCTTTCCACTGGCTAATTCTACATCTGTACCCTCCCCCCCATCACCTAGTTTAAAAGCCCCTCTAACTTTGTGGCCATCTTCTCACCCAGTACGGCTGCACCCTCCCCATTTAGGTGCAATCCGTCCCTACCAAAGAGCCGGTGGCCGACTGAGAAGTCAGCCAAGTTCTCCAGGAACCCGAAACAGCATTCTTTTTAGAAGGAGGCCAACAACCGCAGCCTTGTATTTTTTTATGGCAGGTTTTCAGCCCACAGTGTCTTTACCAGTGGTCCTCATTATGTCTCTCGCACTGTCAGGTAACTGCACTGTTCTGCGGTTTGAAGGTGCAAGATTCTGCATAATCAGAAGATATTAAGATTATTACAGCGAAGATTCACTGGGTGGTAACATGAAGATATATAAATATTGGTAACAAGTGCCACCTCCAAAATATAGAATCAACTAAAGCTGAAAAAATTTCATATATAGACTTTATAGGCACCACATAGGCCACATGCCAAAGATTCTGCATAGTATTAATTTACTACACTGCTCAAAAAATTAAAGGAACACTTTGAAAACACATCAGATCTCAATGGGGAAAAATATCATGTTGGATATCTATGTTGGATATCTATGCTGATATGGACTGGGTAATGTGTTAGAAATGAAAGGATGCCACATCGTTTGATGGAGATGAAAATTATCAACCTACAGAGGGCTGAATTTGAAGACAAAAAAAAAAGAAAATCAAAATGAAAAAATGATGCCGCAAGCTAGTCAATTTTGCTGCAATGTCATTGCAGCAACTCAAAATAGTTTGTATAGTATCATTGCAGCAACTCAAAAGTAGTTTGTATAGCCCCCACGTTCTTGTATGCATGCCTGACAACGTCTGGGCATGCTGCTAATGAGACAATGAATGGAGTAGTGGGGTATTTCCTCCCAGATCTGGACCAGGCCATCACTGAGCTCCTGAACAGACTGAGGTGCAAACCGAAGACGTTTGATGGACCGAAACATAATGTTCTAAAGATGTTCTATTGGATTTAGTTCAGACAAGCATGGGGACCATTTAGTTATATCAATTCCTTCCTTCATCCTCCAGGAACTGGCTGCATCCTCTCACCACATGAGACCAGGCATTGTAATGCACCAGGAGGAACCCAGGACCCACTGCACCAGCGCCCTTCTGAAGCCGACAGCCATTCTACCTAACGGTCTCTCGGCTCACCAGGTGTCTCCCTGAGGAACAGAACACCTTCCTGAAGCTGCTGACCATCCTACTATCTGGTCTCTTGGCTCTCCAGACATCTCCTTCCTTCAGCATCCCCTGCACCATCTCTTGGAGCTACTAACATCCAGCCGTGGACCCCTGTGTTCCTGCAGACCACCTAACAGATGAGCTATTTTATACTGTTTTAAATGTGAGCAGTTTTCCTGTACCTGCATTACCCTTTTAATTAAACTGATAACACTTAGAGGCGCTCTGCTTTTTGTTTTTATTTTCACTTTCAGAGCTGACTTCTCTCTGCAGCTGAGCTGGCCCTGAGTGTAATCTATATCAGCCATCAACTACACCAGATTAATGACTATACATGAACTGCATACCCCTTGATGCTATATAGGTATGTGTGATGCGCCAACTCTTATCCTGCTTGTTCATGTGCTTATTGAAGTTTAATTTTGTTGTGCTGCTGACACTTTGCCTTTTTAGACATCCTAGCATGTCAGTCTGTATTTATTTGTTCATGTACCCATGCTTATTGCGGTTGATCTTTTAACTTAATGTTTTAATCTATCTGTACCTAATATTTGTTTTTTTGTTTCTTTCATTTTTATTCATATATATATATATATATATATATATATAAAACACTTTTTTTTTTTTTTTCTTTTTGCCATGGATTTTCTAAATAATTTGGAACTCCATAAATATGAGATCCTAGATACTCTGTTTTCCACGTTACCATCTGACCTTTTTCATAATTCTGTACAATTGCCCAAACCCACTCGTTACACGCTGTGTGGTAAATTTAAGAAACTTGAGAGACTCTTTCACACGGCTAACACTCACTGGTGGGATAGCTTTTTTCTCAAAAAATACGTAGAAGACAAAATTACACCTAGAGGTCTCCGTATTTTAAAATCCTGTTCATTCTTAGATCCAGCACATACCAAAGATTGGGAGGGCATTGCTGATTTCTGTACCTCCAAATTCATGAATGTCATCATTAGTCAACGCTGCATCAAATATGAAGACGCTGTGCATCACATTCAGATGTTGGTTGAGGATATTCTGTCCTTCAACCAATCTGTTCCCTCCTCATGGTCCGACACCCTCCAAAAGAATACACGGAAAAAAGAGGACAACATGATCCGCACAAAGCTAGGCAAATTCAAACGCGATCTGGGTGATTACCAACATAATAAGGTTTTTTCCTGGAAGCAACATCCTTTAATAACCCCCCTCATGGATCTTCCTTCTTTCCCCCCTCCCCACCACCCAGTCCCTGGTCCTCTTCACCCTCCCATTTGCCCTCCCCCTCTATCCACTGCTCATAGAAACCCACCACCATACCCCAACAATAAGACCAGAAAGACCCCCCTACGAAAACAACTAACACCAGGACTTCCAAAGAGTCTATTTGTTCCAAAACAGAAAAAAGTAGGCACTAATATTGCAAGCATGTCAGGTGGGTTGGCCACACACAAGGTGAGCACCTCTCCCCCTACTGCCACTACCCATAGAGGGAATACACCCCTCAACAAAACATCCTCAATGCCCACCAGTCAGCAATGCATCCCACCTAATCCTCCGACTGGCCCCCCTCCATGCACCACCCAGTTAGTCCCTCTCCCGTCTGCAGACAATATAAGCCAAGACCACAACTCACTTAATGAGAACACTGGCTCGGATCCCACTGAAGGTCCAACCATATTAGTGGGTGATTTCCAGCTTGGTGATATACCACCTCACTCCACCTCTGTGTCTTTTTTAGGGATCAGCCCCCACCTAAAGCAAAGGCTAAAAAGAAAATTCATAGAAGAGGATGTAGAGGAGGAAGGCACAAACACAAAAATAGGAGCCGCCAAGGTGCGCAAACTATAAAATTATTTAATCTATCATCACAGGCCCTCACGCCTGCTGATGAAGCCCTACTCAGCAGAGGTCTTTCTTTTTCACCCACCACATATCCCAACTCTTTCCTCCTATTTAAAGATCTTAATCAATTTGTCAGAAAATTGACCCTCAATAGACACTTCAACATTAAGTCCAAGAAGGACTTGAGCAATACACCCCTCCTGGACAAGGACATACCCACTAGCACCCCTGATACTGAACTGCTTACCATTGAGGATGATGTTTTTAGCTTATATGAGGTTGATCCTGACCCCGATGACCCTGACCTCAACCTATACTTGTACACACAACACTTACAGACATCTCCCCCTGTCAAGCACACCAATCTATATCCCCCGTCAGTTTTCTATCCTACTAGGTCCAAAGGCCCGTATATTGAGTCTTTTTACAGAATGGTGTTTTCTGATCTCCAGCAGCTATGTCATCAGCCCTCTAATACTAAGAAATTAATTCACCACAACCTTACCCGCAACGAAACCCTTTCCCTTAAAAAATTTACCGACAATACAGATTTGGTCATTAAACCGGCCGACAAGGGTGGAGCTATAGTCATCCAGAACAGGGCCGATTACATCAGGGAAGCCCTCAGACTCTTGTCTGACACAAACACCTACGTCAAGCTAACCAAGGATCCACTCCCCACCTTTAGATTAGAGGCGGAGTCTTTGATCTGTAACGCAGTTAGAGATAAAGTCCTTGATACCAAAGAAGCCACTTTTCTTAAAAAGGAATACTACCATACACCTTATTTCTATCACCTTCCCAAGGTACATAAAGACCCCCTCTGCCCACCTGGTAGACCTATCGTTGCTGCCATGGATAGCATCACCAGCGGATTGTCACAGTACATTGATGTATTTTTGCAGCCACTCGCCCAGTCCCTGCAGTCTTATATCAGAGACTCTATCCACCTATTGGAGCTCTTAGCCCCATACTCTTGGGCGGATAGCTATCTTTGGTTGTCCCTGGACGTTAATTCCCTTTATACGTCCATCCCCCATGACATAGGTCTGCGGGCGACACAACACTTTTTATTAAAAGATCCTATGCTCAATAACCAACAAGCCACCTTTATCCTTGATGCCACTGATTTTTGTCTTAGGCATAACTACTTCTGTTTTAATGGCGACTTCTACCTTCAGACCCATGGTACCGCAATGGGCACTAACTTTGCACCCTCCTACGCTAACCTCACCATGGGTTTCTGGGAAGAATCCTTCATTTGGCACAACAACCCCTTTGCTCAATATCTAGTTTTTTACGGCCGTTACATAGACGATATCATCATCATCTGGGACGGTCCTCCATCCTCGATTGATGATTTTGTCATCCACTGCAACACCAATGATTTCGGTCTCACCTTTACTTCTGTTTGTGATGCGGTTCATCTAGCCTTCCTGGACCTCGAGCTGGGTAGTGAAGGAACTTCCATTTTTGCCCGGAACTACACCAAGCCCACCGCTGGCAACTCGTACCTACACTATAGTAGTTGTCATCATCCCCAGTGGGTAAACAATATACCTAAAGGGCAGTTCTGTCGCCTTAGACAGAACTGTACCAGGGATATAGATTACATCACACAGAGTGATGCTTTGAGAGCCAAGTTTAGGGATAAGGGTTACCCTGACCAATTGGTCAATCAAGCTTACACGACCTTCCTGCCTGGTAAACCCCCCAAAAATACAGCTAAATATGATGAATCCACTCCGAGGTTCATCACCAGATTCCACTGCCGCTACAGGAAAATGGAATCCATACTACAGAAACACTGGAACATTTTATTACAGGACCCCCATCTTTTACCCAGTTTAGGTCACAAACCTAGAGTTACTTACCGTAGGGCTCCCACCCTAAAAAACAAAATTGCACCCAGTCGTCTCAAAACTAAAAAAGTCCATAATCCACTATGCCTCATTCCCTTAAAGGGCATGTATCGATGTAACAAGCCTTTATGTAAAACATGTGCCTTTGTGCGACATGGTAAAAAACAGTTCACCCATGAGAATAAGACTTACCGTTTGGAAGAATTCTACAACTGTTCTACTGATTACGTGATCTACTGCCTGACCTGTCCCTGTGGACTACTCTATGTTGGTCGCACCATCCGCCCACTACGGCAACGATTTGGTCGCCATCGCAGGTTTGTGGAGGAGGGTTGTGACCAACATAGCGTACCACGCCATTTCCTCGAGTTCCACAACAAGTCCACATCAGGATTGGAGGTTTGGGTAATAGAGTCTATCCCCAAACTTCCATCTGAGGCCGAACGATTTGCCAAATTATGCCAACGAGAGACATTTTGGATCTATACCCTGGATTCACTTTCACCCAAGGGTTTAAACGAAGAGCTAGATGTTAACACCATATTATGATTAGAGCCGATGTATGTCTTTTTACCTTGTTAAATAACCATTTTTTTTTTTTTTAATGCGATTTCATTTGTATGCGATTTTTTTTTGTTGTGTTTATTTTCTTATTGCCGCTTTAAGTATTGTGGTCCCACTGTCCAGCCCATTTACAATGGCCACTTTAAGTCCATCTGTATCCACCCAGCTTGAGTGCTGGCTTCCTATAAACTTGTTCAGCTCTTCTGTGTCATGCCACTGCACTTGAGAAAGGAGCGCGCACGCCCTGTGAGGCTACTGCGCACGCTCGGAAACGCGTTGTGCGTTTGGCTGCTGGATCTGTCACGCTGGGCTCCCCTATCTGTTGGCGCCGGATGTACTGAGGAGCAGGGCGCCCTTCTGAAGCCGACAGCCATTCTACCTAACGGTCTCTCGGCTCACCAGGTGTCTCCCTGAGGAACAGAACACCTTCCTGAAGCTGCTGACCATCCTACTATCTGGTCTCTTGGCTCTCCAGACATCTCCTTCCTTCAGCATCCCCTGCACCATCTCTTGGAGCTACTAACATCCAGCCGTGGACCCCTGTGTTCCTGCAGACCACCTAACAGATGAGCTATTTTATACTGTTTTAAATGTGAGCAGTTTTCCTGTACCTGCATTACCCTTTTAATTAAACTGATAACACTTAGAGGCGCTCTGCTTTTTGTTTTTATTTTCACTTCACCAGCGTAGGGTCTGACAATGGGTCCAAGTATTTCCCCCTGATACCTAATGGCAGTCAGGGTGTCATTGTCTAGCCTGTAGAGGTCTGTGTGTCCCTCCATGGGACCATCACTGACCCACCACCAAACCGATCCTGCTGAACGATGTTACAGCCAGCATAACGTTCTCCACAGCTTCAGCTTCTTCAGATCCTTTCACGTCTGTCACATGTATTCCGGGTGAACCTGCTGTCATCTGTGAAAAGCACAGGGCACCTGTCAAATCTGGCGTTCAATGGCAAATGCCAATCGAGCTCCACGGTGCCGGGCAGTGAGCACAGGGCCCACTTGAGGATGTTGGGCCCTCAGACTACTCTCATGAAGTCTTTTACTGATTGTTTGGTCAGAGATATTCACACCAGTGGCCTGCTGGAAGTCATTTTGTAGGGCTCTGGCAGAGCTCCTCCTGTTCCTCCTTGCACAAAGGAGCAGAAACTGGTCCTGCTAATGGGTTAAGGACCTTCTACGGCCCTATCCAGCTCTCCTAGAGTAACTGCGTGTCTTCTGGAATCTCCTCCTTGCTCTTGAAACTGTGCTGGGAGACACAGCAAACCTTCTGGCAATGACACGTATTGATGTGCCATCCTGGATGAGTTGGACTGCCTGTACAACCTCTATAGGGTCCAGGTATTGCCTCATGCTTCCAGTAGTTACACTGACCCTAGCCAAATGCAAACTAGTGAAAAACAGTCAGAAAAGATGAGTAGGGAAAAAGGTCAGTGGCCTCCACCGGTAAAACCATTCCTGTTTTACGGGTTGTCTCATTGTTGCCCATCTAGTGCACCTGTTGATAATTTCATTAACACCAAAGCAGCTGAAACTGATTAACAACCCACTCTGCTACTTAACTGACCAGATCAATATCCCAGAAGTTAACTTGACTTGATGCTATACTCTGATTAAAAAGTGTTCCTTTAATTTTTTTGAGCATGGTATTTAATTGGTATCTCCAGATCTCATAAACAATAGAGGATACAGAGCTCCCATGGAACCTCTATGGCATGTACGAAAGACTTATTCTTGGAAATGGAGTCTTTGTCATACCTTGAATAGGATTAAATTCCTAAGCCAGAATGTTGCAACATGTTTTCTTGCGGTTCCATATTGTTTCATATGTCCTTTAACTTGACATAAAGGATAACTATACCCAAGAACACAATTTAATCTATTGCAGTGTACAGTTCTTAGATGTGGCTATATTCGCTTTTCTTTCTTTTTCAGGCTAAGAACATTTTTTACCAAGTACAGAAAATACCTGTTGATCTTGCCAGAAATGCCATGTCTTTGTCACTTCCTGTGAGCTGAACTGAAAAATGTGTCTTCCTTCTGTAAACTACTAATCCCCTTGTTCCCTATGTAATAAAGATGAACAAAGGCAGACAAATTTGTAGTCCAGCCTGGGTGACAACCATGGCTGCCTCCATAGATATAAGGGAGAAGTGAATGTAGAAAAAGAAAAATAAGCCACGATATACACTTTAACTACTTGCCGACCGCCGCAAGTAAATATACTGCGGCGGTCAGCCCTGGCCAGGCAAAGTGACGTATATATACGTCACTAGCCTGTCACTGGCTTGTGAGCCAATAGCGGGCGAGCGCGCGCCCGCCGCGGCTCGTTCACCAAGCAGTCAGTGCGTGTGACCGGCGGACCCGATGTCCGCCGGTCACTCGCCAATCGTCGGTAGAGAGGGAGAAAGGCAGGCGGCTAATGTAAACAAGCCGCCTGTCATTCTCCCCTGTGTAAAAATGGAGATCAGACGGTTCTACTATGTAGAACCGTTGATCTCTGTTTTTACAATAGTAGACATGTCCCATCACAGTTAGAAACACGCCCCTAGGACACACTTAACCCCTCCCTCTCCAATACAGTTAACCCCTTCCCTGCCAGTGTCATTTTTACAGTAACAGTGCATATGTATAGCACTGATTACTGCAGTAATGTCACTGGTTACCCCAAAAGTGTCAAAAATGGCAGTCAAGGGTCCGATCTGTCCGCCGCAATGTCGCAGTACCGCAAAAAAAATCGCAGATCGCCGCCATTACTCGTTAAAAAAAAAACACCAAAAATGACAAAAATCTTTCCCTTTGTTAGTAAATGAGATAACTTTTGCGCAAACCAATCAAAATACGCTTTTTGCGATTTTTTTTTACCAAACATATGTAGCATAAAACAAATTGGCCGAAAATGTTAAAAAATTTTGATTTTTACATTTTTTTGGGGGAATTTCATATAAAAAAATGTGAAAAATATGCATTTTCCCTGTCCATTTCCTGCAGTGTCCTTTGTGTACAGAGCCTTTGTTTGAAGGTCACATTATTCTTATGATACTGCTGCTCAGGAAAATTTGCATTGTATCATGTATCTTCCAGTCACTTTCCGAGCTGTAATTGTGGCAGTGCCATCAATAATGACAGTTTGTTTGATTCTTGACTCCAGGGCAGGCTATATATGGCCCAAGGGTGAGTCAGAGTTGTAGCACCAGCTCTATGTTTATAGAAGCACATGGGAAGGAAGCACAATAGCCACACTGGTTTAGCAGCTAAACTTTGATGTTTCTGATTTTCCCTCCTGAAAACTGTTCTTAACCACTTAAGCCCCGGAAGATTTTACCCCCTTCCTGGCCAGGGGTTTTTTTGCGATTTTTACTGCATGAATTTAACGGACAATTGCGCGGTTGTGCGACGCTGTACCTAAACGAATTTGGCGTCCTTTTTTCCCCACAAACAGAGCTTTCTTTTGGTGGTATTTGATCACCTATGCGATTTTTGGATCATGCGCTATAAACAAAAAAAGTGCGTAAATTTTGCAAAAATAACAATTTACTTATTGCTGGGGATTTTCCAAAAAAAATGGAATGATTCTTATTTTGAAGTCTCAGAGATAAAAAGTCAGAATATGATTCAGCCAACCAGCATCTATCAAAAACATTTAATTACAGCTTTTTTGACAGCAAAAGAAATTCTGGTAGAGTGTTGAGAGGTCATGCAGGACATCTCCCAATGTGATCTTACCTGCACATGGCATAGCTGTCAACTAAACAGTTTCAAAAGCTTTTGTTGCATACATTTAAAAATGTACATGAAGCCGTACTAGTACTAGGACATGCTCACCCACTCCCAGTGCCCAGGGAGAAGGTGTAGAACAGTGCCCCCTGCCTTGAAGTAGCCCCACATACCAGGCATCCAGACCAGCTCAACTAAAGACCTCCAGTGTGTTTGCACCAAAGCCAACAAAACAAAAATGACAGCCAATCAGATCATTTTAAAATAGCATAAGGAAAAGTGCACATAGGTGGGGCAATACATTGAAGAATGTTTTATACTGACCTGGAGTTCAGCTTTAGGCCCATAAGAAGACAGACTGTCAAAGTTGCATAGGCCTTGAACGTTCAGGGACAAAGGTGCAGATCACACTAAAATGTGTGGACCCACTATACCTAGGCAGCCCTGTGTGCAAGGGGCCTTATAGTGTATGTCCAGACCATACAAAAAAAAAACTCCTTCTGTCCCTCTAGGGCAGTGGTCATCAACCCTGGCCTACAGGGCTGACTAACAGGCCAGATTTTCAAGATAACTGAAATACATCCCAGGTGATATCATTTGCTGCTCAGTGATTGCAGTATCCTAGTCTGCATCTCCCCAAGGTAATGCCTAAAATCTGGCCTGTTAGTGGGCCCTGTAGGCTAGGGTTGAGGACCACTGCTCTAGGGCACAGGTGTCATACTTAGTGCATGTTTTAGCATATTTTTTTTCTTTGATTGCCTTGCTCCTGTAGCGACAAACAGCTTTTACTATTCATTTTGACACCACCAGGCTTGCACAATTCTTGGAGGGGAAGCCCCTAGGAGGTCAGTTCCTACAAATGAGGGAACACACTCAAAGCTCATAGTTGCCAACATTTGAAAAAAATTTCCAGGGACACTTTGCAGCACAGCTATCAATTACTTACCACACCCATTTCCCTTAAGCTCCACCCACTCCACATAATTAATCTCTGCCTACTTATTATCAGAGTTTAGGGTCTACTCAATAAAGAGAGAATTACAGGAAATTGGCCTTAAAGCAGAGTTCCACCCTAAAATTAAACTTACTTCCATCTTCTCACTCCGGGTCACCTGAAAAACAAATGAATAATCACAATTTTATTTTTTTTTTTACTTACCTGGTTTAGAAGATAATATACTTACCTTACTTCCTCTTCCTCCCCTCGGCGGCCACGGCGATTCATCACTTCCTGGCTTTGCAATGATTCCTGGGAGCTGAACGTCATCGCTCCCAGGAATCAATGCGCCTGCACCGGCCCCGACGTCAGTTCCGCTGCTGGCGCCGTCATACCTTGCTAAACCGCTTCTGGGCATGCCCAGAAGCTGTGCAGGGATGACGCTGCGGCACCGGAAGTGATGGCAGGGCCGGTGCAGTGCATCGTGGGACCGAAGAAGACGGAAGAGGACACAGAAGAGGATCGCGCAGGCTTCAAGCTGCCCACACCTGAGATGGCAGCGCTGGACAATACATTTTCAAGGTAAGCATTTCTTCTTGCAGGTAAGTGCGACCCGGGACAGATCAGAGGCTAGCCATTGTGGAATGCACTAGCCCTGACTGTCCCGGGGGTATTTTTATTTAAAAAAAATGTCCCAGGGTTCCCTTTTCAAAGTAGCAGAGTTGGAATAATTCTCCCATTCAGCTGCACTACTTCTGCCTAAAGTTTAAAATTCTCATCAGAATTCCCTGCAATTCTAAAGTGTCAAATGTGAGGTGTGACCATACAAAAAATGTAATATGTAAATATAAATAAAGTGCAAGGTGTAAATAAGTATGATAAAACCTAACTATACTATCTGGTATAATTAGGTTTTATCGTACTTATTTACACCTTGCACTTTATTTATATTTACATATTAAATTTTTTGTATGGTCACACCTGAGCACATTTGACACTTTATTCACATGCCATGTGGCCATATATATTTGCACATAAGATTGTCACTATTATTCTACCTACCTTCATGGCTGTGAATGTGTCTTCACTCTCCAGGGGTCCTCCTCTGCTCTGCTGTGGCAGCCAGCGCCTGCGAGGTGCTGCCGAGAACGAGTGCCTTTGATTTAAAAATGGCGCTAGGCGGCGCCATTACGTAACTGCGCATGCGCCTGCCCGGCCGAGCTTGTGCAAGTTTTTCTGAGCCCGGCAGGCTTCGGAACACCACATGCGCCATTACGATGTTGGCCCACAACTATTTTTTTACGGGCACCTGCTGCCCGTAAGGGGCATTTACGGGCAGCCCGATTAACGGGTGCTTGCCGGGACAATGTAAATTACCCGGGACAGGCTCCTATTTGCTGGGACTGTCCCGGCAAAAACTGGACCGTTGGCAAGAATGAAAGCTACATTTCTCAAGAGTCCTTTTCCTACACACAATGTGTAGGCAGGCTCCTGAGTCAACGCAGCAGCATTGTTTAGCTGGGGAAAAAAAAAACATTGTATGCATGTGGAGCGATACAAAGAAGGGAGGGGAGCTCTGTCGTCCAGTAGGGCAGAGCTGACAAGGTTGGTTAGGATTTCAGCGCAAAAGCCCCGTGTTGTCAGCCCAAACAGGACGTATGGAGCACATTTTTAATTCTGGCAGACCATCCGGTATATTTAAAGGGATAAAAGATGTGCAAAAGTGCATGTATTACAGAGATGTACTGAATACTATTTACCCTGACATACACTTTAAATATGCTTAATTTCATTTTGTTTCTATAGCCTTTAATCCTGGATTCATCAGTTAAACAAAGCCTTTCCTTTGAGCCTCTAGTAAGTATTTTTCTAGAAAGTTAGTTACAAGCCATAACAAAAATGTTTATGCACATTTAATATTCCTACTGAACTTTGGATTTCATGTCAGAACAATGCAAGATTACATTGAGATTAAAATACTGTTACGACATGCCTAAAATTACCAAACAACATAAAAGATTCACCTCTGCCTGCTGGAATTTTCCTCAAAGATTACAACAGCAATTATGCCTGAAAGACTGCGCTTAACCTTTGGAGTAAGTCCCTTAATTGGATAAATTGAATAAAGATTTCATAACAGGAACAAAGCAAACTTTGTGCTCTTTTAATGGCTTCATCATTGTAATTTTGTTCAAAAAGCACAGGGGATTCTAAAACGAACAGTAGTTGAGTTCCTGTAATTGATAGGCCCATAATATTTCATTACTGCCCTCAACCAACAATTTGAAATTCAACCGTCCACTGATACCAGCTGAATCAAGCTATGAGGATTCCGTTCCCTGCACAAGGGACACATAAGTCATCCAGCTCAAATGTTCACCTGCTAGAAGCTCCATGGATCCCAACATAGATTCTAGTTCTTCTGTGCTCTGCCCCATGCCTCTTTAACTAATCACAGCAGCCAAAAAAACTCATACTATAAACCAATATATTCACCTAAATCTGAGGTTATGTGGTGCACTGGGTCCCACGTTGTGGGGCATACCCTGATTTTGAGGGACTGTCCCTCATTTGGATCAAAGTCCCTCTGTCCCTCTTTCCTCCTCATTTTTCCCTCATTTTGATCTGATCTATATAGTTGTATATAAAATGCACTATTTATTCATCAAAAAGTGTTTCCCAATGCCAAACCTTTCATCCAATTTATAAATTGCTGCATTTGAAAATTTCAAAAGCCAGTATGAATGAATAGTAGTGGTTAAAAAAAGAACTTGTGGGATTAACCAATCATTTTTTTTTGAACAATTCGCCTTTAAATGGGGCTTGGCAGGGGGTGTGTCCTATGCCTACATACTTTTGCTAATAGGTGTTCCTCAATCCCATTTCAGAAAGTTGGGAGGTATGACAGGGTACTCCTTTAGGTACCCACTTTGCATTATAGGTGATGGTGAATCTTCCAATGGGCTATCCAGTGGCTGGAACTTAAGCTGGCCATAGACGGATCGAAATACGGCCACCTCAGCAGTTCGATCCATCTATGGCCTTTACTGCAGGAATGTTGGAAATCTTTTATTGGACCAGTGGCTGGAATCAATCATCTGCATCACTAATTTGTTTATTCATACAGTGGAGGAGTGCCTGCACAGCGGGAAGGACTCTTCTATCCATCTCACCTATGTGGATGGGGAAATACATTTTTTTTCTCGAATAAGCCTACTGGCTAATTGGAAAAAAAACCATGACTCATCTATGCCCAGTCTTAGGCTCCTGGAGAACGCATAGCATGGTGACATCATGACAAAATGACTGGGTAGCGTAGACACAGAATACAAAGCTTGATCACCAGTCCTCACAACTGGAAAAGAGGACAGCAAAGAACACGTGACAGAGGACATCCTTTTTTTTTTTTTTTAAATGACAAAGGGTGGGTTTAGGAGGGAGGATTGAGGGGCTTTTATTTTGGATTGGATGGGATTTAAGGCTAGTTTATCTTTAGTAAATGTTATACTCCATTACTCCACCTATCCTAGTACCCTAATGTAAAAGAACCTACAAACCTCCCACCAAGGTTCTTACTTGTCTAAGAATGACAACTTACACTATTTTAGTGTTTACTGCCACTAGGCCAAAACTTCCTTTAGCAATGGGCAAGCGTGTATTGGGAGCCCCCATCAGTGGCAGCCGGTGTGTTGGGGGCGCAGGGGCACCGCCCCCTTATCCATGCGTCCGGCCCCCTAATCTGCATGCAGGGGCTCCGGACGCATGGAGTTCAATGGGGCTTTTTTTTTTTTTGCATCACCTGATTAGAGCCAGAGGCTGATCTCTGCCCTGAAGGGGGCATGTATGCTGGTCACTACATTGAAGGGGGCATGTACGCTGGTCACTACATTGAAGGGGGCATGTACGCTGGTCACTGCATTGAAGGGAGCATGTACGCTGGTCACTGCATTGAAGGGGGCAAGTACACTGGTCACTGCATTGAAGGGGGCATGTACGCTGGTCACTGCATTGAAGGGGGCACGCACGCTGATCTCTGCATTGAAGGGGGCATGTACGCTGGTCACTGCAATGAAGGGGGGATGTACGCTGGTCACTGCATTGAAGGGGGCATGTACGCTGGTCACTGTGCATTGAAAGGGGGCACGCTGGTCACTGTGCATTGAAAGGGGGCACGCTGGTCTCTCTGCCTTGAAAGGGGGCACACTGGTCTCTGTGCATTGAAAGGGGGCACGCTGGTCTCTGTGCATTGAAAGGGGGCACGCTGGTCTCTGTGCATTGAAAGGGGGCACCCTGGTCTCTCTGCATTGAAAAGGGGCACGCTGGTCACTCTGCATTGAAAGGGGGCACGCTGGTCACTCTGCATTGAAAGGGGGCACGCTGGTCTCTCTGCATTGAAAGGGGGCACACTATACCTTAATTACTGAAGGCCCCTTTCACACTTTTGCGACCTCAAAGTCACGCAATTTTTTACAGCGTTTTTTGCCGCAAAGCAGTGCCTATTACTTTTTTCTGTTTGCGCCCCCCCCCCCCCCAAAAAACATTTTTGAGCACCAGCCGCCACTGGCCCCCATACAGTTAAAGAACAACTAAAGAAAAAACTTTGTAGCTTTGGAAGGAGGGGATAGAACATGTTTTATTTTTTATTTTTTGCTGTCTGTTCCCCTGTTAAGAACATTCACCCTATTTGTCCTGTTTACTGTTATCACCTAGAGTGAACGTGAAAGAAAATCCCAAATTTTGGGTTGTCACCAGAACAGGAATAGATGGGAAATCTTCCAACAGGGACACTAGTTCAGCCACTTCCTGATTAACCAACCAAAATTCTAAACATTATTAGCTAGTGTAGCTTAAAAAATGTTTTTATTGCTGTCTTATGTCCCTGCTGGAAGATGTACATGCAACTTGTGAGGTCAGGCAACTTGCAGCTACTGTTAGATGGAGGTGACCTCTGACCTCCTAAAACTGGATGAAATGTCAGGCTTGTAAAGTATGTAAAGATAACTAAGGTGTCAAATATAAATCTTTCAGAAGTAAGACTAGAAAATTATATATATTTAAGACTGAAAATTGTAGTTCTTGCATAAACACAAACACACCCAAATACTTATTTTTTTCAGGTACTTATATAGCGCTGTCAATTTATGTAGCGCTTTACATATACATTGTACATTCACATCAGTCCCAGTGCAGTACAAGTGTATTCTATGTTCCCATGTGTTGAGCCTAAATTGATCTTTGCAGTCTAACTTAGGTCACTGCACATGTTGTGAACAAGCCCTGTTTGACTATTTCATCTTTACTATGGGTGAGCTCAGTCATGTTCGAATCCTAATCCGAACCCACATGAGTGAGCCTGCCAGGAAACTGTCACTGTGCTGGGCCAATCATCTGCAGCTGGGGCATTACCTATCTTGCAGATGCACGTACAGTATACTAGGGTCATGTATACATGGGGCTGCTGGGCAGGGAATGCCACTTATGACTGGCCCAGTACAGTGACACCTTCCTAGCAAGCTCACTCCTGTGAGTTTAAACCAGGATCCAAACACACCCAAGCTCATCCCGATTCTTTACCAGTCCTTTATCTGTCCCTGCCTTGTGTCTACTACCTGCCTGGTGTCTTTAAGTGTGCACTCAGGATTTAATCCTAGATGCTAAAAATGCATATGTAGGTAAGTTGATGCTTTCTGGATGGGTGGTGACGGTACAGGAATATTCTGGAGGAAGAGCTTCACAGCTCAGAGATTCCCCTTTGATGCCCAGAACAAAAGTTCTTCCTGCAGGACATACCCCTGTAATAGGAGCTGGTGAAGCCTGAGCTTTTACTAGACATCTGCTGTTATATAAGCCTGGAATGAGGGACCAGCTAACACTGACAAGTATAGCCATATCCTTTGTACTATATATAAAGGCTAATACTAATACATCCAGTGTGTGTATATAATTCTATTTTTTATATCTGTATAAATAGGCGGGCATACATATTTATTAGTTTTCTTGAGCAGGCCTTCTCGAATCCTAAATGCCAACTCACAGTCAGCTGATGGATGTTGTCTCTGTATGCCAGGTTTTTACTTAAAAAATATGTGCCAGAAGGGAAATCTCCTTGGTGTCCAATTTACTAAAAGCCTATAGAGAAGAATGGCTTAATAATACATGAACAATAAGGTCACATTTATACACAGGTGCTTGTAGGCAGGTGCAGTCTATCTTCTCCACTGCAGGTGGCGCTTACCCGCAGGAGCCTTGCAGCTGCAGAGGACGTCAAGAGGAACATGGTTGCTCTATGGTTTCCGGGGTCACTGGGGAAGCTATCCAGTTAGATGCTGCCCTCCCATGGGACTTTGGCAGCCATGTTGGACCATGAGTCTATTTAAGGCCCCAGCTCCCAGGTTTGGCGCGCTTTATTCAAGTGGGTAGTGTAGAGAAAGGTGTCCCATCTGTTATGGACAGTATTAGTGGTAGGGCAAGGTTCTGACAGGGAAAGCGTAGGGTCACAACTTTAACTGCTGGAAATCGTGAGTGTACCCAGTTGGGCAGTCTTCTCACTGGGTTTGTTGTGAACTGTTGCTGCATTACTTCAGTATTGGTGATGGGCAAACAGCTTAAGCCGAGCATCAGTTTGGCCATGAACAGCGACTGTTTGGGTGTTCGCAGAACATTCGAATTTGCGGGATGCTTGGCCTCCGAGCTCCCTCCAAGCGCCCCACAGTGCACTGCGCGCTGCAAAGTGCATTCTAAAATCTGATTGGCCACTAGTCAGGTGCAAGGCTTTGCCCAATCAGGGCACAGTGAATAGCTGGTTGTTAACAACGTCCTTAATAATGGTTGAGACATCAGCTGTCAGCGGGCTTCCCTGCTGACAGCTGAATGAAAAAAAAAAAAAAAAACAATTGCCGGCAATACAAAAATGTGAAAAAAAAATTAAAGAAAAATAACGGCCAAAATTGAAAAAATATGCCATGGGGTCCCCCCCCAAAAATCTATACCAGATCCTTAGATCTGGTATGGATTTTAAGGGGGGGTCCCCACGCCCACGTTTTTTTAAAAATGGTATGGGTTCCGCCCCAAAATCTATACCAGCCCTTATCTGAGCATGCAGCCTGGAAAAGCAGGAAAGTGGGGGGACGAGCTCTGCTTCCTTAACCCCATAGCACCTTGTCCCCATGTTGATAGGGACAAGAGCCTCTTCCCCACAACCCTGGGCCGGGGTTGTGGAGATCTGCGGGCAGGGGGCTTATTTGAATCTGGAAGCCCTCTTTAATAAGGGGGCCCCCAGATCCCACCTCATTCCTTTGTGAATGAGTATGGGCTACATTGTACCCCTACTCATTCACCAAAAAAGTGTCAAAAATAAATAAAACACACACACACACAGACACAATTCCTTTAATAAAAATAAAAAAACAATGTCCCCCCATGTAGATTCATTGTCAATCACGACGCCCAATCCATACCAGACCTGAGGGTTTAAAATAGATAATGGGGGGGGGGGGCACGCTGTTGTTTAAATTGTGGCATTGGGTTTTTTTGCTGGTAGAGATAATTGGGGGTTTTTGTGCTAGGAAGGAGAAGATATTTGTGCTAGGAGGGGGTTTGGAGTGGGGGGGGGGGGGGAGAATATGTACACAGAGGGGACATTTGAGGAGTGATGGATTTGTGCTAGGAGGAGTAAACCTTTTTTTTTTTTTTTTTTTTTGGGCGGGTGGGGGGCATTTGTGCTCGGGATACTTGGGGGATGGAGGGTCAAAGATTTGTGCTGGGAGGGGGGATTTCAGCAGGGGGGTGATTTGTACTGGGAGGAGGGAGAAATGATACTTATCATGCAGATTAGTGCCCAATTATTTTTGGGGTGGGGAAATTTTTGCTGACACATGTTGCTCATACATCTTTGGGGGGGGGGGGGGGAGTGCAGTTTGGCATGTTCACCCTGGGCTCTAGGTGACCTTGTCCCCAGTGCAACGGATAACTGCTTGTTCAGACTAAGGGGCAGGAAAAGGGAGTATTACCTTATTATTTGCTCCAGCAGGGTCCTTCAAGCTTGCTCTCCAAGGGGCTCCTGGCCACAATGGCTTTCCTGCCTCCGCTATGTACATAGCCCTGTTATTAGCCCTGCATGGTATGTAATGACGCAGTTGCCGAGGACCCACAGCCCAGAGTGCCAGAGAGAGAAGAGGAAAGGGCTGGAGCTGGCAAAAGCAGGGGTAAGGTAAGGAATACAACCTCTGCAGCTCCCCTACACCTAAGAGACATTAAACCCTTGCAGTGCAGGAGGCCCACTGCAAGTGTACGCTTTGTGTAAAGCCGTACATAGACAGATTGAAATTCGGATGGTTCAGCAGGAACCGGCCGAATTTTCATTGTGTATGAGCAAGCTGGTTGTTCTAAAGTCAATCCATCAGTCAACTTCAGTACAACCAGCCTGTTGGGGTTTTTATTGCCAATCACTGCCGGTGACTATAGCTGCCAGCAGTGATCATTGTATCCTGCTGGTGGGGAAGGCTCCCTCCCGGCAGAACACAATAGCGCTATGAGAAGGATTTCTGAGCAATTTTCTTTCCTTCGACCCATGCTTAAAGGAAAGAAAATTGCATATTGTATGCCCGTCTTAAAATGGTTGTAAAGGCTCAAGGTTTTATCCCATTATGCATTCTATGCATGAAGGTAAAAACCTTCTGTGTGCAGCAGTCCCCCCTTATACTTACCTGAGCCCCATCGCATGTGCACAAGAGCCTCGGCTCTCCAGGGTCTCTCCCTCCTCATTGGCTGAGATAGCAGCAGTAGCCATTGGCTCCCGCTATTGTCAATCACAGCCAGTGAGCCAATTAGGAGAGAGAATGGTGTGTAAATAGACACGCAGAACAGCGGCTTGGGAGCGAGCCTGCTTGGGTACCCCATAGCAAGCTACTTGCTATAGGGGCAGGAGGGAGGAGCCAGAAGCACCGGCTGGGGACCCGAGAAGAGGAGGATTGGGGCTGCTCTGTACAAAACCACTGCACAGGGCAGGTAAAAAAAAAAGCCATTAATATTACTTTAATTCTTAGACTTGGGCTTTAAATTACATCGTAAAGCTTAGATTAGATGTTAGTAGTAGGGTTATATCTATTTTAACTTGTAATTTTAACAAGCGGCAATTATTTCTGAATTTCACCAGTGAGGTTCTTGATGGGTGATTTGTGGAACTAGCTATTCGACAATGACCCCGGTTATCCACTTTAGCTCACTGAGCTGCTACTGTGGCAAAGTGGCTCGATAACGTCTGGCGACGTAGACCTACATCGCCAGACATTCCCCTCTCTCGGTGGCGCGCGCGCCGCCGGAGGCTCGCTCCCGCTGTATTCAGTCACAGCGGGAGTCGGGCCAGGGGAGGAGCGGCGGTGATCACCGCCGCTCTTCCCCGATCGTCGGGGAATCGAGTGTGGAGATCCACCTGCTTGTGTAAACACAAGCGGGCGGATCTCCTAAGTGACAGGCAGGGTCAGATTGCAGGGTTCAGCATAGCTGAACCTGCGATCTGTCCCTGTGTCACTCAGTCACCTCCCCCCACACATGTCAGTAAGCACCAGGCATACATTAACCCCTTGATCACCAATAAAAATTAACCCCTTCCCTGCCAGCGTCATTTTTACAGTAACAGTGCATATGTATAGCACTGATTACTGTAGTAATGTCACTGGTACCCCCAAAAGTGTCAAAAATGTCAGTCAAGGGTCCGATCTGTCCGCCGCAATGTCGCAGTCCCGCAAAAAAAATCGCAGATCGCCGCCATTACTCGTTAAAAAAAAAAACACCAAAAATTACATAAATCTTTCCCTTAGTTAGTAAACGCAATAACTTTTGTGCAAACCAATCAAAATTCCCCTTTTTGCAATTTTTTTGACCAAAAATATGTAGTAGAAAACAAATTGGCCTAAAATGATAAAAAATTTTGATTTTTACATTTTTTTGGGGGGGAATTTCATATAAAAATATGTGAAAAATATTGTTATTTTTTCAAAATTGTCGCTCTTTTTTTGTTTATAGCGCAAAAAGTAAAAATCGCACAGGTGATCAAATACCACCAAAAGAAATCTCTGTTTGTGGGCAAAAAAGGACGTAAATTTAGTTTGGGTATGGCGTTGCATGACCGCGCAATTGTCAGTTAAAGTCGCACAGTGCCGAATCGCAAAAAGTGGCCCAGACGTAAGACAGCAAAATTCTCCGGTGGTAAAGTGGTTAAAAAGCCTATGCAGGAAAGCCAAGAATTGCTTTCTTTCTCATTTTGTTGTGAGTTCCAAATTAAAAACCCAGCATGCATAGGTAACGTAAATTGGGAAGTAACAGTCACTGAGGCAACCTATTCTATTGGGATTTAGGAAGCCTTATGATCCGAATTTTGCACAGCCCTCTTTACTGATACGTAGCGCATTCATTGAACATATCTGAAGCAAGTTTGGAATTAAAGGCTTTTCCAAACATGCTGCATAGATTGGTTATTAACTGTCATACACGGCTCCATATAATAAGTGATGCTGGGGTATTTCATATTTAATCTAAGAGGAGAATATTTTATAGGTAATATCTTTCTACAAAAAGAGTGTATGAGAGTGACTATGCAACTAAGTTTGCTATTTATTTTCTTTAAATGCATGTAGCACCCTCCTAGGTAGATGTTAGAAGAGAATATAGTTTTTGTGTCTTTCTGCTTATCAGGAAGATTGCTAGGTAAATTTGGAGTGCTCTATGCCTACCAGGGAGCAGGATCTATTGATAGGGTCTGCTCATGGTGGTGTTCAGCTTGTCTGAATGTTTCACACTGGTCCAATAGGGAGGCATATTGGACAGTGTGAAGAAACCTGACAAGTGAGGGCACAGGCATTGTTACAACCTTGGCTATTAGCAGAGGAAATTGCCTCATTGCATGCTGGGTGCCTGTATAAATGCCAGGGGCACATGTGTACGGGGTCTTTGGCTGGAGGGGGGTCCTGGAGGGAGGGGACAGCTGCCCCTCCTCTGTAGAAGTTACCATGCAGCCTTGGATAGTCGATCTGAGGGCCTGAAAGTCAAAGAGAAGCTGAAACCAGAGGTCTTGCAGAGCTGACTGGAAGGGAGACACCAGGAAGGATCTGATTCTGCCTACAGTGAGTACAGATCTGTGTCATGGGGCCTGTCCTGTGAGGGCCATTCCTTCAAGTAGAAGTCGGTGGATGGGTGTCAGTCAAGGGGATGCTAGAGAGTGTCCTGAAGATAATGTAGTTGCATCAAGTCTGCTGCTAGAGAGAACAAGAAGACTTAGTTCTTCCATACAAGTGGCAGTATGGTAAAAGCAGTGTTTCTGCTTCCACCAATAATTTGGTAAGGCCAAGTGAGAGTTGTCCTTATCTACTGTGAATAGTCCAGTTGGAGTATCCCACTATTCCCTTCTCCCATCCAAATTCCACAATAAATACAAAACCAATTACCCAGGACTGTTTATTGAGTAAAGCCTCGTACACACGCAATGATTATCGATCGACCGATCGGCCGTCTTTTGTTCCAGTGTTGTTGTGTTGGTTGGAATGTGCCTAGACTGCACACAAATTTTCTCGGCCAACAACAACCAACTTCAGAAGTGATGTCATGTGCTGGTTTACTTTCCGTGTGTTTTTTCTTCTCTGAGCATGCCCAGTCTTGCTCATCTGATTTTTGTCTGCCGAAATCTGTACTGACTGATGGAAAAATCGGCCGTTGTTTTGACGGCCAACAAAAATTTTATAGCATGCACACCAGATTTTGTTCGGCCGAAAAGTCGGAGTCGGTTGTCGGAAGCATCATACTAACAAGCCGAAAATAGGCTGATCGGATATTGGCCGAAAATTTGCGGCCAACAATCATTGCGTGTGTACGAGGCTTTACGGGCAAGCAGGAGTAAGGGGGGATATGTGAAAAAGCCCCAGCAACTGTCTGCAGGTAATTCAGAGGGAGGCCTAAGAAGTCAACACACAGCAAGCCCTAGGAGGACAGTGCTCAGGGCCGGCGCCAGCAATAGGTAGGTTAGGCAGCTGCCTAGAGCGCCAGGGTAGGGAGGGCGGCAAAATCATTTTTTTCTTTTTATTCCAGCAGTGGTGTGGCGTGGTGCGGCAGTCTCCTGCGACTTGCGGGCACCCGCAAGTGGCGTGAAATCTCCCGGCTGCCGCGGGAGTCTAGGAGTATTATGATATCTGCCGGCGATGGAGCCGAACGCTGTAGCCGGAGGATGACGTCACTGCTGTGAGCCGACTCACTGACACTCCGATCCTATGAGACTCTGACTGTTTGTCCAAGCACACACAGTGCCTTCAGTAGCGGTGTGCAGCCCGTCCCACTGCCATACCATCGGATCGTCGGTCGGCTCACAGCGATGACGTCATTCTTCGGCTGCAATATTCGGCTATCGGCAGTACACTTGACATATACAATGGAGCTCTTGTGAAGTTCTCATCACCCTACTGAAATAATTTAATGTGTCTGCAGGGCCGGATCTAGAAGGTGCTGGTTTGAGTTCCCCCCCACCCCACAGATTTTAGTTGTTTTCCCCCTAGGTCTATGAGAGTGCATCCACTGATCCATGAGGCGGTCTGATCCAGACAGTTGATGTAAGGAAGCACTTTGTTAGGGACAATTCATGTAAGGGGGACACTCTGATTCTGACAACTTATGTAAGGCGGCGCTCTGATGGGGGACACCTGACGTAAGGGGGAATTCTAAGGACAATTGATGTAAGGGGGCACTCTGATGGGGACACCAGTAACCGCCAGCATTACCCGTCAGCAGTAACCACCAGCATTACCCACCAGCACTACCAGTCAGCAGTAACCACCAGCATTACCCACCAGCATTACCAGTCAGCAGTAACCGCCAGCATTACCCGTCAGCTTGGCGGCGGCGTGGAGTGCCACCTCCCTGAAATGCGTTTGTCACCTCCCTAAAATTAGTTTTTGCAGGTTGGGATGTCTGCGTGATGTAGCGTTGGGGGGGGGGTCATCTGGGACTATGGCTGCAAGCGCAAAATGTAGAAGGGCCCCTTCTCTGTGTGTGTGAGATGCGGCGGGATTCGGGAAGGACAAGGTCAGTGACGGCGGGAGCAGACAAGGGGGCGGTGGCGGCACATAAGATGCAGACAGTATTGAGTGGCTTGCAACAACTGCCCCTGGTTGTCATGTCGGGCAGGCGGCGCCTGCTTCGGGGTGCGGCCGTGCGGGCATCTATCCCCACACGATGAGTGTGCGGTCAAGCAGAAGGAAGCCCTGCCCGTGTGGAAGGTGAACTTCAAGGGAAGTTGGGAGCCCAGGAGAGAGAAAAGCTTCACAGCCACCTTCAGCCCCGAAGAGGCGCGCAGAAGCATCCGTGGTGTCCCAAAGCCTGGACTTGGTCCCCTCAAACCTCCTCTCTGCTCCAGCATCAGCAGTAAGGCCCGGAAGGACAAGGACGAACGGGAGGCACAAGCTGTCAGGGAGCTGCTGGAAGGAGCAGCAGAGCACCTCCAGTATCAATAAGGTATTGGGCATCATACACTGACACAGACCTTGCTGCAGCTACAGACTGGGATGAGGGGGCAGAGGGACTGTGGTTAGGGACAGGGTTTTGAGGTCTCTCTCTCTCTCATCTTCCCACCCTCTCTGTCACCCTCACAATCTTTGTCAGCCCCCCCATCTCTGTCAGCATCCTTTCTCTCTCAGCCCCTCTCTCTATCCACCACCCTCCATCTGTGCCCCCCCAGTGTCTCTCTCAGCCACCCTCTCTGTCATCCACCCTCTCTCTAGGCCTCCCCCCCTGTCCACCACTCTTTCTCTGAGCCCCCTGTCTCTCTCTCTCAGCCCCCCTCTGTGTCCGCCACCCTCTCTCTGAGGCCCCTCTCTCTGAACCCCCTTTTCTGTCCGCCACCCTCTCTCTGAGGCCCCTCTCTTTCAACCCCCCTTTCTGTCCGCCACCCTTTCTCTGAGCCCCCCTCTCTTTCTGCCACCCTCTCTCTGAGGCCCCCTGTGTGTCTTTCAGCTCCCCTCTCCATCCACCACCCTCTCTATGAGCCCCCCCTCTCTCTAAGCCCCATCCTCTGTCCACCACCCTCTCTCTAAGCCCCCCTCTCTGTCTGCCACCCTCTCTCTGAGGCCCCCTGTGTCTCACCCTCCCTCTCCATCCGCCACCCTATCTCTGAACCCCCTTCTCTCTCAGCCCCACCCTCTGTTCATCACCCTCCCTCTGTGCCCCCCTCTCTCTCAGTCTCCCTCTCTCTCAGTTCCCACTGTCTCTCAGCCCCCAGTGTCTCTTAGCCCCCCTTCTCTCTCAGTCCCCCCTTCTCTCTCAGTCCACCCTTCTCTCTCATGCCCTTTATTTAAACACAGCCCCCTCTCTGTCAGTCACCCCTCTCTGTCAGTCACCCCTCTCTGT
This sequence comes from Pelophylax lessonae, assembly GCF_965119305.1. Taxonomy (NCBI): domain Eukaryota; kingdom Metazoa; phylum Chordata; class Amphibia; order Anura; family Ranidae; genus Pelophylax; species Pelophylax lessonae. Next base: position 488,905,044 of record NC_138772.1, on the reverse strand, counting down.
TAGCCACCCTTCTCTCTCAGCCACTCTCTCTCCAGTAGAGATGTAGTGCTCTTCAGTGTGTAGAGAGGTATCTAGAGGTGTAATCGGGGTAGGGGCATCTAGGGAGATGTAATCAGGGTGGGGTGGGTAATCTAGGGGTGTGATCAGAGTGGGGGGTATCTGGGGGTGTAACCACGGTAGGGGTATCTGGGAAGGTGTGATCAAAGTGGGAGTATCTGGGGGGGGGGTGATCTGGGAGTTTGCTTATGGGGGGGAACCCAGCCATTGGAAGTTTAGTTGACCTCAGCTGCAGTGAGGGGAACTGAGGCATGCACAACCACACCCCCTCATTACACATTGCCATTTGGTGGAAGTTCAGCACAGCTCCATTTTCAATGGTATGTGACCTCCTTCACATCGCGCCCCATCACATTACAGCGGCGATGTGAAGGAGATACCAGCTTGGTTTTAGACAGGGAGTAGCAAGAGGACAGTGTGGATGGGTTGGGGGGGGGGGCAAAATGTATCTTCGTCTATGTAGTCAAAAATCCTTGCAATGGCCCGTCATACTATGCCTCCTTTTCTTCATGCCTTGTTTCCTTCTTATTATAAATATACTGGTTTTCATATACATATACATGTGAAACTGGTCTACTGCTTTTTGGGGGAGGTGGGGGGGCAAAGGAGGTGGAGTCAGGGGCGGAGCCACAATGGGGGCGGCAAAATGAGGTTTCGCCTAGGGTGTCAAAAATCCTTGCACCGGCCCTGACAGTGCTACACGCACATAACTCGACTCATGTTTATTGAACATGTTGGATGTAGAATGAATGACTTCTGCTGCTTAGCACTAAAGCTTCCTTAGCTATTGTGTACTGGCAACACTGTCAAAATGTTCTATTGCTCTGACTCAAACTTGTGTTAAGGTTTGACTGAAAGTCTACAAGTCATTGAAAGCTGCAACTTGAAAAACTAGTTGGGCTTGCACCGAGCTGCAATAACATGTCATATTACATAATTAGTGCACCCTTTATTACCTGTGTTACACTAATAAAATAAGCATGTGAAAAGCTGGACTCAAAGCCATAGACATGTGATATATTCAGGCATTACTTCATTGTCCAGTGTAATATTGAGTAGGACCAGAAAGTACTCAGGAAGACTAAGAGCCACATAGGTCACAAAACACTCTAATGCTTAGAATATATAAAAGCATTCATCTTCGGTCTTCGTTGGAGCTTACAAAGCAGAAACTGGAGCATCTAGAGGAAACCTATGCAAACACAGGTAAAAGCTCCATGCACATTTGGAAGAAGTGAGAAATCCCCTGTTAGGATGTGGCCCATCTCCTTCGCAATAATCCACATTGGTTGAAGACAATAGCCCATTATTACTTGTATAATAAGAGTGGTCAAGGCCAGTATGCTGGACATATAAACATGAATTCTCATGGCAGTCTGGAATGTATATTTATGAACTTAGTAGAAGAGCTAGACTTTATTTGGGGGTCAGAACACTTTGCAATGTCTGATCACGTTCTGATTTCTATGTATGGAATATTAATTAATGTCCTCAAAATGTATTTCAATATAATAATTAATTCCAATGGTGCAGTATAGTGCGATTCAGCCCATTCAAAATGAATGGCCTCAAATTGAACTGCACAAGAACGTTCAGTGCGTTCCTGTGTGATTCCTAGTTTGAGTCGGCATTTAAGTGAACCTAAAATCTTTAGAAGTAGCAAAATGAGTGATCGGACAAGAAAGACAAGAATCTAAAAGACTGTGCAAAGACAACTATATATATATAATATGTCAACCAGCAAATCCTGGTAGCCTTTTGCCTGTCTTTGAAATGCATCTTGAGAAATTGATGTCATCAGGTTTCCTACCTCTAATCTGTTCAGCTCTTGGATTATCTAGACAAAATAGAGGGAGAAAGCATGATTACATCATTGTCCAAAAATGCTTCCTTAAGGCTTATGCAAGGTCTAACTAGGAAGTGCTGGGGATCCAATATATTGTATATATCTTCACAATGTAAGATTATTTTTCCACAATCTTTTGCTTTTTTATCTACATTGTGGAGCCAGAAACAGGACCTAGCAATATTTGTTGGATCTGTTTATAGTAGTTGTAAACCCATAATCTGCCAATAAATTGTCCACCATTTAAAGGAAGTTCTAAAACCAGTCCAATATAAAATTTTGCCCAAAAAAAAATACCTTTTTTTGTAGAAGTTTTATTGGCAGTCACATGACTGCTACCTGCCCTTAGTGCAGCTGCAAGCACAGGGTAGCTGGGTAAGTGCTGACAGGCTGTGTATGGGATTGCCGATTTCACAGAGGGAGCAAGGTTGCATGTTCCACTACACTTCGGAGTGAAGAACAGACGTTACCCCAGTAAGAACTGTCTTGGCCAGTAGCAGAGTGGCGGGAGAGCGTCAGGAGGTCACTGTCCCCTCAGAAACAAGCCACTGTGCCAATCAGCTCCTCTGACTCTCTCTCCCTCCAGTTTTGGCTGCTCTCCAAAGAGTCCAGCCAGAATTCTGTTAGCATGCCTGTCTGAACATGTCAACTTCCAAGCTGACAGGCTCAAAGAGACATGATGACAATGGAGGCATCTTTGGCCGGACAGAGAAAGCAAAAGGGCTGGATGTTGCCCACAGTCCGCAGTTTGTCCAGGTCGGCTGTAAAGCCAATAAATATTTAAAGACCAAGAATATTGAGACAAACCATGTACATAAATACAGTTCAAGGAAGCAGATCAAATTACCCAACTAACATCCAGCAACTAACATTGGGTAGAATGAAAAACTCAATATTGTCTACCAATAGACCTTTGAGCCATACCCTGGCTTTTGTCCTTTTTAGGACCTGCCACCTTGAGTCCCCTGTTTTGACACAACCTGAGACTTTGGGATAACACCAAATACAGGCATACCCCGTTTTAAGTACACTCACTTTACATACACTCGCGAGTACAGACACAGCCTGGTCAACTTGGCATGGCACTACTCCCGAATTTTTAACATTGGCGTCTATGGGAAATCTTGGTCAGCTTGACATGGCACTGCTCCCAAACTATAAGTGACAGGGATACCAAACTTAGGGAGCACCGAGAGGGGACCCAGGACTACAACATATCCTATTTGTAATCTACCAGGTCATAGTCCTGGATCCCCTTAACATGCTCCCCATGCTTGGTGTCCTTGTCACTTATGGTTTGGGAGCAGTGCCATGTCAAGCTGACCATGATTTCCTATGGAGCTAGTTTATTTACATGCATAGAGAAGTAAAAAAAGGTATTGCTTCGCTTTAAGTACATTTTCGTTTTACATACATGCTCTGGTCCCATTGTGTACTTAAAAGCGGGGTATGCCTGTATTTCAGTAAATTAACCTCATTACATGCTCCACTACTTCCTATACTACCAACTAAGCAACCACTAAGCTTACCCAGCAGCCTGCACATGGTGATGTTTTTCATTCTTTCCTAGACAAAAACTTGACCCATAGTTGTAAGATAAAGGAGTGAAAAGATTGCACAAAATAACACAATTGCAAACTGTACCACTCACCCTGCGCATTAATGTACAACGAGAAACAATTAACAATACATATATATGACCTTAAAGATCTCAGCAGCTGTTATAATCAAAGAAAGTTTGTAAAAAGGTGTAATAGATGATCTCAAGATTGCAGATATATCCACCACACTAACAGCGCTAGTAAATGGGGCTGCTGGTATCCAAAAAACTCCCATGCGAGAGGAAAAAATACCAAGCAGCAGTTATACAATCCTCAATCAAAAACGGTTTCAGTAAACGTCAGTCCAGAAAACTCAGGGGAAGGGTGTGAAGGGTTAATAATTCATCCGCCTTAATTCCACCAATCACCGATGCTCCCCCCTTATTCCTGGAACTCACCAGAACGATGATAAACAAAACTCCCTCAGAGTATGTTCCAATTACCATACGGACGCATCTGACAGCCGTAAGATCAGGAATCCATACAAATCTTGTTATCCTTCATATGTTACTCCATACATGAAACCATGCAAATGAAGAGTAGGGGCACATAGTGTAATTCCGCAATTTTAATGTTAAAAACCAAACACATGCAGCCCCACTCCCCCCAGTTGGTCTGCTATCAAAGGCAACCCTCAAGCATCTACTACAGAATTCTTTAGATATATGCAGATCCAGTGGCGGCTGGTGCTCCATGGGCCGGGGGGGGGGGGGCATCAGACGGACCGCACCATACCCCCCTCAGACTGCACACCATACCCCCCCCCCCCAGGGCCAACGCAGAACCCCCCCCCCCCGGCTCACTCAACCGGTGGCAGTGGCGGCTTTGGCTTTTTCCCCCTCTTATGCGTCTCCTCCCTCCTCCTCCATGCCCAATGGCATGGCTTCTCCTTTCAGCCAATCAGGAAACTGGTCTCAGGACCCACTTACTGATTGGCTAGGAGGAGGATCCGTGTGAAAAGCCCCATTGAACTTCATGCATCCGGCGCCCCGCATGTAGATTAAGGGGACGGACGCATGGATGGGGGGAGGCGCCCCTGGGCCCCCAATGCACCAGCCGCCACTGTGCAGATCGGACAGTTTGTCACATCACTCATGAAAGAATAAAGATCTCACTACTAAACTAGCTACTTTTGAACATATCTGTCACTATACACCACTATCACCTTAACGCAGGGGTGTCAAATTAAATTTCATTGTGGGCCGCATCAGCATTAGGGTTGTCCTCAAAGGGCCGGATGTATTTGTAAGACTAGGTATCTACTCAGATACTTAGGAGTATGCAGTGTACATGAGTGTGCTACATACAGATTGCAGAGTTCAGAGGTGTGCTGTGTATAGACTGCTGGGTTAAGGAGTGTATGACATACAGAATGCAGGGTTTACGGGTGCTCTATGCACAGAGTGCAGAGTTCAGGGGTGCCCTGTGTACAGACTGCAGGGTTGAGCAGTGTATGACATACATAATGCAGGGTTTATAGGTGCGCTACACAGAGTTCAGAAGAGTGCGGTGTACAGAGAACCCCCCCTCACCCCCTAAAAATCCTCCTCACATCTCATCTGCCTGGCTGTAGTACCTCCCGGCAGTTTTTGTCTCAGATTTTGTGTCTCCTGTCTGCCTCTGAAAGGGCTGCCTGACCTCACCTGCTGCTGCTTCTGAAGTAAGTAGATGAAAGCAGACGGGTCTTAAAGGGACAAGGTACCTGTTTTTTCTTGGTGAGAAAATTATGATTTTTTTCCATATTTCTTTTTTTAATGAGCTCACCACACCTGTCAGTAGCACAGAAGACTAGCAAAAGGTAGGAGGGGGTAGCGTGGGACATATTTTTAAAAGAGTGCTTAAGGAATGCTCAAGGAATGTAAAGTATGATGTTTTGCATTATATTAGGAGCAGAAGCCCTAAACGTAAACACTCCAGAAAACATAAGACCCGCCACTGGTCATCTCCTGACCAGGACAATCTGCATTCCTCGGATTCCCGCACAGGGCGGCGTTCATGCTTTTCAAGCAGCTCACGTGGCAATGGCTCACATGCGTTCAAATCAGCGCAATAGAAAATGCCTTGCCCAGCCCTGACGAATGTTGGACCTGCATGCAGTCTGCTGTGACGGGAAATTAATTTGCATGAATTGCCATAAATGACAATGGATAAGGAAGTGGATACACAAATTTCAAAGCCTAGAGGCTGTAGCAAATGTGAAAAAGGAAGGGCCTTATTTTCCCATAATGACAGAGTTAAAAGCTCAATGATGAAGAATAGGAGAGATCTGATAAGAAGACCAAATTACAGTAAAGGTCTCCAAGCTTTATCCAATGAAACTGGCTGATGCATGTTTAAGTAACGCACTTCCAGGAGTAGATGGGGCCTGCCAGCGTCTGGTGCACAAGTGTCTTTGCCTTTCAATACGTTTAGGGATCCTATGGTTTGAAAAGTAAATGTGGTTATCACCAGATGCAGTCCAATGCATTTTTATTCTGAGTCAAAAATGCATGAACAGTGTTTACCATGGATTCCAATGGCCTACGCCACACCAGTGCAGTGTGTTCCAGTACAGTCGTCTAAAGGAGAACATGTTGCATTTTTTCTGTATGGAACACATCTGTAACATGGCAAAACGCATTAAAAAAGCACCTGAACACTTCACAAATGTGCATGCAGAAGGGCCCCTTCAACTCAGAGGTTGTGGCGAGCTGGTCCGCAGACTTGTAGAAAATCTATACTGTGGCAGGTTTTATGCCTGTTGACTAGCAACAGCGTTACCTGTGATGTTTAAAGCAATAAGAAATGCCCTTTAAACGCAAGTGGAACCTGCAAGCGTGGGCATGGTTCTAGAGGACTTGAACCTGGCTGCTGACAATAGACCTAGTTTTAGGGTTGGCACATTAAGTCACACTGATGAGAGCTTTGTGGTTGTGCCACTGGAGGGTGGATGAAACTTCCACACAAGCCCTTTGTAACATTCCCCATAACAGGAGGTTGTCATAGTTGCCAACATTTGAAAAAAAATTCCAGGGACACTTTGCAGCACAGCTATCAATTACTTACCACACCCACTTCCCCGAAGCTCCGCCCACTCCGCATAATTAATTTCCACCTACTTATCAGATTATAGGGTCTACTCAATAAAGAGAGGAGTTGGAATAATTCTCCCATTCAGCTGCACTACTTCTGCCTAAAGTTTAAAATTTTCATCACAATTACCTGAAATTCTAAAGTGTCAAATGTGCTCAGGTGTGACCATACAAAAAATGTAATATGTAAATATAAATAAAGTGCAAAGTGTAAATAAGTGCGATTATACTATCTGGTATAATTAGGTTTTATCGTACTTATTTACACCTTGCACTTTATTTATATTTACATATTACATTTTTTGTCTGGGCACACCTGAGCACATTTGACCCCCAACACAATGCAGAGGCACTAGTGACATAACAGACCCCCCCCCCCCTTATCAAGGACCAATAGTGGAGAGGGTACACCCCAGTTACATGATAGACCCATCACCCATCCCACCACTAGTGATTTGAACTTACTAAAAAAGGGTACACCCCAACCCCATGACAGAACCCCATCCCCCTCACTTGTTACCCCAATAGAGAAAAGAGGGGACACCCCAACATGACAGACCCTCCCCATCCCACCATGAGTGATCCCAACACTGTGCAGAGGGGACCCCCCCTAGTCACATGAAAGAACCCCATTCTGGGACCTGTGACCCCCAACAGTGCAGAGGGAAACCTCCCAGTCACATGACAGAACCCCATTCTGGCACATGTAACCCCCCCAACAGTGGAGAGGGGACCCCTCCAGTCACATGACAGAACCCCTTTCTGGCACCTGTAAACCCACAACAGTGGAGAGGGGGCCCCTCCAGTCGCATGACAGAACCCCTTTCTGGCACCTGTGATCCCCCAACAGTGGAGAGGGGACCCCTCCAGTCACATGACAGAACCCTATTCTGGCACCAGTGACCCCCCAACAGTGCAGAGGGGACCCCCAGTCATGACAGAAACCCCATTCTGGCACCTGTGACCCCAAAAGTGCAAAGGGGACCCCTCTGACACATGACAAAACCCCCCAAGACTGAGGGGACACCTCCCTTCCCTCTCTCCCGCTACTCTCAGACATTACCGAATCCGGAGCCCCCTCAGTACGACAAAGCCGGACCTCGCACACTGTAACTGACGTCTCTCCTCGGATGGTACAAACTGGCTTAGCTCACCCGAAGCACTGACACGCCACACAGTCCTGCAAGCTGCTGACCTCCCATCCTCATGCGTACAGAGAAGCCATCCATGACTCAGAACTCTCCGGGGATCTTTCCAGGAACACGTTGTCACAACGTCAGGTCATTTCAGGAAATCGGGTACAGCCGCCAGATACAACGCATTACTCCACCCTCCATAAACATCAACACACGCGCTCCCCAGTACAGCCAATCAGTGTCCATTCCTCCGTACTCCCAGCCATTGGTGGAGGACAGGCCTCTCTGGGGTTGGCTGTGCCGGAATTGGCAGGCGTGGCTTTATGCCGCAGAGTCTGTGTGTGTGTCTGTGAGCTGGTTGACACTGATTTGCCGGGACAAGTCCCGGCAGAGTAAATTAGCGGGGACAGGCTCCTATTTGCCGGGACTTTCCCGGCAAAAATGGGACTGTTGGCTGGTATGGGTTGTTGTTTGGCAAAAAGCTGGATGAAGCGAGTGACTCACAGAAGAAATGTTGAGATTGTGGCCACAGCCTAAAAAGAGGAAGCAGCGGTCTTTTTGCTCAAGTCGGTCAATCTTCAGAAGGATTCAGGAGACCAAATCTTATAGGGCAGACTGAAATTTACCAGATCACAGTGAAGGGAGTTTGAACTTCCTGTTTACATGGAATCAAATCCAGAGCAGGCTGCTAGACATCTGGAAATTCTTTTGAAGGTGGGCCCAACAAGTGTCTTCCAGTGGGAGCCAGGATAGCCTCCTTTTTGCAGGGTTTGGGCAACAAATATCAAAGACAGTTAGCTGGGAGTACAATCACCAAATCCTTTCTTTCATGATCAACAGATCTCAAGAAGAAAGAATTACTGCAAGATTACGTATAAGAATTATACTGCAACAAGTCCATAGCTCTGCTGCCACTAAAAGAACAAATCTGGGGGTTTCTCCCCATTCTTTTTAGTATCCAATGCATCAGGAGCTTTCCCAACTGTCTGGATTTGAAGAAATTGAATGGGTACATACACAACAAAAAGTTCAAGATGGAGTCCGTGCAAACAGTCATGGCGATAGGTCAGCATGGGGACCTGGCTGACGTATACTTCCATGTACCAATCGGTGCGTGACACCAGAGACATCTGAGATTTGCAGTGATCGGCTGTTACTTCCAGTTCAGGAGTTTGCCATTTTTAGAATTGGCACATCACCAAGAAACTTTTTGAACATTTTGTTGGCAGTAGTGGCAGTAATTTATCTTTGGGGATAAGGCTCTACCACTACTTGGACAATGTTTTGATTGTTGCAGGTGTAAGCCAGGAGCTGGCAAAGCATTACAACCTAGAAATTATTTTCCAAGTGAACAAACAGGAAAAGCAGTTAACCCCTTTCTTAATCTATGAAGGATCTTGGAGTAGTTTTTCATGCCCGAATAAGTCAAGTGGTTTTCAAAAATGACAAAAATTAGCAAGTTGAAAATCTGCATGCGAAGAGTCATGGAGACAGCATTTATGTCAGCGAGTGACTGCATTGTACCCATTGGGACATTTTACAGTGGTCATTCCAGTGCTGCTTTTGGCCAGGTGACACATGAGGGCTTTTCAATTTGCCTTCCTCAGTCAATGGGATGGGCTGCCTATGGATCAGAAGGTCTTTGTGACTGCACAAATTAGCAAGAACTGGAGTTTTGGACACCAGTGTGCCTCTTTTGTGATGTGCCTCTCAGCCCAGGAGATGAAATAATTCTGACGTCTGCCTCCAGTCTGAGGAGACAAGTGCAAGGCCATTGGAGCCTAGTGGAATGCAGATGCTCTGACTGCCTTAAACATAAGACAGTGTTTTTCTAGCATTGCAAGCCTTTCATGATCTTCCTCCAACTGGCCTGAGTGAAGTTGATGATCGACAATAAGACAGCAGTAGCCTATATTGCCCACCAAGAGGGCATTAACCTCCTTAGTGGTATTCCCAAGTGTGGCTCGGGGTTAATATTCAGTGCCAAAAGTGGTAACCCCGAGCCACACTCGGGATTACACCAGAATGAAACCCACCTTCCCCTGCGATCCCCCACCGTCCTCCCCAGCCTTCCTCCAACCATTCTCCCGCTGTGTGTTCGGCCAATGCCGGCACCTTCTTCTGGTCCCCTTCCCTGCGAGCGCCGCGTCGCAGGGGGGTGGAACTGGCGGGAGATTAAAAAAAAAATGACATGATACAGTATAATCTGTTAGTATTACAACTTTGTATCATCCCATTTTACCTAGTGACTTTTCCAGTGCCCTGCCTGTACTTTTTGCAGTACTTTGTGCCTGGAAAATTGATAACGTCCATGGCGTCCAAAAAGCGTTCTTTTAGCTCAAAAACGCTTTTGGACGAACTGGAAAACAGCGACAGTGAATCTGAAATATTTAAAGAACTTAGCAATAGCGATTCGTGGGAAAATTCGTCATCAGGTACTAAAAGTGACAATAGCGACGATTCTGCATCTGAGCTCAGCGATGTGCGAACTTGGTGCTCTATTGACTGGAGCACCTGGTATGAAAGTTGACGTTGACCATGACAACCCCTTGGCATACCTTCAATTATTTCTGACCGATGAGGTTATTGAAAAAATAGTTACCAAGACAAACCGGTACAAAGAGCAACAATGCGCTACGCATCGGAAGATTGCAAGATGCAGAAAGTGGGAACCACTGACTAAAGATGACATTTGGAAATTTCTGGGCCTAATAATTCTTCAGGGAGTGGTGGGGAAACCCCTGCAGAAGTGGAATTTGACAACCAATACATTACTTGTAACTCCATTCTTTGGCACAGTCATGTCAGAGTACAGATTCTTCCTCATAATGAAATATCTCCACTTCGAAAACAATGAAGAATTTGATGAAATGTATTATTATTACATTATAATGTATGATTTCGAGTTTCAAATGTTATCATACCCAGGATGTCTACTAGACACTTGTTTGGACAGATTTAAGTGAGCTATTACTAAGAATTACAGGCCTAAAATATAAAACAACAGATTTCCATGCAAAACAATGTACCGCTTTTAGCACAAAAAATTCTGACATAATCAGACCGCTAGGGAGGTTAAGGGTCTGTCTTTTCCTGTTACTATTCGTAACATAAACTTTTTGCCGGACGGAAAGCCGCTTACAGGCAGTTAACGCCAGTCTATTTACTGGAAAAGCAGGATCCACTAACGCACATGTGTCAAACACAAGGCCCGCGAGCTGAATCCGGCCCTCTAGGCCATATCATGTGGCCCTCACACCTCTCCTAGAGCTGCAGTAGAGCTTCAGCCTCCTCCTTTAGGCCTCCTCCAGACCCTGCACTTTCTGCTTCCTAGCTCTGCCCCAGCTTCTTCCCAGCAGCAACAGAAGGTAAGGGGGTGCACTCTGATATAAGGGAGGATGGGGGGATGGGGGGGGGACTCTTGATATCTGATGGGGGGGGGGTTTGGATACTCTGGACTTCTAGTATTACAGATACAACCGGCCCTTTGAGGGCAATCATAATGCTTAAGCGGCCCTCAATGAAGTTGAGTTTGACACCCCTGCACTAACGGATCAGTTAGGCAAATTATTTTCCAACAATACGTACCTCAACTATTATTGGCTCTATGGTGCATTCCAGCAGTAGTTCTCTTAGAGAGTCCACTGAACACACAATTTCTGGTATCTGTAACAAGGTACAAAGGTGAAGTGATAGAAGGTGGATTTACAGTGCCGTGGGATTTTTTCCGTTGGTGTTCGTATTCTTCCAGTGTCCTTGATGATGAAGATTCTTCTGAACATTTGGACAGAACACGTTAATGCCATACAGGTGCTTTCTACCTGCCGAGCAGTGGCGGCTGGTACTCAAAATTTTTGGGGGGGCGCAAAAAGAAAAATGTAATAGGTATTGCTTCGCGGCAAAAAACGCGGTAAAAAATTGCGTGACTTTGAGGTCATGGTACAGGCATGGCACAGATGGTATAGGCATGGCACAGGTGATGGTACAGGCATGGCACAGATGATGGTATAGGCATGGCACAGGTGATGGTATAGGCATGGCACAGGTGATGGAATAGGCATGGCACAAGTGATGGTACAGGCATGGCACAGGTGATGGTACAGGCATGGCACAGGTGATGGTACAGGCATGGCACAGATGATGGTATAGGCATGGCACAGGTGATGGTATAGGCATGGCACAGGTGATGGAATAGGCATGGCACAGGTGATGGTACAGGCATGGCACAGGTGATGGTATAGGCATGGCACAGGTGATGGTATAGGCATGGCACAGATGGTATAGGCATGGCACAGGTGATGGAATAGGCATGGCACAGATGATGGTATAGGCATGGCACAGGTGATGGAATAGGCATGGCACAGGTGATGGAATAGGCATGGCACAGATGGTATAGGCATGGCACAGGTGATGGAATAGGCATGGCACAGGTGATGGTACAGGCATGGCACAGGTGTTGGTACAGGCATGGCACAGGTGATGGAATAGGCATGGCACAGATGGTATAGGCATGGCACAGGTGATGGAATAGGCATGGCACAGATGGTACAGGCATGGCACAGATGATGGTATAGGCAGGGCACAGATGGTACAGGCATGGCACAGGTGATGGAATAGGCATGGCACAGATGGTATAGGCATGGCACAGGTGATGGAATAGGCACGGCCAGATGGTACAGGCATGGCACAGGTGATGGATTAGGCATGGCACAGGTGATGGTAAGGTCATGGCACAGGTGATGGAATAGGCATGGCACAGATGGTATAGGCATGGCACAGGTGATAGAATAGGCATGGCACAGATGATGGTATAGGCATGGCATAGGTGATGGAATAGGCATGGCACAGATGATACAGGCATGGCACAGGTGATGGTATAGGCAGTGCACAGATGGTACAGGCATGGCACAGGTGATGGAATAGGCATGGCACAGGTGGTATAGGCATGGCACAGGTGATGGAATAGGCATGGCACAGATGGTACAGGCATGGCACAGGTGATGGAATAGGCATGGCACAGGTGATGGTAAGGTCATGGCACAGGTGATGGAATAGGCATGGCACAGATGGTACAGGCATGGCACAGGTGATAGAATAGGCATGGCACAGATGATGGTATATGCATGGCACAGGTGATGGAATAGGCATGGCACAGATGGTATAGGCATGGCACAGGTGATGGAATAGGCATGGCACAGATGATGGTATAGGCATGGCACAGGTGATGGAATAGGCATGGCACAGGTGATGGAATAGGCATGGCACAGGTGATGGTATAGGCATGGCACAGGTGATGGAATAGGCATGGCACAAGTGATGGAATAGGCATTGCACAGGTGATGGTACAGGCATGGCACAGGTGATGGTATAGGCATGGCACAGATGGTATAGGCATGGCACAGGTGATGGAATAGGCATGGCACAGATGATGGTATAGGCATGGCACAGATGATGGAATAGGCATGGCACAAGTGATGGAATAGGCATTGCACAGGTGATGGTATAGGCATGGCACAGGTGATGGTACAGGCATGGCACAGGTGATGGTACAGGCATGGCACAGGTGATGGAATAGGCATGGCACAGATGGTATAGGCATGGCACAGGTGATGGAATAGGCATGGCACAGATGGTACAGGCATGGCACAGGTGATGGAATAGGCATGGCACAGGCGACGAGTCAGCATTTCCCTGGCTGAGACACTTACCTGGCGACGGCTCGGCTCCCGGCGGCGGCTTCTCCCCTCCTCGCGACTCCTCTTCTGCGGCGGCGGGAAGCTGACCGGGCGGTGACGGTGAGTGACTGATGCACGCACCGGCACCGCCCCCAACGAGGTCAGCATGGATGTCCTTAATCATGATTGGTCCAGGCTGGAGTCTGGACCAATCATGATCCAAGACATCACAAAAGGGGGGTGGTGTAGCGCCGTGCTCTGCGCTACAGTTACGCCCCAGGAGGCTGCCATTTGGCGCCTCTGCGGGTGGAAAACCCCACCCCCCCATAGGCACCAATGGAGCGGGCTCCAAAAGGGGGGTGGGTGTAGCGCAGTGCTCTGCGCTACAGTTACGCCCCAGAAGGCCGCCTCTCGGCGCCTCTGCGGGTGTAAAACCCCACCCCCCATAGGCACCAATGAGGCGGGCGCCCCTTGTGGGCAAAAATTTTTTTTTTTTTTAATCTTTTTTTTTTCTTTTTCTTTTTTTTTTGGGGGGGGGGTGGGGCGGCGCCCCTGCGCCCCCTATGGGCCGGCCGCCACTGCTGCCGAGGAGAACTTCGTTTTTATTGCTCCCCCAGATGTCATCCGCATCACCAATCCTTTTCTGTTATCTAAGATCTTTTATGCCAACGTCAATGGCAGCACCCCAATTCAGTGAGACTCTTAATAGCCTTGCTATTGAATTGGCCGGACCTCATCTGAGGTGGTTCAGACCTTGTTGAACACCCCAAGACCATGAACGCTACATATAGGAGGATATGAAGGAAGTTTGTTCTGTTTGCTCAGTAAAGTTTTCTCTCTTGTGTCCCCAGCTCTAGCCACTATCCTGAACATTTTTACAATCAGTGCTTGAGGTTGGTCTGGCATACAACTCAATTAAAGTACAGGTCTATGCCTTTATCCTCTTTTCAAAGCTGCAGATGGGTGGAAGAACCATTGAACAAATGCTTTATGCAGGCTGTAATTCATATAAGACCACCAAAGAAATCCTTGTTCCCTTCATGGGATTTAGGCTTAGCTCTAAAAGCACTAGTACATGCATCCTTTGCTTCAATAGCCTAATTTTCATTGAAGTTCCCAGAGGTAAAACTTGTTCCCCCTGACCGCAGTTGCTTCAGACAGAAGGATGTTGGCAGCACTTTCCTTCAAAGATCTGTTTTGTGTCTTTTTACCAGAAATAGTGATACTCCATCCATCTCCAAGTGGTATCCAGTTTCCAGGAAAACCCGGGGGCAGTCCCTTCGAGCATTCACATGGAGTCACAGAGTACACAGCAGGAAGACCTCAGGTCCTTACACAAGTTGCTAACCATGTACATGGAAAGGTCAAAGACAAAAGAGGTAAAAGCGGACAATCTTTTCATTTTGCCGTTAGGTTCTTGAGTCTTCTTCTATTTGTTTAGCAGGGTGATTAGATTGGCATGCAGGAAGTAGGCCTTTCTGCTCAGGAACAGGGGCAAGCTCCTTCGACCGGAGGGGTGGCAGCCTTTGGGGCAATTATGTCAGGATTTAAGTGAATATATGAGAGACTTTACACCCTAGGCGTGCAGTCAGCAAGTTCTGCAAAGTTTGGGACGAGACTTATAAATTATTTATCAGGCAGGATAGGCGGGTTACCACCACTCTGGAAGGTGGGTCCGTGAGTCATGAATATTATATCATGACGGTGAACGACATACACTAGGAATCACCCAATGTCCTGTCTCCTTATCCTCTCTTGGACTACACTATAGCACATTTCTGTTACTGTGTGGCGTGCCTGTGAAAGGTCTCCTCCAAATTAAATTGGACCCCTATTATGGGATAGAGAAAAATGCCTTTGACACTAAATTAATTAGCCAGAACACGGCGTTGTCCTGATTGGCATTAGCCACTAAGAGGGGATACCTAGATAGAGTGGAAAAGACTACTGCCTTAATACAGGTGATCTATATCAGCTGAAGAAATAATACCTAGACTGGTCTACATCACCAGCCGTTGTCACAAGATATCTACTAATATAGAAGCCTATATATCCTGCCTACTATCAATACCCCCACACACAGCAAGAAATATCGGTATTGCTCGGTCTCTCTGGCCCCTACGAAGCCCGATGCGAAACGCGTTGGCTCATTGGGACCTTCAAACCGAATATCAACAAAGACTTCTTGCACCAACTTCAGCTTGAAGCATGTATTATTCCCCTATCAGGGGTATATTTCTGTGCTGTTATTTTTAGTGTTATTGGTGAATATATGGGGGATTCTTGTGTTTCTTAGTGATTCCTCATGTACACACTATATTTTTTATGGAATCAATTCAATAAAATGTTCTATTTTTTAAATTATGGATTCTTGGTTTTCCTTTTTCCAATTGACCCTTAAAACCCACACTTTCTCTACTTTGTGATATATCCTTACACAAGTTGCTAACCACGTACATGGAAAGGTCAAAGACAAAAGAGGTAAAAGTGGACAATCTTTTCATTTTGCCGTTAGGTTCTTGAGTCCTCTTCTATTTGTTTACCAGGGTGATTAGATTGGCATGCAGGAAGTAGATCTTTCTGCTCAGGAACAGGGGCAAGCTCCTTCAACCGGAGGGGTGGCAGCCTTTGGGGCAATTATGTCAGGATTTCAGTGAATATATGAGAGACTTTACAACCTAGGCATGCAGTCAGCAAGTTCTGCAAAGTTTGGGACAAGACATATAAATTATTTTTGTCTTTGGCAGCTTTTCTTGGATTGTCAATGTTTCTTTTCATGTGTTCTCTCCTGTCCATTTATTCAGCTAGTTATATCCCATTATGTGCTGACGTGAGGTAGGGCCAGGAATACAGAAAATTGTTATCAAATACTTACCGTAATTCTCCTTTCCTGGCCTATCCTCACTTCAGCACAGGACCCCCTCCCTAGTGGGGGAGGAGCTGTCTTTTGGGTCCTGTGGGCTCCAGAGGAGGTGTTAACCCATTGTGTGCTGACGTGAGGATAGGCCAGGAAAGGAAAATTACGGTAAGTATTGGATAACAATTTTCCGTAATCTTGCAGTTTACACAACTTCAAATGTTGCAGCTGTATTAGTTTTCTTCTCTTTGAAATTCACCTGAACTCGCACGATTTCAAAGCCACAGTTCAGTCCGACTTCAGGGAGCGATTTGAATGACATCTGTGCGATTTTTTGCACAGATGTCTATTGAAGTTGCCCCTGAATTCGCAAAGTCTGCACCGCACTGATTGGGACTCTCTCATTGCCGGCAATAGGCTGTGATTTGACCTGTCAAATCGCATGTCAAATTAGAGCAGATGTGAACTGAGGCTTAGACTTTTTTTTACTTTATTTTCACTCGCTGAACTGGCCAATACACCTGTTATTTTTCAACTTTTTTTACAGACCATGCTGTCCAGCAAAAGTGGCATTTAAAGGGCTGAGATAAATCATTTAACTCTGACAGGTGTACTTATAATGGTTGGCTTTAATTTATATATGTAAAACCTTTATCCCAAAAATAAGAATAAACTGTTGCTGTAACTACTTAAAAAGTGTTGGCTGGAAGTTTGCTTTAATTGTTTAATCAAGTTCATCCGAATCAGCTTGTGCATTTACCACTACTGTGTCCCCCATACTGACAATGCTGCTGTCCAAGGGTGGCTCCATTGCACCTCCATCCAGAGTGGAAACATCCCAAGAGAGATGTCTTAGCCAAGTGGCGTCACATGGGCATTGTAGGTGGCACCGTTTGGCAGGATTACGGCGGTGTAGAGGGCATTTACGGGGATGGGCTACCTAAGAATTTAGCACATTTTTCTGTGGAAATTAGATTTGAGACATTGGTTTTTGAGGCAAGGCACAATGTGATGATTTTCATACCAATCCTTCTCTTTCTGAAACATTTGATTTTTTGGATATAACTGCCTCTGAGTTGAAATCTAATCTTATTGGAATGGGTTTGTGTTGTCATTGTGAAATCCTATAAAGGCAATTTATTTGATTGACAACTGCTCCTCAATTGTAAAGCAGAGGCCCATCATTTGCAAATTGTCCCCTGTGGAACCCCCCTCCTTTTTTACTCTCTTTCTCCCCTTCTCTCTTGCTTTGACCAACGGGACGGGCTGCATTCCTGTACAAAGTATGGCATTTGCTATTTTAGATTGATTGAACTTAATTTTAGAATCACACTTTTTAGACAGTATTCTCTTGAAAAAATGAACATTGTTTATGAAATGCATTGAGGAAAATCAAGAGTTTATGGATCATGTAATATACTGTATAAGGACCCTTTGATGCGGATGGACGGATCGGGTCTGCCTGTCAGTTTTTGAGGCGGACCTGATCAAACTATCATTCCTCGATACGGGACGGCAGTTGACAAGGGATATGTGTCTGTTGACAACCACGGATATCTGATCCAATTCTGTCCACAGATGGATGGGGATATGTTCCCCATCCGTCTGGTGGATTGGATTGGGTGATAGTTGAATGGAAATGGACAGTCGGTCTGTTTCTATCTGAAAGCCCATAGAGGACTGCGGGCTGTGTCCGTGTCCACTCTGCATCAGTGGAGGAGACACGGACCTGTCATCTACTTGCTTAGTGGAGATCAGTGGAGAGATCTCTCGATGAGTAGCCAGATCCACTGGCAGACTCTGCCAGTGTGAAAGGGGCCTAATATTGGATACTATTTGATCACAATATGAAGATTGATTTGGATAATGTCACCTGTGATTATGTATCTGTCTGCACACAATCCTGTATAGGTCAAAATGGAGGATATGAAGCATAACCTTCAGTCTAAATTCTAATCTTTTTAGGGATTATTGGTGTTGTTTGTTGTAAATAAAGAATATGAGATTCTTTTAAACGAGACGTATGTTTTTTTTAATATGTATTTGAGGTCTGTCTGTGTTGATGGTCTGTACCAGTTAGGCCCTGTTCACACATCACGTAGCGGGAACGAGCGTTCCCGCTACACGATTTTTAAAGAAAGATTCTTACTTTGTTCTGCGTGTCGCATAGGATTACCTTATTCACTTGAATGGCCTGCTTTATGCGCAGGAGTTTCTTTTTGGGCGACAATCTTTAAAGGCGAGTTTTGCCGCGAATGCTGCTAAACATTTGCAGCAGAATTGCATTGTGTTTGGAGTGCCATTAGGGCCTCACGCGCACTGTATGTTTTGTTTTTTGTTTTCTCTTCTACAGGAGTTTAGCAGCAGTAAAGATGTGGTAAAAATCAGAGTTTTGTATCGGTGTTAATGCGCTTTGCCGCATCTGGTGTTAAAACATTCTACTGGCAAAAATGCATTAACCTGGGAACGTGCCTAGCGTTAACGCAGGTTAAAGAGCTTTTGAGACTTTTTTATGCTCAAAACCTCCTCTTCAAAATGTTTTTTTCTTCTGCCTGTAAACTCCCCTGCCTCTTAAAGGAGTTGTAAAGTCTCAAAGTTTTTCACCTTAATGCATTCTATGCATTAGGATGAAAAACCTTTGGTGCTGCAGCTGTCCCCCAGACTCTTCTTATCTTACCTGAACCCGATCATTCCAGCGACGAGCACGAGCCCAGAGGCTCCAGCCACTGTCTCGGGTCATTAATGGATAGACTGATAGCAGCAGGAGCCATTGGCTGTCAATCAAATCCAGTGACACGGCAGCGGGGGGCAGAGCCGAGTCCTGCTGTCTGTGTCAATGGATGCAGCAGTGGGACTCGTGAGCGTGCCCGCATGGGTGCCCCCATGGAAAGCGACTCTCCGTGGGGGTATCCATTTCAATGAAGAGGAAGAGCCAGGAGTGCCGCCGGGGCATGCCAGAAGAGGAGGATCGGGGGCTGCTCTGTGCAACACCCTTGCACTGAGCAGGTAAGTATAACATGTTTAAAAAAAAAAGAACCTTTACAATCACTTTAACTGCTGAAAATGCCTATAGTGTGCATGGACACATAGGATAACATGGAGGGGAGTTAACAGGAAGAAAAAGACAAAAGCTCAAACGCGCAAAGAAGCAGCTTCTTTGCGCTGCAGTGTGTATGAAGCCTAAAGGATAATGGCACCCACAGTCACGCCATGCGTTGTGCAATGATTGCCATGTGATTTGAAATCACAGGCGGAATTACGGCGATTCTGTCTACGATTCCAGATCGCTAAGTGTGAATGGAGCCTTATAACAGGGGTCTCTAAAATTTCTAAATAAAGGGCCAGTTTACTGTCCTTCAAACTTTAGTGGGGCTGGACTGTGGCCAGTGGGAATAGAAGATGTCCTGCTGTCACTAGAAGTAAAGTGTCCCATCGCTGGAGTCAGTGGGAGAAATAGTACCCCATCTGTGGTATTAGGGGGAAGAATAGTGACCAATCTTTGGTATTAGGGGGAGGAATAGTGTCCCATCGCTGGTGTCAATTGGAGAAATAGTGCCTCATTATTTGTGTCAGTAAAAGGAACAGTGCCCCATTATTGGTGTTAGTGGAAGGAATAGTGCCCCATCATTGGTGTCATTGGAAGGAATAGTGCCCCATCATTGGTGTCATTGGAAGGAATAGTGCCCCATCATTGGTGTTAGTGGGAGGAATAGTGCCCCATCATTGGTGTTAGTGGGAGGAATAGTGCTCCATCATTGGTGTTAGTGGGAGGATTGGTGCCCCATCATTGGTGTTTGTGGGAGGAATAGTGCCCCATCATTGGTGTTAGTGGGAGGAATAGTGCCCCATCATGGGTGTTAGTGGGAGGAATAGTGCCCCATCATTGGTGTTTGTGGGAGAAATAGTGCCCCATCATTGGTGTTAGTGGGAGGAATAGTGCCCCATCATGGGTGTTAGTGGGAAGAATAGTGCCCCATCATGGGTGTCAGTGGGAGGAATAGTGTCCCATCATGGGTGTCAGTGGGAGAAATAGTGCCTCATCATGGGTGTCAGAGGAAGGAATAGTGCCCTATCATTGGTGTCAGTCAAAGGAATAGTGCCCCATCATTGGTGTCAGTCAAAGGAATAGTGCCCCATCATTGGTGTCAATGGAAGGAATAGTGCCCCATCATTGGTATCAATCAAAGGAATAGTGCTCCATCATTGGTGTTGGTCAAATGCATAATGCTTCATCATTGGTGTCAGTCGAAGGAATAGTGCACCATCATTGATGTCAGTCGAAGGAACAGTGCTCCGTTGTCAGTGTTTGGGGGGAATAATGCCCCAAGGGCTGGATAAAAGGAAGCAAAGGGCCGCGTTTTGGAGCCCACTGCCCTATAACATTCCATGTTTGGACACTTAGGGATTTCCTCTCACTTCATGTTTTGGCCATGAGACTGGAAATTAAGGGAAATCTCCCCAATGGGACACAGATGGCAAAAGAATTACAGGGGTTACAACCTTTCCTTAGTTTTGACTTTAGTCCTACTTCAGACTCAATAAAAAAAAAAAAACATTTGAAAATGAAAATTTAATTGGATGCTTGCTATGGACATCACAGAGACTGTACATGCTAAAATATTTCAAAGCAGTGTCAAAAATACAGGAACTATACTTCCCACTACGCAAACACAGCAATAATCAGCAACCGCCAGCGTTACAACTTTTTTATTCCTTTTGTTAGATATGTAAATGACGACGTTCATCAAATGGCTTTAGCACTAATGAAGAAGAGATGGTAATTGGAAGTTTTGTTTCCTGTGCTGTAATTCAAAACTCTTCAGCTTGCTGCCTAAGTGACGACTCGCTCACTGCAGTAGCTAAATGTCACAGCTCGCCTTTCCTGGAAGGTCGATGTTATGTAAGAGATTGCAAACCTGTTATTGCTCCCTCCCGGACCAGTTCCTTTGGAAGCACAGCTGTACAGTAGTGCTGTGAAACAGCCACCTGTTTTTTTTTTTTTCCCCAAGAGATAAAAGAAAAAATACGACTTCCAAGAGGAGGTCTGCAGGGGATTGTGTTTCTTTAATGTTCTTCTCTCTTTGTTGTCTGAATATTAAATAGCAAATTCTGCAGAACATACCGGGATTAAAGGACAGAACACAATTTGTAACTAAACAGACAGGACAAAATGTTTTTGGATGCTCTGTGACAAAGACGTGCCAGGAAATTTGGATTTATTTACAAAACGATGGTACAAATGTTTCTACCATCCCCTCCTAACACCTATAATATATCAAAAAATGAAAAATCTCATATCTGAGAGATAACTTCAGCAGCCGGACGCTCCAAAATGAGTTTACATTGACTCCTTGATTTGGCTGAGGGTAGTACTGCTCCCTGTACTGGTAAGCTGCATAGACTTCTATAGGCTGCATGTATTTTGTTTCCAGATAGGAACTGAGGACGGCCGTCTAAAGAAGGTCTAAAGCTGAAGAGTGAGACACAGAAAAAAAATAATAGAAATGAATAAGGAGGCAAATTGAGTTCTATTATAAAGAAACCTGTGCCATAAAAAGGGCTTAAAGTGATTGTAAAGGTATTTTTTTTTCCAAGGGTTTTTCCTCTTCTGGGGTTCCCCAGCATCGGTCCTGGCTCCTCCTCTTCATCCGGTGCCCCCACGGAGAGCCGCTTTCCATGGGGGCACACATGCGGGCACGCTCACGAGTCTATTGATACAGACAGCAGGACTCAGCCCCGCCCCGGCTCCATAGGCGTGCGCACAGGGTGTGCCAGGTGTGTCTGGGCACACCCTAATCATCCTATGTGGCGCAGATTCCCCCTGTTTAGACCCTAAAAATATTGTAAAAAAAATAATAAAAATAAATAAAACTAAAAAATAATTTAAAAAAATTAATAGAAAAACTACAGTCACCATCCACTGACCTACTGACACCAATCTCTGCCTACAGACACTGTCAGTATATATACACATGCCCACACACATATGTGTTTGAGCTTTGGGGTGCACACCCTAATGCCATAGGCTGCGCACACCTATGCCCGACTCCTGTGTTACTGGATTCGATTGACAGTAGCGGGAGCCAATGGCTCCTGTTGCTATCAATCAATCCAAAGAGGACCCAAGACAGCGTCTGGAGCTGCTGGGCTCGTGCTCATCGCTGGAACGATCAGAAAACGTTTTTCACCTCAATACGAATCACCAAAAACCATGAGACTTTACATCTCCTTTAACCTGTTCTGGACCGGAGGGATTTGCCCCCTTAATGACCAGGCCATTTTTTGCGATTCGGCTCTGCATTATTTTAACTGACAACTGCGCGGTTCTTCGATGCTCTACCCAAATAAAATTGATGTCCTTTTTTTCCCCATAAACAGGGCTTTCTTTTGGTGGTATTTGATCACCTCTGCGGTTTTTTGATAATGCGCTACAAAAAAAAAAATAGGGACAATTTTGAAAAAAAGCTGTATTTTTCACTTTCTGATATACAACATTCCCAATAAAAAAAATTTAAAAATAATTTTTGACCAATTTGTATTTTGCCACATATTTTTGGTAAAAAAATCCCAATTAATGTATTTTGATTGGTTTGCGCAAAAGTTATCGTCTCTACAAGCTAGGGGAAAGATTTATGTCATTTTTATTTATTTATTTATTTTTTACTAATAATGGCAGCGATCTTCAATTTTTAGCAGGAGTGAGACATTGCGGCAGACAGATCGGACCCCTAACAGATATTTTTGACACTTTTGGGGGGGGACCAGTGACATTACTACAGTAATCCGTGCTAAAAATATGAACTGTTACTGTAATAATGACACTGGCAGGCAAGGGGTTAACACCAGGGGCGATCAAAAGGGTTAAGTGTGTACCTAGGGGGTGATTCTAACTGTGTGGGGGCCAGACTTGGTGGATGGAAACAGGGCTCCTGTGTTCCGAAATAACAGGAACACAGGAGCCCTGTTTCAATCAGTGACAGATGAGCAGTGTGCCATGTTTACAATGGCACACCGCCTTCTGTCAGTCCCTGCAGCGATCACCGGGTTCCCGGCGGCCATCGTGTCCACCAGACCCATTGCTTAGCTGCAGCGCTAGAGAGAGGGCGCGCAATTGTGCCGCCGGTGGCACGCGCATGAAACCAGCTCTCGCAAGCCAACGTACCCATACATCGGTTTGTGCAGGAGAGCCAGCCTGCCGCAGTATATCTGCGGCGGTTTGTCTTTAAAGCGGAGTTCCAGCCATTCACTCACCTGTCCAACGGTCCAGCGATGCGGCCGCCCGAAGCCTCGATCCTCTCCCTCGGCGCCGGCATCACTGCTGTGGGAACCCGGCTGTGACAGTTTGCGGCTTCACGGCCGGGTACCCACTGCGCATGCGCGAGTTGCGCTGCGCGACTTGATTGGCCGGCAATCTTCTGGGACCTCTGACATGTCCCAGAAGATTGCAGGGAGGGAGGGGGAGAGGAGAACTTCCGTTCAGGGCACCGCGGCGCTCCGAGCGGAAGTGGGAGCGGGTACCTGTCAAAACTAGGTACCCGCTCCCCCCCCCCAAAAAAAATGACATGCCAAATGTGGCATGTCAGGGGGTCAGGACTCCCTAAAGCAGAAGTTCCACTTTTGGGTGGAACTCCGCTTTAAGTGGTTAAATTGTTACTAAACCCACAACAGTAAAATCAGTGTGTATATACAATGCAGTAAAGCATGCTTGTTAGGCCCCTTTCACACGGGTCCCTCTTTCTTGCAGGATCCGTTTGCTCAGCGGAGGATCTCTCCGCTGAACCACGCTGAGCAGGCGGATGACAGGTCCTGTCCGCTCCGCAGAGCGGAAAAAGACACAGTCCCACTCTCCTCTATGGGGAAATAGGGTGGAAATGGACCGCCTGTCTGTTTTCATCTCATCCTATTTGATCTTCCAGACCTATGGAAAACAGGACCACCATCCTTGGATTTTACGGACAGGATCAGATGGGATAGTGGCCGATGTCAGTGGACAAGTCACCACCGCTCCGTAGAGGAGACTGCAAGGACAAGGGCAGTCCATGTGAAAGGGCACTTATACACACTGTGGAACCTAAGGGGTTAATCCTCTGCATTGTGTTAAAAGGCTTTTTGATCCTGACTCCCCTTCTTCCACTCTCCCCAATCCATCTGCTGATAGAACAGAGCCTTGGGGGCAAGCTGCACATGCCCAGTTTGGTGTGTATTTCTAGAGATTTTTTTTTTCTTGGTAGAGTGTATGTGAGCAGCACAAGGCCAATCAGCGCTTTCCAGACAGAGGGTCATGGGTCTTGCAGCCTCATAGGACAATCAGGGTAGAATGAAAATTCCACCTACAAGCTTTATATACTGCTGATGAGAAAAGGTATTTAGCAGTTCATATTTACTAAAATTAGTGCATTTCCATGTTCTGTGTACTGTTGGAGATCAGATATAGTAAATGCAGGGTCCTGGGTTTAGTAACACTTTAAAGTGATGGGAAACGTTTATCTTTTGTTTAAATAAAAAAATAAAAACATGTCACACTTACCTACTCTGTGTAATGCTATTGCATAGAGCAGCCCTGATCCTTCTCTTCTTGACTCCCCTGCTGGCGCTCCTGAAACCCCCCCCCCCCCACCAAGTGCCCCTATAGCAAACTGCTTGCAAGGGGCACTTATGCGTGCGCGCTCCTTAGCTGGCTCTGTCTGACACACAGAGCATGGCATGGCTCTGCCCCCACTCCCTCCTCAGTGGCTCCTGCTGTGTAGTAGGAGCCAATGAGGATAAAGATCAGGCTCAGGTAAGTATAAGAGGGGTTTGGAGGGGAGCTGAATGCTGAATGTTTTTACATTAACTTCTTCATGCCAGCCACACACATAAATAAGTTCTTTAGGAGTGTGGGCCTTAACACCGAGCAGCCGCATATATGCGGCCTTGTGAAAACCACTTACCGTGCTGAGAGCATGCTCCCTGCCCACTCCTAGCATTGTAGCTGGCGGGTACCCGAAAGATCCAGATGCATACTAGCGATTGGGTGCTTTCCAATCAAGTGACTGCTGTGACAGCCAATCACAGCGGTCACATGACCCGAATGCCCGTCTCCATCTTCCAGCTTTTAGAATGCTTCAAGAGCCAGGAGCCGGTCGGCGGGAAGAGGTTAATGCAGAGAATGCAAATAAAACTAAAGGCAAAACTGTTTTTTTTTCGTATAGAGTGGAGAGGGATTAGAACATCTATCAGTTTTTACTGCTATTTATGCCCCTGTTAAGGAGATTCACCTGATAATCTATAAAGAAAAAAAAATACAGATTATACCTTATATCAGAGCTTCTCCCGGCGCTCACGTGACTCTTCGGTTCTCCCTCCTCCCTGGCTGACATCAGCTGGATTGTTTGGCCCCGCCCACTATAGCTGTCAGCTGGGGAGAGGAGAGAGCCAAGGAGTCACGTGACTGCTGCGAGACGCTCTGATATAATGTACAGTCTGCATTTTTTTATATAGATCTGACACTGGTACACATATTGCTATATAACACAGGGGATGGCTCTAATTCATCCCAAGGGTGTTATATTGGGTTGAGGTCAAGACCAGTCAAGTTCCTCCACCCCAAACTCGCTCATCCATGTCTTTGTGGATCTTGCTTGTGCACTGGTCCAAATCATTTGGTGGAGGAGGGATTATGGTGTGGGGTTGTTTTTCAGGGGTTGGGCTTGGCCCCTTAGTTCCAGTGAAGGGAACTTTAAGGTGTCAGCATACCAAGACATTTTGGACAATTTCATGCTACCAACTTTGTGGGAACAGTTTGGGGATGGCCCCTTCCTGTTCCAACATGACTGCACACCAGTGCACAAAGCAAGGTCCATAAAGACATGGATAAGTGAGTATGGGGTGGAAGAACTTAACTGGCCTGCACAGAGTTCTGACCTCAAGCCGATAAGAGACTGCGAGCCAGGCCTTGTCCTCCAATTGATCAGTGCCTGACCACACAATTGTGCTTCTGGAAGAATGGTCAAACACTCCCATAGGCACACTCCTAAACCTTGTGGACAGCCTTGAGTTGAGTTGAAGCTGTTATAGCTGTAAAGGGTGGGCCAACTCAATAAGGAACCCTATGGTCTAAGACTGGGATGCCATTAAAGTTTGAGTGCATGTAAAGGCAGGCTTCCCAATACTTTTGGTAATATAGTGTAATCACATGACTCCTGATGATGTCAGACACTGCTGAAAAAACGCGTAGGGTCACGGGATAGCGTAGTATGTCACTTCCGCCGTTTGAAGCGCAGGTGGAACGCAAACGGCATCCCTGCTTTCAGGTTTGAGCTTGTATCTCTGCAAACAATACTGTAAGTTTTTTACTACTATTTATTCAATAAATGCTACATACTTCACCATGGAGGTCTCCCTCTTTCACTCCCTTTAAACCTGGTGATTCTTGGGTGAAGTGTGTCTAACTGATTGTCGAGGAGGTCTCCTTATTGAGTATACTTATCTTTGGATGGAGTTTGCCTAACTGATGGTCGAGGAGGTCCCCTTTTTGGGAATAAGGAAAGATGTATACTTACCTTTGGTAAGTAGGCATTCTGTTCATTGGTGGTGGACACAAAGGTTTTCACAGTAAAATTTTTGGAAACGTGTTTGGAATAAAGAAATAAGAACACTGTGGCACGCATAATCACGCTGGAGATCAAGAACTTTTGCTTGTTATAGATATTTCCTTACAGCAATAGACTTATTTATGCAATAATATGTTTTGAGCACAAATTGCGCATTGCACTTCAAATATTTATTTAAGTATTTAATTTTGGAATTGTAGTACAAATCATCCTCTCATAGAGGGGTATTGATTGACACATTAAGGATTGTATCCAAAATTAGAGTTATGTTTGATTATTAAAAACTTGTCATCATTTAGCGAGGTTAAAAGCATTGATCGACACTCGACTGGTTCTTATCATTACTACATCAACCAGACCTTGTGGTCTTATAACCAGCAGCTTTACACATTGGTTCACAATCATCACATATATATATTTACAGATTGCGCGGGTGGTGGATATAATTTATAAATTTATACTCCATTTTTGAATAATATAGTGTACCTCCCAACTTTTTGAGATGGGAATGAAGGAGACCGATTAGCAAAAGTATATAGGCATAGGACACACCCCCTGCCACGCCCCCTTAAAGGAGAATTGCACACAAAAACGATTTTTTAAACCTACAAGTGCTTTTTTTACCACTATAGTACTATTTACTGCTAATGTTATATGGTTTGTCTCTGATACATTCTCAGGACAGCTTGTTCTTTTGAAAAACAACAGACTTACTAGCTAGATCACTATATGAAAATAGAATAAAGCAAGCCCAAAAAAAAGTAGACGAATGCAACTATCACATCAAAGAATTAGTAGGTTGCAATTTTAAATAACAAACATATTATATTTGCCTCCTCTGTGCATTTGGTTTTGCACAGAGCAGTCCCGATCCTCCTCTTCTCGGATCCTTCTTCGCTGCTCCATTCTGTCGATGGGGGCACCTGAACCGAGCTTCTGTTTCCGTGTCCATTTAGACCCCTCTCACTTCTGATTGGCTAACTGACGTTGATTGACAGCCGCGGGAGCCAATGGTGCTATGGCTCTGTGTCAGCCAATCAGGAGGGAGAGTCCCGGACGGCCGAGGGACTCTTTGACATCGTTGGACAGATATGGGGCTTAGGTAAGTGTTAGGGGGTGCAGGGGAGGCTGCTACACACAGAAGGCTTTTTATCTTAACCACTTAAACCCCGGAAGATTTTACCCCCTTCCTGACCAGGTGGTTTTTTGCGATTTTTTACTGCGTGACTTTAACGGACAATTGCGCGGTCGTGCAACGCTGTACCTAAACGAATTTTCAAGTCCTTTTTTTTCCCACAAACAGAGCTTTCTTTTGGTGGTATTTGATCACTTGTGCGATTTTTTGATCATGTGCTATAAACAAAAAAAGAGCGTAATTTTTGCAAAAATAACAATATTTTTCACTTTTTTTTATATGAAATTCCCCCCCAAAAAAATGTAAAAATCAAAATTTTTTAACATTTTCGGCCAAATTGTTTTATGCTACATATGTTTGGTAAAAAAAATCGCAAAAAGCGTATTTTGATTGGTTTGCGCAAAAGTTATCGCATTTACTAACAAAGGGAAAGATTTTTGTCATTTTTGGTGTTTTTTTTTTTTAACGAGTAATGGCGGCGATCTGCGTTTTTTTTGCGGTACTGCGACATTGTGGCGGACAGATCGGACCCTTGACTGACATTTTTGACACTTTTGGGGGTACCAGTGACATTACTGCAGTAATCAGTGCTATATATATGCACTGTTACTGCAAAAATGACACTGGCAGGGAAGGGGTTAACTGTATTGGACAGGGAGGGGTTAAGTGTGTCCTAGGGGCGTGATTCTAACTGTAGTGGGACATGGCTATTGGTGTAAAAACAAAGATCAACGGTTCTACATAGTAGAACCGTCTGATCTCCATTTTTACAAAGGGGAGAATGCCTTTCTCCCGCTGTACCGAAGATCGACGAGTGACCGGCGGACATCGGGTCCGCCGGTCACACGCCCACACTCCTCCCTGAACGAGCCCACCTCAGCGGGCGCGCGCTCGCCAGCTATTGGCTCCAATCCCAGTGACAGGCGAGCGACGTAGGTCTACGTCACTCTGCCTGGCCGGGGCTGACTGTCGCAGTAAATATACTGTGCGCAGTCGGCAACCGGTTAATGCATAGACTTTACAACTCCTTTAGGGTCCGTTCAAATATTGGCATCCCGGATTGCGGGCAGAATCGCCGCAATTCTACCCGTGATCCCGCATCACGGCAAATTGTAGGACACCTGCGTAATTCCCGTCACGTCCAATGGGACCCCAAATGTGGTGCAATCTTGGCGCGATAGTCGCCCGATGAATCGCAGTAAAATCGTGTAAATCGCGAGCCGCCTGTCGTTCAAAAGTACAAGAACTTTTTTTGGGCGACAGACGTCCCGCAATTCTTTTTGCGCAATCTTTCTTGCGCCGTGTTTGGGGTGCCATTGGAAGTGACGGGAACCGTGCGGGCGTCCCACGATTTGCCGTGATTCGGGATCCGGGACACCAATATGTAAACGGAGCCTTAAGCATTTACTGTATCTAACAGAACTGTATCAGCACCATTTGAGTTTTCTGGGGGGTTTTTTTCTGTTTTGTTATTTAGGGGACAAAGGTAAACATTCACAAATCAACCTCCAACAGCTGTGAGTAAGCAGATTAAAGAAAGCTCACATCTGAACAGTTGGCATGGATCATTGTACATCCTTTTTCTTTGCACGTTATTAAATAACCCCTTTTTGTCTCCAGGCTTACTGAAGATGTGACTAGTGTATCAGTTAGATACATAAGGAGTTGATTTTGATGTTTCCTGGATCAGGTCAGCCACACCTACAGGACAGAAGAGTAGAAAATCATAAAAATACAACTCTAAAGAGTATTAGTGCAGAGTTTGTGTTCCAGATCCCGGAACTGCCGAGTACACAGTGCGCTATCTGCCCTGTCAATAGAACACAAATTCTGGTTACATAAATAAGCATGAATTCACAGTCACAAGGCATTTCACATGCCTTTGTTATTTTATCTCATGTTTATTGTCACATCAAAATGGATAGCTTATAAAATAAATATATTTCAACAATCCACGTTACTGTATTGGAATTGTTGTCAACATTTCCCATTTTAAAGCTGAACTCTGGGCACACAAACATTTAATTCAAATATATTTCTTAAAGCGGAACTAAACCCTCCTATCCTTTACATCCTAGGAAGCTG
Organism: Pelophylax lessonae; assembly: GCF_965119305.1. NCBI lineage: Eukaryota > Metazoa > Chordata > Amphibia > Anura > Ranidae > Pelophylax > Pelophylax lessonae. The sequence continues at coordinate 488,874,989 of NC_138772.1, read as the reverse complement.
CCATCTTGGCCTCTGTGTAATCTGCCGCTGCCATGTTGCTGCACATGTGATCAGATATGACACCAGTAATCTGATGGCCTGACAGTTGGGTGAGCACAAGCAACTGTAACAGGTATCACTAACAGCATGCCTTAACTACTTCAGCTCTGGAAGGTTTTACCCCCTTAAAGAGGTTGTAAACCTCCGATTTTTTTTTTTTTTAAACGAACACCAGAAAGAAAAACACAAAATGAGCTAGTATGCATCGCATACTAGCTTATTATGAAATACTTACCTAAGAACGAAGTCCCCGCAGTGCTGACCGCTTACCTGTCCATGGGCGACATGTTCTGTCGCCCTTCTTACGGGTTTGCGGCATCCGGCCATCTGATTGGCTGGAGCAGCGATGACGTCACTCCCACGCATGCACGCGGGAGCCGACGGTAACGGCACGAGCGGCCGTTCCTTCAGAGCGCATGCGCCAGTGATGTCACTGGCTGCATGCAAAATAAATATCTCCTAAACGGTGCATGTTTAGGAGATATTTACAGTACCTATAGGTAAGCCCTAATATAGGCTTACCTATAGGTACAAGTTGCAGAGGAGGGTTTACTTCCTCTTGAAAGGCCAGGCCATTTTTTGTGATTCGGAACTGCGTTACTTTGACGAAAAATTGCGCAGTCGTGCAAAGCTGTACCCAAATAAAAACTGATGTCCTTTTTTTCCCCACAAATAGAGCTTTCTTTTGGTGGTATTTGATCCCCTTTCGGTTTTCGATTTTGCGCTATAAACAAAAAGGAGCGACAAGTTTGAAAAAAACACCATATTTTTTACTTTCTGCTATAAAACATTCCCAATAAAAAAATTTTCAAAATCAAATGTTTTTATCATTTTAGGCCAATTTGTATTCTGCTACATATTTTTGGTAAAAAAAATCTCAAAAAGTGTATTTAAATTGGTTTGTGCAAAAGTTATAGCGTTTACAAACTACGGGATAGATTTTTGAACTTTTGTTGTTTTTACTAGTAATGGTGGCGATCAGCGATTTTTAGCGGGACTTCGACATTGCGGCGGACAGATCGGACCCCTGACTGACATTTTTGACACTTTTTGGGAACCAGTGACATTACTACAGTAATCAGTGCTAAATAATATGCACTGTTACTGTATAAATGATACTGGCAGGGAAGGGGTTAACACTGGGGGTGGTCAAAGGGGTTAATGAATGCCTGTTGGTGCTTACTGACTGTATGGGGGGATGGTTCTGTGACAGGCACAGAGAGATCGGGGTTTTAGCTTAGCTGAAACTCCTGATCTCTCTCTGCCTGTGTGACAGAAGACTCACCTGCTTTATTTACATAAGCAGGCGTGTCTTCTGTCAGTTTCTCTGACGATTGCGGGAGGCCGGCGGCGACAATGCATACTAGCTCATTATGCGTTTGTCTTACAGGTTTTGTTTTTTTTTTCATTTCTTTTTTTGGGGTTTACAACCTCTTTAAAATCCAGTCTCACTCTGCTCTGCACATGCTACGTTGCTCTCTATTTTTAGGGTCTGCCGAGTTTGTAGAGGCCGATCTGCTGGCAGACTTAAAGCAGAATTAAACCCTCCTATCCTTTACAGCCAAGGAAGCTGTATCTGTTTAATCTGCAACTGCCGTGGTGCTGCACATTTGATCAGTTATGACTCCCACCATTTGACGGTTTGACAGTTTGGTTGAAGACACAAGCAAATGTGACAGTTAGCAACCACGGCATTCCAGGAGTGTAACTGTTTTTTTAACCCAATAAATGGATGTTTTTTTTTTTTTTCTCCCCGGGATATGGATATATGCGAGATATGCACATAAGGAATTATTCCTTGATTAATGAAAAACGAGATATAATTATCACTAAATGGGTGAGGGGAGGGGTGTGTGATGTTTTTTTTTTTTTCCTCCCTTTTCTCTCTCCCCTTTCTCATTAGATAGGTATCAGGGAAAATGTATTCTCCTTTCCCTCTTTATTTATGAATAAAAAGATTTAAAAATTATTATAAAATTGTTGGGGATCTTTCCTTTCTCTCTCGCTATGCCCTTATCTTTGCAGGGTCGGAACTAGCCTTATATAACTGACTTTAATTATATTTCGTTTTTACTTTATCGATGATGATAGCACAACAAAGTAACAGTTGAGAAATGAATAGAATTGAACTGAACTGAATTAAAAATATATCAGATACACTATAACAATGTACATTCTTACTTGTATTCTTTGAACTTTAATAAAATACAGATTGAAACAAAAAAAAAAATAAATAAATGGATGGGTTAAGTTCCGCTTTATGATTTACTTCTGTTCAGGAGGTCTGAGCTTCAGCAAAATGGCATCCTCCGGCAAGAAGAAACGGCAATACCGGAGGCAATTTACAGCACACATTAATATTAGTAGCACAATTATTATTGTAGAATGTATGTTCCTTGCTAAAGAACATTATTGTTTATCAAGTTGTTATGGGTAAAGTTCCGATTTAAATGCAACCGTTTTGGGAAACCGTTAAATCGATGGGTTTAGTTCCACTTTACCAAGCACAAAGGAAGATAAACCCACTTTGTGTGCACCAAATGTGTTTAAAGAAAAAAAACAGTAATTACCTTGCAAATGTAGATATTATAACTGTGCTGTACATAGAGCAGAGCTGTGGGAGGGGCCGAGCAGGTCCTCCCAATACAAGCAAGCTTGCAGAAAACTAGAGGAGGGGGCGGAGACAAGACCAGTCACCCTGCACAAGGAGAGAGAGAGGCAGTGAGCGGTCTTTATTATAGGATGTTCCTGCACAGAGATCTGGAAGATTCCATGAAGAATACACATGCCTGTTTAGACAATATTTGCTTATTTCGGAAAGTCAGCTTTAACCGCCTTAGCGGTATCCCCGAGCGTGACTCGGGGTAGGAATTTTCTGCTATTAGCGGTATCCCCGAGTCACGCTCGGGGTCAATGGGCAGAGCGTGCAGACAGCGCAGCGGAGCTTCTCTTACCTTATCCTGGCGATCCAGCGATGAGCTCTCATTGCTGTGACCGCCAGCCGAGATCTCCGCCGCTCGTCTGTCGGTAGGAGGACTTCCTAGTTCCGTTCCCTGCAGCAGCAATGCTGCATGGGGGCGGAACTAGGGAAGGAAATTAAAAAAAAAAAAAAAAACGTTGCACAAAACACATAACACATTTTATATTATATATATATATGCATATATATATATATATATATATATGCATATATATATATATATATATGTATATATATATATATGTATATATATATATATATATATATATATATATATATATATACCTATATACACACACACATATATATATATATATATATATATATATATATAAAATTATATTATTGATTCGATTATAATTCATGCGTTATATATATATATATATATACACACACACATATATATATATATATCTATATACACACACACATATATATATATATATATATATATATACACACATATATATATATAATATATAACGCATGAATTATAATCTAATCAATAATATAATTGTATTATATATATTATATATTAAATAATAAAATAATATTATTGATTCGATTATAATTCACTTGTTTGTGTTTCAAATTTATCACATCTGGGATGTCTACTAGAGTCTTGTTTTGGTCAGGTTTAAGTCAGTAATTACTAAGAATTGTAGGCCTATAATACATAACGCCAAATTTCCATGAAAAGAATTGTACCGCTTTTGGAACAGAATTCCTGACAGAATCATACCGCCAGGGAGGTTAAGCAAGTGAAAAGTTGCTATGCTGAATTTATAATAAAAACTACATTTAAAATGTACACAAAATTTGTATTAAATGAAATCAGATACTAATAACATAATTTACAAGCATTTACTGTTTTTTTGGGGGGTTTTTTTTTTGTAAATGTTCTCCTGTGAATTTCCAAATGAAACTGTCCCCCAGTTGCACTGCCACACTCCTGATATATTTGTGCTGCCGGGACCTATGGAGTCCTGTAGGAGTCTCCTCCACTAACGCACTCCCGCTGTACCTGCAGCTGTTCAGAGTGCCGCACACACAGGCATCGTGAGAGGTGCGTGTGACCTTATTTATTGAATTCATGTAATCAGAACAGATACTGCTGCCATCTTCAGCATACCCCATATGGCTAGGAGTGGTAAATTCCTGACCTACCACTGTGCACTGTGATTTACAACTCCCCCCCCCCAGCCACTATGTCACTAATGTGTTCTGTGGCAGGCAAATGAAGCCACAGCATACAGACAGGGACCAGGTATCATTAATTTGGGGAAACATGGAATCCTGAAGATTCTTCAGCTTTTGGCCATATTTCTCCTGTGGGTCAAAGGAGTGCACTTCATTTTTCTGCATCACTCAAGGAATCCCGACTTTAATGCCGGGATCCATCCAGATTCCTTACTTCAAGCTAGCTCAGGCTCTAAGCGCAACGCTTTAAAAAAATAACACATTAAAAAGAGTCAATGTTGATTATGAGAGTGAAGTTCCGCTTTACCACTTCCGGACTGCCCACCATGTATTTACGTTGCTACATTGACGTTAAATACCGGAGTTATGGCAGAAGACAGCTGCCATAACCCTGGTATTTTCTTACACGGTGGGCGATCCACTTTCACATAAAAATAATCCCAGAGGCGGATTCGCCACAGGATCACTTTTATGGGCGGTAGGAGAGGTGCCCCCCCCCCCCGCTGCTTTTTAGTAGTTTTACCCGCTTACCGGAGCCGCCTGTAGCAGGTAAAAAGATCCGATCCCCTCTCCTGATGGGCGGGAAGTCGAGTGAGGGCAAGATGGCCCCCACTGGACTCAATGCTCTTGGAGGACCTGAGCGACGTCAAATGTCACTTCCACCCAACGACCTTAACGGGACATTTTTTTTTTTTTTTAAGGAAAAAAAAATTATTATTTTTTTTTTTTTTATTGCTTTTAAGTGTAATTGTCTTTTTGATCCCAGATCTCACATTTTAAGCAACAGTGTAAAAATAAAAAGTCAAATAAATACGAGAAAAAAAATTTAAAGCGCCCTGTCCCTCTGAGCTTGCGCACAGAAACGATCGTATACGCAAGTCGCACCCACATATGTAAACAGGGTTCAAACCACATATGAGGTATCGCCGTGATCGTTAGAGCGAGAGCAATAATTCTAGCCCTAGACCTCCTCTATAACTGTAAACTGGTAACCTGTAGAAATTTTTATAACGTCACCTATGGAGATTTTTAAGTATCAAAGTTTGTTGCCATTCCACGAGCATGCACAATTTTGAAGCATGACATGTTAGGTATCAATTTATGCGGCATAACATTATTTTTCACATTATAGACAAAATTGGGCTAACTTTACTGTTTTCTTATTTTTTTTTTTTTTAGGTAAATAGAAGTGTATTTTTTCCAAAAACATTGCGTTTGTAAGACTGCTACGCAAATAGGGTGTGACATAAAGTATTGCAATGATCTCCATTTTATTCTCTAGTGTCTCTGCTAAAAAAAAAAAATATACAATGTTTGGCGGTTCAAAGTAATTTTCTAGTAAAAAATACTGATTTTACCTTGGAAACAACAAGTGTCAGAAATAGGCCTGGTCCTTAAGTGGTTAAAAAGAGTCAATGTTGATTATGAGAGTGAAGTTCCACTTTAAACAGTTACAGCAACTGTTTTGTTCCTTTTGAGATAAAAGCTTTTTATAAATAAATAAATGTCAATCGTTGTAAGCACCCTTGTCCATGGTAAATGGTTTGCCTCATCCCTCTAACTGCATCGTCTGCAGGACAGTTTGTTCAGTTGAATAACAACACTAAGGTTCAATTCACCGGCTATCCTTTCGTACTGAGAGTCAGTGATTAATGCTTTGAATGAGCTATATGATTGGTTTCCTGCAGCTTCATCCATGCATGGTGTTACTGGGTATTTTGGAAGACGTTGTGGCCTCCAGATATATGCGGCTATTCTTGTTTTTTGCACCTTTCTATGCACACGGGGAGCTTCTTCTCAGATGGAAGCAGCCCACTTCGCCCCGCTAACTAGCTGGGTGTCTGCAGAAAAAAAAAAAACAGTTCTGCCGTTGTATAAACTAACCTATTGTAAAACCCTCCTAGGTAGGTGCTAGAGAGAGAGTATAGTTTTGGATCTTTTCTGCTTGCCAGAGAGATTACCAGGTAATATTGTTCTCTGCCTACCAGAGAGCAGGATCTGCTAGTGAGGTCTGCTCATGGTGCTCTGGTGCAACTCAGTTTATCTAAATTGTTTCACACTGGTCCAACAGGGAGGCATATTGGACAGTGGGAGGAAACCTGACGAATGGATGCACAGGCATTTAGTACAGCTCTGGTGATTGGCAGAGGAAAGTGCCTCGGTGCATGCTGGGATACTGTTTAAAAGCCAAAGGCACACATGCTCGGAGTCTTTTAGCTGGAGAGCGGGGTCCTAGAAAGGACGGTCGGCTGCCCCTTCTCTGTAGAAGTTGCCATGCAGCCTCAGGTGGTCGACCTGAGGGCCTGAGAGAAGCTGAACCTGGAGGTCCTGCAGAGCTGACTGGAAGTGAGACACTGGAAAGGATCTGATTCTGCATATAGTGACTACAGATCTGGGTCATGGGGCCTGTCCGGAGAGGACCATCCCTTCAGCTAGAAGAGTCAGTGGATGGGTGTCAGACAAAGGAATGCTAGAGAGTGTCCTGAAGATAATGTAGTTGCATCAAGTCTGTTGCTGGAAAAAGCAAGAAGACTTAAAGAGGTTGTAAACGCACTTTTTTTACATTTACCTATATTAAGGCTTACCTATAGGTGCTTTAAATATCTCCTAAACATGCACAGTTTAGGAGATACTTACAATGCATGCAGCCGATGATGTCATCGGCGCATGCGCTCTGAAGGAACGGCCACCCATGCTGTTCCTGCAGAACCCTATGCCGGGTGGCTCCCGCGCGCATGCGCGGAGTGATGTAATCGCGCCTCCGGCCAATCAGATGGCCGAAGGACGCGAACAAGGAAGCAGGGCGGCCCGACACGTCGGCCGCCCTGTTGCTGAGCGGGCGACACTGCGGGGGCTTCGTTTTTAGGTAATTATTTCATAATGAGCTAGTATGCGATGCATACTAGCTCATTATGCCTTTGTCTTTACAGGCTCTTTTTTTTATCGTTTTTTTTCCCTGCATTTACTTCCTCTTTAACCCTTTAACCCCTCCATACAAGTGGCAGTACGGTTAAAGCAGTGTGTCTGCTTCCACTAATAACCTGGTGAGGCCACGTGAGAGTTGTCCTTACCAACTGTATATAGTTCCAGTTGGAGTATCCCACAATTCCCTTCTCCCATCCAAACTCCACAATAAATATAAAACCAAAACCCCTGGACTGTTTATTGAGTAACGAGCCATTGGGAGTAAGGATGGATATGTGAACTACCCTTAAGTGACTGCAGGTAATCAGAGGAGGCCCAAGAAGTCATCACACAGCAAGCCCTATGGGGACAGTGCTACACTATGAAAGTAGAAATTGTCCCAAGAAGTTTGATAAAGTATGGTCCCCCTGGATTGATGCTCCCGGTACGGCTAAGCCTACTGATGGGTAAAATCTTCTTTGCAGATCGGGTTCCCACTTTTCCTTCCCGCCTACTCCATACCATGTGATCCCCCCCTACCCCCCCCCCCCTCCTCTTTGTGTTCTATCTTTCTTCCAAAGGTGGTTGGGTGAACTTTAACCACTTTAATACAGGGCACTTCCCTCCCTTCCTGCCCAGGCCAATTTTCCCCTTTTAGCGCTGTTGCATTTTGAATGACAATTGCGCGGTCATGCAACACTGTACCTACACCAAATTTATGTCATTTTCCCCCCACAAACAGAGCTTTCTTTTGGTGGTATTTGATCACCTGTGGGTTTTTTCCTTTTTGCTAAACAAATAAAAATAGTCCGAAAAGTTTGAAAAAAAAAAAAAAGTTTTTTTGTTTATGTTATTGTTATATTCTCCGTGTTGTGAGAGACACAGGACTCTGGTCTGGAACAACGGTTGTTTATTCAGGACTCTCTGTACACTCCAGCATGCATTACAGGACAGCTCTGCATATCAATACATCTCTACATGTGTCTCCAAGATGGCCACTCTGCCCCTTGACCCTTGTCATCACTCCTGGGTGGAGCCAGCCTTAAAGTGACAGTACATGTGAAACCCTTCAGGTATAACAGTTATACAATTTTGTAAATAAATACGTTTTTTCCTGCACTGATGAGACTGCACTGACAGGCACTGATGAGGAGGCACTGATGGGGTGGCACTGATGGGGTGGCACTGATAGGCGGCACTGATATGCGGCACTGATATGCGGCACTGATATGTGGCACTGATAGGTAGCACAGATATGCAGCATTGGTGGGCACTGATAGGCGGCACTGCTGGGCACTGATAGGCAGCATTGATGGACACTGATAGGTGGCACTGAGGGGCACTGATAGGTGGCACTGACGGGCACTAATGGGCACTGATAGGCGGCACTGGTGGGCACTGATGGAGCGGCACTGATCGGCACTGACGGGTACTAATGGGCACTGATAGGTGGCACTGGTGGGCAACACTAAAGGATGGCAATGATGGGCACTTGTGGGCAGCACTGATAGGGAGGACACTGGTGGGCAGCACTGATGGGGAGGGCAATGGGGGGCTCCCTGAGCCCTGATTGCCATCCCTGGTGGCCATAGTGGGCATCCCTGGGGTCATGGTGGGCATCCCTGGGGTCATAATGGGCATCCCTGGTGGATCTAGTGGCATCCCCCCCCCCGAGGGTCTGCACTGGTAATCAATGATCTGATTACCAGTGCCGACCCCCCCCCCCCCTGTCAGGGGAAACGCCAATCGGCGCTCCTTTACTTGTGCCTGTCAGGCACGAACTAAGGAAAGCCGATCAACGGCTGTTCCTATTCACTATGTGACCAGCCGTGATTGGACACGGCTGATCACATGGTAAAGAGACTCCGTCAGAGGCTCTTTACCGAGATCGGAGATGCAATGTGTCAGACTGACACCTCGCATCACCGATCGCCGCTCTGCGCGCCCCCGGGGGGCGCCCAGAGCTGTGTTATCCTGCCGCCGTCATATGACGTCCGGTCAGGATAACACAACCACATTCCCGCCGTCAATCTGTTATAGGGCGGGCGGGAAGTGGTTAAAGGGTAACTCCACTTTCGTGGGGGAAAAAAAAAAACAGCAAACAAAGAAAAAACAATATAGCATTTACAATTGCAACACAAATCATATTGTGATTGAATGTTATTAAAAATGACCTTTCCCTTTCAATCTTCAGCTGCTGTATTTTCTGAAAATGCAATGCAATATGGCTACCTGGAGCTGTTCTGTACACAGAATATATACTGACCACACCCCAGAAACATCATTCCCTGCTTGTGTGATTGGCTCACCAATTTTCCCAGAAGTCTGCCTAAGATACAAGTCAGATTTCTGGGATCCCCTGCAACAAAAATGTCATTTTTGGTGAGATACTCCCAATAGGAACACGTCTAAAGGGATGCAGACCCAGCAGCTTTCCTCATTAGTGCTCTGCTACTGCCACAGCTGATAGATAATTAGGAAATCACTCCCATCAGACCCACTCAGCACAGAGGAACAAACCGGGATTTCTTCAGAATAACAAAAGGTAGGAATCTGCAACAAAGTTTGTTATAATCCCTGCAATGTACAGAGATCACCCAGAGGGAAAAGTTTTTTTCTCAATAAAAGTGGAGTTGAGCTTTAAGTCTTTGGAGAAGGAATTGCGTGTTTATCAACCCCCATTACTCCTTGACAATGCTTCTCTGTTAACCACTTGCCGACTGCCTAACGCCGATCTACGTCGGCAGTCAGCCCCTCACAGGCAAAGTGACGTAGGGCTACGTCACTAGCTTGTGAGGGTCTAGGGAGCGAGCGCGCGCCCCCGGAGGCGCGCTCCCGCTCCCGCGTGGTCACGGACCCCCCCGCGCGTGTGACCAGTGGACCTGATGTCCGCTGGTCACTCGGCGATCGGCGGGGGAGAGGGAGAATGTCAGGCAGCTTGTGTAAACAAGCTGCCTGTCATTCTCCTCGCTGTAAAGACACTGATAAAACGGATCTACTATGTAGATCCGTTGATCAGTGTCCTTACAGCTCAAGCCACAGCCAATCACAGTAGAAAGCACGCCCCTAGGGACACACACAGCCCCTCCCTTCCAAATAAAGTTAACCCCTTCACAACCAGTGTATTTTTACAGTAACAGTGCATATGTATAGCACTGATTACTGTAGAAATGTCACTGGTAACCCCAAAAGTGTCACAAATGTCAGTCAAGGGTCCGATCTGTCCGCCCCAATGTCGCAGTACCGCAAAAAAAATCGCAGATCGCCGCCATTACGCGTTAAAAAAAAAAAACAACAAAAATGACAAAAATCTTTCCCTTTGTTAGTAAACGCGATAACTTTTGCGCAAACCAATCAAAATACGCTTTTTGCGATTTTTTTTACCAAACATATGTAGCATAAAACAAATTGGCCGAAAATTTTAAAAAATTTTGATTTTTACTTTTTTTTTTGGGGGAATTTCATATAAAAAAATGTGAAAAATATTGTTATTTTTGCAAAATTGACGCTCTTTTTTTGTTTATAGCGCGTGATCAAAAAATCGCACAGGTGATCAAATACCACCAAAAGAAAGCTCTGTTTGTGGTAAAAGAAGGACGTCAAATTAGTTTAGGTACAGCGTCGCACGACCGCGCAATTGTCCATTAAAATCACGCAGTGCCGAATCGCAAAATACCCCCTGGTCAGGAAGGGGGTAAAATCTTCCGGGGCTTAAGTGGTTAATGTTACTATGATTTAATGTGTTTTCATTTTGACCCCTATGTGATAGATCTGGTTTGTGCAAACTTGTATGTGATCTGGTAATTGCTGTGTGAGTCATTAAATTAAAACTTTATCTGTTAAAAAACAAAACAAGTTCAGTTCACACCAATGCGTTTTTCATGCTTTATGCAGAAACGCAGGATATTTTTTTTTAACTTGGGTTCCTATGGAACACATTCACATCAATGCATTTTTTGTGCCTCTAAGTTTTTTGGAAAGGGTCAGTGACTTTTTTAACCACTTTAAGACCAGAAGGATTAGCCCCCTTAATGACCAGACCCTATTTTGAGATTTGGCACTGCGTTACTTTAACGGACAATTGCGCGGTCGTGCGACGCTGTACCTAAATAAAATTGATGTCCTTTTTTCCCACAAATGAGCTTTCTTTTGGTGGTATTTGATCACCTGTGTGATTTTTATTTTTTGCGCTATAAACAAAAAAAAAGAGAGACAATTTTGAGAAAAACAATATTTTTCACATTCTGCTATATAACATTCTCAAAAAAAAATGAAATCTAAATTTTTTAACATTTTAGTGCCGGTTCACATTATTGCGGATGCGCTGATCGCATGTAATTCGGAGCGCACTGCTCCTTCATTACATTCGATCTTCTGTGCGGATGCGAGTTTAGCCATACACTTTGTATGGCTGAATTTGCAGCGCATCCGCAGCAAACGCGCACATGAGGCATTTTTTGAGCCGCCTCAGAATCGGATCGCACAGTGGTTCACACTTGTGTGATCCGATTCTGTGCGTACTGTCAGATCGCACTGCGATATGCCATCAAACTGGGGGTGTCATTAACATTTAATTGACACCCCCTGCGTATCGCATATGGAAGTGTGAACTGCCAGATGTGCGGATGCGATGCGGGATCATGCTGCATATTCGCAGCGTTCCTGCATCGCACAAATGTGAACCGAGCCTCAGGCCAATTTGTTTTCTGCTACATATTTTTGTTAAAACAAAAACACAATAAGCGTATTTTGATTGGTTTGCGCAAAAGTTATTGCGTCTACTAACTATGCGAAAGATTTATGTCAGTTTTATTGTTTTTTTTTTTTTTTTTACTAGTAATGGCGGCGATCTGTGATTTTTTGCGGGGCTGCGAAATTGCAGCGGACAGATCGGACCCCTTACTGACATTTTTGACACTTTGGGGGTTAGCAGTGACATTTCTACAGTAATCAGTGCTAAAAATATGCCCTGTTACTGTAATAATGACACTGGCAGGGAAGGGGTTAACACTGTGGGTGATCAAGGGGTTAAATGTGAGCCTAGGGGAGTGATTCTAACTGTGGGGGGGCGTGGCTTCTGAAATTACAATACAGACATGTAATCCTATATAGAAGGATCACAGGGGCTCTGTGATCATTTCAGGGAGAAGAACGGTCAGCTGTGTTTACAACAGCTGACCGTCCTTCTCTCTCAGCGGGGAACGATCGGAGCCGCCTGACCTGTGCATCGGCTTCCCTGCTGCCGAGTGGGGGCGGGAGCGCGCTAGCGCCTTAGCTTCCCGCTCGCGTCCAACATAGGCCTACGTTGGTTTGCGCAAGGGAGCCACCCTGACGCAGTAAAAAGGCGGCGGGTGGTCGGGAAGTGGTTAAATGCAAAACGGTGCTTTTTTTTGCATTTCTGGTTCAATAGACTTCAATGGAGAAGCTACAGAAAAGCATGTAGTGCTTTTTTTACTGCGATTTTGCCATGATTTGCATTTTTTTTTAACCACTTGCCGACCGCTCACTCGAGCTCTACTGCGGCAAAGTGGTTAGTTATCGCCCAGCGACGTAGACCTATGTTGCTGGACCCCTCTCCTTGTGGGCGGCGCTCGCGCGCCGCCGGAGGCTCGCTCCCGCTATATTCATTCACAGCGGGAGTCGGGCCAGGGGAGGAGCGGCGGCAAATGCAGCTGCTCTTCCCCGATTGTCGGGGAATCGAGTTTGGAGATCCGCCCGCTTGTGTAAATAAAGCGGGCGGATCTCCTAAGTGACAGACAGTGACAGATTGCAGGGTTCAGCATAGCTGAACAAGCGATCTGTCCCTGTGTCACTCAGTCACCTCCCCCCACACACGTCAGTAAGCACCAGGCATACATTAACCCCTCCCTCTCCAATAAAATTAACCCCTTCCCTGCCAGTGTCATTTTTACAGTAACAGTGCATATGTATAGCACTGATTACTGTAGAAATGTCACTGGTACCCCCAAAAGTGTCAAAAATGTCAGTCAAGGGTCCGATCTGTCCGCCGCAATGTCGCAAAAAAAAAAAAATTGCAGATCGCCGCCATTACTCGTTAAAAAAAAAAAACACCAAAAATTACAGAAATCTTTCCCTTAGTTAGTAAACGCAATAACTTTTGCGCAAACCAATCAAAATACGCTTATTGTGATTTTTTTACCAAACATAGGTAGCAGAAAACAAATTGGCCAAAAATTTTAAAAAACTTTGATTTTTACATTTTTTTGGGGGGAATTTCATATAAAAAATGTGAAAAAAATTGTTATTTTTTCAAAATATACGCTCTTTTTTTGTTTATAGCGCAAAAAGTAAAAATCGCACAGGTGGTCAAATACCACCAAAAGAAAGCTCTGTTTGTGGGAAAAAAAGGACGTAAATTTTGTTTGGGTACGGCGTCGCACAACTGTGCAATTGTCAGTTAAAGTCGCACAGCGCTGAATCGCAAAAAGTGGCCTGGACGTAAGACAGCAAAATCCTCCAGTGGTAAAGTGGTTAATCTGCCCAGCAACAAATTAAAAAAAGTATAAAAACGCTGAAAAGCAACATGCATAGGTGTAAATCAAGCCTCACTAGTCAGATCACAAGGTGAAAATAAAAGAAAGAAAGCCTAAAAAGAAAAGGAATGCAGCCACCAGATGTAAGAATGGGTAGGCTGCGATATAATCCATGTTTGGTTTTGGAATGAATACAGACGGGTTATATAAGGACATATTGGAAGAGGAATGGGTGACCAGGAAGTGTCACCCTGTCTCTGAGGGACAATGGGGAAATGTGAAGTTCAGAAGTCAGCCATCTGCAGGCATCCAGCATGACTCACATCTCTCTGAAATCACTGCATATCCACCAGATGTCTGCACTACACTCAACTCTCTCCCTGTGTCAATCTCCTTTCTAGGAAAAGCTGAGTTTCCAGCGGAAAGAGTGACTGGCGTCCATGAGGAGAGCTCCCCTCACACTTTCCATCGCTATCCTGCTCAGCAACACGCTGGGCTCACAGAAACCTTGCCCTCTTTACTGCCCTCTCCAAAAATGGCGATTTCTCGCCTTCTGCGGCGACGTCACGCAGACCCGGCAGCCTATGAGATACCGCGGGGCTTGCGCCAATAGGCTAACGTCGAGTAGACGAATCCCCGCCCCTCCACCGATTCTATATAAGGAGCCCCGTTCACAGCCGGCCCTGGCTGGCTCAATCCTGTCTGACTTCACCTCCATTTCCACGCAGGCAGAAGACGTTCTCCAGGCTCCCCGGGCTCTCATTTCTGCCTTTGTATTGACGGATTAACACAGCGACTCTGCGTCGATTCCCGCCCGTGCCGCCACTCAGGCTTATGGCAAAAGTCGCCTGGGCCATTTCTACCTTGTGTTTCCACACCACTCTTTAAAAATTCCGCCAAAAAAGAGAAGACGATTCCCCAAGTCCTTTGGGCCGTTACCTCACGTAAGTAATAACGGGGGGGGGGAGGTTTGAATGGGAGCGGACATGTCGAGGCCCCGGATGTGGGGGTGGGTGTATTGTAGTGGCGCCCTCTGGTGGCGGACGGCTGTTGCCTCGAGCTGTGTGAAGATGCGCGTGACCGGGGCTTTCCTCGGGCCACGCGCCTGTGGCTGAGGGGCGGAGGTCACGTGGTTGTCAGCCAGCTGCTGCAGGTTAGAATGGGGCGGGGCGTGGATGACAGCGCGGGAGATTCAAATATGTTATGGCTGCAGTGTCTCTGCACTGGGGAGGGTATGCCAATGGCAGGCTGTAGAGGGCAGTGGTGAGGGGGGCTGAGCTGGCAGGACAGGGAGTCATGCTCCAGTGCATGCAGATGCCAGATCATTGCTAGTAGGTAGATTGGTCAGCCAATATCAAATCCATATAGGGTGACTTCTTAGACCAGTGATGGCGAACCTTGGCACCCCAGATGTTTTGGAACTACATTTCCCATGCTGTTCATGCACTGCGCAGTGTAGTTGAGCATCATGGGAAATGTAGTTTTAAAACATCTGGGATGCCAAGGTTCGCCATCACTCTTGGGGCTCTTTCACACGGGCGTTCCGATCAGATCCGCCTGTCAGTTTTTTAGGCTGATCTGATCAGATGCCCCATTCAGCCCTATGGAGCAGCGGATGTCAGCGGTGACATGTCCACTGACACCCGCTGCCATCCGCATCCGATCCTGTCCGTGAAATCCGGATGGATGGAAACCCTATTTTCCATCCGTCCTGGGGATCGGATGAGAACGGACAGGCGGTCTGCTCTCATCCGATTCCCCATAGAGAGCAGCGGGGGCTGTGACACCTCCCTCTCCGCACAGTAAACGGAGACAGCTGTCATCCGCCGGCTAAGCGGGGATCGCGGATCGATCCCCGCTGAGCAGCACGGATCCGCCTACGGAGGAGGACTGTGTGAAAGAGCCCTTAGACCTTCCTAGTTACAATGTTGGTAAGAGTTTGTTTTGGAAGGTTAAAGGATAGGTTCACCATTCCACCTGATTTTAGGGTGGAACATGTAACCTTTTCCCAGTGCTGCAGTCGCCACCCGCTGCCCCCCCCCCCTTCTGGTGGCACCAGTATGTGAAAAAATTCCCAATACTAGCTGCCGGTTTTTTTAAAGCGGCGTGGCTCCGCCCACACGGGTGCGTCATTCATACACCGCTTTGTGTCTGAATGATCTACAATTCCTGACAGTCGGCCTGTAGTTCTCAATGAACTACAATGGCGATGTGGTTCATTGAGTCTTCCTGTCAGCGAAGATCGGCTTACACGTACGGGATGTACAGGTAAGCTGATAGTGACAGTGCGGGGGACACCTGCATGGCCCCAGTGATCTGATTGCTGGTGCAATGCTTTACAGGCTCCTGCAACAAAAAATGAATGAATGCACATTTTTTACCTTTAAAAAAAATCTGCATTTTTTTAAAAGTGTACAGTACTTATCTTTTAAAGTGGTATTAAAGCCTAAAGTGTATTGCAGCTTATGTCAATCATTAGATGTGGCGGCTGCATTGGTTTTCTCTTTTTACCCTGTTTCACCTGATCTGACCAGGAATATACCTGTATAAAGCCTCGTACACACCATCAGATTATCGAACGATCTTGTGTCTGTTTTTTGTTGCATGCTAGTCTCATATGGTAAGCGAAGAGGTTACTTTCATATGAAAATTCCCGTATGACAGAATTCACCTTCAGAAGTGGTCATGTGTTGAATTATTTTCTATGTGTTTTCATTTCTGAGCATGCCTAGTCTTGCTCTTAGACTCGATTCACACTAGCGCGACTTGTCAGCCTGACAAGTCGCGCTCCCTCGTGGTCCATTGACTGCTACAGGACCCGTTCTAATAGGAGCGACACAAGTCGCTCTGACTTAGAAAAAGGGTCCTGTACTACTTTAGGGCGACCTCGGAGCGACTTGCGTAGACTTCCATTATGTGAAGTCCATGCAAGTCGCTCCGAAGTCGTGCACGGGAATGCACAAGTCGCCCCTGAAGTAGTAAGGAGTCGTGTCTCCTAAGAGCCGGTTCACATACAGGCGACCCAACTTCCTGGGGCGACCTGTGAAGTTGCGGTGCACAGCTTGCACCGCGACCTTGGAGCCGCATGCATGGACTTCATATCATTGAAGTCAATGCAAGTCGCTCCAGGTCGCCCCAAAGTAGTACAGGACCCTTTTTCTAAATCGGAGCGACTTGTGTCGCTCCTATTAGAATGGGTCCTGTACTACTCAATGGCAGGGGACCAGGTCGCCTGACAAGTCGCCCCCAGTGTGAACGGGGTCTTAGTGTGAACCGAGCCTTAAGATTATTTTTTTTTTGGACGAAAACTGTAGTAAAAAGAAATTCGGACGTTGTGTTGATGTATGATGAAAATTTTATAGCCTGCACATCCAGTTTGTCATCCCAAAATTAGTAATTGGGTGTTGAAAGCACTATACTAACCATCCTAAAATCGGCAGATCGTTTGTCGGACTAAATTTTACTTCAGATTTTCGTATCCTGTGTACGGGCCTTTAGAGTGCCCCCACTCTGGATAAAATAGCACAGGGGGCACTGCAGACATTAGCATTGTCGGGGGATGGGGGGGGGGTGTTGGATGTATTAGCAGATTTTAACACCAAACCCAAACTCACACTTGAAAAGCAATTACAGCGAACTATTGTTTTCCTTGTAGGATAACGATTTTATGACTAAACAAAAGCTGATCTTTTTACGCACTTCTCTCTCAACGCTCTAACTGCTACATTTGCAGAGCAGCTTGTGCTGATGAAAAATAGCTTGCTAGATCACCAGATGAAAATAAGGGAGAGAAAGCCTAAAAAAACAAATGCAGCCATCACATCTTAGAGTTAGTATGGTGCAATGTTTTCTGTGTTGTAATACCGCTTTCACCTTACCTCGTTAAAACTAACTTACATTTCTCTAATTGCTCAGTTATGCTAAACTTTTCCAGCCATGGACTGTGGTGTGGCCTCCCTTGTAGCTGATGTTCTCCTTGCACCAGTTGGCTTCTGTGTTCCCCTTCCTGCCCACTACCGGCAGTCCCTTTTCACTGGCTCCTAATGATGGTGGACTTCCTGAGCACTGGCTGCCACAGTGGTCACATGATATGGAGCTCATCCTGCATGCTGGGTGCTGCAAGTGACAGCTGAGTCACTGTCTTGGAGCACGCCTAGCAAAGAAAACCACCATGGATGTTTATGGGCGTTAAAGCTCACCCTCCCAGCTGCTGCAGATGTTGTTGTGGTTAGGAAGAAGTTCAGCACTGCCGCCTTGAAATGCCTGGTAGTCACGGGTTCAAAGACCTGCTGTCGGCATCGTATACATATTTTGCACTTGGTAGAGACCTGTGGCAAGTCTGTGACTGTGCAGCATCCTGCTGGTTATTAGGGACTCTGCATGTGCAGACATGAAGCAGGTGTTTTCCACATGCCTATACCTAGCAGGGGCCAGCAGCATGTCTGGGTACATGTGGGGTCTCGCTGTGTGTGCCTCTTCACTGAAACACTTTTCTGGTATGAGACATGGACATCTCAGGAGGTGGCAGGGGATCATCACTATATCCTCATTGCCTAGGCAAGGAATCAGGAAGTGTAGGAACACAAAGTATTTTTGTTTGCTCATTTAGGGGTGAAGTTTCACTTTAATTATTTAATTTAGGGAGATTTCCTTCTAAATCCTGTTCTGATGGCACAGAAAGGGGAACCCCCTTTTGAATGGTTGTCACCAGAAGGGGTGATAACTTTTTTAGTTGTTAGCAGAGGAATAAACTACTCTTGTAGACACAACATTGCTGGAAAGCCGTGTCGTGTATATATATATATATATATATATATATATATATATATATACTGTACAGCAGTATCAGTAGAAGGGGAGATACTTTTACAATAACTGACAGATCTCCCATTGTTTTTCCTCCAGTAATGGCCTCTAGAACATAATGGGGCAGAACTCCCCAGAGGGGACATGGGCAGCAATAGAAACCTGCCAGGTGTTGTAATACGTCACTGCACTATCCAATGCCTTAACAAAAGGTCAGCCAAGTGGAATTTGATCTACTTTCATAAATTACTTTAGCTTTTATTAAAGAAGGCAAGCCATACACACTTCACTTTCTCTTTCATCCTTCGGGCTTAATGATGCACTTGGGTTTCCCAATTTATGCTAACTGCATGTATGGTGAAATCCCCACTGCTGGCTATCATGTTTAGGCAGCCGCAGCGCTCTTTGAACACCCGAGCAGGGACCGCTTCGGATTGGATGCAGTCACTGTTTAGCTGGTAATTTTCTGCCTGGCTCTTTTGACTTTTGTCAAACTGTGGTGCCAGCAGGGCTGCCCACGGCTCAAATTTCTGCCCGTTCAGCAGGGATCAAATCAAGTTCTAGCTGTGTATTGCTAGCCTAAGCCTGTTTCTGTCATTTGCACCTGTTAAGGTTGGGGAGTTCATTAAGTAAGATGGCTTCTATTTAAATTCCTATAAGTTTACTAGTCTACATGTGGGGGATTCTGTTACAATATAGATCTGAATGCAGCATATTGTACGCCTGCCTGCATTGAGCTCTTACAGGGACATGTCCACCCTGGTATTTGCACCCATACCTGAGATCAGAAGGCAGTTTCTGGTTTTAATTAAAGGGCTCCCTATTCTTTGAAAGCAATATTGAGGCCAGCATGTAATAAAAGCTGTGTACCTATCTGACACAACCCGAAGTGTGCCTGGAGCTGTGCAAAATATGTACTTTCCTCCTGCTGGACAGTTAAATGAAAAGTTCACCTTTTTGTAACAAAACGAACATCTTTTTGCAGGTAAACAAAATGCATTTTTTTACACTGCAGCCTGTAAAGCATTGCACCTGTGGGCAGCAGATTGCAGGTTTAATGCCAGGATCCTGCAGACTGTTGGCTGTATGCCCGTACCTCCCACCCAGGCAGACAATTACAGAACTGCAGGAAGGATCAATGAACTACAAGAGCACTGACCAGCACCCTCACTGAGAATGATGGAAGATGGAACTTGTAGTCTATTCATTCACAGGAAACTGAATAAATGATGCTGCCATGTGGGTGGGGTCCTACCCAGACTACTGTCACAATGAGGGATTGAGGAGGAAGGGGGTCGCGCGCATGGACATGTGCTTGGGTACATTTTACACCTTGAATATGGGTGTAACAAGTTGTTAAAAGTGAACATATCCTTAAGTATAATTTTTCCCACAAACAGCTTTCTTTTGGTGGTATTTGATCACTGCTACATTTTTTATTGCACTATAAACAAAGAGCGACATTTTTGATAAAAAAATTTTTATTTGCTATAAAACATATCGAATAACAAAATTAAAAATCAAATTTCATAACTAGGCCAACGTACTAATTAAGTGTATATTGGTTTACACCAGCATTATAGCTTCTACAAACTATGGGATGTATGTGGACAATCTGACACTTCGGGAGAGCCAGCTAAAAATATGCATTGTCATTGTACTGACACTGGCTTGGAAGTGGCTAAACATATAGGGCAATCAAAGGGTTAACTGTGTGCTTAGCCAGTGTTTTTGTGTACGGTTAGGTGCTTTTTCTAAGGGAAGAGATGGATTTTGTTCCCTGCTTTGCAGTAACACAAAATCCATCCCTTCCCTTCTGTCAGAATGGAGCTCTGCCTTGTTTACATTAGATCTTAGTTCTGTGTTTTACCAGCGGGCATCCCGTGCCCAGAACCCGCAGATCGGCTTCTGCTGTGAATCGCAGCAGAAGCAGCTCGATGACAGGCGTGTGCCCCCTGCAGACAGAAAAGCAGAATCACGTGTGTGTGTGTATATATATATATATTATATGTGCCATTCTGAACAGGAGCGTTGCCCTGTAGAAGTAAAACTGCTATGAGGCGTTCTTTAAGTGGTTAAGCTGTGTCAAAAAAATCTGGGTGTGAGTCTGTCCTTTGGCCCATGCAGGACAGACTAATGTAATTGCTCCACGCCCTGTTGCTTATCCTTGCCTTCATCTTTTCCTCAGGGTGAATGAGAAGCCTTGTTGAAGGCCCAGGTGTCTCTAGAGTATAGTTGGGGCTAACCTCTTCTGTTATGTAGGTGGCTGGTCAGGCTCACAGTGCTGCATTGTGGGAGGAAGGGAAATGAGTCATGAATTCTTGCGTCCTGGGGATCTCTCCGCTCTAGATGAATGAACAGGGGGGAGGGAAGAGTATATACAGGGTCAGGCAATAAACATACCTGTTGCCTTGTTGGCAAATCACAGGTTTATATTCTCCCCTCCCCCAGCAGCATACATGCAGCTACCTTGCAATCTGCTAAGCTGCTGCGAGGGAAAGTGTCTCTAAGTCACTAGTTGCAGTTTACACAGGGCTATGGCCCAGTCTCATCGCAAGGGATGCTCTAATGCGTCTCTATTCATAATGGTAAATACTACAGCTTCCAGCAGAGAATTCAGGGAGAGTGGAGAGTAGGATCCAGTAGACTGGATTGGATTCCAGCGCTGGGCAGTGGATGCACGATAGTTGAATGTAGAGGTCTGTGCTAGTCTCATGTAAGTGGTCAGTTTAGGATAGTCCCTCCTTCCAGGTGCAGCACTTAGTGGTATGTTTGTGAACTCATTGTGAATCTACCTTTTGATGTGTCTTAAGCCTCGTACACACGCAACGATTGTTGGCCGTGAATTTTCGGCCAACGTCCGATTGGCCGATTTTCGGCTTGTTAGTATGATGCTTTCGACAACCGATTCCGACTTTTCGGCCGAATAAAATCTGGTGTGCAGGCTATAAAATTTTTGTTGGCCGATTTTTTCCGTCAGTCAGTACAGATTTCGGCAGACAAAAATCTGATGAGCAAGACTGGGCATGCTCAGAGAAGAAAAAACACACGGAAACTAAACCAGCACATGACATCACTTCTGAAGTAGATTTTTGTTGGCCGAGAAAATTTGTGTACAGTCTAGGCACATTCCAACCAACACAACACTGGACAAAAGTCGGCCGATCGGTCGGCCAATAATCGTTGCGTGTGTACGAGGCATAAGCAGTGAATAGGTCTGTGCTAGTCTCATGTAAGTGGTTGGTTTAGGGTAGTCCCTCCTTCCAGGTGCAGCATGTAGTGGTATGTTTGTGGACTCATTGTGAATCTACCTTTTGATGTACCTTAGGCTGGGTTAGCTCTGTTGCACTGCATTAATAATGTATACAGCATTGTGCATTATGTCCCTTGTGCTATTCATTCTTATATTGCAACTGACAACACTTGGTATCGCACTCAATCGTGTTGTGGCACACTGTTTATAAAATGACACATGCCCCGGTTTTGGTACCTTAGGCAGACCTTTCAAAAACTGTGCGCTGCCTAAGCACGCCAATCCATGCACTGGCACACTGAATCTGGCCATAGAGCAAACCTTGATTCAGTGTTTGGGGTTTATAAAGTATTGAAAAAAGGCAAATTTACATTGGCTAGCTGTACTTTTTCTGGAACCTTGGAAGGCTCTAACATTCTAGCTGGATGTACTGGCTAGTAGGTGTTCACCAGTCAATGGCTCTCTTGTGTAACCTGAGAGAAGACATTTGGCCATTCAGGTGTTTGTAGCAGATCAGGATTTCTATGCTGAGCACTGTGACATGATGCTGGACAGCTCAGCAAAATCCATTTCACAGCCCAGCTAAAGCTGTCCATTGGCTTGAAGCCTGTCTGTGATTTGCCTCTTCTGTGCTATTATAGGTTAGGCACAACTTTTCTGTAGCCGTTCACCAAGCTTTTCATTTGCCATGATTAGAAGTTGGACTCTTGTGTAGCACAGCCATGGTTGTGGTCGGTATGACTCACTGGACTTGCAGAGATGAATGGATCTCCTGGCAGCAGTTGGGGAGTGAGCCTGAGAATATCGGCACAATTAACTTCCCTCAAATTCAACCGTTAACCATGACCGCTGCTTATCATAGCTTGTTAGCCATTTCTATTTTTAATACTGTTGATGTCTGTCACATGGGGACCATGGTAGATTCTAACTTGTGATTTCTGTTTGGTGACACGCTTTTATCCAGCTTGTCTGAACGAATAGATGATTGGTGTGGTGCATTAGCCTAGTTAGTGAGCGGTCTAGACAGTGTGCTAATTGGTTTACCAACAGGTAGCATGTTTGTTGCATCAATATATTAAGCTGTAAATGCTGTAAATGGATTAAAGAGCTTTTAGGTACAGAAAACAGTTATCCAATTCCAATGTACAGTAAAGTCTAAAACTGGACTAGGTTATGTGCGTTTTATTTTTAATGTCTTGTAGTAGTTGCCTCATTTATACATGCTGAAGAATGCATATTAGGAAGTGTTTAAATCAAATTTTGTTTTAAAACTAGACAAACTGTTATGTTCTATAGCTTTAGGCCTCCCTTACATGGCTGTTTAGCTGCATCCCCTGGATTCCAGCAGCAAGAATCAGCAGATTCCTGGGGCTGGAATGACAGTTGCATGTGAATAGCAACCACTCCACCTATATAAACTGACAGTGGCTGCTGCATTTAACAGGTAGTCAGAGGGTTATCTGCAGTTTAGGGAAGGATGGCTTGAGTCCAGGCTCAGATCTGTCCCTAACTGCAGTGTGTACAGTGGAAGTCATTTGTTTTATAGGATAATCGTCTGCTGCGATTTGCTTGCACCTGTGATTCCAGCCACAAGAATCTAGTGGCTACAGCTAAATGGCCATGTTACACCAGATTCACGCTTGTGCGACTTGTCATACAGTTTTGGACATCGAAGTTGCATTGGAAGTTGTACTGCATGTTTTGCAATTATAACTATTTATATATGTGCAACTTAAAGTTTTAGCGACATCAAGTTGTAGCAAGTCGTTTTTGCACTACTTTACTCAGACTTTCATTGAAAATGAGGGCCATACTTCCATGGTAATCTAAAAGTTGTAGCGAGTAGTTTTTGCACTACTTTGCTCACTTTAATTTAACTTGAGGGCCATACTTCCATGGTAATCTTAAAGTTGCATGAAAGTCATACCTGAATGTTTTACATGCAGCATTGTGTTCGACTTTGCAGAGGGACAAGTCACATTCAAGTCGCACCCATCCAAAGTTGCTCGATTTTGGAGTTGTACAAGTGTGGGGCCTGAAGGAGGTCTAGGGCTGCTTATACAGTGTACAATTTTCCTTATGGCTCCGTTCACATGTAGGTGTTTTGGGGCGTTTTTGGGGAGTTTTTTTGCTCTAGGATCAGCTCAAAAAACACCCAACAAGACAAATCCTATTCATTTTAATGGCCCCTGTTCACATCTGAGCGTTTTGACGCTGTGAGCAAAACACCCAACGCTCAAAAAAGTACTTGA
The DNA here is from genome assembly GCF_965119305.1 of Pelophylax lessonae. Classification (NCBI taxonomy): domain Eukaryota; kingdom Metazoa; phylum Chordata; class Amphibia; order Anura; family Ranidae; genus Pelophylax; species Pelophylax lessonae. Next base: position 488,851,061 of record NC_138772.1, on the reverse strand, counting down.
GCTTCTTTTTGGGCAGAATACAGGCGTTTTCCATTGGTCTCTATTCAATCTAAAAATGCCTGTAAATCGCGGTAAAAAAACGCGCGAAAACGCTATGCTCAGGTGTGAATGTAGCCTAAGGCTCCGTTCACATGTAGGCATTTTGGGGCGTTTTTTCTGCTCTAGGATCAGCTCTCAAAACACCCAACAAGACAAATCCTATTCATTTTAATGGCCCCTGTTCACATCTGAGCGTTTTGACGCTGTGATCAAAACGCCCAACACTCAAATTACATGAGCTTCTTTTTGGGCAGATTACAGGCGTTTTCCATTGGTCTCTATTCAATCTAAAAACGCCTGCACAAAAAAAATGCCTGTAAATCGCGGTACAATCGCGCGAAAACGCTACGCTCAGGTGTGAATGTAACCTTAGATTTCCCAAAACCATATGAGGTTAAATCTAAACAATTGCATTTTGTATGCAATCAGGACCTTCAACTATATAATTGAAGGTAAATCTAAAGGAAAATAGAAAATTGTGTAATGTATGGACAGGTAAACTATATTGAAGGACATGGGCACTGCATATGTAGCTGCCTGCAAAAACGTTCTGCTAACACTGATTTAAAGCACGAGTGCCATTTATTTTCTTGTAGATGCAGAATCACAATGTAATAAAATTCTTCACGGAGTTATGACTGTCATTTTCTGCTTGGCAGTTAAATGGTTAAGTTTGGTTTAGTGGGGTGGAGATTCCACCCAAGTCATGCCCCTCTTTGGCGCCGGCTTTCCCTTTTGCCATTCTCTATTATCATTTTTGGGGTGGTGTGGTGGTAACAGTGCAAATGGAGGGAATGTAGGGTGGGGTGAGGGATTTCTTTCCGGTCTGGGCCAGCCCAAGCTAGTTTTCTCTTTCCTGTCATTAAATGAACAATATAGTGTGTGCTGGTGTCTGGGCTCACACTCAGTCTTCTGATGGACCAGCTGAGCACACCATGAAGTCACTCCGCTCTGCTAGATCAGTCTATGGAAGATGGCTTGTTTAAATGTCTCAGGTAAATGCAATAGATTACTTTGTAGCGTTTGACGTTCATGCTGCCATTGTGTAGATTCAAGTATAGGAAACTGGAGTTTGATGAGGTTTAACATCTGCAGCAAATACAAGTAGTTTATGGTGGGATTCCTTATGTGAGCTGGTTCCTGGGGAAATGACAATTCTTGTAGATGGTACTAATGGGGTAGAAGAGCCCTGTGTTTATACAGAACTTCTAATGTCAGGTCATAGGCAGTAGGCAAACTCCCCCACTATGCTTTGGAATTTAGATGTCGGCACTGCTCTGATCAGCCCTGACTAGAGTTTGTACCCACTGAGCTTTACTAAGGCTTGCCCATACATTATACAATTTTCTTTAGATTTACTTTCAACTATGTAATACAAAGGCTAGCCTAATAGGATACAATTGAAAGTGTTTAGTTTTGACCTCATATTGTATGGTTTTTGGTAAATCTAACAGAAAATTGTGCAAGAAAATTGAACATGTATGGCCAGCCTGGCTCGTACACACTTGACGAAAATCGGAAGAAATATCCTCCATTTTTTTTTTTCTCTTGCTCAGCATTTATAACCGTTTAGTTGACAATGCATAATGTTCACAAAATTTCTCGTACGATTTTTTTTTCTTTTTTCTTTTTTGGGGATGTTTGTTCCTAGACTTCCGTGTCAGCAACTTCAGATCATGCACGGTCTTTCATATGCGATTTTTTTTTGGGGGTTAACTGCATACACACTAAACGAAAATTGGTCATGCTGGGGACAGACGATAAACATTTTGGTGTTTGTCCCTCCTTTTTTTTTTTTTTGTTAAATGTCGGCATCGGCTGCTGCTAGTTGTGTACACACTAGCCGAAAATCGTACGATTTTTACCTCGGATGGGTATTTCCGGCAGCTTTTCTACTAGTTTGTACCCCACTTTAGAGTTTGTAGCTTGCACCTTAACCTGTGTGAACAGAATAATACCTGTGCTCTGTTAGGCTGGCTGGCCATACATTATACAATTTTCCTTTAGATTTACCAAAAGCCATATAATATGAGGTCAACCCTAAACACTTTCAGTTTGTATGAAATCACAGGCCCTCGCATTACATAGTTGAAGGTAAATCTAAAGAAATTGTATAATGTATGGCCAGCGAACTGGAGATTGAAGTTGAGTGTCTAGGAAGAAAGCTTAAAAATGCGTTACCTCGGACGGTTTCTAATGCTGAATGTCTAATGTGTTTATACTGTTTCTTATGCCCCATACACATGTGCAGATTATCTGCAGACTTTTGTCTGCAGACTTACCAAAACCATAATATGAGGTCAAACCTAAACACTTTCAATTTGTATGCAATCCGGCAGGCCCTTGCACTACATAGAAAAGGTAAGTCTGCAGACAAAAGTCTGCAGATAATCTGCACGTGTGTACGGGGCATTAGTTGCATCTGACAACAGATCTCGTGAATACTTGTGTAATGAGTTGATGTGTTGTCCTGTGTTCTTGGCTGATCTTGACACATTAGATGGATAATCATGTTGGATTAGCTAGGGGTTCTGTTGCAGAATACACATTTGTGAATGAATGAGATGCTATGGTACCTGTGCATGCTGCATTTTTTTTACAAAGTTGAGATTTTACATTTTAAATATAGAAAAAAAAAATGGAAGCCTGCTGTGTAAGATTGTGAGAAGACAAATGAAGCGTGAAAAGCAGCTCTTAATTGACAGATATTAAATATACCAAATAGATCCTACCAGAAGTGCACACAGTAAGGCTACACTCTGTTCCTGAGGGTTATGAGAACTATTACCTACAACTAAAGAACATAGAGGCTCCATCCAGGCTAAGAATTACTAGTACTCAAGAATAGTAAAGCTAGTTACTTGGGTTGGTAATGGCAATATATTGAACTGAAGTTACCTCTATAGTTGGGTGTCCTTTTATGAAACGGAGATGAGCAGTGATCCTGCTGATCACAGCTCATTTCCGATCATTCTCAGTTTATGAAACCGAAATGATCAGCGGAGAACATGTTCTTCGCTAATCATCTCTTCACATGGGAATCTGTCATTGCCTGACACAGAAACAGCCAGGCTATGAAGCTGCGATCTCCGCACTTCACTGGCGATCTGTGCCAGAATTCACACTCCCAGATTCCCCAGCCTGGAGCTTGTGAAGCGGGGAGTAAAGACCAAATCGGGGGAGAACTGAGGGGGAAAAACGAAGATTATCGACTTCCTTCTTCCTCGCTCAGACCCCGTTCATACTGGGGCGATCCGACTTGCCGGGGCGACCTCACAGGTCGCGGTGCGCAGCTCGCACAGCAACCTCGGAGCGGCCGGCACGGACTTCATAACATTGAAGTCAATGCAGGTCGCCCCAAAGAAGCTCCGGACCCTTTTTCTAAGTCGGAGCGACTTGTGTCGCTCCTATTAGAACGGGTCCACAGGTCGCCTGACAGGTTGCCCCAGTGTGAACGGGGTCTCAGACCCCCCAACACAGTAATCATGTCCCCCTGCCATATTTATATATATATATATATATATATATATATATGTGTATATGTAGATATACATTTAATGTGTGTGTATATGTAGATATATGTACTCAGCATTGATAATTTATCATAGCTTGTTAAAGCGCGCCAGTGATTTTCATACTACGGTAATCTCGCTTTGTCTCACGAGATTACAAGCGTTCCCATTCACTTTTACACAGATCTCGGCAGTCCTCCGAGAAAACAGTTCTCTTCTGATCACCCTGGGAGAACTGAAGTTCTCCGCTACATAAAAAGGGTGCCAGAGGAGATCATTTTCCCCAGAGAACTGTAGAGAAGCGAACAGAGAAAAAAATTCACCCTTTGATAAACGTATACCATAGTGTAATCCGATTTCCACAATGCTGGGTTTTTTAAATGTTATGACCCCCATGATATCACGCTAGTAAATATTTTTAAATGTATATTCCATAAAATGTGCTGGCAAGAGTAAAACTGTCACATAGCAAGGTAGTGCAGAAGAGTTGTCAATGTTTTTGAGACAGATTTACAATAAGATTGCATATTTTCCTAAATCCCCATCTGCTGCTAAGAAGTAGGACCGTCAATATAACGCATGAACATGAACACTTGTTACTTGTGTAACAGAATGAAATGCATGTGTGCAGAACTGCTGTAGGTGGCCTGGAATTGTAGGTATTGTCACTACAAAATGTGAATGATAGCTTGCCGGAACTTCGCTAGACAAAATACTTCATTCTGTTGCCTTGCAGAATAAATCCTCCAAGACATGTCTTTACCGTCTTCAGCTGTCAGCTAAACGTGTTCACTAAAATATTGGAGTGATTTTGTCTGTCATTCTTTAGGACCTGAAGTACAACAGAGCTTGTAACACTGCATGGTTGACTTGGAAATGTCGAAATTTGTTATACTTGACAATATAGTCAACGGTAGAATATAGTGATTAGTTACAGAATGTTATTGGTCTGGCTAAGGCAAACAGCTAGATGGTACTTAACCCCTTGGAGCCTAAGCCGCCTTCTCTGCATGATCGAATGTATGCAGGTCTGACTGAGCCTAAAGGTCACACCTTTGCAGTACATTCAGTAATCTGAGGCCATTAAAAAAGAATTGGCAGAACCAGAGAACTTTTTTCCCCAAAGGCCCTTAAAAGGTGTTTTTCCTTTTGATGAAGACCCAGAGGCACTTTGGAATAAAGTACCTAAGCTTGATGCCGCCTTTTCCCAAGTTTCCTGATCAATTGACATGGCATTTGAATACTAAAAGATCCTATGGATTAAAGAATGGATCAGCAACTTAAAAAAGCTTGGCAATCTATCATGAGCAATCTCAAGCCAGCTATGGTGACTACTTGTGTATCTAAAAAATCTGGAGTACTAGATAAATCAACTCAAGGCACATATCGCAGATTCACCCAAACAAGAGATCCTTGATTCTTTTTCAACTCTTGTCAACGGCTTTAACCTACATTGTGGATGCACCAGCAGAATCCGTAAGATGACAGCCAGAGGTACAACCCTAGCTAACTCAGCCAGAAGAGCTCTGTGGTTGAAGACCTGGACAGGGGATGCAGCATTTAAAAGCAAGCTTTGTTGCATTTCGTTTATAGGGGATCTACTATTCGATCCTGATTTAGACTCGGTTCTAGACAGGACAGCTGACGAAAAGAGATTCCCTATTAGGAATGGGGGAAAAAAAACAGCTTAACGGCTTTTTCGACCTCAAAGGGCTCAGGAACAAGATAGCAAGCCTCAGGGAAAAAGAGAATCGGTCGGCGCAGAGGAAGCGTCCTTTTCCATCCTCCTGCATCAACCAACAGTTTCCAGTGGGAGGAAAACTTTAAAAATTCCTCCCACACTGGGCAGGCATGACAGAAAATCAATATATTATAGCCATGCTGTCCCAGGGATACCAAATAGAATTTTTGTCTCCTTCTTGAAAGATATTTTGTCACGAACCTTCCAAAAGACACAACAAAAGCCCTGGCTATGAAGGACCTGTTAAGGACCTGATGCGAAAGGGGGTTGTGAGTCAAATATCGCCAGAGGAACGGCATCAGGGATTCTGTTCTCATATCTTTCTTGTAACAAAGTCACACGGGAGTTTTCGTCTCTTCCTCAAAGCTGTTGAACAGGCCAGTCCTATACAGATTTCATATGGACTCGATCTTCACTGTCAGGAATCTGTTGACCAATGGATGCTTCATGGCATCGGTCGACTTAAGAGATGCTTTCCTACATATTCCTATAGCCCCTTAGTCCCAAAAATTCCTGAGGTTGGTGGTGGATATGGGGAAAGAGGTTCTGCATCTACAATGTAAAGCCCTTCATTTCTGCGTTTCATCTGCCTCACAGATTTTTAAAAAGGTAATTGCAGAAGGCCTTGCTCCTCTCCACCTTCAAGGAGTCTGTGATCCCATATCGGGACAACCTTTTCTTTGCACCTTCCAGGGAAAGATTGTAAGAAGACCTGGGCAAGGCCCACAAAACGTATGGGATCGCAGTCCAGAAACCCAAGAAGCAAAGGTAAAGATCCCTACTGGGGTCAAAAGGACCCTTTGGTGGTGGAGGAATCAATCGATCTTGTCAAAAGGCTTACTCTGGACCTTTCCGATGGAAAGACTGATAACAGATGCCAGTGTGTGGGGATGGGAGGCCCTCTGGGCGCAAGGAAGTTTGGTGCCAAGTCAATGAAGTCCTCAAACTGGAGAGCATTAAAGACAGCGTTAAAAGCATTAAAGGCCTTAGCTTTGGCTTCCTTCTCTCCAAACCTCCAGGGGTCCCATGTGCAGATTTCATCAGACAATGCCACTGCTGTGGCTTACTTTAACAAACAAGGGGGCATCAGAAGCAAGGCATTTCAATTGCGGTCAACAAAAATCCTGGAGTGGGCGGAAAGTCACTTTTCTTATCGGTGGTCCATCTCAAAGGCACGTTAAACGTTGTAGCAGATTTTTTGAGCAGACGGCAAATTCAGGAAGCAGATCAGAGCTTGAATCCAGAAATCTTTGCATTCATCACCAGGACTTGGGGGGCATGCGCAGGTGGACCTGTTTGCATCAAGAGAACGCATAGATCCTTCCATTCTTTTCTCTACCAAGACGATGGTTCTCTAGGGATAGATGCCTTAGTGCATCCTTGGAACTTTAACCTGGGTTATGCTTCCCCCCTTTTCAGCTAATTCCACTGGTTTTAAGGAAGATACAGAAAGAAAGTGTCAGTAATTCTGAGTACTCCTTTCTGGCCAATGAGAGCGTGGTTCTCCACCATTCTACAAATGGCAGTCAAACCGTTCTGGCAGCTTCCGCTCAAACAGGTTTTACTACAAGGCCCAGTATGTCGTTTGGATATAGCCAGGCTAAGCCTCACTGCCTTGTATCTGAGGAGCAGCTATTAGAGTAAGGGATTCCCAGAACCTCTAGTAACCACTTTGCTTTCTAGTAGGAAGAAACGCACTATTTACGCTAAGGTTTGGAAGGTCTATAATGCCTGGTGTCATTCGACAAATCGAACCTTGTAAGATATTGTCAGTGTTGGAATTCCTACAGAATAGTGCAGACAAAGGTCTGGCAATCGGTACTCTTAAGGTGCAAGTGGCCCCCTTAGGAGTATTCCTGGAGAGACCAATTTCTTCAGAAGTCTTGGTCGCAAGACTTTTAGGGCACTTTCTCGCTCCAGACCAGCGCCTGCTAAACCTTTTGCCAAGTGGGGATTTGTCAGTGGTTCTACAAGCCTCCACAAAGGAGCCTTTCAAACCTTTAGAATCTATTTCTTTGAGGACTCGTACCTGTTAGCTCAAATCTCATCAGGAGGCAATTAAAAGATGATATACGGCCCTTCAGTGGCTAACCCCCCCTCGATAGTGAATTTCCCCTCATCCAGCCGGGAGTTGTGACGACACATAGCACTCAAACTTAGCGCAGACACAACTGATTTTATTGCAAGTTTCGCTCATATTTAAGGCACGTTTTGAGCGGGAAAGACTGCTCCAAACTGGTTACAATTCATCAGTCAAATTAACAATAGCACATCTCACAGAACAGTACATGAAAGGGCTTTTGTTTTCGCTATGCATCTGTGTCAATATGAGGTGTTCTTGTATCTGAATCTGTGTTTTGTGGGACGAGTCGCTCTGTCTGTATTCAGTTGTCATGTGTTAATGCAAGCAATTGTCAAATGTGTTTAGGTGGTGTCAGTAATTTCCATGCGCAGACTTAACCCTGTCAAGTGTCCAAATGAATGAATGAAAAGGTGTTTAACATGTCTAAATGCAAAACACAGCTGTCTGATGTCCAGGGCCGTATGAATGAGTGTCAGTCTGGCTCGTTACCATGCAAATGCAAGGGCCCACACTCCATCACAGAATGGGCATAAACTGAAATATATATGAAATATAATAAGGCATGTTAATACAATCTTTCAGTACCCTGAAGAAGTTGCGAATACATCTGAAGTTTGACAGTTTAATACCCCCTTAGTTGCATTCACCATAATGTTAAAGTGGAGTTCCACCCATTTTTAATAAATTGGATTACATAGATGGTAAACGACTTTTACCAATGGAAATTTTTTTTTTTTTTTATAGTAAACACCTTTCTGCTTTATTTATCCTCTTCTCACTTCCGGGTCCAGTCGGCGATTACGTCATTAGGCGATTTGCAGTGTGTGCTGGGATGTATTTCAGGGCATGAAATCTCGCATTATTACACAGGAGATGAGCTGTACTGCGTGCTCTGCCCCGCCTCCTCTCAGTGAGCTGTACTGTATGTATTGTATTGAGGCCGTGCTCCGCCCCGCCCCCTCTCAGTGAGCTCAGTGAGGATATAATGCTTTTAGTCCTCGCTCACGGAGAGCAGGCGGGGCGGATCACGGCCTCAATACAATACTGTACATACAGCTCACTGAGAGGAGGCGGGGCAGAGCACGCAGTACAGCTCATCTCCTGTGTAATAATGCAAGATTTCATGCCTTGAGATACATCCCAGCACACACTGCGAATCGCCGAATGACGTAATCGCCGACCGGACCAGCAAGTGAGAAGAGGATAAATCAGAAAATAAGGTATTTACTAGCAAAAAAAAACAAAAAACTTTCCAGTGGTAAAAGTCGTTTTTAAAGGGGATTACATACATCTAAAGTCACTAAAATGGGTGGAACTCCACTTTAAATAAAAACTTGGGTGCAGATATCCTATAGTAGACAAACATTTCTTAGGGCTTATTCACACCAGCGGTCATGTGCCAGGATGCATCATACAAACAGGCTGTGTCCTGCATTGGTAAAATGCATTGCCGTGCTTTTTTTTTTCCTCCCTTTTTTACTTCTGTTGAAATCTGTGTGGCAGCATGTTGTGGTGGTTTTTATTTATTTTTTTAAGCACACACTTAGAGCCCATTCAGACTAGCGCGACACGACTTTGGGGGGCGACCTGTACACCGTGACTTCGGCGCGACCTGCAGAGACTTCACATAATGGAAGTCTATGCAAGTCGTCTCCAGGTTGCCCCAAAGTAGTACAGGACCCTTTTTCTAAGTCGGAGCGACTTGTGTCGCTCCTATTAGAACGGGTCCTGTGCTAATCAATGGACCGCGACCGAGCGCGACTTGTCAGGCTGACAAGTTGCGCTAATGTGAATGGGCTCTAAGGCAGCGTACATAAGGCAAATTGCCTTGCCAATGGATTTGGAGTGTTGAACACAGCTCATATCAGGTCAGTGGTTCTCAACTCCTGTCCTCAGGACCCACTAACAGTCCAGATTTTAAGTATTACCTTGGGGAGAATACAGTCTACAATACTTCAATCACTGATCAGCAAATGATATCACCTGTGATGTATTTTAGTTATCTTGCAAACCCTGGCCTGTTGGTGGGTCCTGAGGACCGGAGTTGAGAACCACTGCTCTAGGTGGCAAAACTTTCGAACATCTGCCAAAAACTGAAATTCATTTTGTGGAACAAACTCTTTAACTACTTCCGGCCCGCGCTATAGCTGAAAGACGGCTACAGCGCGGGCTCTAATTTCCGGGAGGCCGTCTTTAAATGGCCTCCCAGTGACAGGCTCCCGCGAGCGCGCATCGGTTAAAATCTGTGTCTGCCGTGTCCCTTGGACACAGCCAATCACAGATCGTGGTGAATGGCCAATCACAGCGGCCATTCACCACGTGATCGGACCGTGCAATGAGAGATTATCTCATATGTAAACATGAGATCATCTCTCATCGCCAGAGCTCCTTCCTCACACAGACTGCAGTGTGAGGAAGAGGAGAGCCGATCGGCTGAAGGGGACACAGAGGAATGTAATCAGGGCACCGATCACCAGTGCCCTGATTACACAAGAGGGGAAAAAATGCCATCAGTGCCCACATTCAGTGCCAATAGTGCTGCCAGTCAGTGCCCATTAGTGCCTGCTCATCTGGGCACTGACTAGCAGCACTATGGGCACTGAGTGTAGGCACTGATGGTGCTGCCCATCAATGTCCATCAGTGCCGCCTCTCAGTGCCCAGCAGTGCCACCTATCAGTGCGGCATATTAGTACATCCTCATAAGTGCCGCCTCATCAGTGCCCATAAGTGCCGCCTCACTTATTTATTTGAATTTATTTTCAAAATTTACTCACAGAAAATAAGAAACTTTTTTTTTCAGAATTTTCTGTTTTTTTTGTAAAAAATAAACCCAGAGGTGATTAAATACCACCAAAAGAAAGCTCTATTTGTGTGAAAAGATACAAATTTCATATGGGTACAGTGTAGCATGACCGCGCAATTGTCATTCAAAGTGTGAGAGCGCTGAAAGCTGAAAATTGGCCTGGGCAGGAAAGGGGTAAAAGTGCCCAGTAGGCAAGTGGTTAAAATAGAATAGTGCTGATGTCATTGTATGACAACGTAGCAACATGACAAAAGACCAAAGTACACAGAGTTCTGTACAATTATGTAATTTCTACAGATGAGGCAAAACAATTTCTCCAGTGGGAGGTTTTCAGGTTTTCCGCTCAGAAGAGAAATTCCTTTTCCATTCAGTGACCATCAAAATAATGCTATGGCAGAATCTTTCTATGAAGTACAGCTGGCAATGCCTAACTGGCTAAAAGGAAAAAATATAAATATATACTGATCAGCCATAACATGGCCACCCACCTTGTATTGAGCAGGTCCCCCTATTGCCACTTTAACCCTCATGAATGTCAGGATCCAAGATTCCTAGCAGAACATTGCCCAAAGGTCACACTGCCTCTGCCGGCTTGCCCTTTTCCCATACTGTATCCCGGTGCCATCTCTTCCCCAGGTAAGTGAGATACCCAGCCATCCACATGATTTAAAAGAAACGTGATTCATCAGACCAGGCAACCTTCTTCCATTGCACTGTAGTCCAGTTCTGATGCTCATTTGTCCCATTGTAGGTGCTTTTAGCTGTGGACACGGGTCAGCATGGGCACCCTGACCAGTCTAGGGCTACACAGCCCCTTACACAACACACTGGATGCACTGTGTGCTGACCCCTTGCTATTGGAAACAGCATTGATTTTAGTAATTTGAGCCAGAGTAGCTCTTCTGTTGGATTGGACTACATACTAGTTTAAAGGGATTTGAGAAGCCTTTAGTGTTCTGGACCTACCAGTTACACTAAGAGCCAGTTCACATAGGCGCGACCTGTGAAGTCGCGGTGCGCAGCTCGCACTGCGACTTTGGAGCGGCATGCAGGGCCTTTATATCATTGAAGTCAATGCAGGTCGCTCCAGGTCACCCCAAAGTAGTACAGGACCCTTTTTCTAAATTGGAGCGACTTGTGTCGCTCCTATTAGAACGGGTCCTGTGCTAATCTATGGCAGGCGACCCGTGGCGACTTGTCAGGCGACCTGGTGTCAGGCGACCAGGTCGCCTGACAAGTCGCCCCAGTGTGAACCGGCTCTAAAGACGCTTTAAAGTTTCGTTTTAATGCCACTACCTAAAGTAATGTCCAATCTTAGTAGCACTCTGGGCAAAACATTGACATGAATGTTGCAGTCTAACCAGAAATGAACGCAACAGTCTTGAGTCCCCACTGTAAGTTTTTACCTGTGATCTGCCAGTGGATCTGTTGGTTCCCATTTCTGTAATAGGGGACTATACTGTAGTGTTGTCACCCTGTGGATAGGATTTTTAGATGGACATGTAACCTAACTCAAGCTAAGAATTTTGAAGTGGCTAAAACTGTACTAATTTATGCCATATGACCGCTGTAACCTCTAACAATAGATGTGGAGAAATAAGGGATCTATTGGTGAGATCAACAGGTGATTAAACTGTTATGCCAGCCATACGCAGTTTGAATTTTTGACGATTCCCACTGAATCGGCTGAATTTTGAGCGGTGGGTGGCCTAGTCTACTAAGTTAATAGAAAAATCTGAGCCAGGTGGAAAATTCTTGACCAAAGAGTGACTTTTATCCTATCAGATGAAGTCACTGCTCAGTTATTCAGATAACTGTGGCTGTCTGAATACAATGGATGGCAGTAATATTTTCTTCCATTCATACTGTTTAGTGTGACTGGAGGTGATCCCAGCGATTTTTTTTTTTTTTTTTTTTTTTTCTTCCTTTATGCTCGGCCTGAGGAATATTGAATTGTGTATATGGCAAACTTTACAGTGGGTGCTCAAAACTACTGTGTATGCTATTGACAGTTTATATAGTCTTTGAATTATATACATGTTGTACTTTAATCTTTTATTCTATGGATTTGCATTGACTTTTAACCACTTGCTTACTGGGCACTTAAACCCCCTTCCTGCCCAGGCCAGTTCTCTGCTCTCAGCGCTGTCACACTTTGAATGTAAATTGCGCGGTCATGCAACACTGTACCCAAATGAAATTTTTATCATTTTTTTTTTTTTCAAACAATTAGAGCTTTCTTTTTTATTTTGGTGGTATTTAGTCACTACTGGGTTTTTTTTTTTCTGAACTAACAAAAAAAACGAAAATTTTTGAAAAAATAGTTTTTATAGTTTTGTAATAAAATTTTGCAAACAGGTAATTTTTCTGCTTCATTGATGGGGCGGCACAGATGCCCCTCTCCTTCGGGACTGATGTCCCTCTGACAGCAGTGGCGTTCTGCTTTTTTTTTTCTCCACACTGACAGCGTTTACCTGTTTACATCACATGATCAGCTGTCATTGGCTGACAGCTGATCACGTGGTAAGGGGCCGGGACCTTGGACTCGCTGATGAGGGCGAGCCGCACGCGCTCTGCTCCACAGGGAGCAGAGAGAACGTACGTGGAAGCCCTCCGGGCAATTGAGGTCCGCGCTGTAGCCGTCTTTTGGCTATAGCGTGGACCTAAAGAGGTTAATTATCTTTTGGACTGACCTCTCAGAAATAAGTGTTTGGTAACAGTTGTCAGTGAGATTTCTTTATACTTTGTAGTTTAAAAATGACTAAGAATACTTATTACATAGTTATACAAGTTGAAAAGAGACTAGTCCGTCTAGTTAAAGCAAAAAAAAACACAAATAGAAAACCTCCATGTACTCCTATACCCATAGTTGATCACATGAAGGCAAAAACAAAGTGTGCCTCCAATGGGAAGAAAAAGCCCCCCCACCCCCCTCATTCCCCATGATGCAATCGGATTTTCCCTGAATCTACCCCTGACGTTATTGCCTCTAATTAGAGGTCATAGATACAGAATATATTCCATAATAAGTTTGTCACACTAGCCATTCTTGGCATAATCACCAAAGCAAAACTCCTTTACATATTGGACATCAGTGACTCCACTTATTGGACAACGTTCTCTCCCTGGCTGCAATGCTGCAGATGGCCAGTGAGGGTGCTGTGACAGAGCAACATTTTAGCTAGATTGATCTGCGAGGGAGCAGTGCTATAGGAGAAGGTAAGCTGACCTAAAGTGGAAGATGAGACTATAACTGTTAAACCTTTCTGTATACAAATCTGTGTAATTATCTAATTTTCTTCGGGGCATGGGATCCAGCAGCTCTTGCTCCTCTTTGTCAGAAAGGATGCCGCAGGGGGTAGTAGGGGAGCACCAATGACGTCTGGGCCATGGGCACTTATGGGTAGTGCCATGACTTTGAAAATTGTTTAGGGTTCATGCTTAAATGTTGAGTTGTTGGCTTTTCCTGTTGTAGTTTAACCATTTTTCCAGCTATTAAAATGTTTTTCTTTTTCTAGGGCGGATTTTCTGCATACAACTATCCAGCGGGGCTAGGAAAGGCGCTCTATAGAGAACAGTTCGACTTCAACGCAGAGCCACCTTGGCATCCTAGCTGATGATAGGAGGTTCCATCTCCTAACTTGTCCATGTAAGTGTCCATTTTCATTGTAGAAGTGCTCCTGCCACCTGAAAGTGAAATTATTTTCTTACATTACTTGGCTTATGTGGCTAAAAGTCTCCTTATAGAGATCTTAAAATTTGGAGTTTGGTGTATGATTTAATCTTTTTCCTGAGTTAAAATGGTGTGGGTGATGCCAGGCTTTCTATGTCTTGAAATTAGGACCTTAATCCTCTGAACTCTTCAGGTTTTCTCAAACAAGTGTTACTGAAAAATTGCCCCCTAACATATGTAAGAATGGAAATTGACTAAAATGTGGACAACCCCCAAATTAAGACATAGACTGGTAGAAAACATGACTTCTGTGATGGCAAATGTTTAAAACCGCCAACCCTGTAATGTACTTGGTGATTTACTTTATAAGCAAGCTTCTTGGGTCTAAGAGCTCCAGTAATGATGAGTTCTGTTTTTTTTTTTTTAAATCAGGCAAAAACTATTAAAGATTTCAAGCAAAACAAAAACACAAAAAACAGAATTACAGAGTCCAGAACACGTACAATACTCAAGTACATGGAAAAGCCCACAGTGATAGCATAAGCGGTTTCCAGCAAACATCCCCATAATCAACAGGAAAATGTACAATAATCCGTCCCAATCGTCCCCGCACCCCCACCAGACACATCATACATAAACATGGCAAACACCAACCTCCCGTGCAACAATAGTCCTCAGGCCTCACCTCACCCCCGCCAGTAGATTATTAAGGACCAGCTCCACCGGGGCAAGACCCGGCACAGCCAGCCAGGGAGCCCACAGGCGATCAAATTTACCTGCGCTGCCCCTATGTTGATATATGTACTTTTCTAATCTAAGTGTGTCACCCATAGCCGCAACCCATTCCTTAACCAGTGGGGCCCTTGGTGAAATCCATCGCCTCAGTATCAGTTTCCTCGCCTGAAACAGAGCTCGCCCAATGGCCTGCAGAGCCAGCTCAGGGGCCTGGACTCCACCAAGAATACCCAACAGGCAAACCTTAGGGTCCTCCGGTATCGTAACCCCGAAGGCCCCCGAGAGTGTTGCGAGTGAGTTCTGTATTTTTAGTAGCACATTCCTTCCAATAAATTGTCCAAGACTATTTGTTGCGATTGTTTGCTAGTATATGTAGCAAGTGGCATAAGCGTCATTCAGAGTCAGATCTGTAGAAAGGCCCCATAGGCGTTGGACAGCAGTGTGGGCAGGGTTCTTGTCTGCCATCTATTCCTGCTTGTTCCCTTTAAACTCAAACTTCTTGGTTGCCGTTGCATAGAGTAGACCATACTGCAGTGTGCTACTGTGAATGTACCCTTAGTGGTTGCTACTATTCTGTAATTATTCTGTAGTAAAGCTTCTAAGGCCCCTTTCACACAGAACAGAATCTGCTTTGTTTAGCAGGGATCTTTCTGCTGATTCCCTGCTGAGCAGAATGGGAAGATGACATGTCCTCAGTTTCTGCAGAGTGGACATGGACCTGGCATGCTCTGCTTTATGGGGGTTGGGTGTAAACTGACTTGGCTGTCTGTTTACACCCAACTGCCTAGACAGAGGAACGGATCCCATTCTGATATTTGTGGATCGGATTGGGGGTGGACACTTACCAGTCCAAAAGGAATACATGAACCATCAAATGCCCATGTATCTTGAAGGAAACCTGTCATAATATGAATACAGGGAAAGTTATTACTGACCACCTTTAATTATTTTTAAAAATAGGATTAATATAAATTGCTGCCACATGCAAAGCCTCTGACATCAGCCACCGTGCTAGAGCTCTGAATAGCTTGTCATTCAGTATACTGTATATACTTTCTAGAATGTGGTGTTTATACATTTTGTCTTCAGTGAATGCCAGATATAGCTCCATTATACTGAGTTTTTGGATGAAGTCTATTTATAGCAGAAATGTAAACAGGCTATTTTGGTTCACTAGGTCATTTTCCAGTTTGAGCACGTATGGGGCTTTCTTTAGACATTAATTGTTCAAGTTTTTAAACAGCCTAGTCACAATATAGTCTGATTGTTAATCATGTGCTTGTCCTAATTGCTGATGTGTCCTGCATGCTTTTCCAGGACCAGTGGGAATAATGAAAGCTGTGACATGTTTAAAATAGAACACCCTGGGTGTGCCTATCACCCATTGTGTTGGGGAGACGTGCAGACATTTTCGACTTGATAGCATCAGGCAACTGAAACTTTTCTTTGTGTCCATGTCCCGAAAGCTAGCAATTAAGGGATATGCAAGAAATAGCTTATTGTGTCAAGACGGTACTAGTGGACTGCCTGCCAATTTCATAGTGCACCATTAGAAAGCCGGTAAAATATTGTACACGAACGTAGATGGGCAGTTCTATATAATGCAGCTTTGACCAGAGACTTGTCTTAAAAGGAAGGTCTGTGTTCACTGAAGCCTGAACTAAATACTGATGCTCCTCTGGTGTGAACACCTGAAGATTCTGGCTGCCTCTGGTTTCAACTGAGCCAAAACAAGTATATAGCAAGTCAGGCTTGATCTGTGGTTCTTGATCCTTGGAGGCAATTCTACAACTGTTTCAACACATCAAACTGCTTCAGACTTGCCAGATTCACATTTTGTAACCCCCCATAGATAGACTTTTGAGGAAGCCAAGTTTTTACAATGGCCATTCTGAGTTCAGACGTGACCCTCCATTATATATGAGCATACAACCCCTGTTTTTGGCTTCCAGATTAGAAGCTGGAATGGATCAATTCAATGAAAACAATATACACTCAGCACATCATACTGTGACAAATATTGAGGCATTGCAGTGCTTGCCTCAAAGTAATTTTTGGCGGATTTTAAAGAATAAGTGACTCATTAAATGTAGACAACCCACCCTCCCTAGTTACTTGACCATAACTATTCCATTCCTTAAAGTGATTGTTAAGTCTTGTGTTTTTTTTCCCTTTTCTATTAAAATAACTATTATACTTGCTACCTCAGTGCAGTGGTTTTGCACAGAGCAGTCCAGAGCCTCCCCTTCACGGGTCCCTGGCTGGAGCTCCTGGCTCCTCCCTCCTGTTGAGTGCCCCCACAGCAAGCAGCTTTGGGGGCACCTAAGCTGAGCTGCAGCTCCTTGTTTGTAATCAGACACTGAGCTGCTGTTCGGCCTCGCCCCCTCTCCTGATTGGCTAACTGAGTTTGATTTGACAGCAGCAGGAGCCAATGGCGCCGCTGCTGTGTATCAGCCGATGTGGAGAGAGTCCCAGACGGCTGAGGCACTCATGGACATTGCTGGATAAAGAGGGGGCTCAGGTAAGTGTTGGGGGACTCAGGTAAGTATTAGGGGGCTGAGGAGAGCTGCTACACACAGGCCTATTTTAATTCATAGAATGCATTGATAAAAAATACCTCCTGACTTTACAACCTCTTTAAGTTCCAGCTGGTTACTTAAAGGATAAGTTAACCTTTTGGGAACATGTTACATGTTCCACCAGTTTATAGGGCAATGCTTTCCAGGTTCCTACAAAAAGCACATTTTACCTGCAAAAAAAATGCTACAACTTAGCCTTTAACCTGAGTAGGACAGCCACAGCTTGCTTCAGTCGTTAACATTGGAGGAAATTCTTTCTTACTGCTAGCAGTGAACTGTCATGAACTTGTATAATGTCTTTCTCCAGACAGGGGAAGCTCTCAGATAATGGCTCTGTATAAAATCATTCGGCTCACAATGCAGGTATGGTGAGCAAATATTCACCTGTTCTTTGAGGTTGGTGAGCTGACTGTAGAAATGTTGCTGTGATTGTCTGGCGTGGGAGTCTATAGGAGCAATGCTGGATCACAATTTTTAATGCTATATTTTGTAGTAGTGAGCAGACCTCTAAAATGAGGAAGTACGCTCCACAAGAAGTGCAAGAGATCTTTCAAATTTAAGGGAAGCCCCCCTCTTAGGCAGCAAATTTTCCCATTGGAAGATTTTTTTTTTCCTTTATTCCTGTACTGGAAGCAACTTTTCATTTTGGATTTACACGTTTTATTCCCAGCAGTAAGAACCACCTGACAATGAATCTAAACCCTCATCACTCTACATGCAAAAAAAAAATAAAAAATCTTATAGTTACTCTTGGACACTCCACTTGTGCTAGAACTTGCTGTGTCAGTTCTGCAGCCGTTGTAAAGCAAAGTTCATATTTAAAGTGATTATAGCTTTAAAAGAAAAAAAAGCTCCTGTACCTTTAAGGCATGCTATATATGTAGCATAGTGCTTTTGTAGTGTCAGTTGACCTTTTCCATGTTATGCAATACTTGGTTGATCCTGTGTACTGACCATGCTTATCATGGCTGCTGATCCATGATAGTGTGGTCAGACTATCGTTATCCTGCTATCTCAGTGTGTCTGCATCCTCCCCCTCCCTCTCTCCCTATCATTTCTGTTGTCTGTTTATGAACAGAAGCAGATCTCCTCTCTACCCCGGGCCTTGAGTAATTCTCTGCAGCTGCTCCAATGCTTGTAAAGAAACCTCTAATACTTTGATCCTCAGTTTTAGGTCCACGCTTAGTGCAGTGTGTTTCCTAAAATTATAATGCTAAATACCTTCTTTGCACAGCGCTGTTGTGCAGTCACGTGTCCCTCTGTCATGTCATCTTGCATATATCCGAAGGGAATCTCAGCCCCTTCTACTGTGGTCTTAGATCAGGAAGGGAATACACACACATTACTAAACATGGACCTAATCCCGAGGATCAAAATAGATGTGACTTTACAACCACTTTAATGTATCCTCCTCCATAGTATGATAGAAGTAAATTGCTTCTGAAGAGTTCTTGTGGGAGGGAGAAGACCTAAACTACTGCATGAAAATCTTACATCTGCAGATTCCATAGAGTAAGAAGGTGGCAAGTGATTCCGATACCCCTGACAATCTTGAAATAGCTTTACTGGTTCTAGAGCCTTGACTTGCCACTCACTAGACTGCAGTGTTTGTAAAGCCCACACTACCCATGATTTTTCGGTGGCTACCTACAAGTTTTTTTTTTTTTTCCTCATAACCCCCTTGCCCGAATTCTAACCGTACACTATAGTCTAATGTGTTTCCTGATACTTTAATGGTTCTCGCTTACAACTTGTGAGAAGTACCACTTGAACCTATTTAATGTGCCCCTTGAGTATGTGTACCACAGGACCCTAAGGCAGGGAAACTAGAGTGCTCAACATTGCAAATGGTATTTTTCCTGTACAGGCTCTTAATGCTTACATTCAGGTAGATAAAACCTAAATTAAAGCGGAATTCCACCGAAAGTGGAACACATGCTCATCGGCTTCCTCCCCATGCATGCGCAGTAGGGAATCGGCTGTGAAGCCGAAAAGGCTTTTTTGCTAGTTTCCCTTAGAACTAATGCTGGCAGCAGTACCTGGCAACCCATCCAAAAATCGGCTGGGGTGCTGACATCGCTGGCTCCCTGGATAGGGAAGAGTCTAAAGCCCTGTACACACGTACCGATTGTCGGCCGTAAATATTCGGCCGCCGACCGATCGGCCGATTGTAGGCTTGTTAGTATGATGCTTCCGACAGCGCATTTTTGGCCGAACAGAATCTGTCGTGCAGACTTTAAAATATTTGTTGGCCGTCACCAGAATGGCCGATTGTTTGGCCGACAGACAGCAGATTAGCAGGACTGGGCATGCTCAGAAAAGAAAAAAGACAAGGAAAGTTAACCATTACATGACATCACTTCTGCAGTCGGCCGTTGGCCGACAAAATTCGTGTGCAGTCTTTTGCAGTTTTCAACAGACACGACAGCCCTGGACAAAAGACAGCCGATCGTTCGGCCGACGATCCGTACGTGTGTACGGGGCTTTAGTCAGCAGCTACAGTATTTGTAGCTGCTGACTTTTTAAAATTTTCCCCAGGTGAAGTCCTTTTTTAATGCAGATCTGCATTATAAATACATTTTTAAATGACTTTAGTTGCCTCTGAATATCTTTATATCTGGCTCTTGAAATCCTCTGTGCTGCAATCAGATGGGCCACATGCAAATATACTGACAGAGCTTATTGACCGGCAGAGGAATGACCTAGTCTTCTGCTGCTCAGTTTCTTTCAATTGGACAGGGCAGTGCCATCACTGTATTCGCCAGCCTGTTGTCCTGGCTCCTGTCCCAAATTTCCTAAATTATATTAATTCTCGTTAGTTTTTTGGCCTTTTGGAAAATGTGCAGCAAGTGACCACATTTTATATTTTGATTTTAAATGTAGAAGCTTTAACAAGCAGGGCCCTGTGATTCCTCCTGTATTGACTTGCATTGTAACTAACGTCTGCCCTCATGTTGTAAAGTGCTGCTCAAGCTGTTGGTGCTATATAAATCCTGTATAATTATGAAGGAAAGTATATCATTTACGATCATTTCTTTTGTTTTTTTATTTTAGTTTGTTGCATATTTAGGACTCAAAGATACCTGTAGACCCTTTATTTGACGTTTCTTGGTTTATGATTGTCGGCTTTGCGGAATACGGCTGAGATGAAAGGATTTAACGAAGATGCAAATTACTCCATTGGGTTACTGGATGATACAGCGACTCCAAAAGATGTCATTAATAATTACATTTATGAGCATACCTTGGTGAGTCTCTCCTTTGCCTGTCTGTTATGTTATGGTATGTTGGTCTTCGCTAAAGATCCCCAAGGTTCAGCTATTTACTTTTTATACTTCCTGGTCACAAAAACTTGTTCCACATTAAAGGTCTATGGTCACGGCATCCAATTTTATTATATAGCCTCAGTATTGTGATAATTCAAGCATTCGTTTTTGCCTATCCAATATCTTTACTTGAAATGTCCTTTCATGATGAGATTGCTGCCTTTACTACTGCAAAATGTTCTATTCTTTGCTTAACTTGCAATTTCTAAGGACTATGTATCCCATAGTATCTTGCTGCCTTCCTGTAGTGATGTAACAAGTGGTATGTTTCTTATACTGTCTGCCTCCTTAACTGCTCCTGGGCAGCCCACCAGCAATGTACTGTGGACGGACTGTTCGATACTGGTACATCACTGCCTGTCTTCTGGGTTTAGGGCGTGCCCATGCACGCGCGCGCTCCCCAACCCTCCAGGGTTGGGTTAAGAAAGATCTGTAGTAAAAGCAACCTTGGTAGATGGGGCTTTGCTTTTAAATGTTAAACTCATCCTTTGACAGGTGGGAAATTTGTTTTGTAGGTATGAGTTGAAGAATGAGTTGAGTCCATTTGTGGGCAGAATATGCTGACGCAAGAGTGCCCAGGGACTGCCCAATGTATGGAAGTTTACCGTAGATTCTAATAAGAAATCCATTGAAAGATTTTTCAAGAAGCTGTTAAGTCATAATCGTATTATTCCCTATGCAGTAACTATTCACTTTGGGTGTAGATCCTCAAATACTTTCCACTAAGCTCCATTGGAGTTGTTTGTCATTCTGACGGTCCAGACTGAGTTGTAGAATACTTACGGGTCAATCACTTTTTAGTGATTGCAGTTGCCAAGAACCTTCCTTGGTTGTACATGATTTACTCTGGCCTCGTATAACACTGTACATTTAGCTTCTGTAGCTGTCCTGGTGTTTCCACGCTGTACCAAGAACCATCAATTTTTCTAATGCAATATTTTTCTCCAACAGGCAGGAAAGAATGCTTTTTTTGTTGCTGACCTTGGGAAAATTGTCAGAAAGCACATCGAATGGCAAAATACCATGGGACACATCAAACCATTTTATACTCTAAAGTGCAACTCCTCTCCAGCTGTGCTAGAGATACTCTCCGCTCTGGGCGTGGGATTTGTATGTGCCAACAAAGTGAGTACATTCTGGCTTTTGTCTAACCAAGAGAACTGTGTTTTTTATAGTACAGCTGGAGATAAAGCGATTTTTCTTTCCTGCAACTACGGGTTGCAGGAAAGAAAATCGCTTGATTTTGCCATCAACAGTTTGTGTTAATGGGGGTAATCCCTCCTGCTGAGCTATTTTCCTGATGGGGAAGGCTTTCTCCGCCATCTGAACATAGTGCTTATTGCTAGCAGCTATAACTGCCTCTAGCAATAATCGCATGTAAAATCTGGCAGACTGGTTGTACCCAAGTTGATCAACTTGGAGTACATTAAGTCTGCCCATACATGGCTCGCATTTCAGACATTTCCTGCTGAACCTGTCTGTGGCCAGCTTATGGGACTACAGCCCAGGAAAAACCAGGGTGTTGGCTCTAAAGTAAGAACCAATGGAAAAAGCAAATTGGTGTAGGGCCATTAAGTAGGGGGTGTGTATAGATTCTTTTTGGAAAAGGATATAGTTTTGTGTCCCTTTAAGCTTTGAAAATAGAAGCTGGTTGTCATGCACAGCTGCTCCAGCCTTGGTAAAGTCCCCTTATTTGCTTACAGATTTTCTGAAATTGCATAGATTTAAGTGATCAGTTAGAGCTGAACTGAATATTTAGTAATTTGTTGATTGCATAAGGTTTAAAACTGATTTCCTTTGCAGAATGAAATGACAACAATGTATGACTTGGGCATCTCTATGGAGAATGTAATTTATACTAGTCCATGCAAGCAGGTTGCACAGATTAAGCATGCAGCCAAACTGGGAGTAAACATTATGACTTGTGATAATGAATCGGAAATGAAGAAAATTGCACGGAATCACCCTAATGCCAAGTAAGTGTACTGCTCATGAAATGCCGATCTGGTCATTTTGTGTCATCTAGATGTCACACAATTCAGTACACAAACATGTCTTGATTCAGTAGGTTTGTGGTGTCACTCATTACACATCTGTTTCCTTTTCCTTTTCTGGAATCCCTGCTGTAGGGAATGGTGTGAAGTCATCTGGCCATTAAACAATGCATGATGTGCTAGAGTATCTATTTCTGGTTGCATCGGTTTCTTCTTTCAACAGAATGGCTGTAGTGTGATGAATGTTCCCTATCTACTCATTGGAGGAAAATAGACACAGCTTTAACTGAAAGTGTGCCACTATTAACTCTATAAATAACGCTAACAGGCCAAAAGCTTATATAATAGTCTTTACAGCTGACCTCTGGGCACAAAGGCAAAGATGTGAATAGAAACCTATTTGGTTTTGCTTCCAATTTCCAGGTAGTTTTTCAAGAGCCCTTAGTAAGCCTTTGGTAAGGCCCTATAAGAGCTGTACTTCATTCTTACCTCTCCCACGTAGATTGCCTGAGCAAGTTGGTTGCTGCCCACCTTACTTATAAACTTGGCTACTTGTCTTTCCTTTAACCGAAAACTAAATGTTAGTGGCCAATTTTTTTTTAGTTTTTTTACATGACCGTTGATTTCCAGAGCACAAAGGGTTAGCTGGAGACCACACAGAGCTGGCTTTGGGGCACGGTATGCTTGAAATGAAACAATTACATTGATAAGTGGTCCAATAAAAGGGGATGAGTGGCTGATTTTGTCATCCAGCATGCTTTGCTTTTTAAAACATGAAACTGTCTAAAGCTTCTCCTTTTTAAAATGATTGTATTAAATGTATGATTGGTAATAATTTATCCTTTTCTTCTTTACTTCGCCTTAAACTTTATTGACTATTTAGTTTAACATCATCACCGGCTTACAGAATGTTGAAGCTTAACAGGTTATCCAGTCATCAGGCTGGCAAGTTTAAATTGAGGTTTTTGGACCTAGTTGGTAGTCGGGCTTCATTCACACCAGGTGCAGTGGAACTGTGTTGGGCAGCTATTTGAGCGCTGTCGAACTGCAAGGCAAGGAAAAATGCCTTGTCCCCATGGCGGCCAGTTCACACCACTGCTTGGCAGATGTGTGCGCTGAGAAGTAATGCGTTAGGTACTTCCAATGCACCGCAGTCCCCGTACATTAGCTGATGGAACTTTATGAAATGTTGCTGTGTGACAAGTTCATTTTAAAAAAGTAAACCGTGGGATGCACTGGAACCTGTGCATCAGCTCTGCCTGCACCACAGTACCCACCATGTTGTAAAGCAGGAGTTGGTGTGAATGGACCCTCAGGTGTTAGAAGCTGGAGTTGAACGTCACAAGTGCTTGGAAAGTTAAATCTGTTCCATATGTATTTTAATCTTTGTATTTAGGACTTGGCTTGGCGTTCAGCTTTGGGCTGCATACACACTTGGCCATTTTTAATGCTGCTTTTAGGGGCTTCTGGCTTTATTTCCTCCTCTAAATGCACCTGAATGTTAGCCTCTGTCCATGCACACAGTTTGGAGGCAGAAAAAAACACCCACCAGCGTGTTTATTTTATTGGCCAGAATAAATGATTCTGGCCAATAAAATAATGGCTAAGTGCTTGACGTCCTCAGATACGTTCTTTTTCTGCCAAAACTCTGCTGGGAAAAGGTGGTCTAGGAGAGATGGACAGTGTCCAGAGTGCATGAGGTCTAAACCCTGGTTCACACAATTGCGGCTTTCAAATCGTGCTACTTCGTGCAATTTCAAAGCCACCGATCAGTGCAGTTCCATGTGGGACTTGATGACATCTGTGTAACTTCAGTTACACAGATGTCAATGCAAGTTGCACATTAAATTGCATCAAAAATAGCGCGGGGAACCTTTCAAAGTCGCTTCAGCATGATTCAAAGTGATTTAAATGGTTCCATTGCGGACAATGG
This sequence comes from Pelophylax lessonae, assembly GCF_965119305.1. NCBI lineage: Eukaryota > Metazoa > Chordata > Amphibia > Anura > Ranidae > Pelophylax > Pelophylax lessonae. Next base: position 488,826,642 of record NC_138772.1, on the reverse strand, counting down.
GGTGCGACTTGTTAATGCAATTTGGAATGTTTTTACACCGAATGTGGCTTTGAAATCGTGCTACTTGCAATTTCAAAGCAGGCGATCTGTGCAATTTCATGTGCTGCTTGCTGACATCTGTGATTTTATACACAGATGTCAATGCAAGCAAGTTGCACATGAAAATCGGCAAAAATAGTGCATTAACCTTTTTCAAATTGGTGGAAGTCTAAGTCACACCAATTTGAACAGTTCCATAGGCACAAATGGGGTTCGACTTGACAATCGCATGACAAGTCGCACCGGTGTGAATGGGGCTTAATGAAGAAAGGAAATTCACTTTTTCTATCCCTCTTGTTCTGAAATCTAGCAGAATGTAAGCAATAGGCTGCACACTTGCCCCGTGTTGGGTAGATGGGTCAAGGGCGGCAAAGGCTGTGTTGCAGCTGCTTTGCTAATGCAGTTTCTTGTGCAGTATTAAGCTGTATTTGGGAAGGTCTAGAATCTTTAGTGGGTTTAACAATGTTTTTTCCTTCAAGTTTAGCTTTTTGGCCTCCTATCCCAATAGCCCCCAGCATGCTGGAAATAGATTTATTATTTTTCAGGATTTGTAGAAGAAAGTGGGACCAACTTTATTGCTGACATTTTATTTACAGCAACCACCTGTGGTTACATTTTAGAACTAAATATGGCTCGCTGTAATTCCGCTATGTCCCACTCACAGCTCCCAGTTTTGGGACCTAATTGCTAGTTTTCTTTCTGTACAGGAATGTTTCTCACTAAGTTCTTGACTCTTCCAAGGATGGCACTCAAGCTGTGGCAACATACTTCTACAAAACAACATGTGCTGATGTAAACCAACCTGTGCCCCAATCATCTTCCCCTTCTCTTAGGCTATTGCTTCATATTGCAACAGAAGGCATCACCGGTGAGGGAGAAATGAACATGGTGTTTGGCAGCACACTGAAGAACTGCAGACACCTCCTGGAATGTGCTAAGGAGTGCAGTGTGCAAGTCATTGGTGTGACGTAAGTAGAGCGAGCTTCTCATGTGACTTGTATTTAATTCTTCTTTTCCCATTGTGCCGGCACCTGTGGAGTATGTTTTAAACAAACATGAAATCTTAACGCGTTGCTGGTCAATTTGTCCTTTTAATATTCTGCTTCATGTTGAGTACCTTGTGTTGCCCTTTCAGTGATTGACATGCAATGTCCCCTTAAGTGCATCAGGGCCCCTCCCCATAGTATATTATGCAAATACACTCTTACTCCCAACTTCTGGAATGCTGGGGGTGATTGGGATATTCTGCATTTTCCTAGGCACTGCATAAGGAAGCGGTGAATATTTCCTTTTTTTTTCACAATATAATTTGCTTTAAAGCTGCGATTCCTTGTGGAGGAAGGGACTATTTGATAAGCTTTACCTCTAAGTGGTATGTAAATTGCTGTGCTTTCCAAGCTTGATTAGCTGGGCAATGTGTGATTAACACTGTCCAGTTACTAGACATGACTTTTACAACTTACTATGTAAAGGTGCTTAAAGTGATAATAAAGGCATTAAACAAAAAAGTCATACTTGCTCTGTGTAATGGTTGTGCACAGAGCAGCCCGGGTTCTCCGCTGGTGCTTCTGGCGCCTCCCTCATGCCGAGTGCCTCTAGAGCAGGCAGCTTGCTGTAGGTATACCCAAGCAAACTCATCCTGAGCCGCTGCTCTGCGTGTCTATTCACACGCCAAGCTGCCACTCGGCCAAGCCTCCTATCTCATTGGCTCAATTGCTGTGATTGACAGCAGCAGGAGACAATGGCTCCCACTGCTGTCTCAGCCAATAAGAAGGGAGAGTCCCCCCCCCCCCCCCCCCCCCCAGAGAGGCGAGGCTCTTGTGCCCATCGCTGGATCGCGATGGGGCTCAGGTAATTAGGAGGGCTGATGAACACTGAAGGTTTTTTACCTTCATGCATAGAATGAATGAAGGTAAAAAAAATTGAACCTTTACAACCACTTTAAGCTGAGAAGAAATACACAGCTAAGGCTTTCATAAAATAAGTTGGAGGCTTGAATTTGGAAAATCAATAATCAAAGGTAATTTGTGCTTAGTGGTAACATTTAATTGAAAGGTGCCCAGGAAGTCCCGTGCATTGTGGTTAATGTCATACTGATATTGGCTTGCTGCAATTTTATTGCATAATGTAAGTTAATACTTTCTCTAAATAGCAATATTATCACCCACAGGTTCCATATTTCAAGCTCCACCAGAGACCCCCAAGCATACACTCATGCTTTATCTGATGCTCGTTGTGTCTTTGATATGGCAGTAAGTGATTTTCTTGGGATTCAGGGAAAGTTAAGCCATAAATGGTTAGATTTCTCTCATTCAGCCCTATGGGCTGAACACGTGAACATCAGTAGATTCTCCATCCACACCTAAATAGCATGTGTGGAGAAATCGCCATAGTCTTTAGGCAGCCACAACTACCTGAATACCCAAATAGTGACTGCATCTGAGCTGGGTGGTGCTGACAGGGCTCACATTTTGGCAGTTAGCAGGAAATCTCCTGACCTTTGCACCATGTATGGCTATCCTACAGCCTGACTGTCTTGATTTGCATATCAAGTGCAAGATCCCTCTTCAGGTCTTTTCATGCATTGGCTGTGCATTGGAGGCCAGCACTATAAAAGCTAGTTGGTTGTAAACCCTTCCATATACCCAGTGAAGTGACTGTGGCCGCAGGTGATGGAGATTAAACCAATCCTCTTACATCAATTGTACCTGTTCACCCACAGCCGTCTTTCCCCTACATCCATTAAAAGTGCAGAATTTACTCAGGATCTCTCAGCTCAGAAAAGCAGGGAGTGGAGAGCTCTTAGCAGAGTTTAGGCTGTCAGGTGGAGCTCCCTCCCCTGTCACCATTTTTTTGGTGTCAGGAAAACTTGTCAGAAGTGACTTGTGCTTATAGCAGAGAAACTAAGCAGCTGACAGAAATGACTTAGTCCCGGTTCACACTGGTGCGATGCAGGAAACCCTGCGAATCAGTGCCGGTTCCTGCATCACACCAGAATCGCACAATGGTTCACACTGAGATCTGTGAATCACTGGGGGTGTCAATGTAAGGTAATGACACCCCCAGATTGGATTGCAGTGCCAACTGTGAAATGGTGAAAGAATCAGATCGCATAAGTGTGAACACCCATGCGATTTGATTCTAGTGCGAACCAAAAAGGGTCCTGATCAATTTTGGCGGGAATGCGATTTCAGCCATACATTTTGTATGGCTGAAATCGCATCACACAGACATTGCTTGGGATCTGCACAGCAATGCGGTGCAAATCACATGCGATGTCTGGCATCGCACTAGTGTGAACCGGCACTTAGTGCTCTGGATTGAGACAAACACACTATAAAGAGATATGCTTTGTTACGATTTTTGTCTTGGGTTTACAACCACTTTAAGCAAGAATGCCTTGTGCTGATGTGGTTTTCATTGGCTGTGGACTTGATTGCATTCAGTTTAACAGCTGTTGAAGCATTTTGAGGGCAGATGCATGCATCACCCTTATTTTATACAGTTAACCTGGAATTCTGCCCACTCCTGGGCAGTGTTGGGGCATTAAGATCTGCTGCATCCAGGAACCACTGTACTGTGTAGGTTACTGATAATAGGTTCTCTTACACCAGCCATGTCTGTGTAGTAGAGTACATCTTATACTAACATGGGAATCTTGTTTCCTACACTTCGTATTAGGCTTGTGTTAAGAATCTGATTAGATTTTTAATTGTGGCATTTGATAATGTGGAATTCATAGTGCCTAGAAATGTAAACTTTACAAATGGCAGAGAAAATGAAAGGCTATTTTGTTTTCCAGGCTGAATTTGGCTTTAAAATGAATTTACTGAACATTGGAGGCTTTTCAGGGAATGAGTTTCAGTTGGAAGAGGTGAGTTGTGTAAGATGTAAAAGTTGAGCCTCCATATGATTTGGGGTTTGGGTGTATTCTGGAATGAGCTAAGTGTCTGGAAACATCTTGTCTTGCAGCTTTATCATGCTGTCAGTCCTCTGCTGAGTGCATACTTTCCTGAGGAATCTGGGATCGGAGTTATTGCAGAGCCTGGAAACTATTATGTGTCATCTGCATTTACCCTGGCTGTAAACATCATTGCAAAGAAAGTAGAGAATGAGCAGCATCTTTCTGGAGGTAGGTGATCTCAGCTGTGAAGAGTAGCCTAAAGCACCATATCTAATGAGCCGGCGGGGGAATTGTTACAGAAACATAATAAAGCAACCTACAATGAGTGTAGCAAAAAGTATAAAATGTTATTGTGCATACAACACAAACACAATACAACATGTAGAGATATTGTGTAAAACAAACACCTTCCCACCATTACCATTAAAAGACGTCTTAAAAACAAAAGACCACACAGTGCACCAGACGCCACACGCTCACATACACAGGAAATCAAATCATAAGTGTTTAAAATGCTTTAAGCAATAAGCCAATAAAAAGTTCATGGAATTCACCAATTATGACTCCTTGTATGGTGCAGCAGGTATAGAACAAATACAGATCAATTAGTATAACGGGCAAAAATAAAGGTAATGCATGTTCTAAAGATAAATATAAAGTGAAATCGCAACTAATTATGTGAAACCACCAGCAGCGCAACTGAAAATAAAATACTAAGCAAATGTAATTGATTAAAAAAAAATACTCCCTTTGCTCGGAGTATATTATAAAGATACTGCAACATTAAACGGAGTCAGTGGATGCCCGCCAAGCAGTAGCATATCATGGACACTAAACCTGCTGAATGCATGTGATGAAGCGGTAATTCAGGCACAACCCAGAGAAGTGAACGTCTAAACAATGAACTGGGCTGCCAGACAACAGATGTCCATCTGATGAAAGGCAATTATCAAGACCTAAAGCAAAGTACGGCAGCAGTAGCACTAAATAGCTGGTAAGCGGCAGTGGAAAATCAGCAGCGAATGTCAATGCAGCAGTTTAGCCATGGACTGGAGCATCATAAACTTATCACATGTAATAACCGCATAGGTGGCCAGTGAAGCAGTATATACCAGTCAGAGCAGCAGGTGAGCGGCAGAAGAGGATATATGTCAGAGCAATTAAATAGTTGAGTCAGAGTACGGCACGAATAGGCAAAGTATGGAGACTTCAGCAGGGTGACCACTCAGATTGAATTCAGACCCATACCCTGCGGGCTTTGCCTATCAAAGTCTACACTCCATCATAACCTGTGACCATCTGTTGCATTAACCAGACCTTGTCACTGCAATGAGTGCTTATGTATAGCACAAAAGTAAAGTGGAACTCCCAATATGATCTTTTGGCTTCCCCTTCCCCCAGTAGTTCTTCATGTTCCATAGCGGTCTGCAGCTTTCTTTGCCCAGTTGGCTGATCAATGCAATGAGAGCCGCCTCACCCATTTCCTCTGAGCCCAGCCAGTCACTGTACTCGCAGTACACCAGTAATGGGTGGCACTCCTATGTTGTGAGCAGTGCTTCAGAGAAAGGAGGAAGGGCCCACAATGTCACTGGATGAGCTAGAAGAGCTGTAAAGTCACTTCTGCCATAAAATTCACCTGTCTGCTCTAAGCGACCCCCCCCCCCCCCCATAGATGCCAGCGCGGGACATCAGAGGAAAGGTGAGTAAGAATCCTTTTTAGTTCTGCTTTAACATTGTGTTGGTAGTCCAAGTTAACTGCTTAGCTTCTACCTTCAATTCGCTTTCTGCCTTCCCTCACATGGTGATCCTTTCTACTCATATGGGGAGTCCCTATGCCTCATCACAGGTATAAGAGACAAATTTTTTTTGTTTTTATAGATTGAATGTTTTGATTTTTTCTTAATAAACCACTAGGGGCAGCCAGAAAGTTGATGATCCCCCATTAATCTAATGTATAATTCTGTATAGAATATAAATGGCTATCAAAAAAAACTTAAAAAGTTTTAAATAATTTACATTGTTTATAGCACTACAAGTTTTGCAGCGTTTAATACCGTGACTACATCAGGAACTTAAAGTTTAATCCACTACTGCACTTCATACACGTATAGTACTGGCAAATCTTTACACAGAGCACAAAATATTCTTGCTTTTCTATTTCCTATGCTTTTTCGGAAATGCCTTTATCTCCCTGCCAATGTCTCGTACACGATTTTTCCATAATATGCTGTTTCTCGGCTTGGAAAATGACTGAAAGTGCGGTTTGTGTTCATATGACCTACCTTAACCCCCGTCGAAAATCTACAGAGCCCAATGATACAACACTGGTTACATTCAATTGTTTTGTTTCATTTACAGCCTAAGTTTACCTTCAATGAGATGTGTCCCTTTTGTTTGTGTCATCCTTATGCAGAAATCTTCCTCTGATGTTAGAAGAGCTGTCACACACTCAAGTGCCCAGGTTCTATGAATAAAACCTGATCTATGAATGTAGGATAAATGGATGATTGAGAGGTCTGTCCCCTCCATTCATAGACTGGATTTCTTTCATAAAAGCTGTAGTATGAGTGGAGCTGGACAGGCAAAGCGAGGCACTCTTGATAGGTGCCTGGCAGTCCCCACAGTTCCATTAATCCCTGTTGAGCAGGCGGAGGGAGCATCAGAGGTCCGATTTCTGCTAAAGGATAAAACGGCAACACAAGTGACACATTTCTCTGAAGGTAGGTAATGTCCTTTGTGCTGCTTGTAAATCATAAAGGGGGGGGGGAAGCAAAAAATAGTGTATACAATTGTGACCCAAGCCATATTGTAATGTTAAAAATTACCTGTTCAATCTGCAGTGCTGTAATGTTCTGTACAATGCAATATGGCAACCTGGAGGCGTTCTGTACACAGATTGTATACTGACCACACCCCAAAAATGTTTCCTGCTTGTGATTGGCTCAGTGTTTTTTGCAAGAAGTCTGCACTAAGAGAAGTCAGATATTGGTTATCCCCTGTAACAAAAATGTCATTTTTGGTGATACTCCCAAAGAGAAATCACACCCAAAGGGATGCAGACCCTGAACCGTAGAACCCTGCAAGTGCAGCAGCTGATTGATTATAAAATCACTCACATTCATTCATTTTGCACATGGACACAGACAAAAACGGCTTTTTCTTCAGAATAAAAAAGGCAGCCATCTGCAAAAGTTAAAATCCTTGCAATGTACATTACCCAGATGGGAATGTCTTTTATTTTTTACCACTCAACAAAAGTGGGGTTACTCCTTAAAGCTGAACACCAGCTTTTGTTCATTTGGGCCAAGGCTGGTTGGTAAGTTGACTGGAAATCCCTTGGCTTTTTTTGACATGCGTTTGCCCTTCCAGTGCTCCTTACTGTCAAGACCAGTTATAGGTGGGGAAGTGACCATTTTTGTACCAAACATACTATGTAAAGTGTAAAAAAAGCTGGAGTTCAGCTTTAACAAAGGCTTTAATTGTAAATAGTCAAGATTGTTAGCTTTGTTGCCGAATTCCTGTCTTTTGACAAGCTTTTCAGCAGAATGCCCCTAGTATCAAGTGGCTTTATGAACACACAGGTAAAAGCATCTAAGGATTTCCCAGCAGTGCCTTTTGAAGAGATATGAAATAGATTCTGACCTTATTTAAGATTTAGAAACCTGTTTCCAAAAGGATAACTCCAAGATTATCCACTCCTGAAAATATGCTCTGCGCAGGGTCACGGTCTTATAATACTCCCTAGATGGCTGCTGCATGCCACCTAAAGAACTCCTGGAGTGAACCCTGGAGACATCCTCTTTAACTTGGCCTATGTGTGCTGTAGTCCTTAGGTGGTAATGGTTTCCCCTTTCCTGGCTCTCCTATCATGTCTCTCATCAACTTGTAGAAAAACAATAATCCACTAAGCCTTGGAGGCTGCCATTCTCATACAAAGTGGAGGACATTTCCAGTGTTCCCAGGGCTATTTGATAGGTGCTCGAAACACCAGATACTACAATGGCAGCTGATGGTAGATGAATTTGAGTTCTGCTCTGCATAGCACACTATCTGTATTCAAGTATCCTCTCAGCTGGGGTTGGCTGTTCTGGTTTCCAGATGAAGAGGTTTGGGAAGGCAAATACTGCTCTTGACTTTTTATCAGCAAACTTTCCTTCTGCAGCAATAAGTCTGATAGCTTGTAACTACTTCTGTTTTTACTGCTGTCTAGGAGTTGGTGGGGTTTGGGAGGGGTGGAGGGATGCAAGTCTTTGAAAAGCCAGCTTCAATATGTTTAAAAAAATGAATTCTCTGACCTTTTAAGAACATGAATAGATTTTGATTATATATTTTTTTCTTTCAGGAAAGTACACCACTACTAAGCCAGCTTATATTTATTGCTTGAATGATGGAGTTTATGGTTCTTTTTCACGTAAATTATCAGAGAGCTTAAATACTGCTCCGGTGGTGCACAAGGTAAGCAGCAGTGTCATGCCTGGCTCACTAAGGCTTTGGCTTGTAAGTATGAAAATATCTTGCAGCAAGCTTTTGAGGTTTAAAGCCTATAAACCACATTTTAGCTCCATTATGGCATTTTTAAATGGGAGTATTGGGTGCAACTGTAATGTTGAACTCAAAGCAACCTGAAAAATACAGATGAAAATGCAAATATGACCTGCTGACTAGAGGGGGCGTAGTCGGCAATTTTAATGGGGGAGCCACTTGTGTTAACCCCCCCCCCCAAGGACAAGATTACAGCTGCAGTGGTATTCAGGGGGATATGGATGGAAGCTTTCAGGGGAGAGAAGCCCCCAAGCACACAGGATACTCATCCAAGTACCATCCCTGGTGCTCTTTAAAAAAAAAAAAAAAAAAATCACAGCTTTAAAACAGTTTTGCTCGTTGATCGTTTTGCTTTCATAAATGCTTGCCTTGCTAATGCCTGTGAAGCCTCATGGTCTGTCCAGTTTCGGTTTTTAGTAGCATCATCCTGTTGTGTAGAAGTGACACTGAGATGACTTGGGTTTTTTTGTTTTTTAGAAATACAACGAAGATGAGCCGCTTTTTGCTAGCACCCTTCTGGGTCCATCTTATGACGAGTTAGATATAATTGTGGACCACTGTCTTCTGCCAGAACTGAATGTTGGAGACTGGCTTGTGTTTGAGAACATGGGCTCCGGTACTGTGAGCGAACAGTCTGCATTCGCAGACTTTGAACGGCCGTCCCTGTATAGCTTCATGTCATTCAGTGACTGGTAATTAACGTTTAATTTCCTTCCCTCTGAGTACTTCACCCTGCTGTTTTTCTGTTAACACTTCTTTTTTTTTTCTATTTCATTAACCATTTATATTTAAACTTTTTTGTTCATTTTTGTCACATTTAAATGCAAAATTTAAAAGTTTTAATTTGTAAATAACTTTGTAATGCTTTGTGCCAGAATCAATTTGGTTACATTGTTGAACAAGGCTAAGAATACAATTTTAAACTTTATTCTACAACAGCATTTGTTTTAAATGAGCGCCAGAGCAAATAGTGCTTTTTAGTTTTGTTAGTCGAAGGATGGTATAAAGTTAATTTCTGCAGACAATATTACATAATTGCCGGTTTGTCCGAACAAATGTTTGTTTAGTAAAGGCTATATTATAACAATTTTTTAAAAGCTCCCCCCGGCCTATCCTGCATACCGTGTATGGAAAAAAAATCCGTGTACCCACCTTTAGTCCGGTCATATGGGAAGTCAGTCATGGCTGATAATTCCCACATCACCTGTATGCTCCCATGGCTCATCTATTGTCAACATTCCCTCTTTTCCCAGCGGCTGCTGACTGACTCGGTGAGCCAGAGCTGCTGTCTCATGTGACCAGACTGGATTAAAAAAAAGGGAAGTACACAGATCAGTGCTGGTTCCAAGTAGTTCACTTCAGACCAAATTCACATTTTACCATGAGCATGCAAGCCCCATCACACAATTTGACAGATTTATTTGACCTCCAAATAGGTTTTGCATTCCCCTAGACTTGTATGGGAAATCAAAATCATTTTTTGAAGGGGAACAAATTCTGCTCTGTATTTGAGAATATGGATGTACAGCTATATTCAGACCAGGATAGTCCAAAACGTTTCAAATACTCAATAACAGCATCAGAAAGTTATTTTAACAACTTGGGACTATTGCCTAAAGATAGCTACAGCGTTGGCTTCCTTTGCCGGGAGGACGTACATGGACATCCTCCTGTTCTCGAGCAGCGAGCTCTGATTGCCATGTCTTTGGGACTGGGCTGATCACGGTAAAAGGCCATTCCCAGCGGGCCCTTTACCATGTGATCAGCTGTCAGCCCAATGACCGCTGATCACAGAAGTAAACAGAAGCCGGTAATCTGCTTTTTCTCTTACGTCCTCCGACAGTCGCCGCCTCTTCATATTCGTCACTAATGGGGTTATTGACCTTTGCTCCGTAGGAGTGCTAGGCAACATAATATATTAATATCAAAGCTTTTAGCATATCCCACCCCCAGGGGGTGGTCCCCTCAGTCAATACCTCCTTGCTTCCTGCATACCAACTCAGTTTCATATGCCTAGCTCAGGAGTGCAGGCTGTTCCTGTGCTGGGGCTCTTAGTCTCAGCCACTTTTCTCTTTTTTGATTTTATTTGAAGTTTTTTCTCTTTCTTAGCTGTTTATTTCCAGCGTTAGTTCTTCTGATGAAGATGATCGTGCGGAGCTGGGTCTGTCTGGCCGCCCTGGATCCCAGGGCTCAGGGCCGGGGGCTTCCCAGCCTGCCATCGAGCGTTCAGCTTAGGTTTTGCCCTGGCACATTGAACGACCCATCCCTGTTCGCTGCAAGGATGCTATCGGTGAGGTGGCTACCTCACTGGACGCCATTGCGGTTTCGCACCGCAACTCCACTGCGTCATGCTTGCGACACTCCCTGTCCTCAGTACTGCGGTTTGGTCGCTGGAGCAGGCTCCCCACGCCATCCGGACTGGTAAGTGTATCTCTATGTGGGGACCTGTCTTTATTGGGTGTCAGTCTGGGGCTGTGTGACCCTGCATGTCTGTGTGGCTGCTGTGCTCCCTGTCAGCTCCTGTGTGAGCTTGCTGCCTGTGTGTGGGCTGTGAGGGGGGGGGCTCTCCCGCTCTGCTGGGTGTCATATGAAGCAGTGAGATTTAAGACATGCTGTGCGGCGATCCGACATTTTTCTGGGGCAAAACTTATGGTGGCAGGTCCTGTGAGGTACTGCACACGTTTTTGGCGCCAAACGCCGCCATTTTGAGCGACGATCGATCCCACATGTCAGCGCCATGTTCTTTGCCCAGGGTTTTGTCCTCAGCCAGCGGCCATGTTTGTGTAGCCTTGCATAGGCTTCATAGGGGCGGTCAGTCTTGCATCACTTCCTTTTCCTCTGGGACAGCGATCGGTGCAGCAGCCTGTGTGAGCTCTCCAGGTTTTATATCTCCTTTTTTCCTGTATTCCTTGCCCAGTTTCTTATCCCTGTGGGGGTCAGTGGGTGCAGTGGGCAGCGCTCGCCGCGATCTTAAAGGGGCAGTACCCTTTATTAATTATTTTGCTGGGGCATGGATTCTCAGGATTGCAGGTTTCCTCCCACCCTGGTGGGGGGCCAAGGGGCTGCTGCTTCCCCCAAGGGGGCTGATCTGGCCACTATTGTGGCAAACTTAGCTGCTCAGGTGCAGATGCTGGTGGCTGATCGATCCACTAAACGGCCCAGGGTGTCTATTTCCTCTGATTCAGAGGGCGATGGGGCTGCTATGGCTGGAGTGCCCTTCTCAGGGTCTCACTCATCCCTAGACCTTGTGGGGTCTGACGGGGAGGCTGAGGTGGAAGGGGTTGATAATTCTCCCCCTGGCTCGTCTGAAGAGCTTGCACTCATGGATGAGTTGGTTGCTTCGATCAAGCAAACGCTGCATTTGCAGGATGAACCATGTCCTCCTGCTTTGATGTCCTCTTATGGGACGCAGAGAAAACGCAAAACATCGCAGGTTTTTCCTTGCTTTACGGAATTTCAGCGCGCGGTTGATGAGCAATGGCGCAATTTAAAGAAGCCTTTTGCTGTGCCGAGTAGGTTCAAACTGCGTTATCCCTTTACACCGGCTACTGATGAGCGTTGGTGTGTACCGCCTCAGGTGGATCACGCGGTGGCGATTTTGAATAAATCAACTGCGATCCCTGCTGAGGATACCCCGGTGTTCCGGGACCCGACGGACAGGAGATTGGAATCTCTGGCCCGTCATGCTTATACGGTTGCTGGCTCTATGCTGAAGCCTATTTTTGCTTCCATTATGGCAGCCCAGGCTATTGCGGATTGGACACAGGTGCTCAAGCGCACTCTGGTGGCTGACTCTGCCCCGCCTACAACTTTGGCTATGGTGGATCAGATTCATCAGGGTGTCATGTATTTGTGTGATGCGGACTTGGATTAAGTCCCTTTGGCCGCGCGCCTTTCTAGTGTGGCGGTCTTGAACCGTCGCCTGATATGGTTGAAATGTTGGTCGGTTGACCAATCTTCTCGCAAGACTCTGGCAAATTTGCACTACGCGGGATCCCGCCTTTTTAGCGAATCTTTGGATACTCTGATAAAGGGTATTTCTGGGGGTAAGAGCACTCTCTTGCCCCAATCTCACAAGAATAAGTTTGTTCGTGGTAAGAAGAATGCTTCGTTTAGGCCCTCTCAGGGGTCCTTTCGTGCCTTTCGGTCGCACTATAAGGGCAAGCCCTTCAAAGGCCAAGGCTCCCAGAAGAAGCCGTGGGCGGGTAAGCAGAAGTCCGGTCAGTCCGGATCCGCTGCCCATAACAATGCGCCCTGAAGGGGCGCCCTCACCCGTTTCTGGGGTGGGGGGACGTTTGTTCGGTTTTCTTCAACCCTGGCTGGACCGCATTCGGGACACGTGGGTTCAGGAAATCGTTCGATCTGGATACACGACCGAGTTTCTCTCTCGGCCGGTGGGCAGATTTTTCCCCTCAAACCTTCAGCTGACTCCGGAGCGCTTGCAGGATCTGCACCTGGCGGTGCGGGACCTGCGGGCCCAGGGGGTGGTGGTTCCGGTGCCTCATCGGGACAGATTTCGGGGGTTCTATTCCAATCTGTTCACTGTGCCCAGAAAGGAGGGCAAAGTACGTCCGATTCTGGACTTGAAAGCTCTGAACCGCTTTGTGCGGGTTCGCAAGTTTCGCATGGAATCCCTGCGCTCGGTGGTGGCTGCGCTTCGGACACTTCAGTGTGAAGTCAGGTCCCTCAGGGACAATCAGTGCTCCTCCATCCGGACGTGTATGAGGTGTCTGGGATTGATGGTTTCGGCTTTCGAGGCGATTCCCTTCGCCCAGTTTCACACACGGGAGCTTCAGGCGGAGATTCTGGCTGTGTGGGACGGGCGTCCGCAATCTCTGGATCTGCGGATTTCGTTGAGCCACCACACCCGAAGGGGTCTTTTGTGGTGGCTCCAGTCCCCGGCGGTGTCGGGGGGGCAAGTCCTTTCGTCCCTTATCATGGACGGTGATCACCACGGATGCCAGCCTGTCGGGCTGGGGTGGTGTTCTGGGCGTTTTGTCCGCCCAGGGAACTTGGTCGGAGGAGGAATCCTCCCTTCAGATCAACATTCTGGAATTACGAGCGATAAATCTCTGTCTTCTGCGTTGGACGGACAGGCTTCAGGGCCGTCCAGTTCGGGTGCAGACGGACAATGCCACAGCGGTGGCCTACATCAACCACCAAGGGGGCACCAGGAGTGCCCGGGCAGCTCGGGAAGTAGCCGACATTCTGTCTTGGGCCGAGACGCACGTCCCGGCGATCTCTGCAGTTCACATTCCGGGGGTGGAAAACTGGCAGGCAGATTATGAGCCGCCAGACCCTGGACCAGGGGGAATGGTCCCTTCACCCGGATGTTTTCCAGATGTTGTGCGCGAAGTGGGGGTCCCCAGATGTGGACCTGTTCGCGTCTCGTCTAAATCACAAGGTGGAAAGGTTCGTGGCAAGGACGCGCGATCCTCGGGCAGACGCCTCGGACGCGTTACTGGCGCCCTGGCATCAGTATCGTCTGATGTATGCCTTTCCACCGATTCAGCTGCTGTCCAGGTTCCTTCGCAGGCTGGCCTCGGAACCGAAAACGGTGATTCTGGTGGCACCGGACTGGCCTCGCCGGTCTTGGTACGCAGACCTCGTGAATCTGGCGGTCGACGCTCCGTGGCGTCTGCCTCTTCGAGCAGACTTTTTGTCTCAAGGACCGATATTCCATCCTGCTTTACAGTCGCTGGCTTTAACGGCCTGGCTGTTGAAAGCCAGGTCTTGAAGGATAGGGGTCTCTCCCCTGAGGTCATTCCCACTTTGATCAAGGCCAGGAAGGCCTCTTCAAGGAAGATTTACTACCGTACTTGGAAGGCGTATTTTGCCTGGTGTGAGTCCAGGGGGTATTCCCCTCGCTCATACTCGGTGTCGAGAGTGTTGGCTTTCCTTCAAACGGGCGTGGACCAGCGTTTGGCGTTGGCCACGATTAAGGGTCAGATTTCTGCGCTGGCCGTTCTTTTTCAACGTCCTATGGCGTCTAACTCTTTGGTTAGCACCTTTGTTCAAGGGGTGCGACATTTGGTCCCTCCTAGGAGGGAGCCTTTGCCTCCATGGGATTTGAACCTCGTTCTGTCCGTGTTGCAACATGCCCCTTTTGAAAATATCAGGGAGATCTCGTTGTCTTTGTTGTCCAAGAAGGTTGCCTTCTTAGTGGCGATTACTTCGGCTCGCAGGGTGTCGGAGCTGGCGGCCCTGTCCTGCAAGTCTCCGTATTTGGTGATTCACTTGGATAAGGTGGTCTTGCGACCTAACCCATCTTTTCTTCCGAAGAGAATTTCTGATTTTCACCTCAATGAGGACATTGTCTTGCCTTCGCTTTGCGCGATGCCTAAGCATCCGAAGGAGGTGGCTTTGCATTCCCTGGATGTTTTTAGGGCAATCAGGGTTTACCGGTCATCGACTAAATCCTTTCGCTAGTCGGATTCTCTTTGTCCTTCCTGAGGGACCTCGGAAGGGCATGGCGGCGTCGGCTTCTACCATCGCCAAATGGATCAGACAGACCATTTAACAGGCCTATGCTTTGAGGGGGAAGGTTCCTCCCGTGCCTGTGAAGGCGCACTCTACCAGATCTCGGAGTACGTCTTGGGCCTGTCATCATCGGGCTTCTATGGCCCAGGTCGTCCGTTCACACCTTCTCCAAATTTTACAAGGTTGATGTTCAGGCATCGGCAGATGCTTCTTTTGGCCGCAAAGTTCTTAGTGCGGCAGTGCCTTAGGGTCCCTTGTTTGGGTCCTTGGCTGTTGGGGTGTTTTTACCCCTAGGTTACTTGTTTTTTTCCTGGGTTGTTGCTCCTGTTGAGCACGTTTTCCTGTTGTCCAGTTGGTTCTCTTACTTTGGTAAGGTTCCTTTCTCTGATGTGGGTACTGCGTTGCTTTAGGCGCGGCTGCTTTTTTTCCCACCCCTCATGTCTACACTGCTTTGGGACGTCCCCATTAGTGACGAATATGAAGAGGCGGCGACTGTCGGAGGACGTAAGAGAAAACTGAATTTTTGTAAAATCTTACCTGTAAAATTCCTTTCTCTGAGTCCTCCGACAGTCACCGCCCCCGCCCCTCTTTTGGGGTTGGTTTGTATACTCTACTGCTATTCTACTGAAACTGAGTTGGTATGCAGGAAGCAAGGAGGTATTGACTGAGGGGACCACCCCCTGGGGGTGGGATATGCTAAAAGCTTTGATATTAATATATTCTGTTGCCTAGCACTCCTACGGAGCAAAGGTCAATAACCCCATTAAAGACGAATATGAAGAGGCGGCGACTGTCGGAAGGACTCAGAGAGAGGAATTTTACAGGTAAGATTTTACAAAAATTCCGTTTTTTTTTTCTCTCCCCTCATGCTGTCAGTGTGAAGAAAAAGCCATTAACTGGCTTCTGTTAGAGGCACATTGATCACCTTAGTGCCTACTAGTGCCCCATATCGGTGCCACCTCATAAGTGCAGCCCACCAGTGCCAGAGAAAAATTACCTGTTTGCAAAATTTTAGAACAATATGAAGGAAAAAAATGTGGTTTAGCAAAAAAAAAAAAACAGTGGTGGTTCTCGCCAAAAGAAAGCTCTGTGAAAAAATGATAAAAATTTCATAGTGTTACATGACCGTGCAATTGTTATTCAAAGTGTGAACTCTAAAAGCTAAAAATTAGCCTGGGCAAGAAGGGGTGGTTAATAGGTGCCCAGTAAGCAAGTGGTTGATGTTGTTGTTTTTTTTTTCCCACTTCTTTGTCTCCCCTAGGTATGAGATTCAAGATGCTGGGCTTACATCGGACACGTTGATGAGAAGCCTCTGTGTGCCTTGTTTTCAGTTTGGCGATGACAGTTTCTCCACAGTCGCTTAGTCATAAGACTACGCTCAAATAAAATCTCTACAGGTACAAGTCTTCAGCTTGCCTGGTCAACATTCCAGACTGGAAGAACCGGTGTTCACCTCATTTCAAAACTTGAAGTTCAGCGTGTAGAAATAAAATGGGACCAGGCAAAAGCAGCTAGAAGTAAATCACTGGGGCGAGAATTAGATATGTCTGCATTTTCTGTGTGCCAGCTTTCTCCATCCCCTGCAGTTTCAAGTCCAATATGCAACAAAATGGATGACTTAGTTGAGATGGAAGCCATTACCTGGGTTCCTTGTAAGAGTTTACATAAGTACACAGTTTTTATACTAAGGATTCCTGTTAGTCTTGTAAATTTATTGTCTCCTCCAGTATAACATGTCTTTGAAAGAGCAGTGTGTAACTTAGATATGTCTAATGTGTGTAGATTGTGTAAATTTGTGCTTTGACCAGTAGTTTAATAAATGTAAATTGCATCATATTTTTATTTTTCCTTATTTGTCCTCCAAACTGATCGTAACATGATTGCAATAAACTTTTGTGTAGAACCTATGGCTTTATTTCTACATCTGTTTCAAACGGGGGCAGTTGATTAAGCTGGGTTAGGGGTGTGTGCGCTTTTTAATAGAGGGGTTGAACTAATTAGTTGCGGGGCAAGAATACTCCATAGTGTCAGACTGAACTAGATATTGTCTGGTTTTTGTATTTTAGAGGAAGACATTCCTCAACAGGGGATCAGGTAGTGCTAATACATTTTCCTAATCTATGCAGGAGTACACAAATGAAAGTGATGTACAGAGAATTAATCATGTACTTTGTGTCCAAGTATTATGGTGATCTCTATTTACAATAAAGGCATCCATACACATGGGATGAATCACTTGACCCTCAAAGGATTGCATGACACTACTCCCACAGCAAAAGGATCAATCTGAATTTTTTTTTTTTTTTTATGTAGCTGTTGTTCCCTTAAACAACCCTGGTGCTAGTCATGTCTGTCAAAGCCAAACTACAAGTGCAAAGAACTAAAAAATGCACAGCTTTACATTTTCCCAGTAAGTTGGTTTTGTTTAAATGTGCAGCTTTTCCAGCCATTTCTGTTTTGCTCGACCAGCCACTGCTACTGTCCCCATGGAAAATTGCTTCTGATCTTGTTTCCTCCTCGTCCAAAGAGGGTGGGTTCAATCGGCACTGAATGTAATTGTGACCTACCCACAGGCATTGACTGACAATGCAAATAGCATGTCTACTTCCGACACCCAAAAACATCACACCTCTACGCAAGCATGTAGGGATGTTTTAGCATGCTGCATTTCTTATAGCTTCAAACAGTAAACACATTTACATACTGGTAAAAAAATAACTTTTCCGTAGTTTACAAATGCTAATGTAGAAATACTAATGTCTGCTGAAAGAAACCTTAAGCTTCACTCAGTTTAGCTGAAAAAAAACTCCCTACAGCTTTCGTCATCACACTTGCCTATAATGAAGGATGTCCCATGTTGTGCACAACCTAGATCCTGGAGGAATCTTCACTGCAGAGTTGCCTGTCTCTGAACTTCTGGCACAGCAATGGTAATAGCTTTGGGTCTACAGAAAGAACAGGCAGTACAAATGGTCCAACAGGGACACAAACCTTTCTTGCTCTTTTTGAAAAGGTTTCACTGATTGCACTGCTGGTAACATGATCTCTGAATATTGGGAGTCCCCTGGCACTGATAACTCTCCCCCAATTCACAGGCTGTTACAAGGCCTGTAACCAATGAAAACTTCTCAATGGAGAAAGAAGGGCGTGTCCCCATCGGACAATCTGTACTGCTGTTTCTCTTCCTCCGACAGTCGCCGCCCACTCAGTCTTCACCAATGGGTATTGACTTCCTCTCCACAGGAGTAGTTAGGCATAAGACGTGTTAAAAACAAAAGCATTTAACATAGACACACCCATGGGGGCTGTCCCACTGGTCAATACCCCCCTGCAGTAAGCCATCCGAACTCAGTTTGTCTTCTGCCTAGCGTTAGGAGTAGATAGGCTTCCCTGTGCTGCGGCTACAGTCTCAGGCTTCTAATCTTTTTTATGATTTTTATTTGCAAGAATGTCATTTTTTCTTTGCTTTGCTAGCTGTTTATTTTGTCAGCTTTAGTTTCGTTTAGTTGGATCTTCGGACGAAGATGGATTTTGCGGAGCTGGGAATCAGACTGGTCGCCCTGGGTCTCCAGGGCAGAGGGTCAGATGGATCCCCAGCCCGCCATCGAGCGTTAAGCCATGTGTTCGCCCTGGTATTAAGAACTACCCGTCCCTGTTTGCAGGGATGCAGCCTGTGAGGTGGCTACCTCACTGGACACATCTGCGGTTTGTATCGTATGCTGCAGTGTCCTGCTTTTTGGCTGACGGCATTCCCTGCCATCTGAGGGCAGCGGCTTTCCGTTTGAGAGGCACCCCACGCCATCCGGTACAGGTAAGTACTCTCTGTGTGGGGCCTCTGTCTGGGGCTGGCAGTCCTGTGTGCTGTGGTATCCCCTCATGTCTGTGCGTTTGTGGGGCTCCCTGATGTGATCCCTGCTGGCGCTGTGTGTTTGGGGGGCCCCTCTCCTGTGTCACTTCAGTGTTTGAAGGTGCAGACTGTGTGTGCGGCGGCCGCTGCGGGGTAAAGACCGCGCGGTCTGCCATTTCAAGTGTGGAGAGCGTGTCTGGCTTCACTATGTGCTTTTTACACCGCTTCTATGTAGTGATTTTGGCGCCCTCCGGCGCAATCTTGTGGGTGGCATCAGATCGTTCTGTGCACATGTCGGCGGCCATCTTGCCGAAGCCTCCCATTACTTCCTATGGGCAGCCATTTTCCCTTAGCCTGCAGCATATATTTCAGTCGCTGACAACCTCACTTCCTTTTCCTCTGGAGCAGCGATCTGTGTGGGAACACTCTGTGGGGCTCTGCAAACTGTCCTTTCCATTTTCCTCTGTTTTATCCTTTCTGGCTCAGTTTTGTCCCTGCGGGGGGTCTGTGTACAGTCTATTTAGCTGTGTGCTGCGGGGTCCGCGGTGCTCTTAAAGGGCCAGTACCTTGGAAAAATTGTTTTTCGGCAATGGAATCTTAGGACAGCAAATTCCCCCCAGCCTTGGTGGGGAACCCCAGTTCTGCTAAATCCCCCGCCCTGACTAATTCGGCTGCTGTGGTGGCAACATGGAGGTGCTGATGACTGAACGGGCTGCTAGGAAAAGGCCTAGGATCTTTCTCTTCGGATTCAGAAGGTGATGTGGGTGGCGTGCCCCTTTCAGGGTCTCGCTCTTCTCAGGACCAGCTAGGGTCTGAGGCGGAGGTGGAGGGGGTAGATGATTCTCCCCCCTGGGTCGCCTGAAGAACGTGCAGCTATGGATGCGTTGATTTCTTCTGTAAGAGAAACACTAAGTTTGGAGGATGAGCCCAATCCTCCGGACATTGTGTCCTCTTTTGGTACACATAGGACCCGCAAGTCGGCGCAGGTTTTTCCCTGTCCCGCTGAGTTTCATCACACGGTGAATGAACAATGGCGCAGCTTGAAAAGCCCCTTTGCGGTGCCCAAACGGTTTCAACTGCTTTACCCCTTTGCGTCTTCTACGGATTTTCGCTGGTGTGGCTCCCCAGGTGGATCACACTGTGGCCGTGTTAAACAAGGCTACCCTGGTTCCCACTGAAGATACCCCTGTGTTCCGGGATCCTACGGACAGGAGGTTGGAGTCTCTTGCCCGCCATGCTTACATGGTGGCAGGTTCCATGCTAAAACCTATTTTTGCCTCTGTCATGGTGGCTCAGGCGGTGGCGGATTGGACTAAGGTGCTTAGACGCACTCTCGTGACTGGTTCTGCCCCCCCTGCTACGCTGGAGATGGTGGACCAAATTCATCAAGGGGTCATGTATTTGTGCGATGCGGCCTTAAATAAGGCCCCTTTGGCTGCGCGCCTGTCTAGTGTCGCGGTACTTAACCGTCGACTGATCTGGTTAAAGAGCTGGTCGGCTGACCAGACATCACGGAAAACAGTGGCTGATTTTCCTTATGCGGGATCTCGCCTTTTTGGTGAGGCCCTGGATACTTTGGTTAAAGGAGTCACTGGGGGGCAAGAGCACTTTGTTGCCCCAGAATCCGAAGAACAAGTTTTTTCGCAGTAAGCAGGGTCCCGCCTTTAAACCCAATCAGGGGTCCTTTCGTGCCTTCAAGGCACAGAACAATGGAAAACCTTTCAAGGGCCAAGGTGGCCAGAGAAAGCCCTGGGCGGGCAAACAAAAGTCCGGCCACGCCGGTGCGGCGGCTCAGTCCGCCTCTGCCTGAAGGGGCGCCCTCACCCGTTTTCAGGGGTGGGGGGACGTTTGCGCGGTTTCCTCCAACCTTGGCTGATCCAAATTCCCGGACAGGTGGGTTCAGGAAATCATTCGATCAGGATACAAGATCGAATTCCTTTCGCAGCCAGCGAACAGATTCTTTCCCTCAAATCTTCATTTGACCCCAGTGCGTTTGCGAGACCTGCATCGAGCGGTGCAGGACCTCCTTACCCAGGGGGTGGTTGTCCCGGTGCCTCATCTGGACAGATTTCGGGGTTCTACTCAAATCTGTTCACCGTGCCCAGAAAGGAGGGCAAGGTGCGTCCGATTCTGGACTTGAAGGCTCTGAACCGCTTCGTGCGAGTTCGAAAGTTCCGCATGGAATCTCTCCGCTCGGTGGTGGCCTCCCTGAGTCCAGGGGAATTCCTGGCCTCTATCGACCTGAAGGATGCGTACCTGCACAATCCCCATTTTCGAGGGTTATCAGAGGTACCTCCAATTCGCCATATTGGAGGACCACTATCAGTTCGTAGCGTTACCTTTCGGTCTCGCTTCTGCTCCAAGGGTTTTTTACCAAAGTGCTGGCGCCTTTTCTGGGCCTGTTGCGGGCACAGGGCATTGCGGTCTTGGGATATCTGGACGATGTCCTGTTAAGATCGAGTGCCAGTCAGAGCCTGTTGCGTGATCTGTCAACTACGGTACAAATGCTCCAGGAGTTCGGTTGGACCATCAACTTTCAGAAGTCGACTTTGTCTCCTTCGGTTCGTCTTCCCTATTTGGGAATGGTTCTAGACTCTGCTCAAGCGAAGGTGTTTGCCGGAGGACAAGCTTCGGATCCTACAGAACGAGATCAGGTCCCTCAGGGACAACAGTCTCGTCAATCAGGACCTGCTTGTGGTCCCTGGGGTTGATGGTGTCGGCCTTCGAGGCGATACCATTTGCTCAGTTTCACACGCGATCTCTCCAAGCGGAGATCCTGGCCAGGTGGGACGGACTGCCTCAGTCCTGGGATCGGAGTGTCTCGTTAAGTCGCCAGACCAGAATGGATCTTCTGTGGTGGGTGGCTTCAGTCCCCGGCTGTGTCGGAAGGAAAATCCTTCCGGCCGTTACTGTGGACAGTGATTACCACGGATGCCAGCCTGTCGGGCTGGGGTGGCGTCCTGGGCAACCTATCTGCCCAGGGCACTTGGTCGGAGGAGTCCTCCTGATCAACATATTGGAATTGAGAGCGATCAGGCTGTGCCTGCTCCATTGATCAGATCGTCTTCGGGGCCGCCCTGTACGGGTGCAGACGGACAATGCCACTGCGGTGGCTTACATCGCTCATCAAGGGGGCACCAGGAGTGCCGGGCGGCCCAGGAGGTGACCAGTATTCTGTCTTGGGCCGAGACTCGCGTCCCGGCAGTTCACATTCCGGGTGTGGACTGGACCAGGGGGAATGGTCCCTACACCCGGAGGTGTTTCAGATGCTGTGTGCGAAATGGGGATCCCCGGATGTGTATCTTTTCGCATCCTGGCTAAACAACAAGGTGGGAAGGTTCGTGGCAAGGGCGAGCGATCTGCTGTCAGACGCCTTGGATGCGCTGGTGGTGCTTTGGCACCGGTATAGTCTGATGTATGCCTTTCCCCCGAATCAGTTGTCCAGGTTCCTGCGTAGGTTAGTCTCGGAACCGAAGTCAGTGATTTTGGTGGCCCCGGACTGGCCACGCCGGTCGTGGTACGCAGACATCATTCAAATGGGCGTCGAGCCTCCATGGCGGCTACCGTTACGAGACGATCTGCTGTCGCAGGAACCGATCTTCCATCCTGCTTTACAGTCGCTGGCTTTAACGGCGTGGCTCTAGAGGGGGTCTCTCGTCTGAGGTCATTCCGACTTTGCTCAAGGCTTGGAAAGCCTCGTCCGGTAAGATTTATTACCGCACTTGGAAGGCTTATTTTGCCTGGTGTGAATCCAGAGGTTTCCCTCCTCGTTCCTATTCAGTGGCGAGGGTGTTGGCCTTCCTACAAACTGGGGTGGATCAGCGCCTGGCGTTTACCACGATCAAGGGCCAGCTGTCTGCTCTGGCCGTCCTTTTTCAGTGTCCCTTGGCGTCTAACTCTATGATTTGCACCTTTATTCAAGGTGTGCGTCACTTGGCCCCTCCTCGGAGGGTGACTCTACCTCCTTGGGACCTGAATTTGGTCCTGTCTGTTTTACAACGTCCTCCCTTTGAAAACATCCGGGAGATTCCTCTGCCTGTGCTGTCGCAAAAGGTTGCCTTTCTGGTGGCAATCACATCTGCTCGCAGAGTGTCGGAGTTGGCTGCTCTGTCCTGCCGCTCCCCCTACCTGGTGGTTCATAGGGATAAGGTGGTCTTGCGACCTAACCAATCCTTTCTTCCCAAGGTGGTTTCGGATTTCCACTTTAATGAAGATATTGTCTTGCCTTCACTGTGGGCGAATCCTAAGCATCCTAAGGAGTTTGCTCTGCACTCCTGTCGTCTACTGAATCCTTCAGGAAGTCGGATTCTCTTTTCGTCCTTCCCGAGGGACCTCGGAAAGGTATGGCTGCGTCTGCGGCAACCATTTCTAAAAGGATCAGACTGACGATTGTACAGGCCTATTCCATTAAGGAACGGGTTCCAGCGTTCCCTGTCAAGGCGCACTCTACCAGGGCGGTTGAGTGCGTCCTGGGCCTTCCGGCATCAGGCCTCGGTGGCCCAGGTGTGCAAGGCTGCAACTTGGTTGTCTGTGCACACCTTCTCAAAGTTCTACAAACTTGTTGTTTTGGCATCAGCAGATGCCTCCTTTGGCCGCAAAGTTCTTTGTGCGGCAGTGCCTTCATGGGGTCAGGCCGTTGCCTATCCCTGTCGGTTGGGGTTGTTTCTTCCCCTTTGGTTATTTGCTTCCTGGGTTGTTGCTCCAGTTGAGCCTTTTGTTACACAGAGGATTACCTTTCTGTTCAGGTAAGGTTCCTTGTCTCCGGCGCCAGCAACTCTCCTCCACAGGGAAATTTTGAAAAGCCCGCAAGACGGGCGTCTAAAGCCTTGTCCTCAGACCGGAACTTCCGGCGTGACGTCAGGACGCTACCACGCGGGATGCGGAAGAGGATGTGTGGAGGAGACGCCGGAACTGCTTGTTGGCGGTGAAGCAGACTCCCAGGCTACGGGAGCCCGGACAGCTGCAAGGGAAATGAAGCCCTCCACAACTCACCCTCTGGGAAAGGAGGAGAGGCTGGTCCAGGTGTCGGCAGCCAAACCCAGGTCGGAACCGGGCAAGTGCTGGAACATACCCTTGCATGTTTGTTTGTTTTTTAAGACTGCGCTGACAGAAAATTCCTGGAAAATCCCTTTTCCCTGACCTTAGTCGGACTTGCTCCGTGTCCTTTCTATGGTCCACCAACATTTAAGTTGTGAAGAGTGATACTTGATTCAGTTTTGTATCCTTTCTTACAGAGTGGTTCACAAGAGACCTCTACTACTACTCCAGCCTTATCAGGCTCCATTGCCTCTAATAAGTGTGGTAATTGTGGTGATAAATTATCTAGCTCCCACACCAAGCCTTTCTGCTATAAATGTATTTACAAATTAGCAGGAAAAGAAGCCTCTGGTTTAATGAAAGACAGCCTAGGGAAAGGAAGTAGATTATCAGCAGAGGAAAACTGCTCAGACTCCCAAACCAGTTCAGACGGTGAGGGGGACAGGGACTCGGGAGAACCCGATGGGGTAGAACCAACTAGAAATCTATTTGGTTTGGAAAACGTGCAGGGACTCCTTCAGGCCATTTATGCCTCTGAAGAGATACCTGATCTTCCAAAATAAACCTCAGCCCAGGATAGACTCTATAAAGGACTAGGGAAGAGCCCTTCTAGAGATTTACCTATCCACCAAACCCTAAAAGGATTAATCCTTCAGCAGTGGCAACTGCCAGAGAATAGGTTGAACAAAACACGATCTTGGAAAAGGAGATTTCCTTTTAAGGAAGAAGAAATAGAAAGATTTCTAAAAAAAAAAATCCTAAACTAGATGCCCCGCTGGCACAGGTAACAAAAAGGTTAGACCTCTCCTTTGTTGATACAGGCAGCATAAAGGATGTCATGAACCGTAAGGCAGAGTCGTCCCTACTGAGGAAAGCCTGGGATGCCAATGCTTCAGCAATGGCCCCAGCATTAGCTGCTTCCTGTGTGGCAAGGCATGCCTTCTTTTGGGTTGATTGAACAAAAATTTGCCTCAGCTTAAATCCCAAGACCTACAAGATTCCCTTTCAGAAATAGGGAAAGCAGTCGCCTACCTAGCAGATGCGGCAGTGGAATCTGTTATAGCCTCCGCCAAGACTGGGGCTCTCCTGAACTCCGCCAGAAGAGCGATTTGGCTCAGAGTGGGAAGGGGGACTTTACCTCTAAGAAAAAACTCTGTGGTCTGCCTTTTGAAGGGTCCCTACTATTTGGGTCTGGGTTGGATGACGTCCTGACCAGGTCTTCGGAAAAAGGAAAAATGTTTCCTGCAAAACCCAAACTGGAGGGTGCCAGAAATTTTTTTCGTGGCCCCCTGGACCAAAGACCACAAAGAAACAAGAGAGCCTGCCAAAGGATGGGGTTTTCGGAAAGGAAGACCAAGAAACAGTTTGCTCTTCCCTTCCTCTTCAGGCTCAAGGGATAACAAGTGACGTCAAAGTGGGGGGCAGACTGAGTCAATTTCTGTCCCAATGGGAAGAAATTTCAGTCTCCCCTTATATTTATTCCCTCATAAAGGAAGGTTACCGCCTACAATTTGCGTCGATACTCCCTATAACAATAACTCTTATTCATGTCCCCAAAAAGATTCAGATAAAAGAAGCCCTACTACAAGGGAATCAGGAACTGGCAGAGCAGTTGAAGATGATTCCGGTCGCAGAAGATCGGTTCTTCCAGGGGTTTTACTCCCATGAATTTGTGGTCCTAAAACCCTCAGGAAAATATTGCTTTATAATAAACATGAAAAACCTCAAGTTTCTACTTTACAAAAAATTTTCAATGGAAACCATTTATTCAGTACGAAAGAATCTACTGAATATGTTTTCATAACTATGCTAGACCTCAGAGATGCATACCTGCATGTTCCCATCCACCAGGAACATCAGCCTTTCCTGAGGTTTGCGATAGTGTCAAAAGAGGGGATGACTCACTGGCAGTTCAGAGCACTACCTTTCGGACTAGTGGCCGTCCAAGAATCTTTACAAAAATCCTGGCAGAGGCGGTAGCCCATCTACACCTTCAGGGGATAGCCCTGATTCCCTATTTGGACGACCTACTGATTTTTGGCAAATCAGCAGCTCAAGTAAACTTGGATACCCAACAGGTGATAAACTCCCCACAAAAGTTAGGATGGCTTATCCACCTAGAAAAATCATCCCTGGAAGCAACCCAAGTACAGACTTTTCTGGGGTTCCAGGTAGACTCAAGGTCTCAAACTCTTTTACCCATAGAAAAAAGGGAGAAAATAGATTCTTCAGTTTTAACCCTCAAGGAGGCTCCCTCCTGTTCCAGAAGAGAAATTCTAAGAGTCCTGGGACTTATGTCGGCCAGCATCCCAGTGGTTGTGTGGGCACAACTCCACGCAAGAAAGCTTCTTTTCTTCCATCTGTCCTCTTGGGACAGGAAGATAGAATCTCTAGACAAATTTGTCAATCTTACTGCGCAGGTGCAGATATCTTTGGAGTGGTGGACGAACCCAAACAACCTGGGAGAAGGCAGACCCTGGGGTCAGTGGAATCCCATAAGGATTACCACAGATGCCAGCACGAAGGGTTGGGGAGCTCACATGGAAGGGGCTCAAGCGCAAGGGGTCTGGGACGAAAGAACAGCACAGGTCACGTCCAACTTCAGAGAGTTGAAGGCAGTGGGGGAAGCTTTAAAAGCTTTCCAAAAGTTCATCTTAAACAGAGAAGTTCTGATTCCGTCAGACAATACCACAACTGTTATCTAGCTAAATCACCAAGGAGGGACCGGGTCATGTTCCCTCTTAGCCCTGACCAAAGAGATCCTGGGGTGGACCGAAGGGAGGATAATTTCCCTTGTAGCCATTCACATCGAGGGAAAGAACAACTCACAGGCAGATTTCCTCAGTCGTCACCTTATAAAAGGAGAATGGGAACTAAGTCCCAAAATCTTCCAGTTAGTGGTACAAAGGTTTGGGCATCCAGAGATAGACCTGTTGCCTCCGCTCAGAACAAGAAGGTAAAGAGGTTCTTCTCCCTCACACGGACCAGAGGGATGGCTGGACTGGATGCACTAGCCCAACCGTTGCAGTTCAATCAAGCCTAGATGATGCTCCAGATGATGTCGTAGTGACGAAACGCTTGGGCGTGGCTTATTGCGTTCAATACGTCACTTCCGGTGACGGTGGTTCCCACCGGTGGAACGCGGAAGCGAGACAGCTTGGCGGACCCTGCACGCTGATAGTGAACTTCCCAACTGTTAGTGGCTATAGCATTTTTTCCTTGTATACCCAGCAATACTACGCAGTGGAAGCTACCTTATAATTGCAGTGCCTGAGGTGACTCTTGAGTGGGAGCCAGGTTACCCGCAACATCTGTGTGCACCTATGCTGACCAAGTGTGCGATAAGCGCTCTTACCTAGTGGGGAAACACTTGCACATTATTACTCACACACTACCTCAGAGGTAGGTTGACGGCAGCTTACACCACCATTTCTTAAGAATTTTTTGATTTATATGTATTGAAACTCCATAGCGCTGGTAAAACTACATACCCCCTCTATCAATCTAGCCTATGCCTTAAGGGTGTGGCAACTAACACCCTTAAGGTACAAATAGCAGCTCTTTTGGTATTTTTGGACACTAGTCTGGCAAAAGAGCCATTAATCAAAAGGTTTTTGTTGGCTAGACCCCTATTGTAAAAGACAGGTTCCCCCCTTGGGACCTGACTAGGGTCCTAGAGGCTTTATCTAAGGATCTTTTCGAACCCTTAAAGGAAATCTCCCTTAAATTTTTGTCATTAAAAGTGGCTTTCCTGCTAGCCATTACAACAGCAAGAAGAGTAGGGGACCTACAAGCTCTTTCCATTAAAGAACCATTTATGGTGGTTTTTCCAGATAGGATTGTCCTAAAACCAGATCCCCTGTATCTGCCAGAGGTAGCATTTTTCCACAGGACACAGGAAATAAATCTACCATCTTTTTGTGATAACCCCAAAAATAGGAAGGAAAAGAAATTCCACTGTGTTGATGTAAGAAGAGCCCTTCTCACTTATTTAGAAAGGACTAAAACCTTCAGGAGATCAAACCACCTTTTAATCCTTCATTCTGGGCCCAGAAAGGGACTGCAGGCCTCAAAGCTTTCAGTGTCTAGGTGGATTAGACAAGCAATTACCACCTCTTATGAGGCATCAGGTGTTCCTGCTTCAACTAGTATTAAAGCGCACCCGACAAGAGCCCCAGCTACATCGACCGGAGCATCATGGGAACAGATCCGCAGTGCAGCCCCCTGGTCCAGTCACGACACCTTCCTGTAGCATTACCTTGTAGAAGTACTGTCCCACTCCCAACAAGACCTAGCCTTTGGCCGAAAGGTCTTACAGGCAGTGGTCCCACCCTAAGGTAGGCCTATGGGTAATCTATTATCTTCTCATGTTGGGCCGTCCTGGAAGGCGAGGAGAGAAAACTTACCGTTAGTTAACCGGTAACGATCTTTCTGATGAGCCTTCCAGGACGGCTGGCCTATTCCCGCCCTGTTAAAAGGGTGTGGTAACAATGGATAAAACCTAGGTGGTAAGTACCTATAGAATTATTAGAACACTTCCCTCGGAAATGGTTGTGGAAGATACTTTTTTACAACTGAGGGGCAGAGGGAAGGGTGGGGCCTTTTAACAAACTGTGATTGATTGTGTTTCTGGTAGGGAGGAGCCTATCATCTCTCATGTTGGGCCGCCCTGGAAGGCTCGTCAGAAAGATCGTTACCGATTAACTAACGGTAAGTTTTTCTTTCCTTCACTGACGGACATAGCTTCAAGTCTTCAGACCATGGTGGAGAGCTAACGCTGATGATCCATCTGATCCATCTTGGGACCAACCCCCAGAGGACGTGAGTTATCACAAAACATGTAGTGGTTTATCCTGACGGCGCAAGAGTTCGTATTGGTCCCTGGTGTTTAGATGGATCATCAGCGTTAGCTCTCCACCATACTGCCGGGTGACCCACGATCCAAGGAGGAATGTTCTGCAGGAACGCTGCGGCTGCATGTCATTGTTTGTTCCGCTGACATATGAAGTTTTTACATGTGAGTGCATCCCTTTTTATTAAAAATATACATTGGTAATGCACTATGGGAGTGTTTCCCCTTTTTATTTCCATGGTTATACACTGGATATCCCTGTGACCTATGATTGGTTGTCCTTCCTGGCCATTCTTTGATTCAGTATAGGTGTTTGTCATTCATAATTTATCGCTACACCATTCTGTTTTTATTACTGCTTGTTACACAGCAGGAAGTGATAGTATACCCCCTGCGACTGCCCCAGGGGCGTAACTAAAAAGGTTTCCGCCTAGTCCTACTCCTGAAGAGAAGACAGCAGCCCAATGGTCTGAAGAATTGAAGCTGTATCTGTCAGTGAACCTTTAGAGAAAAGGATTTTACGGTAAGACAAAAATCCAGTTTTTACGCCAGCCGTGATTAAGCGCAGATACCCCTTTGCAGAGGAGGATACAAAATCTTGGGCAAGGTGCCACAAAAATTATGCCTCCCTCGCCAGAGTCGCAAACAAGTCCGACTTAGCCTTTGACGATTCTAGGACCCTTAGTGATCACATGGATAAGAAATTAGAGGTGCTTCTTAAGAGAGTTTGGGGAGGGTATCAGTGAGGACCACTGCCCTAATCAGATCAGCCAGGAGGGCCCTGTGGTTGAAGTCATGGGGAGGGGACATAGCTTCCAAAAATAGATTATGCAGAATCCCCTTCACAGGCGGTTTACTGTTTGGGCCAGACTTGGACACTGGGCTGACAGTGTATGTGGTTTTCGTTTAGGGCTCTTTTACGTTTACATTTCCTGTATGAAAAAAGTTTTTGCTGGCAGAGCTAGAAGATCCTCTCTGTAAAATATGCACCTAAAGTATTCTTGTTTACTCGCAGTGTTTTTTTTTTTTGGTCAATGCGAATGGGCTCTAAAGCAAATTTTTAACTGCTTTTGAATGATTTTATTCAAGCTGTTGAATATACTGAGAATTATTGTTTGAATTTTCGATGAAAATGTAATGGTGTATAGCCAGCTTTAGTGTTAAGAAAATAGTTGCCTCAGGAAGAATCAAATATTCTAATTGACATCCTGGAGCTGCAAACAAATCATCTGTTCCTTCACTGGACCCCACTCATGACTGGTCTTCTAGTCGGAATCCAATCGGGCAATACAGCAGTGGTAGCTAAAAGGGGAAGTAAAGGCTAAACCTACTCCCACCCCCATTCTAAGCCTAATCTATCTAACCCTGTAAAGAAAAGATCATTATACTTACCTATTCTGAAGCTGCTCTGGTTTCCAGCGGCACCTTCTGTGTCCAGGAGAGAACCTGCCTCCTACACACTGGAGCCGCTGCTGACCTCTCAGCCTGGAACTGGAGCAGCTTCAGAATAGGTAGGTATAGCGATTAGGGATGCACCAATACCGGGTTTTTACCGGCCAGTATGAGTGCTCGTACCTATACCTTTGTATACAAAATTAATGCAAATAATTGACTGCAAATCGCATGTTCTTTGGACCAGAATACAGTGCGATTCCTGTCCCAATCGCATGTGATTTCCTGCATCGCTCCTGTGTGAATCCAGGCTGAAATCACAAAGACAAACCTGGGTTCACACAGGAGCAGTGCGAAAAAAATGCGTTTCCGACAGGAAATTAATTTTGTGTGGGCTCAAATCACACCGCAAAGGTATCAGAGCACTCGTGAAAATACTCAGTATTGGCGCAACCTTTAATAGGGATTTTTTCTTTACAGGGTTAGGTAGGTTAGGCTTCTAATGGGGTTGGGAGGAGGTTTGGAGTGAGTTGCCTTTGCTTCCACTTTAATTGTCAATTTGCCAGTTGCAACAGAGGTAGTCTATAACAGGGGAGCTTCACGTTCCACCAATTACCAGCATAGAAAATTGGCAGGTAGATATTCTCGTCATACGTCTGGACTTGGGGGAATGGTCCATCAATAGGTGTTCCAGGACAAGTATGCGTCGGGAGATACCAGATTTACATTACTATTGCCTCAATTCAACAGGATGTCTAGGAGGTGGGACCAATGTGTATACAGCAGATGCCCTGGTCATGAGGTATTAGTATACCCTGACCTATGCATTCCATCTACTTCAAAGGATTAGATCTGAGAGCATTCCAGTTGTTCTCCTAGCTCTGGATTGGCCTCTATCAAATCCGCTATATCTCAAGGGTCAATTTTCCACCTTGTCTATTGTTTAATAACCTTTTCTGTCCCAGGTTCTGAGAAATGGATATTTTGGATTCAGTAATTCCAACCTTGGTTCAAGCTCAAAACTTCTACAAGATTTATCATCAAACGTGGGAGATTCATTTTCACTGGTGTGCGGGTTTTCCCCTGTGCTTTCTCGGTGGGCTGTTTTCTTTCATTCCTTCAGTTGGGGGTGGAATATTTGGCTTTTTTTTTTTTGAACAACCTATTATACGTTGAGCAAGTATAAGTACATCTTTGAAATCCTCAAAAGGTCATATCTCTGATATTATGGCAAATATACATTTACAATCTATATAGGAGACTGACAAGTGTATAATTGGTACGCCTCTTTCCAGTCAGCACAATAACAAAAGAATTAGGCTATTTCAAAAATAAAGAATGCAACATTAACAACTTGCCGACCAGCCACCGTACTTATACTGCGGTAGGTTGTCCCTGTCCCACAAAACGACGTACCTGTACTAGTGGGCATGCCAGTCAGCGGGTCCAGCTGCGGCGATTGCCGCCGAGCACCCACAATCGCTATCCGTTGAGACAGAACAGCGATCTGCCATTGTGAGTAATCTACACAGGGATCCTATGATCCTCTTATTTAGGAACATAGGTCTCTGTGTTCATTCAGCAAGCCCATCCCCCACACAGTTAGAAAGCATCCCTTAGGGACACATTTAACCCTTTGATCCCCCCTAGTGTTAACCCCTTTCATGCCAGTGTCATTATTACAGTAACCAGTGCATATTTTTAGCACTGATTACTGTAGTAATGTCACTGGTCCCCCCCCAAAAGTATCAAAAAAATCTCAGTTAGGTGTCCGATCTGTCTGCCGCAATGTCGCAGTCCTGCAAAAAATCACTGCAAAAATAAATAAAAATGACAAATCTTTCCCCTAGTTTGTAGACGCTATAACTTTTGCGCAAACCAATCAATATACACTAATTTGGATTTTTATTTACCAAAAATATGTAGCAGAATACATATTGGCCTAAAATTATAAAAAAAAACATTAGATTTTTAAATATTTTTTTTTGGGAATGTTTTATAGCAGAAAGTAAAAAATAATTTTTTTTCAGAATTGTCCTTATTTCTCTTTCGTTCACAGACTGACACAGCTTCTGGTATTCTTAACCATTGGGTTGTACTGCCCCCTACAGGAGTAGGACACTAGGCAGAAAAACATTTCTTGCTACACCCATGGGCAGTCCCAGGGGGGGGGGGGGGTATATCTGCTGTCTGCTATAGGTTCCTTGCTGGGATCTTTGGTACTTGCAACATTTTTTTAGATGGAAAAATATTTCCACCTGGATCTTTCCTGTGAGATCTACAGTCAACTGCCGGACTGGGCAATGGGCTGGATAATATAAATCCAGTGGTCACCCCAGTCTGGTCAGCAAGCGCATGCAGACCTCAGCTCAACGCTAGGTCAGCCGCTGAATGGGGGCTGGCCTGCGAGTTAAATCTCTCGTGAGGTTGCATTAGGACCTGGCCTCGGCCTGAGTTGCAGCGTTCCTCCTGGCCGACAGCCCCCCAATTTAGATGGAGAGGAGGATCTGTCTGGAGCAGTGCCCGCCTGGTTCCTGGTGTGGTGAGTATCTGTTCCCCGTCTTCCCCTGTAGGGTTTTGGGGTGGACATGGGCCCCTCCTTAGGAAGGTCAGACCCCCGAGTTCTCCTCCCTGGCAGCCTCCCCCCCCCACACCTGTCCCCCCCATCCTACCCCTCCTCCATTATTTTGGGGTCTGTATGGGTGGTCTGCACACCCCCTGCAGTGGGGGCCGGGGATGGGCTGCCGGTGACGGGACGATCAGCTGTGTGGGGGGAGGTTGTACCTGGTGGGGGCTCCTGTAAGGGCCCCCTGTCCTGTTTTGTGCCTGTGGCAAGGGATACCTCCTGGGTCCCTGAGATCCTCGTGGTGCCGCTGATTTCTTGTGGCCCATAGGCTACAATGCACGAAGGCCATTTTGCAGTGGTTTGCCATTGAAAACAGCAGGGGCCATGACAGTGGAGCCCGAGGTCGGCATTTTCGGCAGTGGGAGCCCCTCCTCATCCCTTAGTGCTGACTCCTGGATATTTTTCACTCCCTGATCGCATATGTGCAGTGCAGATTCTCCTGGTGACTAGTGGTGCCTGGTTCTGCGGGTGGTAAGTCTGGTGGGGTCCTCTCCCTCTTCGCTGAGGGTCGATTGGTGCTTGTAGCTGGCGACCGAGTGGTGCTGCCAGCGTGGTGGGGGTGTCCCTTAGCAGCGTTTTTACACTTATTCTGTGGGTCTCCCTGGTGGCTAATGGAGTCTTTGGAGCACATCTTCCCACCTGATCCCCACCCTGAGGCTGCGGGCCATCCCACACTGATGGTGGTCCTGGAGTCCCTTGTGTCCCGGGTGGAGGTGGCTTTCGGGCGAAGGGCTAGCAAAAAGTGCCACCCCCCTCCGCCTTTCCCTGTCTCATCAGATTCCGATTCGGCCGCCGTGGATGTGGGTCACCCCGATGGGTCTGCAGCCATGTGCCCTGAATACTCAGATAGTGAGAATGATTCCTCTATGTCTGCAACCATGCACAAAAAGGCGCTGGTGGACGCACTGATTGTGTTTGTGCGTGTGCCTCTAAAAATGAGGGATGCAGCTGTAACTGCGACAGGGGCGCAGGTTCCCTTGGCACTCACAAACCACCTAGAGCGGCAAAAGGTGTTTCCTTTTCCCCGTCTATTTTGACAGATCTGTCGCAAAAGATTAATGACTAAAGCGTCCCCTTGGTGCCCTAATCGGTTTAACAAAGCAACCATGATCATGGTTGAAGTGTCTCCGGCCTTCAAGGATCCGGATGACAAAAAAGGCGGAGGCTGTGGCCCACAATATGTTCACCCTGGCTGGCTCGGCATTGAGGCCGGTGTTCACCATTGCCCTGGTGTTGCAAAATCTGACTGAGTGGGCTAAGCTTTTGCGCCTCAACCTGGAGGGAGAACAGCTCCCACCTGTCTTTGCTGAGCTGGCAGACCAGCTGGTCCAGGACCTGCAGTTTATCTTTGCTGCATCTTTGGATGCGACTGCCCTAGTGGCTCAGCTCTCTGTTTTGGCAGTGATCCTTGGCTAACATGCTGGTCTTGCTGACCAGACTTCTAAAAAAAAAAAAAAAAAGACTTGGCTGTTCTTCCTTTTCAAGGAGATTGCCTGTTTGGAGCTGCCCTGGATGACATCATTAAGGGTCTCACAGGGGGGAAGAGTACCTTTATTCCACAGACTACTAAATGCAAGGACCCTCGTCGCAGGCGTGAGCCCTGCTTTTCCTGAGGGATCCAAGCGAAATTTGTCTGGCAAGTCAAGACCAGGCTTCCCCAGACCCGCAGACAAGGCTCCTTCAGCATGAAGGTGCGCCCTCACCCGTATCTGGAGTGGGGGGATATCTTTGCTGGTTCCCGGACCTGTGGACTTCCCTGGGGCGGTACAAGATCTTTGCTTCAAGGAGTCCCAGTTCCGATTGCAGAATGTTTTTCAGGGGATTTTACTCAACGTTTACAGTTCCCAGGAAGGAGAGCAAGGTGAGTCCAATCCTGGACCTCAAGGCACTGAACTGCTTGTGCGGGTGCAGAAGTTCAGGATGTGTCCATTCACACAGTGGTGGCTTCCTGCATCAGGGGGCATTTCTTGCCTCCATAGACATCAAAGATGCCTACCTTAACATTCCAATATGTGTCAGTCACCAATGCTTCCCCTGCTTTGCAGTGGGAGAGGAACATTATCAGTTAGGGGCATTACCATTTGGTACCGCCTCCGTTCCCCGGGTCTTCACTACAGTGTCGGCCCGGTACTGGCATTGTTACACCAGGGGGGGGGGGGGATTGCGGTCCTGGGCTATTTATACGATCTCCTTCTGTGAGCAGAGTCTTCTGCTGCAATGGCGCAAAACCTGAAGATCACCATGAAAAACTCTTAAGCAGTTCGGCTTGATTCTGAATCTTCAGAACTCAGCCTTGGTACCTTCTACAAAACTAGACTGTCTGAGGCTGGCTCTGGACTGGGCCAGAGTATTTCTACCACCAAAAGAAAGCGCTATTTGTGGGTAAAAAAAATGCATTATTTTTATTTGGGTACAGCGTTGCACGACCGCGCAATTGTCAGTTAAAGTAACAGTGCCTTATCGCAAAAAAATGGCCTGGTCATTAAGGGGGTAAAACCTTCCGGTCCAGAAGTGGTTAACATACCAAGATGGCATCAGCGCTGTGTAATCGATATGAGGGAAGGCATGTTGATACAATACTTAGGGGCTTGTGGAGATGTCTGAAGCTGTAGAAGGCTCTGCCAGCCATTTAGCCCAAACCTTATCATATTTGCAGGGGCATCCCCTGTTAGTATAAATGTCTTTATAAAGTGGTAAGCTGGTATTAATCAGTTGTTTCCAAAATGGAAGCCTAGGGGTGGATTTTTTTTCCAAATACAGGGCAATGGCTTTTCTGGCAAAATAGTGTGAGATTGGCTAGTGTCCGCTACACCACTGTGGGCAGAAGATCCTTCACCAGTCCCAGCAGACATACAGACATGGAGGATTGCAAGGGGGAAGAAACAAAGGAATTCAACAAGGTCACTACCTCTTTCCAGAATTTGGCAGGGGGGGGGGAGTTTCCCGAAACCACGCCACATGAACATTTGGCTCTTAGTACTATCAAAAGTCATATGCCTGCACTGTCCTTTCTTTTTATGGGTCCTTTTTTTTTTATCACAGAGTTGTACCTTCACACAAGGGGTTGCATATTTTGCTCCTCTTGTTAGGTCTCCCCTCCCAACTGTGGGACCTAAATCGAGTATTGCTGGTGCTACAAACAGCCCCATTCAAACCTATTCAGGATATCTCCTTGGTGCTGTTATCCTGTACTGTAGCCTTTCTTGTTTCCATCACTTCATGCAGAAAGGTTTGCGTTATCAGCAGGGTATTTTAGGACCAACAACCTCCTTTTCATCAAAAGTGGTTTCTGTGTTTCACCTTAGAAGGTTACACAATATCCTCATTGTGTGTCCGACTCCGGTTATGCCCAAGGATATCTCTCTCCATTGCCTGGATGTGGCGAGGGCTGTCAGGGTTTACCTTCAAGCTGCTGATTCTTTAAATTGGTTCTAAACCCTTCCATAGACCCAGTGAGATAACTGACTCTGTGACAATCTCTGTGGTGATACACAGAGATTAAGCCAATCCTCCTACATAGGTTGTACCTGTTTATCTACTGTTTTCTCTTCTCTACATCCATTCAAAGTCCAGAATTTATGAAGGTTGTCTAAGCTGTCAGAAAAAAAAAAGGGGGGTGGAGAGTTGAAATTACACTCGCACAACACACAGGAACCAAGCTGAAACTGTAATTTAGCTGAAGCCCTCTCCCATGTCACCTTTTTTCTCTTGGTGTCAGGAGAACTTGTCCGAAGTGATTCATGCTGATAGCAGAGAAAAGAAGCAGCATACAGAAAGTACACAGTGGCCTTAATTGGGACAAGTACACACTATAGAGCAAGGATATGCAAACTGTGGCCCTCTAGCTGTTGCAAAACTACAAGTCCTATAATGCCGTTGCCTTTGGGTGTCATGCTTATGACTGTCAGAGTCTTGCTATGCCTCATGGGACTTGTAGTTCTGCAACAGCTGAAAGGCCACAGTTTGCATATCCCTGCTAAAAAGGGATATGTTTTGTTCAGATTTCCTGTCTGAGGTTTACAACCACTTGCCTACTGTGCTATAACCGAATGACGGCTACAGCGCAGCCGTCTATTGTTCTGGGAGGCCATCATTTGATGGCCTCCCGTGAGCGCTCCTGCAGCAGGGTGTGGGTGGTGTGCTCTGTGATCACAGTGTCCAGAAGACACTGCTGATCACAGACTTAGTTAAAAAGCCAATCAGCGGCTTTATTTTTATTTTTTTTGTGCATGTGAACACACAAAAAAAGTGCACTTAGGGGTGTGCTTTGTCCACCCCCAGAAGGGGTAGGACCTCTACCCTGATCCCCTGGGGGGCAAGGCTCCTGACCAGGACAAAGGGTTTACAACAGTCTGACTAGCCAGGAGGCCTGGCAGACCTCGTTCTAGTAGGTCAGCTGAAGCCGACCATGGCTATCTTGGCAAGGAGGAAGAAGCCAGAGGGCCACATATCCTCCTCCTAGACTTCAGGGCACGCCCGAGGATTCACACCCTTCATCTTAGTGAGAAGAAAACACACACATAAACCAGGAGGCGATGGGCTCTTCCAGCATTCCTGGGGGAATTACTCCCATGCCCCAACTACCTGTGGGGGACCCGGTTTCTGTTCCAGCTGGCACTAAAATTCCAAGCCCCCATCACTCCATAAGGTTTGCATAGACACCACACCAGCCTTGGTCAGGTCAGAAAGATAGCACAGCGCCCTGCAGGATCACTGATAAGAATAGATACTAGCCAGTGCAGCTATGGACCAAGCAACATGTATATTAAAAAAGAATACCGCAACCATGCAAAAGAAATGACTATTAAATATGGAGACAATCCATAAATAAAAATGGGGATTTAGTCCCACCATATGGCCATATCGTGCTCAAGCCCACCACTGCGTCAAAGTACCCCATTATCAGTGGGTCCTACACTATCCATAAAAAAGGGGTGAATCCAGCCTCTCCAACCCTTGGAGACAACACTCCTTGCTGGGATGGATGTGCTAATGCACTACAAAGGACTCCTCCTATATCTACTTGATGGTGGACTCTGATAGAGTACAGGTGTGTGTGGGGGGATGCTCAACCTCAGAAGTCTGGTCAGACCGAATACATAATAAACAAGCAAAAAATTGGGGGAGCAAACCCTGAACATGTATATCTAAAGCCGGTGCAGCTATGGACCAAGCAACATGTATATTAAAAAAGAATAGCGCAACCATGCAAAAGAAATGACTATTAAATATGGAGACAATCCATAAATAAAAATGGGGATTTAGTCCCACCATATGGCCATATCGTGTTCAAGCCCACCACTGCGTCAAAGTACCCCATTATCAGTGGGTCCTACACTATCTATAAAAAAGGGGTGAATCCAGCCTCTCCAACCCTTGGAGACAACACTCCTTGCTGACCTTTCTCTTTCATTCATTGATGGACACAGCTCCTGGTATTCATAATCATTGGGTTATACTGCCCCCCAGGAGTAGGGCACTTGGCAGAAAGTAATTCTGGCTACATTCATGGGCAGTCTCAGGGGGTATACTCCCTCTTTCTGCTATAGCCACTCAGTTTTTCTCTGCCTAGTCAGGAGTAAGGATCTAGTTTCTGGGATTTTTAGTCCTGGCAACATTTTTCTTTTTAGATAGAAATTTTCCCCTGGATTTTTCCTGTGAGATCCACAATCAACTGCCAGACTGGTCGACGGGCGGGATATTCTAGATCCAGGGGTCACCCCAGTCTGGCCAGCAAGTGCATGCAGACCTCAGCTCCACGCTAAGTCAGCCGCGACATAGCCGCACTGGACAGGGGCTGGCCTGCAAGGTAAACACCTCGTGAGGTCGCATATGACCGGGTCTCGGCCCGAGTGTAAGATCCTGGCACTCTCAGTGCCTTTCTATCTCCTCACTTCCGGGTTGCGTTCCACCACTCAGGTAGGTGGAATGCATATAGGTGTGTATTCCTTTAACAGTGCTGACGTCATCATCAGGCGCCGCACTGAGCGGCTATTTCAACTGACAGTCTGCACTCACACATTGTTCGTGCAACCGCTCCTGAGACCTGCCTAACCTGACGCTGCCGAATCTTCCAGCTACATACCCTATACCTGGATTGACCGGAGCCTCGCTACCTTGTATCTAGTATCTATCACCTGCATTACTAAACTAGATTGCTAGCTCTTGTGCCTACTGCTTACTAAACCCTGCATTCCTGAACTAGATTGCTAGCTCTTGTGTCTACTGCTATCTGTTACCCTGCAACTCTGTTTGTGCATACCTCTGAACACCACATCGGTTACCAGCCTATCCGATTCTCACATCGGTTACCAGCCTATCCGATTCTCACATCGGTTACCAGCCTATCCGATTCTCACATCGGTTACCAGCCTATCCGATTCCCACATCGGTTACCAGCCTATCCGATTCTCACATCGTTTACCAGCCCTATCCGATTCTCACATCGGTTACCAGCCCTATCCGATTCTCACATCGGTTACCAGCCTAGCTGATTCTCACATCAGTTACCAGCCCTATCCGATTCTCACATCGGTTACCAGCTATATCCGATTCTCGCATCAGTTACCAACCTACCTCCACACACCTACAAAGAGACTAACATACCTGTGTTATCCATTGTAACTATTACTTCTACCTATCATCATCTACTATCACTCCTGCAACATCACTATCTGAGTGCTTATCATCATCTACTGTCACTCTTCAAAGCCTATACCTTCAGTGTATCATTTCACTGCTACTTTCATAATTACCTATCACTCCTGCAACATCATTAACTGAGTGTTTGTGTATGTGCATACTGAATCAGGCTGAACCACTGTGATGAGTCAAGAGTGTTGGATCAGGTGATTTAACATATCTCTACAAGACTACTGAGTGGAATTCTGCAGCTGTAGATCCAGCCCCATTGAACTAAGAACCCAGAGCGTTACACCGAGTCGCAGCATTCCTCCTGGCCGACAGCCCCCCATTTTGATGGAGAAGGGTTCTGTCTGAAGCGGTGCCAGCCTGATTCCTGGTATAGTGAGTGATTGCCCCCCCCCCCTCTCCCCCTGGAGGGTTTTGGGGTGGACGTGGGCCACTTCTTGGGACGATCAGATTCTCGAGTTCCCCTCTGTCCCGCAGGCACCCCCCCTTTTCCGAGTCCCTCACCTGCCCCCCCTTCCACTCCACATATGTTGGTGCTGTTTGGGTGGTCTGGCCACTGTCCCTGGGGTGGGGGCAGGGCACTTACTAGCAATGGGGGCAGAGGGGTGCGCCCTCGGCTACTGGACGATCAACACTTGGCGGAGGGGTTGTACCTGGTGGGGGCTCCTGCCAGGGCCCCCCCATCCTGCCTGGATCTGTCCCTGAGGCCTGGTCCCCCTCCTGGGTCCCTGTATGTCTCATGTTGCCACGCAGGGCCACCATTTTGATGTAGCCTGTGTATTCCTATACACAGTGGCCATGTTTGTGTTGTCAGGCGGCCATTGGAAATAGCGGTGGCCATGACAGTGGAGCCCCATGGGTGGCGATTTTGGCGGTCATCTC
Organism: Pelophylax lessonae; assembly: GCF_965119305.1. NCBI lineage: Eukaryota > Metazoa > Chordata > Amphibia > Anura > Ranidae > Pelophylax > Pelophylax lessonae. The sequence continues at coordinate 488,786,390 of NC_138772.1, read as the reverse complement.
ATCCCCTAGTGCTGACGCTTGGATGATTTTACTTCCTGATCGCCGCACGTGTAGTGCATTATCCCGGTGGATGCAGGCGCTTGTTTCTGCGGGTGGTGAGTCTGGTTGGGTCCTCTCCCTCTCTGCTTAGGATCGCTTGGTGCCTTGTGCCTGGTGACTGGGTGGTGCTGCCAGCGCGATGGGGGTTGTCCCTTAGCAGTGTTTCTTTTGTGGGGTCCCCCTGGTGACTCATGGAATCTTTGAATCACATTTTCCCACCTGATCCCCTCTCTTAGGCTGCGGGTCCCCACCATCCATCCATGCACTGACGGTGGTTGTGGAGTCCCCTGTGTCCTGGGTAGAGGTAGCTTTCGTGCGACGGGCTAGCAAAAAGCGCATCCCCGTCTTCTCCTGCCTCATCTGTCTCATCAGATCCTGAATCTGATTTGGCCGCCGCGGATGTGGGTCACCCTGCTGGGTCTGAAACCAAGCGCTTGGAATCCCCTGATAGTGAGGAGGATTCCTCTATGTCTGTGACCGCACACGAAAAGGCGCTGATGGGTGCATTGATTGTATCTGTGCGTGACACCCTTAAGATGGAGGATGCAGCTGAGGCTGCAATGGACGCATAGGTACTCTTTGGCACTCACAAGCCATCCAGAGCGGCAAAGGTGTTTCCTTTCCCTGCCTATTTTGACAGAATTGTCGCAAAAGAGTGGGGACGACCAAAGCGTCCCAGTTGGGTTCCTAAGCGCTTTACTAGGCATTACCCCTATGAGGAGTCCCTTCTTAAGAAGTGGACTGTGCCACCGTTGGTGGACCCTCTGGTTTCCAGATGAAACAAGGCAACCATTATTCCGGTTGAAGTGTCCCCAGCCTTTAAGGATCCGGCTGACCGGAAGGCGGATGCTGTGGCCTGCAATATGTACACTCTGGCTGGTTCGGGAATGAGGTCGTTATTCACCATTGCCCTAGTGTCGAAAACTCTGGCCGAGTGGGCTAAGCTCTTACGCCTTGACCTGGAGGGGGAACAGCTCCCCCCTGCCTTTGCCGAGCTGGTGGACCAGCTGATCTAGGGGCTGCAGTTTATCTGTGATGCCTCTTTGGATGCAGCTCCCCTGATGGCTCGCCTCTCTGTTTTGGCAGTGGTCCTTTGGCGTGTCTTTTGGCTCAAGTGCTGGTCTGCGGATCAGACTTCAAAAAAGGCCTTGACTGAATTTCCTTTACAAGGAGATTGCCTATTTGAAGCTACCTTGGGTGACATCATTAAAGATCTCACAGGGGGAAAGAGTACTTTTCTTCCGCAGCCTACTAAGGGCAAGGAACCTCGTTGTAGACATGGGCCTTCCTTCTCAGTTCATAAGAAGTTATTTTGTCCCTCAGGGTCATGTGACATGGGCTCGAAGACTTTCAGGGCCTCTTCAGGAGGATTCAAACGAGCCTGATCTGGAAAGCCAAGATCGGGCTTCTCCAGACCCATGGATAAGGCTCTTTCAGCATGAAAGTGCACCCTCACCCGTATCAGGGGTCAGGGAATGTTTCCAGATCTGTGGACTTCCTTGGTGCAAGATAAGTGGGTCCACAAAGTCATTCAGTCCGGCTACAAGATCGAGTTTCGCTCTTGTCCCTCGGCAAGGTTTTTTCTTTACAACATGTCCTGTCCCCAGACCTCTTACAGAGCCTGTAGGGGGGCGGTACAAGACCTGTTCCTTCAAGGGGTGATTGTCCCGGTTCTGACTTCAGAACATTTTCAGGGTTTTTACTCAAACCTGTTCACAGCCCCCAGGAAGGAAGGCAAAGTGCGTCAAATCCTGGACCTCAAAGCGCTCAACTGCTTTGTGCGATTACAGAAGATCAGAATGGAATCCATTGGAACGGTGGTGGCATCCCTGTGTCAGGGAGATTTCCTCGCCTCTATCCATATCAAGGATGCCTACATTCACATTCCAATATGTGCCAGTCACTAGCGTTTTCTCCGCTTTGCTGTGGGAGAGGAGCATTATCAGTTTGTGCCGTTACCCTTTGGTCTCGCCTCTGCTCCTCGGGTCTTCACAAAAGTGTTAGCCCCGGTGCTAGCTTTGCTACGCCAATGAGGATCGCAGTACTGGGCCACTTGGACGATCTCCTTCTGCGACCAGAGTCTCCCTCTGCTCTGGTGGAAAACCTGGAGATCACAATATGAACTCTGCGGGAGTTCAGCTGGATTCAGAATTTTCAGAAGTCTGCTCCGGCTCCGTCCACGAAGCTGGACTATCTGGGTCTGACTTTGGACTTGGCCCTAGCCAGAGTGCTCCTTCCTCTGGACAATCTCCAGAAATTGCAGGCTACAATTCGCCTCCTGCTGTCCAACAGATGGTCGTCCCTCCAGACTTGCATGCAGGGGCTGGGTCTGATGGTGTCCACCTCCCAGGTGGTTCAGTTTGCACAGTTCCATACAAGGTCCCGGCAAAGGGAGATTCTGACCAAATGGGACAAGACTCTGCAGTCTCTGGACAATCAGATCCGGCTGAGTTGGGGAACGAGGGAGTCCCTGATATTGTGGCTTCGTTCTCCTGTGCTTCGGCTGGGAAAATCCCTCTTCCCCTTGTATTGGACAGTGGTCACCACGGATGCCAGCCTAACCAGATGGAGAGGAAACCTTGGCAAGCATTCTGTTCAGGGGATCTGGACGCTGGAAGAGTCTGATCAAATGTCTGACCAAAAGGCTTGCTTTAATCCTGTCATAAGGGTAAAATGGGGTCTAAAAAAAAAGAAGAAATTTCCAAGCTCAACTTACCGACCAGCCTACGACCAACCAAATTGACATGTCCAACAGTATGCGTTAAAAAAGGGGTTAGTTGCACACATGTGCAAATACATGCGTAAACCACAGAACTCCAGCAAGGCACCCTGTTTTTTGTAGACCTAACTCTAATTTCTGTGAGTCTCCAACAATGGAAGCACATGCATTTAAATGGTAAGGTGTTCCAACTTTTTTTGTAAAATGCGGTCTGCCTTTATAAAACCTCTTCTAAAAAAACGATATCCTTCTAGCTGCTATTCTGATTTCCTGGTTTGCACTCACAGACTAAGTATGCCTGACAAATCAAGAAGTCATCTACACACTCATTCCTGGTTAATGACTAACTAGAATAGCCAGAATAGCATTTTGTGTATGAGGGCCTAGTTATTGCAGCCTCCGTGTTACTTTCATTACAGATTTCTTTAAGGTGAGCATAGAGGTCACTTACCTTTGGCAACAAAAATAGGTGAGCAGTGACAGCTCACATATTCCCATTTGAATGGGTTCCCTTTAGGTGCTCTGGAAGCATCCCAGCTGTATTTAGAGTGAAAATATCAACTTGAAGAGGCTCAGTCACTAAGCTATGAAAGATTTACATTTTACAGTTTAATTAGCAGCTTACAGTATATCATATGGACAGACTTCTTGACTTATCAAAGCTAAATAAGGAGGGGAACATACAGTCAGGTCCATAAATATTGGGACATCGACACAATTCTAATTTTTTTGGCTCTATACACCACCACAATGTATTTGAAATTAACCACTTAAGCCCCGGAGGATTTTCCTGCTCAAAGACCAGGGCCTATTTTGTGATTCGGCACTGCGTGACTTTAACAGACAATTGCACGGTCGTGCGGCGCTGTACCCAAATAAAATTGACGTCCTTTTTTTCCCACAAACAGAGCTTTCTTTTGGTGGTATTTGATCACTTGTGCCATTTTTACTTTTTGAGCTATAAACAAAAAAAAAAGAGCGACAAATTTGAAAAAATAACAATATTTTTCACATTTTTTTATATGAAATCCCCCCAAAAAATGTAAAAATCAAATTTTTTTTAATATTTTAGGCCAATTTGATTTCTGCTACATATGTTTGGTAAAAAAAAATCGCAATAAGCGTATTTTGATTGGTTTGCGCAAAAGTTAATGTGTCTACTAACTAGGGGAAAGATTTACGTAATTTTTATTGTTTTTTATTTTACTAGTAATGGGGGCGATCTGCGTTTTTTTTTGCAGGACTGCGACATTGCGGCGGACAGATCGGACTCTTGACTGACATTTTTGACACTTTCGGGGGTACCAGTGACATTACTACAGTAATCAGTGCTATAAATATTCACTGTTACTGTAAAAATGATACTGGCAGGGAAGGGGTTAACTTTATTGCTGATCAGTGGGTTAAATGTATCCCTAGGGGCGTGATTCTAACTGTGGGGGGGCGTGGCTTGTGATGTAACCACAGAGACATAGATCCTACATAGCAGGATCGTATGACCTCTGCAGTTACACCAGGGAGAATGACAGGCGGCTTTGTTTACATTAGCCGCCTGCCTTTCTCCCTCTCCAGCGGGAGATTGCGAGTGACCGGCGGACATCGGAGCAGCCGGTCACTAGCGCGGGGGGCGGGAGCGGGCCTCCGGCGGCGCGCACTTGCCCCCTAGAGGCTCGTAGGCGAGCGACGTAGCCCTACGTCGTTTTGCCTGTAGGGGGCTGACTGCCGCAGTAAATAGTTGTGCGGCGGTCGGCAAGCGGTTAAACAAACAAGATGTGCTTTAATTGCAGACTTTCAGCTTTAATTTGAGGGTATTTACATCCAAATCAGGTGAACGGTGTAGGAATTACAACAGTTTGTATATGTGCCTCCCACTTTTTAAGGGACCAAAAGTAATGGGACAATTGGCTGTTCAGCTGTTCCATGGCCAGGTGTGTTTTATTCCCTCATTATCCCATTTACAAGGAGCAGATAAAAGGTCCAGAGTTCATTTCAAGTGTGCTATTTGCATTTGGAATCTGTTGCTGTCAACTCTCAATATGAGATCCAAAGAGCTGTCACTATCAGTAAAGCAAGCCATCATTAGGCTGAAAAAACAAAACAAACTCATCAGAGAGATAGCAAAAACATTAGGTGTGGCCAAATCAACTGTTTGGAACATCCTTAAAAAGAAATAACACACCGGTGAGCTCAGCAACACCAAAAGACCCGGAAGACCACGGAAAACAACTGTGGTGGATGACCGAGGAATTCTTTCCCTGGTGAAGAAAACACCCTTCACAAGAGTTGGCCAGATCAAGAACACTCTCCAGGAGGTAGGTGTATGTTTGTCAAAGTCAACAATCAAGAGAAGACTTCACCAGAGAGAATACAGAGGGTTCACCACAAGATGTAAACCATTGGTGAGCCTCAAAAACAGGAAGGCCAGATTAGAGTTTGCCAAACAACATCTAAAAAACCTTCACAGTTTTGGAACAACATCCTATGGATAGATGAGACCAAGATCAACTTGTACCAGAGTGATGGGAAGAGAAGAGTATGGAGAAGGAAAGGAACTGCTCATGTTTCAAATTATACCACCTCATCAGTGAAGCATGGTGGTGGTAGTGTCATGGCGCGGGCATGTATGGCTGCCAATGGAACTGGTTCTCTTGTAGTTATTGATGATGTGACTGCTGACAAAAACAGCAGGATGAATTCTGAAGTGTTTTGGGCAATATTATCTGCTCATATTCAGCCAAATGCTTCAGAACTCATTGGACGGCGCCTCACAGTGCAGATGGACAATGACCCGAAGCATACTGCGAAAGCAACCAAAGAGTTTAAGGGAAAGAAGTGGAATGTTATGCAATGGCCAAGTCAATCACCTGACCTGAATCCGATTGAGCATGCATTTCACTTGCTGAAGACAAAACTGAAGTTAAAATGCCCCAAAAACAAGCAGGAACTGAAGACAGTTGCAGTAGAGGCCTGGCAGAGTATAACCAGGGATGAAACCCAGCGTCTGGTGATGTCTATGCGTTCCAGACTTCAGGCTGTAATTGACTGCAAAGGATTTGCAACCAAGTATTAAAAAGTGGAAGTTTGATTTATGATTGTTAATCTGTCCCATTACTTTTGGTCCCTTAAAAAGTGGGAGGCACATATACAAACTGTTGTAATTCCTACACCGTTCACCTTATTTGGATGTAATACCCTCAAATTAAAGCTGAAAGTCTGCAGTTAAAGCACATCTTGTTTGTTTCATTTCAAATCTATTGTGGTGGTGTATAGAGCCAAAAAGATTAGAATTCTGTTGCTGTCCAAATATTTATGGACCTGACTGTATTTAAGCCTCTACAGTTAGAATTTAGGTCTAAATATTCAGATTCCACCAGAAGTTCAGTCATGACTGGTTCTCTTTAAAGTTTAACTCAATATGAAAGCATTAATAAAATCCTTGGATTAAGTAAAAAAAATAAAATGTAAACGCAATATGAATAAAAATTCCCTGGGTTACAAACACGATAGGGTTTAATAGGTTTGTTCTTAATTTGAATTTGTAAGTTGGAACAGTTACATTTTTTAAGTGTAACTCCAGCCAAAAAATATTTTTTTAAGTTATTTGGATAGCATAGGGAAGGGTTACCACCCATGTAATGTTGGTTTTTCTATCTGGGCCACTGTTCAGAAGAATTCACTTTCTGTCCCTATGACAATTCGATTTTGAACATTTTGGGTTGTGGAAACAAGGATTGGTGATAAAGCTTTAGTGGAGACACCTTTTTCCCACGAGAACTCTTACAGGAGTGAATTTCCCTTCCTAGGGCTAGATTTCCTCTCACTTCCTGTTGTCTCCCTCCGCTTGAAAGTAGGAGTTGTTTGTAAGTCGTATGTTTGTACCCTGGCACTTGTGCATTGCGGTAAGGGACATGTTAATGTACAATGGTTATAGAAAATAATCAACCCCCCTCCCTTTAAAATAATCACATTTTGTTGCTTTGCAGCCTGAAATGAAGACAGGCACAGTTTTTTTTTTTATCCAGCTGTATTTACTTGTGCAACTAGTGATAGATATAACACCAACATGTCAGAAAACATTCACAAAAAATTCAAAAACAGAATCAGCCCCTTGTGTCAGTATTTTGTTGGACCGCATTTTGCTTTATTTACAGCATTTAGTCTGTTGGGATTAGAGATGTCGCGAACATAAAATTTTCAATAGGCAGGCGAATTTTAAAACCCACAGGGACTCTTTCTGGCCACAATAGTGATGGAAAAGTTGTTTCAAGGGGACTAACACCTGGACTGCGGCATGCCGGAGGGGGATCCATGGCAAAACTCCCATGGAAAACTACGTAGTTGACGCAGAGTCGGGTTTTAATCCTTAAAGGGCATAAATCACCTAACATTCCTAAATTGTTTGGAATAACGTGCTTTAAAACATCCAGTGTGTGTATACGATCAGGTATGATGTTGTATCGATCTGGTAGTGTAAGGGTTACGCCCGATTCACAGTGACAGACCAAACTCCCCGTTTAACGCACCGCAAACAACCGCAAACAGTCCATTTGCACAACCGCAAACTCCCCATTTGCACAAGGTTGGATACCAAGCTAGCCATGTCCCATTCCTTGTCCTCACTGACGTCATTGAAGGTCTCTTCCTCCACCCAGCCACGTACAACACCAAGGGTCCCCGAAAGGTGACAACAAGCCCCTTGGGATGCCTGCTGTGGTTGGTCTTCCACCTCCTCAAAGCCACCTTCCTCCTCTGACTTCTCTTCTTCAGACTCCTCTCTCTGCGTTGCCGCATGTCCAGCAATTGACGACGACAAGGCTGCTTCTGGTGGTGATGGTGACCACAACTCTTCCTCTTCATGCTCATCTACGGCCTGATCCAGCACTCTTCGCAGGGCACGCTCCAGAAAAAATGCATATGGGATGAGGTTGATGATGTTGCCTTGGGTTTGACTGACCAGGTTTGTCACCTCCGCAAAAGGACGCATGAGCCTACAGCCATTGTGCATGAGCGTTCAGTAACGCGGCCAAAAAATACCCAGCTCCACAGAGGCTGTCCTCTTTTTTTTTTCATTAAAAAAATCTGTTCTTACCAGTTTAATCTCTGTTTTGTCCCTATCAGGGGCCGGTGTATGGAATAGATTTTAGGAACCGGGAGATGGAAAAAGATGGTTGGTTGGTCCTCTCACTTCCAATTTTGGGCACTGCGCGTGCGCCATGCAATGTACTGTGCCACCCTATATGAGTGGTGTGTTAAGTAGTACTATTCTTATCAGTTTAATCCCTGTTACGTCCCCTATCAGGGGCCGGTGTATGGAATAGATTTTAGGAACCGGGAGATGGAAAAAGATGGTTGGCCGGTCCTCTTACTTCCAATTTGGGGCACTGCGCATGCGCCGTGCAATGTACTGTGCCACCCTATATGAGTGGTGTGCACACAGTACAGTCTGTGGGCCTGTGGCCTCTCACACACGGGCAGGCAACTGCAATATATAGAAAAAAAGCAGACTGATGTACCAGCCCTAAAAAGGGCTTTTTGGGGTGCTGTCAGGACGCTGTCCTTACAGCAGATGGGTCTTTGAGGACTGGAGTGGACACAGAACACTGGCCTAGCTATTAATTCAGCAGCAGCACTCTCCCTGCTCTAACTAACACTGCAGCTTCAGAATTAATCTAAGATGGATGCTGTCCTTGCTTTTCTTATAGGAGGTGGGAGGGAGGGTATGCTGATTGGCTGGAATGTGTCTGCTGACTGTGAGGTACAGGGTCAAATTTTGCTCAATGAATACGTATAGGGGGCGGACGAACATCCCATATGTTCGCCCGCTGCAGCGAACGTGAACAAGCGATGTTCGCCGGGAACGGTTCGCCGGTGAATAGTTCGGGACATCTCTAGTTGGGATATGTCTCTACTAACTTTGCACGTCTAGACTTTACAATATTTGCCCACTTCTAATTCTTTTAACTGCTCAAGTTCTGTTAGATTTGATAGTGACCGTTTGTGGACTGCAGTCTTCAGTTTCAATACAGCTCACCATCCAAATAACACCATTCCTACAGTAAGGCATGGAGGTGGTAATAATGTTAGTATTCAACAAAATACTGAAATAGGGGGTGTGATCCTTTTTCCAACTCTGTTTTTGATTTTTTTTTTTTCTGACATGGTGTTATATCTTTCACTTGGATGTTATGATGTTATAGGTTGCACCTGGATAAAACAAAAGCTGTGTCTGTCTTCATTTCAGACTGCAAAGCAACAAAATGTGATTATTTTAAAAAGGGGGGGGGATATTTTCTATACCTACTGTAGCAGACACATGTTGGTGTGTTGCAAAGCTAATCATTTGCAATGGCAATCTAATAAAGCTGCATTGCAGCACACCACAACATTCGGTGAAGCAATACTGTGCATTGCGGTGCCGTGTGTTGCTAAAATGGTGATCGTCCATTCTGTGCAATGAAAGCCTTTTTCAAATAAATGAGCTACTTTAACGCAACGCACAACATAACACACTAGGACAGAAAGGTGTGAATATGGCCATAAGGAGCACCATGCCTATCTCTGATCCATTTCTGTAAGATGAAAGCATTAATGAAATGATGTTATGTGTTAATTAAAAAGTATATACAAGCAAAATGTAGAAAGTTGAACATGTATGGTAGAAAAAAAATGTAGTGACACCTATGCTTTGCGGTAATGAACCATACATGTGTCTTTGTGTTGCAAAGCCATTCATTTGCACTGCATTGCAGCAAACCTCAACATTTGGTGATGCAATACCATAAAATTGTTGAATATCCGCGCTCTCAAAGATTAGCAGCCAGCATTAACCACAATGTGATAAAGAACTATAGACAAAAAATGCAGCGCTCATAGAATAACATATGGTGTAAATGAATATATGAAAGTCCACTTCAAGTTGTCGAAATGAGTTGTATAGTCCACCGACAACACCCTTAACGTGTGACAATCTGTCTATGAAATGACAGGGACAGTGAAGACCTCCACCACACACAAAGTAGCCTGCTGGCCTCTTACCAGATGGGTATGACCACCGCTCTCACAATGGTCACACAACGCTTGTTGTTATAAAGCTTGATAATCGACCCTGAAAGCTTTCCAATAGGTGCTCCCAATTCAAATGTCGGATCCCAAAGTAGAAGTAGCCAGGCACAATCGCTCCCAAAAGTTAAAAAACAGGGGGAAGACCATGGTGAAGTACGTTTTCACAGGTGTATGTTTATTGAAAGTAAAATGCACTCACCAGATACATCATCAATCAATAAAACCACTGTAGCAGTAAAGCACTTCCAGCTTGGGACGTTGAACCGTGCTGAAACTCCGCCTACATGTTTCGCAGGCAACTGCGTCATCAGGGGGGAGAGATCGGCATTGGGAGACGTCTTTAAATAGTGATTGAAACAGGAAAGAGGAAGCATAAACATCTGGACACGCCCGCTGGAGCCCTTGACCCGGAACTTCCTCTAAACCACAGGCAAGGAATAAAAGGAATTGGTGGACCGCAATAGGGCGGATACTTCCGCTACAGTCACACCTAAACAGGAAGAACCCTCTGGGCCGAACCAGGAAGCAAACAAACTCCTGGAACGCAAGCAGGGCGAAAACCGGAAGTTCACTAAAAACCATTGAAACCGGCCAATTCTCCATAATGGGGGGACGAGACAGCTGCATGAGAAGTGTACCTATGCATACATATGCATACACCGGGAGATGTGCATCTCACTACAGTAGTGGTCATACTCCCGCTGAAAGCATGCAGTATAGAATCGTACCCAAATTGCCCATCAGGGAGAAAAAGCTTTAAAGCCATCAAATTTGACAGTTGGCCATTTCAAAAAGTTTTAACCCACCATAGACAATCTCATAATTGAAATCATCATTAAAATAATAGATGGTGAACCAACCCGCTTATTCAAGAATAAAGTGGGAAAAAAGGAATACACATAATATATTTAAAAGGCTAAAAGTGAAAACATATAGCATGTAGCAGGGACGAGGTCACAAGCAGGAAAATGCAAAAAATCTTATAACAAAACAAGGCACATATTATTAACATATCGTAAATCTGTCACATTACATATAAGAATGTAAAAGACATAATGTGAAATATCATGAATAAAAATATAAAAATATATAAATATATCATAAATATATAAAATACCAGTAAGTACATAACACTAAACGAATCAGAATCAGCTATTGTTGATAAAAGAATTGATGTCAAGTTCGACATTCAAGCCTGACGGCCTAAGACTTTTTAGGAGATATATCCATTTAGTCTCCAACCGCGAGATACCCCTACGTAGGTGGTCTCTTCTCCAGTTGGATTGGAAGAGATCGATCACCATAAAAAAGGTCCCCGAGGGGTCCCTCCCATGGTACTTGTCATAATGTTTTGACAAATTGTGTTTCGGGAATCCCCTCCGGATATTCCCAATGTGCTCATTCATTCACACTCTATATTCTCTAATTGTACGCCCTACGTAGTGTAGCCCACAGGGGCAAGTTATCAAATACACCACCCTTTTAGTCGCACAAGTGGCAAAACATTTGATGTCATATGTTATGCTGGTCTTATTGCACGAAAATTGGGTGTACTCTGCTTCAAATGGTTGATGGAGCAGGCGGCACAACGTCTGCAGGGATAAAAAACCATCTTTATCAGCAAAGAATTTAGGTCTGACAGGAGGCTCAATGATATTTGGAGCTATTGTCAACCTCAGAGGGGGGGCACCCCTAAAAATTACAGATGGGTGATCCGGGATAATGGGTCCCAGAACCCTATGCCCCTTCAGAATGTACCAATACCTAGTCAGAATCCTCTTTACCATATAATGGTGTGAAGAAAAAGATGTAAAAAAAGAGAACCTGGGCGAAAACCTGGAGGATTCAGCCACTATCGTATCATTTGAAAGGTTCTCCCTTACTGGATTTAGAATCAGATTCCTATCAGTCTCTGCCACCGTTTGGATGATAGAGTCAAGTTCATCCGAACCATAGCCTCTATCCAGAAACCGTTCCCTCAAGACTTGAGCCTCTGCATGATAGTCCTGCAATAAGGTACAATTTCTCCTAAGTCGCCAAAAATTGGCTCCTTGGTACTCCTTTCAGCCATGGTCTGTGGTGGCAGCTCTCCAGACTAATAAACCCATTACGATCCGTTTCTTTAAAGAACGTGGATGTAACAGGTGTATTATCCTGGACCCGGATCTTCAAGTCCAGGAAATGTATTTCTTCCCCACTGATGTCATATTTGAGGGCTATACCACGATCATTGCTGTTCAGAGTGGAAAAAAATGACTCCAAGGAGTCCCTATCTCCATCCCAAATCAGCAATATATCGTCGATATAGCGCCCCCAGTAGAGAAGTTCAGGGATACTAGGTTCATAAATCACCTCCTCCTCCCACCTTGCCATAAATAGGTTGGCCATTGAAGGGGAAAATTTTGCCCCCATGGCCACACCTCTGCATTGGACGTAGTGGTTACCCCCGAACCAAAAGAAATTATGCCCCATTGCATAATCCATGAGGTCAAGAATAAAATTTTGCTGCCTTCTAGGGAGTGAAGCATCCTCCCGAAGGAAAAATTGCACTGCCTCCCGACCATGCTGATGGGAGATGATAGTGTAGAGAGAGCTCCCATCTGCTGTGGCCAGCAGCAGGCCCTCTCTCCACTCGAAAGCATCCAACGTTCTAACCACCTGTGTCGTATCCTTGATATACGAAGGCATACTGGTGACAATAGGCTGGAGATAGTGGTCAATGTAACGCCCTACTCTAGACGTTATAGAATTGATGCCACTAATTATGGGCCGTCCTGGAGGATGGAGGGGGTCCTTATGGACTTTCGGCAGATAGTACATAATTGGTATGCGAGGTGCTGCAGGTACCAAAAATGCCTTCTCCTTCCTATTCAGGATCTGTTGTTGGTAGCCCTTCTCCACTAGTAAGACTAGTTCTCTCTTATAGGTGGTAGTGGGATTCCCAGGTAAAGGGCGGTAGGTATCCCGATCAGACAGAATCTTGTGCATCTCAGCACAGTAGTCTGTCTTATTCAGAATAACCCCCCCCCCCCGCTCTTATCAGCTGGGCGGACTACAATGTCACTGCGTTTCCTTAAGGAGTCCATTCCCACCTTGAATTTAGGATCCATAAAAACCCTCTTACAATTAGCCTTTTCCAAATCTGCAACCACCATGTCTCGAAACACACTAAGGGACGGGAGAGATTCATTGGCGGATTGAAAAGGGATGCGTTAGCCAGAGACGAATGCTCAAAACCATCCGCATTAGGAATGATGCTCCTTATAGGATTCAAAGTTAAGTACCTCTGAACGTGCAATTTTCTGATGTACTTGTGTATGTCAATGAATACATCAAACTTGTTTAGGCTACGGGGAGGTACAAACTTCATACCCGCGCCAAGAACAAGTTTTTCTTCACTACTCAGTACTGCATCGTTCAAGTTGAAAAGGCCTTGATCAATCAGGCCCGCCTTGTTCTTTTTTTCCCTGAGTCGCTTGCCCTCTCTGTTCCCTTGTTTTGGTCTAGCCTTCTTTTGAATTTGTTCTTTCCCTCGGGAAAAAAATGTTGACCATGACCATGACCAGATCGTATGCCCCCTCAGGTCATGGTCAACATTTTTTTCCTGAGGGAAAGAACAAATTCAAAAGAAGGTTAGACCAGTAGGGCGTTACATTGACCACTATCTCCAGCCTATTGTCACCAGTATGCCTTCGTATATCAAGGATACGACACAGGTGGTTAGAACGTTGGATGCTTTCGAGTGGAGAGAGGGCCTGCTGCTGGCCACAGCAGATGTGAGCTCTCTCTACACTATAATTTCCCATCAGCATGGTCGGGAGGCCATGCAATTTTTCCTTCGGGAGGATGCTTCTCTCCCTAGAAGGCAGCAAAATTTTATTCTTGACCTCATGGATTATGCGATGGGGCATAATTTCTTTTGGTTCGGGGCTAACCACTACGTCCAATGCAGAGGTGTGGCCATGGGGGCGAAATTTGCCCCTTCAATGGCCAACCTATTTATGGCAAGGTGGGAGGAGGAGGTGATTTATGAACCTAGTATCCCTGAACTTCTCTACTGGGGGCGCTATATCGACGATATATTGCTGATTTGGGGTGGAGATAGGGACTCCTTGGAGTCCTTTTTTTCCACTCTGAACAGCAATGATCGTGGTATAGCCCTCAAATATGACGCCAGTGGGGAAGAAATACATTTCCTGGACTTGAAGATCCGGGTCCAGGATAATACACTCGTTACACTCTTTAAAGAAACGGATCGTAACGGGTTTATTAGTCTGGAGAGCTGCCACCACAGACCATGGCTGAAAGGAGTACCTAGGAGCCAATTTCGGCGACTTAGGAGAAATTGTACTTTATTGCAGGGCTATAATACAGAGGCTCAAGTCTTGAGGGAACGGTTTCTGGATAGAGGCTATGGTTCGAATGAACTTGACTCTATCATCCAAACGGTGGCAGAGACTGATAGGAGTCTGATTCTAAATCCAGTAAGGGAGAACCTTTCAAATGATACGATAGTGGCTGAATCCTCCAGGTTTTCGCCCAGGTTCTCTTTTTTTACATCTTTTTCTTCACACCATTATATGGTAAAGAGGATTCTGACTAGGCATTGGACATTCTGAAGGGGGATAGGGTTCTGGGACCCATTATCCCGGATCACCCATCTGTAATTTTTAGGGGTGCCCCCCCTCTGAGGTTGACAATAGCTCCGAATATCATTGAGCCTCCTGTCAGACCTAAATTCTTTGCTGATAAAGATGGTTTTTATCCCTGCAGACATTGTGCCGTCTGCTCCATCAACCATTTGAAGCAGAGGAGGTACACCCAATTTTCGTGCAATAAGACCAGCATAACATATGACATCAAATGTTTTGCCACTTGCGCGACTAAAAGGGTGGTGTATTTGATAACTTGCCCCTGTGGGCTACACTACGTAGGGCGTACAATTAGAGAATTTAGAGTGCGAATGAATGAGCACATTGGGAATATCCGGAGGGGATTCCCGAAACACAATTTGTCAGAACATTATGACAAGTACCATGGGAGGGACCCCTCGGAGACCTCTTTTATGGTGATCGATCTCTTCCAATCCAACTGGAGAGGAGACCACCTACGTAGGGGTATCTCGCGGTTGGAGACTAAATGGATATATCTCCTAAAAAATCTTAGGCCGTCAGGCTTGAATGTCGAACTTGACATCAATTCTTTTATCAGCAATAGCTGATTCTGATTCGTGTAGTGTTATGTACTTACTGGTATTTTATATATTTATGATATATTTATATATTTTTATTCATGATATTTCACATTATGTCTTTTACATTCTTATATGTAATGTGACAGATTTATGATATGTTAATAATATGTGCCTTGTTTTGTTATAAGATTTTTTGCATTTTCCTGCTTGTGACCTCATCCCTGCTACATGCTATATGTTTTCAGTTTTAGCCTTTTAAATATATTATGTGTATTCCTTTTTTTCCCCACTATATTCTTAAATAAGCGGGTTGGTTCACCATCTATTATTTTAATGATGATTTCAATTATGAGATTGTCCATGGTGGGTTAAAACTTTTTGAAACGGCCAACCGTCAAATTTGATGGCTTTAAAGCTTTTTCTCCCTGATGGGCAATTTGGGTACGATTCTATACTGCATGCTTTCAGCGGGAGTATGACCACTACTGTAGTGAGATGCACATCTCCCGGTGTATGCGTATGTATGCATAGGTACACTTCTCATGCAGCTGTCTCGTCCCCCCATTATGGAGAATTGGCCGGTTTCAATGTTTTTTAGTAAACTTCCGGTTTTCGCCCTGCTTGCGTTCCAGGAGTTTGTTTGCTTCCTGGTTCGGCCCAGAGGGTTCTTCCTGTTTTGTGTGACTGTATCGGAAGTATCCGCCCTATTGCGGTCCACCAATTCCTTTTATTCCTTGCCTGTGGTTTAGAGGAAGTTCCGGGTCAAGGGCTCCAGTGGGCGTGTTCGGATGTTTATGCTTCCTCTTTCCTGTTTCAGTCACTGTGGTTTAGAGGAAGTTCCGGGTCAAGGGCTCCAGCGGGCGTGTCCGGATGTTTATGCTTCCTCTTTCCTGTTTCAATCACTATTTAAAGACGTCTCCCAATGCCGATCTCTCCCCCCCTGATGACGCAGTTGCCTACGAAACATGTAGGCGGAGTTTCAGCACGGTTCGACGTCACAAGCTGGAAGTGCTTTACTGCTACAGTGGTTTTATTGATTCAAGGCTGTTTTATGATGATGTATCTGGTGAGTGCATTTTACTTTCAATAAACATACACCTGTGAAAACAGACTTCACCATGGTCTTCCCCCTATTTTTTAACTTTTGAGAGTGATTGTGCCTGGCTACTTCTACTTTGGAATCCGACATTTGAATTGGGAGCACCTATTGGAAGGCTTTCAGGGTCGATTATCAAGCTTTATAACAACAAGCGCTGTGTGACCATTGTGAGAGCGGTGGTCATACCCATCTGGTAAGAGGCCAGCAGGCTACTTTGTGTGTGGTGGAGGTCTTCACTGTCCCTGTCATTTCATAGACGGATTGTCACACGTTAAGGGTGTTGTCGGTGGACTATACAACTCATTTCGACAGCTTGAAGTGGACTTTCATATATTCATTTACACCATATGTTATTCTATGAGCGCTGCATTTTTTGTCTCTTAAAAAAAGGTGATCGCCTGTTCTGGTGCATTGGAAGCCTATTCAAATGAATACGCTGCCTTAATGCAACCCACAGCATAACAACACTAGGACGGAAAGGTGTGAATGGCCATAGGGAGCACAGTGCCTATGTCTGATCCATTTATGTAATTTTAATCAAACTTGTTCGTTCTGCCAGTAAATTTCTAAAGGTCCATTTCATGCTTTATTGTGACAACACTGTAAATGTCTGTGGACTGTTCTAAAGCATTGTCACTCTTTGCTGACCTTGGAACTTTCGCTGATCTTTAGAACTAGCAAGAGTATCTGAATCAGCCCTCTGTAATCCTCTGCACAGCAGCGTCAGATTGGGAACGGTAGGGAGAGTAACTTGAACTTAGGACCCTGCTGAGAACATGATTGCAGGTGAGGGGTGTGCACAGCGATGACCTCAGATATGTGATGCTGCTCCTTGTTTCAATGTACAGTCACAGGATAGGGGTGGGTCCTGTGGGTACAGTACAGAATCAATATGCACAGTTCTTCAATAAATGTTTCCTAGGTTGGCTTCTTATCTACAAGCAAAGTGCACACAGACATTTCTAAAGGATTGCCAACACAAAACACATCTGACCCTTCAATGCACTATAACTCATACGTAGATGTAAATATGCATGCATTGCAGTCTTTTGGGGGAACTACTGTTTTTCTCACTTCTCATACTCCTTACAAATACCCGGTGAAACCTTAGATAGAGCTAAATAATCCCAATGAAAAAAGATATGTGACGCAGCGCTTAAAGTGGAACTAAACCCTCCTATCCTTTACAGCCAAGGAAGCTGCCATCTTAAGCTGGATACACACTATACAACTTTTGTTGTCAGATTTCCTTTAGATTTACCTTTTCTATGTAGTGCAAGGGCCTGCCTGATTGCATACAAATTGAAAGTGTTTAGGTTTGACCTCACATTATATGGTTTTGCTAAGTCTGAAGGAAAAAATCTAAAGAAAATTGTATAGTGTGTATAGCCCATTAAGCCTCATACATACGCTACGAATTTCCGCCGACCGGTCGTCTGTCTTTTGTCCAGAGTGCGTGTCTGTTGGTTGGCGTGTGCTCTAGACTGCACACAAATTTTTTTTTCGTCTGACAAAAGATGACGTAACTACGTCCAACGCTACAAAAGAGGAAGTGAGTTTTTGGCCGTGACCCTTCTGGGCATCTCGCGCTAATTTCGGTAGCATTTGTTTGGTAAACGACATTTTGCTATATTCTGACACATCGTTCGAGAAGTAATTATGATGACTGAGGATTCTACTCTTGCTGTTGTTGGGCTGGGAGCAATTGCTCTAAGCCGAGTTCTTTGCAAGAAGAAGAAAAAGAGGATCTCCTGGACCAAAAATTGGTTGCTCAACCATGAACAATTTTCACACATGTTCTTGCTGCGGGAGCTACAGGAAAATAATCCTGATGACTTCAGGAATTATTTGAGGATGACGGATCCATGTTTTCACCGTCTTCTTGCCTTTGTGTCCCCCTATATTCTGAAGTGGGATACATGTATGCGGGTTGCAATTACTCCTGAGCAAAGGCTAATTGCAACATTGAGATATCTTGCAACAGGGAGAAGCCTGCAGGATCTCAAGTTCACCACAGGTATCTCCCCCCAAGCTCTTGGAGTCATCATCCCTGAGACCTGCTCTGCTATCATTAAAGTCTTGCAGAAGGACTATATCAAGGTATGTTTCTTATTTTTATATTACATTCCATGTATTTGTCATGTCAACCTAATTTAGTTTATTTTGGATGTACATCAAATTACAGATGTCATTATTTTGTAACTACCCTCTGGCCTCATGCACATAGTAGTAAAGTTATATATTTTCCTAAGCATTTTTAAAATGACCCAGTAACCACCCCAGCATTCTCTCTTATGTGTCCCTAAACGCATAGCCTGTTAACAGTATATTGTATCTGTGTAATTTTCTGACTTTCCCAGAACTCATTATTCCTTTAGAAATTTATTTTTACATAGTTTATGAGGTTTATTAAAGACATCAGTCCATCCAGTCAAACCTATGATTGTGTATGTTTATTTTCTGATGTAAAAACGTTCAGTGGGCACAAGCCCTTAATGATGTTTAAAAGCATAGTTTTAATGCTAAATGTAAAAGTCAGCATATACAAATGCTGTAGCTGGTGAATTACAATATTATGACATTAGGAGGCGAAAATTAAATGTATGTAGATGTCATACCCCAAAATGCTAAAGATTCCTTTCATGTTCTTACTTTAAAGTTGCATAAGCGTTTCTCTGCCAAATGTGTGTGTAATAATGTGAGGTGCACAAGCACTAATTGTATTTTAATTTTTTCCCAACAGTTTCCGTCCAACGGAGAGCAGTGGCAGGAAGTTGCTGGCCAATTCCAGGAGCAGTGGAATTTTCCCAATTGTGGGGGTGCTATTGATGGCAAGCACATCCGCATCGTCCCACCACCTAATTCGGGATCCTATTATTACAATTATAAAGGTTTTTTTAGCATTGTCATGCTAGTAATTGTCAATGCTAATTATGAATTTAATTTTTTTGGCATTGGAAAGAATGGCCGCAATTCTGATGGGGGAGTCATTGACCAAACCGAGTTTGCTCGGCGGCTACAAAATGGCACTCTCAACTTGCCATCCTGGGAGCAAACAATTGAGGGTCTCAATTTTGTTTTCGTGGCTGATGATGCTATTGCTCTTGGGGAGCATCTTTTGAAGCCATTCCCTCTGAGAAACCTCACCCCCGAGCAAAGGATTTTCAATTACCGGCTATCCCGTGCTAGAAGAGTGGTGGAGAATGCCTTCGGGATAATGTCAAATCGGTTTCAACTTTTCTTGAGCTCCATCCATCTGGCATTATACAAAATTAATCATGTGGTCCTCTGTTGCTGCATCTTGCATAATTTTTTGCTCTCAGCCAATTGAGAGTGACCCTGCCATGCCAGGGCCTAGTGTAGAGGCTGAAGCACGTGGGCCTGTCGATCCTATAACACCAATGGAAGTAGCCCATTCTGGCTTGCCATCCAGAAGTGCCCGTGATGTTAGACAACAATATGTCGACTATTTTGTGGGGAGAGGGGCCGTTTCTTGGCGGCAAGTCTAATTTGTATAAATATATTATTATTTGTGCAATTAAAAAATCTTGCATTTATTTAGGAGTGTGTATTTTAATATGTTGGGTACATGCCAAAATCAACATGTTTTTTGTTCATCATGTGTTATATATGTGTGACTTTTGGAGGGTTAATACATTCATCAGTGTGTTTATCTACTGTTGTCTCTCCCCAGCTGTTAAAATTAGATTTTTACCATGTGTGTTTGGTTTACCACTTGCTCCAATAGTGAAATTAGATCTTAACTGATTCACGAGGTCACTATATCGTAATTATTTTTAAGCACCACACGTTTCACTAAAGATAATCCACATTTTGGAAGAAACGTGTGCATTTGGGTCCATATGTTAAGTATATTGATTAATATAATTTATATACGATGTAATAAGCAAAATATGAAAAATATGAAATTTCAAAGCTCTGGGGCATTGTTAGGTGGCCAAAAGACCAGGGCCTTCAGCACCCCAGTTAAATTTGAAAAGCCCTCTCACATTGTAAAGTAGGTCACACCCAAGGTCCACCCAATGTCACCTTACATTGGTGGTCATTGGCCGGAAGGTCCCCATACTTTTATTTTTTATTAATACATTAGTGTAATAACAACTTACCTCCACCTGTTATGTTGTGTTAATTTATGACATCCTTCTCACTGCCCACCAATGTAAGGAGATGTCAGTGTTATGTGAAACTCGCTCAGTGTATAGATATGTGTTATATATAGGTAATCTAAAGGGAAATGGACAAACAAAGCTGCGATACACTATATATTACACTGATCTCAGTACACTAAGTGCTAGTACCTATCACAATGACATATAGAATCCTAGGAGTGCTAGTCCTTTAAATAGAACCTGTATATGTGTAGACTGATTGCCACTCAGTCGACAGATATCATTGTGCACTCAGTGTACTAGTGAATATCACTTGTTAGATGGCCACTGGTCCAGAAGGAACAATCATTCTGGCAGGCTGATAATTATACACACAAACTAAAATGCTTTAATTAACATTCAACTATATGAACAGGACAGCCATCATACATTTTGTGCCACCATACACAGCTTTAGACCTGCCCCCCCCACGGTAAGCCAAAGAAATATTATAACACACATTGTTGAGTGGAAACATTTTTTAATAACACACATTCACAGGGTTAGGGTGTTGTAAAGTGCGTAAACACCAGACTCTTTGGTGAGAACATATAGGTTGGCAAAAAAATTTTGGGGGAGCATACCCATGTATTTCTAAAGCTGCTGCAGCTATGAACCAAAAGACATGTATATTAAAAAAGAATAGCGCGCAAATGCAAAAGAAATTACTACCAAATCTGAAGACAATCCATAAATAAAAATGGGGGTTTGGTCCCACCATATGGCCATATCGTGCTCAAGCCCACTACTGCGTCAAAGTACCCCATTATCAGTGGGTCCTACACTATCCATGAAAAAGAGATGAATCCAGCCTTTCTAACCCTTGGAGATAATACTCCTTGCTGGGAAAGCTGTGCAAATGCACTACAGGGGACTCCTCCTATATCCACTTGATGGTGGACACTGATTGAGTACAGGTGTGTGTGGGGGGTGGGGAGGGTTGCTCAACCTCGATAGTCTGGTCAGACCGAATACATAATAAACAGGCAAAATATTTTTGGGGGAGCATACCCATGTATTTCTAAAGCTGCTGCAGCTATGAACCAAAAGACATGTATATTAAAAAAGAATAGCGCGCAAATGCAAAAGAAATTACTACCAAATCTGAAGACAATCCATAAATAAAAATGGGGGTTTGGTCCCACCATATGGCCATATCGTGCTCAAGCCCACTACTGCGTCAAAGTACCCCATTATCAGTGGGTCCTACACTATCCATGAAAAAGAGATGAATCCAGCCTTTCTAACCCTTGGAGATAATACTCCTTGCTGGGAAAGCTGTGCAAATGCACTACAGGGGACTCCTCCTATATCCACTTGATGGTGGACACTGATTGAGTACAGGTGTGTGTGGGGGGGTGGGGAGGGTTGCTCAACCTCGATAGTCTGGTCAGACCGAATACATAATAAACAGGCAAAAAATTTTTGGGGGAGCATACCCATGTATTTCTTAACCACTTGCCTACAGTGCACTTTCACCCCCTTCCTGCCCAGACCGATTTTCAGCTTTCAGCGCTCTCACACTTTGACTGAGAATTACTCAGTCATGCAACACTGTACCCATACAAAAATTGTGTCCTTTTTTTCACACAAATAGAGCTTTCTTTTGATGGTATTTGATCAATACTGGGTTTTTTATTTTTTGTGCTATAAATAAAAAAAGACTGAAAATATTGTGAAAAAACGCATTTTTCTTTGTTTCTGTCATAAAATTTTGCAAATTAGTAATTTTTCTTCACAAATTTTGGCCAAAATTTATACTGCTACTTATCTTTGGTAAAAATATCTCATTTCTTGAGACACTAAAAAGTCAGGAAAGTACAAATACCCCCCAAATGACCCCTTTTTGGAAAGTAGACATTCCAAGGTATTTAATAAGGGGCATGGTGAGTTTTTTGAAGTTGTAATTTTTTCCCACAATGCTTTGCAAAATGAAGATTTTTTTTTTTTTTTTTTTTTTACAAATTGCCGTATTAACAGGTTATTTCTCTCACACAGCACATGTATACTTGCAACTACACCCCAAAACACATTCTACTACTCCTCCTGAGTATGGAGATACCACATGTGTGAGACTTTTTCACAGCCTGGCCACATACAGAGGCCTAACATCCAAGTAGCCCCGTCCGGCATTCTAGGAGCACAAATTACACATATAATTTCCTGACAACCTATCGCACTTTTGAAGGCCCTGGAGCACCAGGACAATAAAAACCCCCATAAAATTACCCCATTTTGGAAAGCAAACAGCCCAACGTATAATTTTTGAGGCATAATGAGTCTTTTGAATATGTCATTTTTTTCCACAAGTTTTTGGAAAATGTGGAAAGAAAATGAAAACACATTTTTTTTACACAAAGCTGTCCATTTATGCAATATTTCTAACACATAGCATGTACATAGCAAAAATTGCACCCCAAAATACATTCTGCTATTCCTCCTGAGTATGGCGATACCACATGTGTAACACTTTTTCACAGCCTGGCCACATACATAGGCCTAACATCCAAGTAGCGCTTTACACAAAGTGTCCATTTATCCACTTTAAGACTGGGCCTATTTTTGACACTTGGTGTTTACAAGATAAAATCATTTTTTTTTGCTAGAAAACTACTTAGAACCCCCAAACATTATATATTTTTTTTTAGCAGAGACCCTAGAGAATAAAATGGAGATCGTTGCAATATTTTTTATCACACCATATTTGCGCAGCAGTCTTCCAAATGCGATTTTTTTGAAAAAAAATTCACTTTTTTGAACTAAAACATAAGAAAACAGTAAAATTTAGCACAATTTTTTTCCATAATATGAAAGATAATGTTACGCCGAGTAATTAGATACCCAACATGTCATGCTTCAAAATTGTGCATGCTCACAGAATGGCGCCAAACATTGGTACTTAAAAATCCCCATAGGCAACATTTTAAAAATTTCTGCAGGTTACTAGCTTAGAGTTACAGAGGAGGTCTATGGCTCAAATTATTGCTCTCGCTCTAACGATCACGGCGATACCTCACATGTATGGTTTGAACACTGTTTACATATGTGGGCGGGACTTGCGTATGCGTTTGCTTCTGCGCGCGAGCTAACGGAGGCAGGGCGCTTTAATTTTTTATTTTTTTTCCTATTTATTTTATTTATTATTTTTTTATTTTTACACAGTTTAAAAAAAAAAATGTTTTGATCATTTTTATTCCTATTACAAGGAATGTAAACATCCCTTGTAATAGAAATAGGCATGACAGGTCCTCTTTATTGTGAGATCTGGGGTCAAAAAGACCTCACACCTCACAACTACACTAAAAAAGAAAAAAAAAAAAAAAAATTGTTGAAAGAGGAAAAAAAAAAAAAAAAAGCAAAAAAAAAAAGCGGCCCTTTAAACCGGTTGCTAGGCAACGTCTTTTGACGTAGCTCCGGTCCTCCAAGACCATAGAGTTGAGTGAGGGCCATCTTGCCCTCACTCGACTTCCTGTCTGAGGATCCGGGACCGGATAGTTTTCCCCGCTGCCGGCGGGTCCGGTAAGCTGGGAAAACGTCTGGGACGCGGCAGGAGGGGGGGGGGGCACCTCTTCCCCTGCACCGTAAGGGTAATTCCGCGGCGAATCCGCCACTGGGACCACCCTTATCTGAAAGCCGACCGCCCGCCGTTTCAAAAAATACCGGGGTTATGGGGGCTATCTGCTGCCATAACTCCAGTATTTAGCTTTTAATGGCCGACGCATATAGTCGTTAGGCGGTCAGTAAGTGATTGCATGTATATGACAAACAGGTGACGATGACTGATGGGGTGACAGGTGACGATGACTGATGGGGTGACAGGTGACGATGACTGATGGGGTGACAGGTGACGATGACTGATGGGGTGACAGGTGACGATGATTGATGAGGTGACAGGCGACGATGATTGATGAGGTGACAAGTGACGATGATTGATGGGGTGACAGATGACAATCACTGACGGGGTGACATGTGATGATGATTGATGGGGTGACAAGTGACGATCACTGATGGGGGTGTCAAGTGACGATGATTGATAGGGTGACAGATGACGGTGACTGATGGGGTGACAGGTGACGATGTTTGATGGGGTGACAGGTGACGGGGATTGATGGGGTGACAGGTGATGGTCACTGATGGGTGACAGGTGACGGGCGATGGTGCACGGCGGTACTGATGGCAGTCTCTGGTGACCGGTGAATTTTAGGCTACGTTCACATGTGAGCGTAGCGATCACGGGCAGAATCACTGCGATTCTGCCCGTGATCCAGAAATCATTGCAAATGGCGGGACGCCTGTGCGATGCCCGTGATTTGCAATAGCACCCCAAACGCTGTGCGATGTTGCAGCGATTTCCGCCTGCCGAATCGAGGTAACATCACGCAAACAACGCATGACGCCCCAAAGAAACTCTTGTACCTTTTTTGGGCATCATGCGATGTTTGCGCGATGTTACCGCGATTCGGCAGGCGGAAATGGCGGCAACATCGCACAGCGTTTGGGGTGCTATTGCAAATCACGGGCAACGCACAGGCGTCCCGCGATTTGCAATGATTTCCGGATCGCGGGCAGAATCGCGGTTATTCTGCCTGCGATCGTTACGCTCACATGTGTACGTAGCCTTATGGGTGTCAATTTCTGGGCACTGATGAGGTGACTGTTGGGTGACAGGTGACATTGGGGGGGGCTGAAGACTGTGTGTGGGGGACCTTTATTTGTGTGCTTTTTACTTTTTACAGGGGTACAGAGCAGTAACTCAATGTTTCTACAGCCGATCACATAGTAAACAGTCACTGTCAGTGACTGTTTACTACCGCCGGTGACAGCTGTGTTCCTACGGAACACAGTGCCACCGACATGACCGCGCTGCGCGCTCCCGAACGCGCGGTCATCTCCCGGGCGCCTCCATTGTGATCGGCTGTGTCATTGGAACACAGCCGATCACGTGGGAAACAGCCATGCCTATTGGCTGTTTCCCCCCTGCCGGTGACCGGCTGTGTCCCGGGGACACGCCGACACCGGCAGTGCACGGCGGCGCGCCCGCGATCGCGCGCCTGCCGTGCATTTACTGGGTCACGTCATATGACGTCCGCCCAGGATAATAGCCGCACCGTCCCGCCGTCATATGACGGCGGGCGGGCGGTAAGTGGTTAAGCTGCTGCAGCTATGAACCAAAAGACATGTATATTAAAAAAGAATAGCGCGCAAATGCAAAAGAAATTACTACCAAATCTGAAGACAATCCATAAATAAAAATGGGGGTTTGGTCCCACCATATGGCCATATCATGCTCAAGCCCACTACTGCGTCAAAGTACCCCATTATCAGTGGGTCCTACACTATCCATGAAAAAGAGATGAATCCAGCCTTTCTAACCCTTGGAGATAATACTCCTTGCTGGGAAAGCTGTGCAAATGCACTACAGGGGACTCCTCCTATATCCACTTGATGGTGGACACTGATTGAGTACAGGTGTGTGTGGGGGGGTGGGGAGGGTTGCTCAACCTCGATAGTCTGGTCAGACCGAATACATAATAAACAGGCAAAAAATTTTTGGGGGAGCATACCCATGTATTTCTAAAGCTGCTGCAGCTATGAACCAAAAGACATGTATATTAAAAAAGAATAGCGCGCAAATGCAAAAGAAATTACTACCAAATCTGAAGACAATCCATAAATAAAAATGGGGGTTTGGTCCCACCATATGGCCATATCGTGCTCAAGCCCACTACTGCGTCAAAGTACCCCATTATCAGTGGGTCCTACACTATCCATGAAAAAGAGATGAATCCAGCCTTTCTAACCCTTGGAGATAATACTCCTTGCTGGGAAAGCTGTGCAAATGCACTACAGGGGACTCCTCCTATATCCTACATGTTCAGGGTTTGCTCCCCCAAATTTTTTGCTTGTTTATTATGTATTCGGTCTGACCAGACTTCTGGGGTTGAGCATCCCATCCCCCACACACACCTGTACTCTATTGGTGTCCACTATCAAGTAGATATAGGAGGAGTCCCCTGTAGTGCATTAGCACATCTTTCCCAGCAAGGAGTGTTGTCTCCAAGGGTAAGAGAGGCTGGATTCACCCCTTTTTTATGGATAGTGTAGGACCCACTGATAATGGGGTACTTTGACGCAGTGGTGGGCTTGAGCACGATATGGCCATATGGTGGGACTAAATCCCCATTTTTATTTATGGATTGTCTCCATATTTGATAGTCA
Source organism: Pelophylax lessonae (assembly GCF_965119305.1). Lineage (NCBI taxonomy): Eukaryota > Metazoa > Chordata > Amphibia > Anura > Ranidae > Pelophylax > Pelophylax lessonae. The sequence goes on along the minus strand of NC_138772.1, from coordinate 488,759,889 downwards.
TTTCTTTTGCATGTGTGCGCTATTCTTTTTTAATATGAGAACATATAGATTGCTTTTAATTTCAGGGAACTTTGTTCAGTAGACATGTTAAAAAACTGAAGCAAAACAGTTCTTCAAGTCTTCTTATTTAGTACTTATAAAACTTTATCATATGCATAGGAGCCCTGTATAAAACTGTATAAAAATTTGTAAAACTTTGGGACACCTCTTGCACATGATCAATTATTGGCCAAAAAATAGGCCATAAAATGTTTTAGGAACATTGGGAAAAAAAAATATCCCAATTAAAACCAACAAATATAACATAAAAAGTAACCTTAAAATGTTGCAAGCAGGTCAACAAAAGCTGTAGCAGCCTCCTTTATTTTTTCCAGTTCTGAGCAACACTGCAAAGCATCAACAGTCATCCTGGCAATGTACAACTAGGAATAACATGACCTGTTAATAAAAAATAATATATATTAAGTACATGACAAGCAACTAGATGAGGTCATAATATCTAAACATTTGGGGTCAAGTTCATCATAAACTAATTAATAGTTAGTACCTACCCTGTGCATTGTTGTGTGTAAGCTGCTTGCCCTTATGACACCTATACTACTATGAAAGTACACAGTGCAAACATTATGTTCTCTTCGCACTGGTGTCTGTGGCTCATTAACAATTCCACCTGTTGACACAAACAGCTCACTACACCTCTTCCTCCCCCATGGTTAAGCACTTTATACTATGTACATTAGCACTGTATGGTTTCACACCTTGCTAATGTAGCAAACAGGTAGTTCCTTTGAAGCATTAATTAAAATACACAAAAATAGAAATACACTAGAACCAACATTAGAATAATATTTACTTGGGCACAAAACAGGCTCCCCAACACTTGTTTGTGTTTGTTTATTTTTTTGGAGACTCACTCTGAATCATGGCAGGGGATCTTGGAGCAAATATTTCCAGATCTGATCCGGCTGTAGGCGACAGATCCCATGGCTCTAATGAGGGAACTTCGGGGACATCTGGAATGTCCATTTTGTCTGAAATACAACAATAGAAGGTTAAAGAATCATCCCAAACTCACATATTTTTCGGCTCCCATTTGTAAACATTATGTGGCTACCAACCTTGATGTTGCTGTGGTGGTAAGCTGATTTGCTGAACACTTGACTCCACCATGCTGCACTCTGGACTACTTGCCACATTGCTTTCCTCAATAGTGGTCACAGTGTGTTTTCTTTGATCATTTTCTACATAATAAAAATGTGGCTTGTCAGAAAATTCACAGGGGGGAAATTTGCTATGACATGGTGCACTGCTTAACAGCTTTTTTCACTGAAAATATTCTGACATGTACATGGTTACCTCCTAAAAAGTAGGGACATTAATGATTTACTCAGCATAGGAAACAATTACCTTTGTTTTGGGAATGTGTCATTGCATCAGGGACCATTTCTTCATTTTTGTTCATCCAATGTGGATGGAGCAGGCATGATAGATTCCCTTCTCCTCATATGTTGTCTTTCTTTTAATTTCATTTTTCGTTTTTTCCCTATTTAAAGGTGAAAAATACAATATGGAACAAATATGAGTTTGTAAAGAAAATTCTTTGCAATAATATGCATATATAGTTTATTGTGGATTCCTGTCTTTTAATTTAATATACAAATAAATCATAAATATATCAACAAAATACATACATGACTAAAAAACTATTAAGCAAAGTTTTCATATACATTAGTATCTACACATTTCTATACAACATACACCAAATATAACCAATACATATTGCTTAAACACAACTATTGCTTACTTCTTTTCAGGATATGATGGATGTGACCCAGCTGTTCTTGTTCCCGATGTTTCTCTCCACTGTATTTAAGAAGGGCTGGTGTGGAACCCACTAAGTTTCAATCCAACGTATGACGTCATCAGGGACCACCATTCGTTGGATGACGAAACGCGTCGGGTCCCGTGCTACACCCTACGCCACTTCCGGGTCCTTGGAACGCAGCCAAAACGCAAACCGGCTGCGGCGCTTTCTGTGAGCGGTTCCCTGTGAATTTCTATGTAAGTGGCTATATATTTTTCATTAAAACTTGATCTACATACTACACCATGAGATTCCTCATTTTTTTATGGCTTAATGGAACTATCGCATGCCTGAGAGGAAAACTTAGTGGATTCCGCACCAGCCCTTCTTAAATACAGTGGAGAAAAGCCCTTATTAAATACACTTAAAGAGAGCGGGGAGACGAGAGTCTGGCCAAAACACCGGAGATTCCCTGAGGGTATCACTTGCCTATGCTTTTTGGTTTATACTCACTAACACTTTGTGTTTCTGACTAGCTGCTCAATTTTTTGAATATAATTTTTTGAATATATTTTTGAATATTTTTTTGGAAAAAATTGTTCACCTCACAAGTCCTAGGCGAGGTCACGTGGGTGGCAATATTTACCCACCCCCCCCCCCTTTTTTCCCGCCCTATAAACATATATAGATCAGACCAAAATGAGGGACAAATGAGAAGGAAAGAGAGACTTTTTTTCCAAAATCAGGGACCGTCACTCGAAAACAGAGACAGTTGGGTGCTAGGCCCGTGCCCCCCTTTTGAACTTATAGGACACGGGCTGGTACTTTTTGCAACGCTGTACCCAAACGAAATTTACGTCCTTTTTTCCCCACAAACAGAGCTTTCTTTTGGTGGTATTTGATCACCTGTGCGATTTTTACTTTTTGCGCTATAAACAAAATAAGAGCGTTTATTTTGAAAAAATAACAATATTTTTAACATTTTTTTATATGAAATCCCCTCCCCCCCCCCCCCCCCAAAAAAAAATGTAAAATCAAAATTTTTTTAAATTTTTGGCCAATTTGTTTGGTAAAAAAATCACAATAAGCGTATTTTGATTGGTTTGCGCAAAAGTTATTGCGTTTACTAACTAAGGGAAAGATTTCTGTCATTTTTGGTGTTTTTTTTTTAATGAGTAATAGCGGCGATCTGCGATTTTTTTTGCGGGTCTGCGACATTGCGGCAGACAGATCAGACCCTTGACTGACATTTTGGACACTTTTGGGGGTACCAGTGACATTTCTACAGTAATCAGTGCTATAAATATGCACTGTTACTGTAAAAATGACACTGGCAGGGAAGGGGTTAATTTTATTAGAGAGGGAGGGGTTAATGTATGCCTGGTGCTTACTGACATGTGTGGGGGGAGGTGACTGAGTAACACAGGGACAGATCGCATGTTCAGCTATGCTGAACACTGCAATCTGTCACTGTTTGTCACTTAGGAGATCTGCCCGCTCTGTTTACACAAGCGGGAGGATCTCCAAACTCGATTCGCCGACGATCGGGGAAGAGCAGCGGCGATCGCCGCCGCTCCTCCCCTGGCCCGACTCCCACTGTGACTGAAAACAGTGGGAGAGCGCGCCTCCGGCGGCGCGCGAGCGCCGCCTACAGGGGGAGGAGTCCAGTGACGTAGGTCTAGTGGTTAATGTTGCTCCCCACTGTCCAAAACACTTCAGAATCTCAGTCACTAGTGTGGGATCAGTGACAGCGCCATCAAAACTTCCATCAAAGCCATGATTCAAGCGGAAGTCTTCATGGTAAAAAGTGCTGATAGATAAGCTTCATAATAGAGAAGACTGTGTATGTCTCTTCTGTCATAGGTTCTATCTGTCTGTTTGCATATTTTTCTGTTTGCGTAATACTGAACTGTGACCATACAGTCTCTACCCAATTCTGCACTGGGATGGAGTGACTCCCATGCACATGTGTCGGAGTTACCTTATTATGTCATCTCAGCCCGACCAATCAAGATTCCGGCCAAGCAAAGAAATTCCAAATACCACGAGGTCAGTTTTCAGCCAATGACAGCTGATCGCGGAAGTAAACAGCAACCGGTTATATGCTTTTTTATTTTCCCTCCACGCTGTCAGCGTGAAGAAAAGAAGAAAGCCATTAACCAGCTTCTGTTAGAGGAACATCGGTTCCCCATAGTGCCCACCAGTGCTGCCAATCAGTGTCCACCATTGCCATTTATCAGTGCCCATCAGTGCTGCTAATCAGTGTCCATCAGCGCTGCCAATCAGTGCCCATCACTGCCTCATCATCAGTGCTGCCTATGATTGCCCATCAGTGCACCCTGTCAGTGCCCATCAGTGACGGAGAAAAATTACCTGTTTACAAAATTTTATTAAAAAATATATTTTTTTGTTTGTTTAGCATAAAATAAAAAAACCCAGTGGTGATTAAATATCACCAAAAGAAAGTTCTATTTGTCTGAATAAAATGATACAAATTTCATATGGGTACAGTGTTGCATGACTAAGTAATCGTCATTCAAAGTATGAGAGTGCTGAAAGCTAAAAATTGGCCTGGTCAGGAAGGGGGTATAAGTGCCCAGTAAGCACGTGGTTAATGAAGGTCAAACCAAAATAAATGCAGCACACACCTGTCTCATCAGAGTCCCCTCTACATGAGTCCCCTATATATCAGAGTTACCCCTTACATCAGGGACCCCATCAGAGTCCGTTATTACCTTACACTTACAGTTTGACTATAGCAGCAAAGCGGTATTCAAAAGGTGCCCCAGGTTCACCCCCCTGTGAGTGCAGGGCAAGCACATAATCGGTTGCAATTACCCACTTTCCTAATAACCAATAACGGGGATGATGGCAGCACAGCAGGGTGAACCTGGACTGAACCGAACCTGTGTATGAGCAAAGTGAGCCTGCACTGAGGATATTTCACTGACCCAAGTCCTCTGGGTTTCCTTTGTCTTCTCTTAAAGGGATTATAAAGGTAGAAGTTTTTTTTTTTTTTTATCCTAATGTATTCTATGCATAGGCGTGCGCACGGGGTGTGCCGGGTGTGCCTGGGCACACCCTAATCCCCCTGTGTCTGTTAGTGTTGGGCCGGCTTCTCCATCCCTGCCACTGAGGGTAGTGAGATACTTGGTGGAGAGGCGGCTGTGCTGTTGGCTCCAGCAGATAGTGAGGCTTGTCAGAGCCGCTCAGTGTGTGTGTGACACTGTTAGGTAATGTTAATGCTTGCAGGGAGAAAGACGAGCTGTCAAAACTCAGGGGTGATGTCGGGGGTGGGCGGGACCGAACAGCTATCAAACACCAGCCAATAGGATGGGGTCTGGGCGGCCGCTTCGTTTATGTGGCTCCGCCCCTTTCTTAAGCAGCCCAATCATTGGCTGGTGTTTGACAGCTGCTTGATCCCGCCCACCCCCGACATCACCGCTTTTTTTTACAGCTGGGCTTTCTCCCTGAAAGCAGCTACATTACATGACAGTGTCATACACACAGTGGGGTACCAATGTGGGGTGTCAGCCGGCGTTCTCTGAGATCCCACATCGCAGGGTGAAGGCAGCTGCAGTGGCAGCTCCTTCAGTCCGTGCTGCTAGCGGGGGGGCGGAGCCGGGATGGGAAGAAGGGGGCGGAGCCTCGCGGGGAGGGGCGGAGCCTCGGCGGGAAGAAGGGGGCGGAGCCTCGGCGGGAAGAAGGTGAGTGCGTTCCCATTGCTCAAGTGTGTGTGCTGGATAGGAGGGGGGTGGGGAAGCTGCATATAGAGGGATTCATCTTTCCCTATTCTTTCTGCAGCTGCTGAATAACTGATTCTCCTCCTCTCCCTCCTGCAGGAAGAATAGGGAAAGATCAATTCATCTATATGCAGCTGCCCCATCCCCCTCCTATACAACTTCTTTTGCTAGCCCCCCGGTGCTCGTAATCCCCCCCTCTGCTCTTAGCCCCCCCCAAAGGCACTAGACCCCCCTGTTCTTTAGCACCCCCCATGCTCTTCAGCCCCCCACAGTGCTTTTCATCTCCCTCCCCCCAAGTGCTCCCTGTCCCCCCCAGTGCTCTCCACCCCCTGGTTTTCCCTGCTGCCCCCCAAGTGCTCTCCACCCCCCTGGTTTTCCCTGCCCGCCCCCCAAGTGCTCGCTGTCCCTCCCAGTGCTCTCCACCCTCCTGGTTTTCCGTGCTCGCCCCCCCCCCCAGTGCTCCCCCCCCCGCGCCTTCCAACCCCCCTACAATGCTTTCCAAATCCCCTCTTTATTCTCTCCAGCCCCCCCCCCCCCCCACCGTGCCCTTCAGCTCCTCCAGTGCTCTCTGCTTGCCCTGTGCTCTCCGGCCCCCCTAGTGCTCTTCTATCTTCTATCATGTCCTCAGTCTCCGAGCATCTCCTGTATCATGTCTTCAGTCTCTGACCATCTCCTGTATCATGTCTGCAGTCTCTGACCATCTCCTGTACCATGTCTACAGTCTCTGACCATCTCCTGTATCATGTCTACAGTCTCTGACCATCTCCTGTATCACATCTGCAGTCTCTGACCATCTCCTGTACCATGTCTACAGTCTCTGACCATCTCCTGTATCACGTCTGCAGTCTCTGACCATCTCCTGTATCATGTCTGCAGTCTCTGACCATCTCCTGTATCATGTCTACAGTCTCTGACCATCTCATGTATCACGTCTGCAGTCTCTGACCATCTCCTGTACCATGTCTACAGTCTCTGACCATCTCCTGTATCACGTCTGCAGTCTCTGACCATCTCCTGTATCACGTCTGCAGTCTCTGACCATCTCCTGTATCACATCTGCAGTCTCTGACCATCTCCTGTACCATGTCTACAGTCTCTGACCATCTCCTGTATCACATCTGCAGTCTCTGACCATCTCCTGTACCATGTCTACAGTCTCTGACCATCTCCTGTATCACGTCTGCAGTCTCTGACCATCTCCTGTATCATGTCTGCAGTCTCTGACCATCTCCTGTATCATGTCTACAGTCTCTGACCATCTCATGTATCACGTCTGCAGTCTCTGACCATCTCCTGTACCATGTCTACAGTCTCTGACCATCTCATGTATCATGTTTGCAGTCTCTGACCATCTCCTTTATCATGTCTGTAGTCTCTGACCATCTCCTGTATCACGTCTGCAGTCTCTGACCATCTACTGTATCATGTCTGCAGTCTCTGACCATCTACTGTATCCTGTCTGCAGTCTCTGACCATCTCCTTTATCATGTCTGTAGTCTCTGACCATCTCCTGTATCACGTTTGCAGTCTCTGACCATCTCCTTTATCATGTCTGTAGTCTCTGACCATCTCCTGTAAACACATTGCTAATAATATTAGCTATCTATTTATGCTGAAGGTAGGACTGTGCAGGGGAGGCAGAGAGTGCAAAAGGGGGAACTGTGATTAGAGAGACAGGGGGCAGACTGCAAGGGGCACTGTGATTGGGGGGGGGGGGGGCTGTGAATTTTGTGCAATAAATATTCCTGAAAACATTACAAATTTTTGTGGGTGCTTACATTTTAAAATGGGGGGGGGGGGGGTGCCAGATATAGGATCCGCCCCGGGTGCCAAATTCTCTAGGTACGCCACTGCACACACACTGAGCAGCTCTTGCAAGTCTCACTGTCTGCTGAATGTGAAACTCCCCCTCTCCCCTGTTAGTGTCCATAAGTGGTGTCCAGTAGTGCCACCTATCAGTGCCCAGTAGTGCCACCTATCAGTGCCCACCAGTGCCACCTATCAGTGCCCACCAGTGCCACTTCATCAGTGCCCATCAGTGTCACCTAATAGTGCCTATCAGTGCCCAGCAGTGCCGCCTCATCAGTGCCACCTATCAGTGCCCACCAGTGCCGCCTCATCAGTGCCCATCAGACACATCTAACAGTGCCTATCAGTGCTTCCTATCAGTGCCACCAATCAGTGCCCACCAATGCCGCCTATCAGTGATGCCTATTAGTGCCCATCAGTGCTGCCAATAAGTGCTGCCTATCAGTGCCACCTATCAGTACCCATCAGTGCAGCCTCATCAGTGCCAGTCAGTGCTGAGAACAAGCGCCTATTAGTGCTGCCTATCAGTCCATATCAGTGCCTCACATGTAATTTCACCTGTAATACACATCAAAAGGAAAATAAGGCATACATCTTTTTCAAAACTTAGCAGTGATGGTGGAACCCCTCTACAGATATTTGCCATACAATTTAACTTAAGTGCAAAAACCTTTTAGTGTCCCAATACTTTTGACAAGTGTTTATGTGTGTGTGTGTGTGTATATATATATATATATATATATATATATATATATATATAGATATATAGTGTGTGTATGTGTGTGTATATATATATATATATATATATATATATATATATATACACACGCATGTGTGTTTGAGCTTTGGGGTGCACACCCTAATGCAATAGGCTGCGCACGCCTATGATTCTATGCATAGGGTTGCCACCTCATCCCTTTAAAACCGAACACATATTAATTACACAGGATCTGTGTCTGATTATGGTGGTAATTAAACTTACTTAGTGCCTTATCTGCATTAAATTAGCCTCAGAACCTGTGTAATTCACATGTGTTCTGGTTTAAAGGGATTAGGTGGCAACCCTGTCTATGCATTAAGATTAAAAAAAAACTTCTGTGTGCAGCAGCCTCCCCCCCCTCAGCCCCCCTAAAACTTACCTGAGTCCATCTTTATTCACCTCCTCATTGGCTGAGACAGCAGTGCAGCACTATTGGCTCCTGCTACTGTCAATCAAAATCATTCAGCCAATCAGGAGAGCAAGGGGCGGAGTCGGGCCACAGCTTCGTGTGTTAATGGACATAGGGAGCTGTTTCCCGGCTCAGGTGCCCCCATAGCAAGCTACGTGCTGTGGGGCCACTCAACAGGAGGGAGGGGCCAGGAGAGCCGAAGAAGGACCCGAGAAGAGGAGGATCAGGGCTGCTCTGTGCAAAACCAACTGCACAGAGGAGGTAAGTATAACATGTTTTCAAAAAAAAAAAAAACAGACTTTACAATCACTTTAAATGTATATTTATAAAACAAGGATTGCGTATATAATAAAAACAAGCACAAGTGTAAAAAAAAGTGGAATATTATAGGATACATGCCGCAAAGGAAGGAATCTGTTTAACAATTGCTTGCTACTTTGACTGCTAGTGATTTTAGTGGTGTGATTGGCCACGTAGCTCTATCCTAAATATGCTTGCAGTGTAGAAATCTCCTGAAAGCAGTCCTGTTTTTTCCCTAGGCTGACTGCGCTGTCATCTCTGGAAGAGATATGTGTCCTGCACACTAATGTGCACAAGATGTCGCTGTTGTAGTTTAATATGCAGGAAATGTTTTGTAATGAGAAGTGAAGTGGTGCTTTATTTTGTTCAGCCAGTAGGTGCAAAAAAGTTTCCAAAGAACATGTCCAGGCATTAACACTTATGTACCTGGTTTTCTTTCCAGTCAATTCACATTAAACTATATAGAAACTCAGTTACTAAAAATTTTGTTAATGTCATTTCAGAAGTCAATATTTTCAAATCTGCAACTTTCATTAAATAATATCTGGTGATCCTGCCATGAAGGTCATTTGAAATAGTCAGTTCAACCAATCAGCTGAAACTAGTCAGGCTTTTGATCAACAAATGTGTTACAAGGGACTAGAGGATCTCAGCTATGGGGAAAGACTACAAGAATTAAATGTATTCTCTCTGGAGAAGAGATGCTTGAGAGGAGATATGATAGCGATTTTCAAATACCTTACTGGTGACCCTAGCAAAGTGAGAGGGAGTTTAAAAAGACACGGGGCAATTCATTGAAATTGGAAGAGAAGCGGTTTAATCCTAAACTTTGTAGAGGATTCTTTACTGTCAGAGCGGTAAGGATGTGAAATTCTCTTCCACAAGCAGTGGTATCAGCAGGGAGCATCAATATTTTCAAAAAGATATGGATGGGCATCTTAACAATCATGATGACATACAGGGATATGCCATTTACTATTAGAAACAAATGAGGCACCGTGTAATGAGGCCCTTACCCCTGATTGCATACAAAAACAAGAAGACAGAAAAAGTGGGGCTTTGCGGGCCGGTGTGAGGAGAAGGATCACACCAAAACCAATATATAAAACTTTAACATTTTATTAATTTTATGACTAAAAACATGGCCAATTGAACACATGTTAACATACAAATAACACGTAAAAAATCAATTTCATCAGAGTCATTAGGCAGAAATACAACCCATAGAGGGAAAACCAAAGCCTGTATAGGGTGGAAAGTAGGTCTCAGATGGAGGGCGGTCAATGTAGGTCCCCAGCAAGCCGACGCATTTCGCTCATGGCTTCCTCAGGGCCAGAGAGACCATGACAGACCGATATTTCCTTTTTAATGACTCGGGGGATAAGTAGATTACGGCAGGATATAGAACCCACGGCACATCCATAGTTCAAGGATCGTATAACGACAATCAAGGTTCACATTTATTCTCATATATGTATAGGGATAAGTATTCAACACCCTAAGTGATATCGGGAGGTTGCTTTCTATATTATAGAGGGTGACAACCCATTGAAGCCATTTACTATTGACATAAACACATATACACACACACACCACAGGTTTACATGGATGGACTGATGTTTTCCTTCAACCTCACTAATCGTGCAACTATTTGTGCAAAATAGCATCTCTCTTAATATAAAATCAATGATTGTATTTGGTAAATTAGACAATTACCAAGATCTATGCCGCTACTGTCTTTCTTTTCTCTTTGATCACAACAGAAGAAATCGTGTGAGTGTGACCATTATCAACTTTGTATTGTACAAAATGTTAACTTTTTAGGCGTGCACACTGGGCTTAAAAAAAAACGCCAGTTCTCTTGGCAAAAAATAACGCTTATACAGACTACATGACTTACATTGTCCCTTCTCTTTCCGTTTGTGGATGATGGTGTAATGATATCCCATACTGGACACAGGAAAAGCTGTAGCAAGCAGCCATGTTGTTCCATTATTATAGGTCAGCCATGACAGTCTTGCAGAACAGTTACACATTTGCGCAGTGATTACCCCCTCCCTCTTCCTCTAATTTATGTAATGCATAGGTTTTACACTTCAAAAGAGCCGTTATCTCAACTCAGAGATATCAGAAACTAGCGCTTAGGCCTGTGCAGAGCTGTAAGCAGCTAATTGAGTCCTGGCAGGATTTCTTTTTCTGCTGTCCAGGCCTATCATAAAACTATGACCATGCCCTAAAGGATACCCAGAACTAATGGGGGATCGTAAAAGGCCATCAGGGAGCTCTGCCCAATTTAAAACATAACAAATCCTCACACGATTCATAAACTAAGACAGGAACATGACACATTAATAATAAGTATACATTTGGATGAGAAATGTCGTACTTAACTAAATAAGGTCATACATGACCACACTAGCACATATAGAAGGGAAAATAGCTGCTTTCTGGGTGACAATTTTCCCTTTTCTACTCTGTATTTAGAAATCCTGGATGCAAAATTCAATAATTTATCAGTTTCAAGAATGCAACCGGTACATATTGGAAGATATGAATAGTGGTATAAAACTGTCCGTAAACGTGGGACCTGATATTGTCATAAACCCAGGACAGCCCATGGACACTCCGTTTTATTGGTCAGAGGCATCTGTCAACACCCCTTTGATCCCAGAGAAAAAGGTAAACGCCTAACCAGATGGGAGTTCTCCTTTACCGATAACACCTGTCTCATCGACTAAACTCTGATAACACCCAGGACATTGAGTGCAAGTATTCTTCCTGCTTATTTCTACCTTATTTTTCTATTGCTGAATTATGTATGTATTTCTTTGAAACACCTTTTTTCTGTAAATATTTTATTTGCACCAACGTTGACCTTTTCATTAATAAAACCTTATTTTGAAAAGTGTTAGCCTTGTCCCTAAGCTCTTAATGCAAGCTTACAAAGAACCTGCCTCTTGAAGAGTGCTACTGTATAGGATAAATCCTATGAACATTCCTGTCTGTGGTGACAGTGTGTATTACTGAGGATTATTCTAAAATAATAATTGGTATTGCTAAAATTATGAGTTTCCCCAAAGTGGGTGGTGGCAGTTAAATGGTTAATTGCTTAATTACCCAAGTGACAATCGCTCTCAGCCTGCTAGCACCTACAATGTGGTCCCGCGAGCTGGAAAATTTTTGTGCACGGTGCAGCTGAGAGTGGCATTGTTACTTAAGTGACATTGTGGTGTGAGATTGGCTGGTCCTTTGTCACGAGTTAGTGAGAAGGACAGGGATCTGATACATGCGTGCGTCACAGATGGCACTGTTATTTATTTTAATAACTTACATATATGGTGGCAAAGGGGGTCTGCTGCACAGGATCACATACCTAGTACATGATCCTGCACTTCCGGGTCTGGGGCTCCCATGCTCGCTCCAGCAACCCACTTCCACTGTGCTTACACATGGCAGGAGCTGATCTGTGGGTACCACAGGCCCAATATTCGCCAGCACCCGCTGATCATTAGGCAGAGAGCCAGAACAGCGATCTGTCTATGGAATCAAGGCAGATCGCTGTTCTGTCAGTAGGGAAGGCATTGATCCTGTGTTCCTGCAAAGCAGGGACACTGATCAATGCCTTCCCTTAGTAAAAGCACCTCCCACACCGTACACAAGCACTGGCTAGGCACACAGTTAACCCTGTGATCGCCTCTGACGTTAACCCCTTCCCAGTAATTGTCATTAGTACAGTGACCAGGGCCACTGATAGGGGGGACCACCAGTCCTCCTGTAGGTGGCCCCAACAGCGTGAGGAATTGGTGCAGTCAGGAGGAGGGGCAATTACAGAAGGAAGCCCTGTGTGGCTCTCTGCAGCAGCTAAAAGACAGTTTCTCCCCCCTCCTGCCAGCTTTCACCTGCTGCAGGGAGAGACACAGACACAGGGCATCATTCCTGTAATTGCGTCTCCGACATCGGTCTTCCTCCCTGTTCTACCTGCTTCTGATCCCCCCATGTGCCCCCCTTTTCAAAAAATTGTAAAATAAAACAATTTTAAACATTTTTTTTTTTTTTAAATGTAAAAAACAATTTAAAAAGGGCTAATACACACAGGTTCTCTGTTATGTTTGTATCCGCTATTATTGATTTCAGTGTATTTCCCATTTGTAAGAAACCACAAAGCCCCCAGGTATTGTACATGTGTAGAGTGAGATTGTTGAGGACAGTTTGTCCTCAACAACACCAAGGACACCAAGAACAATTTGTGTGCTAAAATGTCTGCCCAAATACCCCAGGATTCAAGTCAACAGAGAGGGACCACTTATGGTAGCCACCCTAATAGATCCACAATATAAGGGGAATGTGGCAGATCCACGGCCACCTTCCCAGGGACAGACAAAAATGCAGCATTTTCAGAAGGTGTCACATAAGAACCTCTTTGCCCCATTTGTTGATGGTGGCCGGATTCTCTCTGATAAAATGCATCCAATCCTCTGATTCCTGCATTGAACCTCAAAGTGTGCTTTCTATTCTGGTGCTATGGCACTGTAAAGGGTCAAAACAATGTTTACACAGGTTGACTTCAACTGCAAAATTTCTAATGTTTGCATCCTGCATTGGCTCTCAAAATTCCCAGGCTGTTCCAGTGCTCTAATATTGTAAAGGTGCAACACAATGTTTTCACATCCCAAACGCAGGTACAAAATTTGCTGCAAGGTAAATTCTGCATTGCTCCTCAAAAGTTGTGGTCTATTACCAGAATTGTAAAAGGGGCCACATAATTGTAACAGATCCACCAGCAGCCCGACCGGACACCTCCGTTGGTGGATGCTCCTAGTGCTTCCCGATGGCTCCAAGCACTCCACCAGACACCATAACCACTTTAGACCCCACGAACTGCCGCAGCTTGGTTAGGGTCTCGCCATCTCCTACCCACCCTGGACCTACGACAAGGCTCCAGGTTCCCGTGGGTGAACCTCTCTTTCCCCAGAGAGTGCAGCATCAACAGGAACAAGCTCTTACACAAGCTCTTACAAGAGCTTAGTGATTATCTAAGGGAGTATGAAGAACATAGCAATCCCTTGTAGCATATTCCCCCAATGAGAGACAGGACTCTAGATTGAGGGTGAAGTATAACTCAACTTTATTGAACAAGAAACAGACTTTTATACAGTTTTCCGCCACAAGGTTACCGCCCAGGTGGACCTTGCTGAAAGCAGGCCCTGACATTCACAATCCAATGAAAAAAGAGTTTTACACTCCCATACAGTGTACCCAAAGATATACACCGTGGGACAATCCCCCCTTCACTTATTTTAAGGCAGACAGAACAATGTGAGGTCATTAACATTTGACAATGAGACAGGCACAATCCACATTCCCTCCCAATACACAAACAATAGGGAAGTCTGCCAATGACAGTCTGTGTGTCTCTCTCACAGACAAGCACATGGAATACACTGTGTAAGGTGGTATTAAATCTTTATCTTTCTATATGAAGATATGGTTGACAAATATTACTGTCCCATCTGAAACAATTTAAACCATTAAGTATCTGCTCCTCACCTCCAGTGACGGTGAATACCGTTACAATAATATTTTCGCTGCTGGACTATAGCTGCAAAATTTCTAATGTTTCTTGCAGGGTTACTCCTATTCTGTGTCTTTAGATGTGTGGCCTGTTCCAGAGCACTCAAAAATATTTGGGGCTATTTCTCAGATAATATAGTCTAATATGCATTGGAAGTTAAGACCTGCCTTGTCTCTCCTTCCTAAACTGTGGCCTAACCATGCTGCTTATATACTGTCCAGCCACTGCACAAGGTTCATGGCTATTGTCTCTTGGATAATACACTCTAGTTTATATTTTAAAATTAAACTTACCTCTTCACTGCCTCTTAAATTGCAGCATACTCAAGCTACTTCCATAATGTCTAGTCACTAGAAAAAATTTTTGCCTATTGTCTCAAGATAACACACTGTAATGTTTATTTCATGATAAAACGTGCCTTTTCCCTCCCTCTTATATTTCACAAAGATGCTTAGATGCTCTCCAGCCACCCTACAATATGTGTGGCTATTGTCTTTCAGATAATGTGCTCTATTTTCTTTTTGAAGAAAAAACTTGACTCAACTCCCTCTTTTATAGTGTTGCCTAATCAAGCAGATTACATACTGTCCAGCCACTGTACAATACTTGTAGCTATTCTCTTTCAGATAATTCACTTTAATTTCAGTTTCAAGATAAAATCTGCATTGTCTCTCTCTATGAACTCTTCAAGTGCTTACATACTATCCTCCCACTGGCCTGTTTCTACTATGCATATACAGTACCTGCAGTCTATATTTAAAATATTTTGGAAATCATTGTGAATATATGTTTGGGGGGTGCAGGAAATGTGGGGCGTGGTTTTGAAGTGTTTTTGTGCACTCTGTTTTGCCAGTGTATTAAAATTTTAGACAATGCAATGAAAAAAAGAAGCTCACAAACTATATTACTAAACTTGTGCCTCTGATTAACTTGTACAAATTTTAAGGGTTTATTTTTATTTTTTTAAGAGGAAACTTACCTATTATTTTTAGATCTATTGTGACTGCTACTTCCACCTGTTAAATCAGGCATATTTCCACTCAATTTCCATGGCCTAATGATCTATAGCACCCGATCTGAGTACAAAGTGATCTGGCGCAAACAGTGCCAATAGATCCACTGTGCAACTATTTCTAGGTGTACAGGGAAGTTTGGGTTAGCTCCCAGCCTCTGATAATTTAATTACTTTCCTGTCTAAGGGTTTGTATATTAGATAGGTGTTCCTAAGCTGGACCTACATGTTACACATCACAGGTCCCAGAAGACTGCAGAGAAAGAGGGAAGAACTCCCTAGGTGTTCCAGAGTGTCCCAAAAAAATGACATGTCAAATGTGGTGGGGGGGGGGGGGGTGCTTAAAGCAAGACTTCCCCTTTTGGTGGAGATCTGCTTTAGAGCCTCACTCTAGGCAGCAGAACAAAGCTATCCTTGCAATGATGCCTCCCTGCGCTGTAAGGGTTAAATGTCCATTAAATTATGAAAGTGAAAGACAAACAGCGTAATCACTATTAATGCAAAATACCATAAACTATCTGTGACATATAAACCCAATGTACATACAGTAAATCACAAGGAAATCAATGTGCTCACAAATCTGTCAATTCTTAGATGCTGCCCAGCGCCATTAGGCACTCCACCCTTCTAAGACATGATACAAATAATGATGCAGCACAACTAAAATATTGTCTCTTAAAAAAAATAAGTTCCAAACGATTAAAACCAAAAAAGTCCTTAAATATGTATGTGTAGCGCTACCTTCTCAGGAGCCACTTAAGTAAAACGGGTCCCTTGCTCTGCCTCTCAACCCCCAAGATCAAGCTCCGCCCCAATGACACACCTGATAGTGTTTTAGGGTATATGCACCTTTGAAAATACACTTTGACACCATATAATACGCATTTAACTGTTTACTGGGATAACGCAAATGAAACAGGCACACAATAGTAACAATAAATCTGTAGGTAATAAAAGGTATGGTGTCAACACTTAATAATATACGTATATGTTTATATTAATTGAGAGTGACTATAATGTATTACTGCAATGACTGCTATAGTGACTCGGATATAGTAACCTCAACTATAATCTTCCTCTTATTATTTACCAAAATAAACAGTCTAAACCAACTGGCAGAAATATTCTAGAACCGGGGGCCCCCTTTAAGGATTAAAGAAAATGTAATCTCAATGCTTCCAAGGCCTTGTACTTCTTTGCCGGCAGTTGGAGCTCTTTATTATTTTTCAGGTGATATTTGTAATCCAATGTTTATAGATTTTAATGAGATCCTAACTGCTGTCATTGTATTCTGCGTGCAAATATATACTTGCAGTTCCCAAAGATCACCAGGCACTTTAATGCAACTTCAGCGTCCATGAGTGACCCTCTTGTCTTCCAGCAAGACTGTTCCTCCTGATGTTGCATCACAGGCAAGACTCTCAGTATACACTGTACTAGGCCTCTCTCTCAGCGCCGCTCACTGTCCCTTCAGTCAGCTTCACTGGCTTTGACACCGCTGTGTAATCATCAGCATCCGCACTGCTAAGGATGGGCTCCGCGCTCTGTCCAGGCCACATGCACTAAGCCTCAAGCACCCACTGGTCCCAGCACATCTCTCAGGCTGGTCTGTCCTCGCTGAGTCCCAGAAGCCCTGGTCCTTCCCTTCCCCCGTTGCTTCCTGGGAGTGCAGTTTCCTCAGTAGTCCAGATAAGTCTGCTCTCTATAACGAACTATATCTCCCACAAATCTGTTCTTCCACTTCCAGTAAGAGGCTGATCCCTTCTGCAATTAGTCTTAAAGGTGCACAGACAGCCTGAAGGAGCAGAGGGTAAGTCCGCATTATCAACGAATGACAGTCTGCTACATATGTGTGGCCAACCACCAGTGAATTCCAGATATCATAGTCTTCTCTCCAACTGATCACCGACGTGTCACATGCACAACACCCAGTGAACCATATGCGCTCATCTCCTGGGCTGGACCTTAATCAATAGTCAAGGTCAAATGCAATTTTGCCCCTCTAGGGCTATACTCCAACTGGTTTCTGGCTCCCAGTTACAGGCACCGACACATGGAATGCAGCTTCTGTTTGACCTTCTCCTCTCTCCGTGTGACATGTAATCATTCAAAAGGAATAAAACCAATACTGCTCTCTGTACATTTAAAAACAATTTAATAAAATCTAAAATGGGACACTTATTCTCAGTGCCATGTTCTGCGCATATATAAAAGTAAACCGCCTTCTCACCACGGGGTCCCCACACTGCCCAGTGGTGGCATCAAATGTGCTGATTTGACTCTGTTCCAAAGGCTTCTTCAGTAGAACCCCGGTCCTACTGGTATGCTTATTGGTTGCAATCACCAGCTTTAAAATGTCCATGGAAATAATTTTGCATTGTTGATAATCATGCATTATTGTTTTAGACTAAATTTGGTAATAATCAAGCTATTTGTGGGATGCCATCAGCATTCAAGGACCGTCTGCTGGAATATCAGCATTCAATAGACGTCTGCTGGAATATCAGATGTATGACATATGCATATGTGCTATTTTTATAAGCACTCATTTGTCTCCCAGGTTGGTCATGTCACTGTGACCATCAGTCTACCTGAATGGGATCAGGTGGCTCAACCTGCACATTTAAGTCCAAAGTGCTCTCTTTCTTAATATGGCAGTCTCACGTAATATGACAGCTGTTTTGAAGCGTGGAATTCTCACACAATGACAATGATAAAACCAGGTTTCAGGGAGGGTTGCCAGCACAAATTCTCGTGGATAGGCCAGGTTTAAGAAGGTTCACAAGTAGGTTGCAGTTGGGTGCATATGGGTGAAAGCCTACAGAAGCAGACCCATTGAGTCTCAATGTAAGATTGCAGATGGTTTATTTTCAGCACTGCAAACAGAGAGAAGCACGTGTAGTCATTCCACAATTATAATGCCCTTTCACCCAGTTTTAAAACCTGTTTGTATGTCACATGCTGGGCTGTGGCTATAAGCTCAGACTTTGTTATTCTTGGCAGTGTGCTTGTGTCTCTGTATTAGTTATGAAAGCTTTGGAACAGACATGATAACCTTACAGCTGAACTCCAGGAAACTTAAAGGCAGCACTGCAGGGATAACTTAACTGCTCTTTTTTGTGTCTTTATGTACCCGATCCTCTCCTCCTTCTCCTCCACACTGCTAAATCGGTCCATGTTGTCTCCTTTCCCTTCCACTCTAGCAGTCTAAGGTCCTGACATCATGAAGACCAATGCAGGGTCCTTAGATCTGCATTGGACCTGAGGATGCTGAGGGATGGTCCACCGCTTATGCTGAGGAGAGTGCCATCTCTGTAAGCAGTAAAATTTCTAATACCATGCCCTAGTCCAGGGGTCTCCAAACTATGACCCTCTGGTTGTTCAGAAACTACAATTCCCATCACGCCTATTCATGTCTGTGAATGTCAGAGTTTTACAATGCCTCATGGGACATATAGTTCCGCAACAGCTGGAGGGCCGTAGTTTGGAGATTCCTGCCCTAGACTAAATGCGCAATTAAGTTGTAACACTTGGTCATTAAACTGGATCTCTAGTCAGTCATACATCAACCTATACTGTTGAAATTATTATTTTTTACCTGTTTTTCTTGTTCATTCTTGTGGTTTACACACACCTCCCAATCTGCATAGACAGCAAGGTGACACCATTGTTTCCCAATTTACGTTTGCAGCCTTTTCTATCACCTGACTGCTCATTGGACTTTGAATGACCACCATTACACTGTTCAATTAGTGGCAATGTACAGACAGGTAACACAACAAGCTGCCAAGCTGTTATAGGAAACTGGCTGGACCCAACACGGTTGATTTACTAAAACTGGAGATTGCAAAATCTGGGGCAGATGTGCATGGTAGCCAATCAGCTTCTAACTTCAGTTTGTTAAATTAAGCTTTATTGGAATCTGATTGGTTTTTATGCAGAGCTGCAACAGAGTTTGCATTTTCCAGTTATGGTAAATCAACCCCTACCTGTTCACAAGACTAAACTGGCTAAACAGACTTACAAATCCTTTGGTATGTAAAATAGTTCATATATGTGTAATTCAACTGTTTATTCAACTGCTTGCCCGGAGTTATAATTTTAAATGCCCTTGTAACCAAACACCTTAAACCAAGCATTTACGCATGTATTAAACTTATCAAAATGTTAGTGTTGCTTGAATAAAGCCAGTCTCTTTTTATTCAAGTTTTGGTTTTCCACATAATACACACTGGGCTCAAGCAAAGCATGAAGAGAACATGGGTAAAAAAGAGCATGGGGGAAGGGAGCTGGGTAAAGGGAACATGGATGAAGAGAGCATGGATAAAGAGAGTATGGATGAAGAAAGCATTGTTTGAGAAAGCATGGGTAAAAAGTACACGGGTGAAGAGAGCATGGGTAAAGGAGGCATGGGTGAAGAGAGAGAGCATGGGTGAATGGAGTATGGGTGAAGAGAGCATGGGTAAAAAGAACATGGGTGAAGAGAGCATGGGTAAAGGAGGCATGGGTGAAGAGAGAGAGCATGGGTGAATGGAGCATGGGTGAAGAGAGCATGGGTAAAAAGAACATGGGTGAAGAGAGCATGGGTAAAGGAGGCATGGATGAAGAGAGAGAGCATGGGTGAATGGAGCATGGTTGAAGAGAGCATGAGTAAAAAGAACATGGGTGAAAAGAGCATGGGTAAAGGAGGCATGGGTGAGAAAAGAGAGCATGGTTGAAGAGAGCATGGGTAAAGAGAGCATTGGTAAAGAGAGCATGGTTAAAGAGAACAACGGTAAAGTGACCATGGATGAAGAAAGCATTAAGAGAGCATGGGTAAAATAAAAATGTTTGAAGAGGGCATAGCTAAGGGAACATGGGTGAAGAGAGCATAGATAAAGGGAGCATGAATGAAGAGAGAGATCATGGATGAATGGAACATTTTTGAAGAAAGCATGAGCAAACAGAGCATCGGTAAGGAGAACAAGGATAAAGAGAATATAGATGAAGAAAGTATTGATTAAGAGAGCATGGTTAAAAAGAACATGGGTGGTGAGAGCATGGGTAAAGGAAACATGGGTGAAGAAAACATGGGTAAAGGGAACATGGGTGAAGAGAGCATGTAAAAAAGAACATGGGTGATGAGAGCATGGGTAAAGGGAACATGGGTGAAGACAGAATAGATAAAGAAAGCATTGGTGATAGGGCTGTAGGCCTACCCTGGACTGTCCACAATGCCATTGTAATCCAGCAGATTTTTTTCATATGCTTTGGAAGTTTCCCAAGCTTGTATGCTATAGGTAGGCACTTGTGGACAAAAGTGGTTCTAAAATCTCAAGGTTTTTCACCTTAAGCCTGGCATTCTTTGCCTTAAATTGAAAAGCCTTCTGTGCTGCAGAATCCCCCCCAGCCCCCCTTATTCTTACCTGAGCCTTATCCGATCCAGCGACGTGCACAACAGCAGCAGCTCTCAACAATGCCCCCCTCCTCCCTGGGCAGATTGATAGCACCGGAAGCTGCTCCCACTCCAGTCAATAAAATGCTGTGCCGAGTAAGCAGGAGGTGGCTCGGGACCTAGCCTGCACAGGTGCCCCCATGGAAAGTGGCTTTCCATAGGGGCAGTTGCAGAAGAGGAAGAGCTTGGAGCTCCAGCGGGAGGATTGGGGCTGCTTTGTGCAAAACCATTACATAGAGCAGGTAGGTATGACATGTTTATTTTTATTTAAAAAAAGTTAATTGTCACTTTAAACAGCGCATATTAAACACAGATAGAACTTACCCTGGCAGTCTGCTTGTTGGGAGATATAGATGAGGAACAATTCCCACCTGAAGTTAGAGTACCAATACTATGATTATTATTTATTGCTTGTAAAACTATTGCTATGAAATTGCTCCTAGTCCCCCCATGTTTGAAGATTGGAGACAACGAGTTAACACTACCCTGTTGAGAGAACAGCAAATACATAGGCGTAGGGGTAATCCCTACGATTTGGGACCCATGGTCTGTGTGATACTTGTTCAGTATAACAGTCATGTTTGTCATCTGATAATGCAAATGGAATATAATATGGTTGAGTTGGTTTTATATTTTATTTTATTAGAATTATTTTTATTATTATACAGGATTTACAGTATATAGCACCAACGGTTTGTGCAGCGCTTTACAACGTGAGGGCAGACAGTACAGTTAAAATACAATTCAATACAGAAGGAATCAGAGGGCCTTTCTCATTAGAGCTTACAATCTAAAAGGGAGGGGGAAGTGATACAAAAGGTAATAACTGTGGGGGATGAGATGATGGAGAAAATAGAAGTACAGTTGTTAGGTGCAGGTAGGATAGGCTTCTCTGAAGAGAAAAGATTATAGTGATCACCTCAAAGTGGACAGAGTAAGAGATAGCCAGACAGGTTGGAGTAGGGAATTCCATAGGATGGGAAAGCTCAGGAGAAGCCCTTCTGGAGGCGAGCATGGGAGGAGGTGACAAGGGAACTAGAAAGCAGGAGGTTTTTGGAGGAATGAAGAGAACGGTTTGGTTGGTATTTTGAGACTAGGTTGGTGATGTAGCTGGGGGCTGAGTTGTGGATGGCTTTTGTTATTGCTAGTAATTTGAATTTAATTTGTTGGGTGAGTGGCAGCCAATGGGGGGATTAGCAGAGAGGGGTTGCAGACACTGAACGGTTGGTAAGATGGATGGGTTTGGCAGCACCAGGTGCTGGATTAGGAGATGTTGTGAAGGTTGAGGCAGCAAGCTTTGAAAAGTAATTGGAAGTGGGGCCGAGTCAGGGTTACACCTGACACCCTGGCATGTGGGGGTGGGTTGATGGTTGTGCCATCGATCTTGACAGAGAGATCAGGGGAAGAGGCATGTGGGGGAGGAAATATTGTGAGCTCGGTTTTGGACGGGTGAATTTGAGGAAGTGGTGTGACATCCAGACTGTCAGTAAATTAGTGATGCGTGAGGAGACTGATGGGCTAGATTTGAGTGTCACCAGCATCGAAATTACATTGAAAGCCATGGGATGCTATCAGCTTACCCATGGAGGAGGTGTAGATCGAGAAAAGGAGAGGTCCAGTACCACTGTATCTCTGGAGGGAGCCATGGTGTCAGCCTAGAACAGGAAAACATATTGTCATGCCTTCATTAATAAGGCTTGCAGTCTTGTTGACCTTTGGTTTAATTAGATTAATCAATGCTGCCATCTAGTGGC
This sequence comes from Pelophylax lessonae, assembly GCF_965119305.1. Classification (NCBI taxonomy): domain Eukaryota; kingdom Metazoa; phylum Chordata; class Amphibia; order Anura; family Ranidae; genus Pelophylax; species Pelophylax lessonae. The sequence continues at coordinate 488,737,292 of NC_138772.1, read as the reverse complement.
CATTTTGTATAACTGGTATCCTTTTCAAAGTATTCATTTAGAATAGCTGGTTAGATTTGGTACATGCAAGCCTCCGTACTTTCAATCCCATCAGGCCTTGCATCAGCTTTTTAGCCATTTCCCATTTCTCTTCTCACCCTGGAAGCTAGCACATTGCTGCTAAGTTCTACGCGAGCCATCCGGATCCATCTTTGGTATGTTTACTACCTGTGTCATTAGCTAGATGGATATATAGGAAGGTACTAATTGTATGATTGTTTATTAATTGCATTTTGTCTGTATCTGTTACAGTTTTACTCTGTCTTGTATTAATAAAAGTTCAAAAGGATTCTGCACCTACTGGAATGCATTGATATGAGAGGAGTTAACAGTGTGCCCAAATACATCTCAATCACGTGCAGTGAGGGGCATAACAGTAAAACGAAGGCTTCCACACACGGCTTGCATACAGAACGCCAGTAAAATGAAGGCTTCCAAGCACGGCTTGCATACAGAATGCCAGTTAAATGAAGGCTTCCAAGCACGGCTTGCATACAGAACGCCAGTAAAACTAAGGCTTCTAAGCCCGGCTAGCATACAGAACGCCAGTGAGACAGCAGTGTTATCAGCTTTCATATAGCAAGACACCATGTCAGAGACAAAGTCAGAGCACTTCATGACAAGGTCAGAAGTTTACTCCTCAAACACAAAGGTCAGTGAAAAGTGAAACAATCGCCATTGCCCGCACAAAAGTAAAAGCTGACTTTGCAGTAAAGGAGGCCGAAGTAAAGGCTGCGTTTGCCGAAAAAGAGATGCAACTAAAATTAGAAAAGTTACGCATGGAAACTGCATTAGAGAAACTAGCCACAGAGAAGGAGTCAGCGGTTGCTGCAGCCGAGGCAGACATCTTAGAAGAACTTGCAAAGCCCACCAGTGAGCGGCTCAGCAACGTACTTGGAGAAAAATCTGTTCCTCACAACAGTACAGAGCGTACCTCAGAATATGTGCGGCGACACGCCAAACCAGACAACTACCCACTTACAGCGCCAAGAGCGGAATCAACTCCCGCCATTCACATGCCTTATATCAAGCAAGAAAGTAAACCCGCACTCAGTCAGTTTTCAGCACATTCTGCATCCAAGCTATCACAACACTACGTCACAGTCAACCAAATCGAAAATGAAGAACAACGAGTTAAAAGACACATCGTCTCTGATGACCGCAACTACCCACCAAGTTCCTGGCACAACAGAGCGCCCCCTGGCTACTCACACAACGATCAAGGTATGTCAGATTTCTTCAAGTTCTTAGCACGACGTGAACTGTTAGCAAAGGGACTTGCAAAGTTTAACGATCGCCCTGAAAGTTATAGAGTATGTCGTTCATCCTTCAGAAATGCAACTAGCGATCTTGATTTAAATGCAAGTGAAGAAGCTGATCTCTTAGTCAAATGGCTGGGGAATGAGTCATCAGAGACATTAACATTAATTACCCAACCAAGGGGCTTAGCATGATATGGGAGAGGATTGACGAATGTTACGGTTCCCCAGAAGTTACAGAAAACTCTCTTTTTAAAAGAATAGAGGACTTTCTCAAGATTCCTAAGAACGGCTACCAGAAGCTGAGAGAATTGAGTGACCTAGTGACAGAACTCCAAATGGCCAAAGCAGAAGGAGACTTGCCAGGCCTTGCCTTTCCGGACACAGCCCACTGTGTTAACCCTATAGTGCAAAAGCTACCTTACAGCCTTCAAGAAACCTGGGTTACACGAGGCTCCAACTACAAGCAAAGGCACAATGTTCCCTTCCCACCATTCTCTTATTTTGTGGACTTTATTCGCCATCAAGCAAAGGTTAAAAATGATCCTAGTTTTGACATCTCACCATCTGACTCTGCCTTCCCTAGGTCAAGTAAGCCTGCTCTAACCCGCAACTTCAAAGACACACCTGTCGCAGTACGCAAAACACGTGTAGCTTCAACTGAGAATCCAAGCAGAGAGTGTCCTCTTCACAAGAAGCCGCATTCATTGTTAAAGTGCAGAGGTTTTAGAGAAAAGACTCTCCAAGATCGCAGAACCTTCCTCAAAGAAAACGGAATTTGTTACAGGTGCTGCGCATCTGATAATGAAAAGTGCAGCGCTAAAACAATAAGACAATAAAAACATCAATGGATAAATGAAGAGTCTATGAATGGCACACAGTAGTCTTGTAAAAAAGAGGAGAAAACAGTCCAATAAGAAATCCCAATGAAAGTGCTCAGTGCTGATCAGTAAACAGGACACAAGTGCTTGTTCAGTGCAATCCTTCACCAGAGGTGCTAGCCTCTCACCTGTAGGCTGTGAAAAGACAGCCTTAAAAGTACACTCCCAGCAATGTGAAAATCCTGACCAGGACAGCAATCACAGAGGGCATCTCTCCTTTTTGTTAAGGTGTTCACAACGATCCCCATGTAATAGAAAGGGGGCAGACCATAGTGCAATATGTTTCAAACACCACAATTTATTGATAAAACAAATGGACAGCCTCTTACTTCAAGGTAATGCAAAAACGAGCAGTACAGCAATCCAGCTGGTCTCCAGACAGAGCGGAACGCTCTGCTGACAGGGGCTACGAGTGACGTCACGATCTCCTCTCCCTTGCGCACGTGTATCGTCCATGGGTGGGACTTCCTCAGCGTAGCCCCTTTTGCATTACCTTGAAGTAAGAGGCTGTCCATTTGTTTTATCAATAAATTGTGGTGTTTGAAACATATTGCACTATGGTCTGCCCCCTTTCTATTACATGGGGATCGTTGTGAACACCTTAACAAAAAGGAGAGATGCCCTCTGTGATTGCTGTCCTGGTCAGGATTTTCACATTGCTGGGAGTGTACTTTTAAGGCTGTCTTTTCACAGCCTACAGGTGAGAGGCTAGCACCTCTGGTGAAGGATTGCACTGAACAAGCACTTGTGTCCTGTTTACTGATCAGCACTGAGCAATTTCATTGGGATTTCTTATTGGACTGTTTTCTCCTCTTTTTTTACAAGACTACTGTGTGCCATTCATAGACTCTTCATTTATCCATTGATGTTTTTATTGTCTTATTGTTTTAGCGCTGCACTTTTCATTATCAGTTTTACATTGGGTTTTACATATTTTTTACCTTGGTGTCAGCTGCTTTTATCCATTTCCATCCATTTATTTATTCATGCTTGCGCTGATATTCTTGTTTTTTCATTGACTTGAGGTGCTGCGCATCAACTTCCCACCTTAGTACAGACTGTAAGGTGAGCATCAACTGCTCTGAGTGTGACAGCACAGAGCACAACACAGCTCTACATCCAGGGCCAGCGCCATGGACTCTTACCCAATCACCCCCAGTGGAAGAGCATGGCGGGGAGCAATAAGACGCAATACCTCCTGTAGTTACACCCCGGTGCACCCAAGTCTGTGGAGAAGGTCTGTGTAACAAATCCTGCTCTAAGATTTGTGTTGTTACAGTTTACCCCATTAGTCACAGATAAAAAGCAGGGAAGCTATACGTGATCCTAGATGAGCAAAGCAACAGATCGCTCGCCAGCTCAGCCTTCTTTGATACCTTTGAAATCAAGGAAGCCAGCTCTTCATACTTACTCAAGACTTGTACAGGGGTAAGTAAAGAAACTGGGAGAAGAGCCATTGGTTACCAAATCGAATCCTTCGATGGTCAGACAACCCTGCCTCTGCCAACTCTAATCGAGTGCAATCAGTTCCCAACTGACAGAGAGGAGATCCCTACACCAGAGGTGGCACTTCATCACAGACATCTGAAGGGCATAGCACACCTCATCCCTGAACTGGATCCCCAGGTTGAGTTAGCGCTTCTCCTTGGGAGGGACATCATCAGAGTTCACAAGGTGAGAAAACAAATCAATGGTTCCCCCAACTCCCCCTATGCCCAGAAGCTAGATCTAGGATGGGTCGTCATAGGCAACGTATGCCTAGGGAGTGTTCACAAACCAACCAGCGTGAACTCTCTCTTTACAAAGACACTAGAGAGCGGGCGTCCATCCCTATTTCAGCCTTGCACCAACAGATTCCTCATAAGAGAGAAGCCTGCCAGTGTAATTCATTCCAACCTTTACACTACTGCTAATCTTTGTGATGAAGACAGAGATCATTTAGGATACTCAGTTTTCCAAAAGACTAAAGAAGATCACAAAATTGCCCCATCTATTGAAGATAATGAGACAAGGATTCTACAAAAACAATGAAAACAGCTGGGTAGCACCCCTGCCTTTCAAAGCAAAGAGATCCTGTCTTCCTAACAACAGAGAACAAGCTTTGAAACGCCTTTCTTCCCTTAGATGCAATTTTCAAAGGAAACCAGAAATGAAAGAGCATTTCTTCTCATTCATGAGTAAGATGTTTGAGGATGACCATGCTGAGATAGCCCCACCTCTAAAACAATGAAGAATGTTGGTACCTACCGATCTTTGGTGTCTACCACCCCAAGAAGCCAGGTAAAATCCGGGTAGTATTTGACACCAGCTCTCAGCACAAAGGAGTCTCACTAAATGATGTCCTCCTAAAGGGACCAGATCTCAACAACACACTTCTTGGTGTTCTTATCGGATTGCGCAAGGAAGCAGTTGCCATAGTTGCAGACATACAGCAGATGTTTCACAGCTTCCAAGTCAAGGAAGAACACAGGAACTTCTTGATATTCCTATGGTTCAAAGACAATGACTCTACTAAAGACATTACAGAATACCGCATGAAAGTGCACGTTTTTGGTAACAGTCCATCTCCTGCTGTTGCCTTCTATGGACTTAAGCTATCTGCCCAAGAAGGTGAGAAAGATGTTACACAGTTTATTGAAGGAGACTTTTATGTAGATTATTGTCCGAAATCACTTTCTTCACCCGAAGCTGCAATCAGTCTACTCAAGAGGACTCAAAGCACACTTGCCTCTTCAAATCTTAGACTGCATAAGATAGCATCAAACAGCAAGGTCGTCATGGAGGCTTTCCCTTCTCAAGACTACGCCAGTGACTTCAAAGATCTGGACTTAGCTATGGACTCCCTTCCTATGCAACGCAGCCTAGGACTCAACTGGGACCTTAAGTCTGACACCCTTACCTTTCAGGTCGACCAAGAGCCAAAGCCTTTCACACGGTGAGGTGTCTTATCCACCATCAACAGCCTGTATGATCCACTCGGGTTTGCAGCACCGGTGACCGTCCAAGGTAAGATTCTGCTTAGAGAGCTTACTGCAGACACATGTGATTGGGATTCTCCACTACCTCCTGAGAAAAAAACATTGTGGGTAACATGGAGAGACTCTTTAAAGACTTTATCCAACCTGCACATACATAGACCATACACCCATTTTCCTCCTGCAAGGGTTCAGTCTAGAAAGTTATGTGTATTCTGCGATGCTTTAGTTAAAGCAATAGAAGCCGTAACCTACCTCAAGTCAGTAGACATCGAGGGCCAAATTCATATTGGGTTTGTTATGGGCAAGGCTAAGCTAGCACCATTTCCTGAAACCACCACTCCAAGATTGGAACTGTGTGCTGCTGTACTAGCAGTAGAACTAGCAGAACTTATTACATCCGAGATGGATCTAGAACTCGAGGACACAGAGTTTTACACATACAGCAAGGTAGTGTTGGGCTACATTTACAACGAAAGTAGGAGATTCTATGTCTATGTACACAACAGAGTCCTAAGAATCAGGAAGTCTACACAGCCCACCCAGTGGCGTTATGTCTCCACTGATCATAACCCAGCAGATCATGCCACAAGATCCGTGCTAGCATCCTGTCTCAAAGACACTACATGGCTCACAGGACCACCCTTCCTGTACAAGCCAGTGCCTACCACTCCAGAAAGAGAGACATATGTACTGTTAGAACCTGAATCTGACTCAGATATCCGTCCTCAGGTTTCCGCACTACATACAACAATTTTGAACCAATTGTTGGGATCCAAGCGCTTCCATAAATTCTCCACTTGGAAGTCCTTACAAAGAGCTACAGCTTGTTTGGTTCACATAGCCAGATCTTTGAGAGGCACCCCTACAAGACCAAGTGGTTGCAAAGGTTGGCATTACTGTCACAAGCCATATACAGTAGATGAGCTGCACAGACAAGAAACAATGCGGTACTTGACCTACTGATTACCAACAATACAGACCTGATCACGGATATAGAAATACGGGGCAACTTAGGAAACAGTGACCATAGGTCAATAAGTTTCAGTATTAATTACAGTAATAGGAAATACAAGGGTAATGTAAGGACACTGAATTTCAAAAGAGCCAATTTCCCAAAACTGCGCTCGCTGCTAGAAAATATCAAATGGGATAGAACCCTGGGAACAAAGAACACGGAGGAAAAATGGGAGTGCTTCAAGAGCATAATTAACAAGGGGATTGGCCAGTGCATTCCAAAGGGAAATAAATTTAAAAGAGCAAAACTAAACCCTGGGTGGCTAAACTCCAACATAAAAATGCATATTAGTGCTAAAGAAAAGGCCTTCAAAAAATACAAGGCTGAGGGGTCATTGGCAGCGTTTAGGCATTACAAAGAATGCAATAAGAAATGTAAAGACGAAATCAGGGCGGCTAAAATAGAACACGAGAGACATATAGCGGAGGAGAGTAAAAAGAACCCCAAGAAATTCTTTAAGTATATAAACAGTAAGAAAGCGAGGCCAGAACACATTGGCCCCATAAAAGATGACAACGGAAATATGGCCACTGAGGACAGAGAAAAGGCGGAAGTGTTAAATCATTTCTTCTCTTCAGTCTTCACAAAAGAATCGGGGGGCTACACTAACCCAGCTTGCAAGGCCAAACTAAACAACACACCTCAGGAAGTGCCGCCATGGCTAACAGAAGATAGACTTAGAACTAAACTAGAGAAACTTAACATAAATAAATCACCGGAACCGGATGGCTTGCACCCGAGGGTTCTTAAAGAGCTCAGCCAGGTGATTGCCAGACCATTATTCTTGATCTTTAAGGATAGTTTACAGACGGGTATTGTGCCAGCTGATTGGAAAAAAGCCAACCTGGTACCAATATTTAAAAAGGGGCTGAGATATATCCCGGTTAACTATAGGCCGGTCAGCTTAACATCTGTAGTCTGCAAGATTTTGGAGGGGATGTTAAGGGACCACATACAAGACTTTAGTAATGAAAACGGTATTATTAGTAGTAATCAGCATGGATTCATGAAAAATCGTTCTTGCCAAACCAATCTATTAACCTTCTATGATGAAGTGAGCTGCCACCTAGATAAAGGAAAGCCTGTGGATGTGGTGTATCTGGACTTTGCAAAGGCCTTTGACACCGTTCCCCACAAACGCTTACTGTACAAGCTAAGGAAGGTAGGTATGGACCATAAGGTGAGTACCTGGATAGAGAACTGGCTCCAGGGGAGAGTCCAGAGGGTGGTGATTAATGGGGAGTACTCGGATTTGGCGGGTGTGGAAAGCGGGGTCCCCCAGGGTTCTGTCCTGGGACCAATCCTGTTTAATTTATTCATAAATGATCTAGAGGAGGGGATATCTAGTACAATCTCAGTATTTGCGGATGATACTAAACTAAGCATGCCAATATCTTCTATGCAGGATGTGGAAACCTTACAAGCGGACCTGAACAAAATAATGGGGTGGGCAACTACATGGCAGATGAGGTTTAATGTTGAAAAATGTAAAGTAATGCACTTGGGGGCCAGAAACCAGAAAGCAAGCTACTCACTAGGGGGGGAACCTCTGGGTGAGTCTAGGATGGAAAAGGACCTGGGGGTACTGGTAGACAACAGGCTTGGCAGTGGCATGCAATGCCAAGCCGCTGCAAGCAAAGCCAACAGAATACTGGGATGCATAAAAAAGGGGATTCACTCCAGAAATAAAGAGATTATTCTCCCACTCTACAAGACTCTGGTCTGGCCACATCTGGAGTATGCTGTCCAGTTCTGGGCACCGGTCCTCAGGAAGGATGTGCTCGAACTGGAAAGAGTCCAGAGAAGAGCAACAAAAATAATTAGGGGAATGGAGGACATCAGCTATGAGGAAAGACTACAAGCACTGAACTTATTCTCTCTGGAGAAGAGACGATTGAGGGGGGATATGATATCAATGTACAAATACTGTACTGGTGACCCTAGCATAAGGAACAAACTATTCAGTGAAAGGAGATACAATAAGACACGTGGCCACTCACTAAAACTTGAGGAAAGGTGGTTTAACCTTAAAGTGCGTAAGGGGTTCTTCACTGTAAGAGCGGTAAGGATGTGGAATTCTTTTCCACAAGCAGTCATATCAGCAGGGAGCATTGATAGTTTCACAAAACTATTAGATGGGCACCTTAAAGACCACAACATACAGGGGTATACAATGTACGGTTAACAGCAAACACACACACACACATCATAGGTTGAACTGAATGGACGGATGTCTTTTTTCAACCTCACTAACTATGTAACTATGTAAGAAGCAAAAAATGTAATCATCCGCTGTATCCAACAAGAGACTTATGCAATAACACTAGAATGTCTTCAAAATCATAAGAGCATTCCAAAGAACTGTCCTCTAAGGAAACTCAACCCCTTTATAGACGATGAAGGACTGTTAAGAGTTGGAGGGCGCATTTCAAATGCAGAACTTGATAGTGGTGAAAGCAATCCTGTCATAATACCAAATAACCATGTTGCTTCTTTACTTGTGGAACACTACCACACACAGACAAAACACCAAGGACGTTTGTTCACGGAAGGAGCCTTGCGTGCAGCTGGACTCTGGATAGTGGATCTTGGAGCCAAGAGACTTGTGAGTAAAACCATTTTCAAATGTATCACCTGTCGTAAGCTTCGTGGTATGTTTCAAACCCAGAAAATGGCCAACCTTCCTGCAGACCGACTCAGCACAGAACCTTCTTTCACAAACGTCGGTCTTGATGTGTTTGGGCCTTGGGCTGTCATCACACGACAAACCAGAGAAGGCAGTGCCAACAGCAAACGTTGGGCCGTCATGTTTACTTGTATGTGCATCAGAGCCGTACACATAGAAGTAATTGAGTCCTTAGACACATCCAGCTTCATCAATGCTCTGAGACGTTTCATCTCTATTAGAAGCCCTGTCAAGCACATACGCTCTGATAGAGGAACCAACTTTGTTGGAGCTTGCAAAGAATTGAATATCACTTCAAACCTTGACACAGAACATGTAGAAAGATACCTTTCAGAACAGGGTTGTACATGGACATTTAACCCCCCACACTCTTCTCACATGGGAGGTGCCTGGGAGCGTATGATCGGTATAGCTCGAAGAATTCTAGATTCGATGTTTCTGCAATTGGGAACTTCAAAACTCTCACATGAGACTTTGACAACCTTCATGGCTGAAATATCAGCTATAATGAATGCCAGATCCTTGACATCTATATCCAAAGATCCTGAAGATCCTTTCTTGCTTACACCTTCCACTTTGCTCAGAAAGTTGAGGTGATCACAGCTCCTCCAGTCAATCTGGACCCAAAGGATTTATACAGATGTCAATGGAAAAGAGTACAAGTGTTAACTGACACCTTTTGGAACAAGTGGAATAAGCAATACTTGTCTAATCTACAGACCAGGAACAAATGGCAAGACAGCAAGCCCAACTTAGAGCCTGGTGCCATTGTTCTCATGAAAGACTCTCAATCGAGGAGAAACGAGTGGTTTTTGGGTCTGATAACCCAAGTGTTTTCCAGTGAAGATGGAAACGTCAGGAAAGTTGAACTCAAAGTCATTAGGCAAGGCGAGCCTAAACTTTTCCTCAGACCTGTTTCTGAACTTATTTTGTTACTCTCCTCTGGAGTGCCATGATATGTGGTATCCGTGGGAAACCAGGCGGGGAGTGTCATGCCTTCATTAATAAGGCTTGCAGTCTTGTTTACCTTTGGTTTAATTAGATTAATCAATGCTGCCATCTAGTGGCCATTTTGTATAACTGATATCCTTTTCAAAGTATTCATTTAGAATAGCTGGTTAGATTTGGTACATGCAAGCCTCCGTACTTTCAATCCCATCAGGCCTTGCATCAGCTTTTCAGCCATTTCCTATTTAGCTTCTCACCCTGGAAGTTAGCACATTGCTGCTAAGTTCTACGCGATCCATCCAGATCCATCTTCGGTATGTTTACTATCTGTGTCATGGATAGATAGGAAGGTACTAATTGTATGATTGTTTATTAATTGCATTTTGTCTGTATCTGTTACAGTTTTACTCTATCTTGTATCAATAAAAGTTCAAAAGGATTCTACGCCTACTGGAATGCATTGATATGAGAGGAGTTAACAGTGTGCCCAAATACACCTCAATCACGTGTAGTGAGGGGCATAACACATATATTCATCTTTATAGTATTACATGGGGAGTGAAAGGGTCATTGGTCATTTACAGACAATAGCTTGGAAAGAATAAATCTTTGTTTTTTATTTCAGTTTAATTCACAGGAAGTGACAAGGACACAGCATTTCTGGCAAGATCTACAGGTATTTTCTGTTCTTGCTGTATAATGTTAAATGTTCTTAGCCCAAAGATGGTAAACTAATGCAGATATCTCATTTAAGGACTGGTATATTACAATTTTGTTCTGGGGTTTAGTATCTATTACTGTGATTGGTATATGCTAGTTCTTTGACATCATTTTAACTTAAATTTACTGATGACATTGATTTTGTTAGTCATAACCCTAGCTCCAAGATGTTTTTGAAAGTGTCAGATCATAGGAGGATAGATAGCCGTGCATTGAGTTACTGATGATTTCATCATATATGAGCAAAGAGCACTTCAAGGACATCAAACATTAGTAGTGCTATTACAATGGTTCAAATTTACAGCTTTATCTCAATCTCTTCTTGTGACTGAAATGTGTATATTTAGTTGCCACCAGCGCTGCAGGGTAAATGGTAAGAAAACACTGAGGTCACACCCAGATTGTGTATTAAACATTCCATGTTCAGAAGACCTTAATGTGTACCTAACACCAAAGCTTCCAATTTTATTTTTATTTTTTTCAATCTAAGCAAAGTTGTTATAGATAAAAAAAAAAGTTTCTCTGCTGCTTTATTTACTTTTTTTACCTGTAAAGAAGTACGTATCATGATGGGTGCTGCATTTTGTAGAAATCTTCACTGGAGGGCTGGCTTGCCCTCTTTCTGCTGCTGGAGTTCTGGCACTGCGAGGATTAAAAGCTTTAGGCTTCCAGGCTCAGCTGCACTAAAGACAATCCAGTGGGGACACGTCCCTTCCTCCTCCATTAGGAAAAGGAAGAATCTCTCCCTCATTCACAGATCAGATCATGAATGATCACGTCACAATATAGTTATGTAGTCTGCCTACATGCAACTCTAGCCACATAGACATTTAGTCCATTCACGGTTTACGGCGCAAAGGGCCTGTGTGAATGGAGCCCAAATCAGAAACAAATGTACAGACTTCCAGTTGGCTCAAAATTCAGCAAAACCATTCCTCAACAAGCAATTTTAAATGTTTAATGTACCCTATAGGAGTTATATGTTAACAAGAGGGATAATGCCTCTCTGGAGTGTGCTGCAACAAAGGTGAAATCTAGGCAGACACAAAAGAATCCAGGCATAGGCTAGTTGCGTGTCCAGTACAACCTGGACTCAGGGTAAGTAGGCTGCATGATGTTGGACATCAGATTGAGGACATCTAGTGGCAGGAAAAAGTACTGCTGGGCAAATTTCTGTAAGAAGGTGAATATTGCAGTAAAAGGTGGAAGAGAAAAAAGTGTGGGTGTGTGTGCGAGGGGGGAGTTGGGGTGAAAGGTGAAAAGGTATCCGTAAAAGGATTATACCTCTCCAAGAAGGAGGGGATAGGAAGAATAGGAATAAAAAACTACTCTGAAGAATAATTCTGCTTATGCTTAAAAATAAACAGTGGGCACGACCTTGTTAACTAAAATGTTATTTGGCTTGAAAGGTGCTTAAGGCTGAAAGAAGAGAAAAATCAAAGCCTGCGGTCAGGCAGTATATGATCCAGGTTTCCCGGATTTTATGAAAGATGCAAAGCTTAACAGCAAATCCTATGCTTTTTTTTCCGTCATGTAATAGGGAATCCTATGCTCCAGGTTGTCAAAGAGTATCGTTGGGGTTTTCCAAGCCTTGGTAAGCATTTTTTTGATACTGTGGAAATTTAAAAGGATTTTTCCTGATAGAGTGACCTGGTGGAGTAGATATCATTAGATAGTTTGTTACTTTTTATCCCTTTTACATGTAACTAAGAACGTTTGCTACTTTTTGCTACACACAAGTCTGAAGCTAAAGCGGAGTTCCAGCCTCAAATACCTTTTTTAACTAAAAATACCCCTATAATACTATTCCATCGCCCTTTAAAGAACCGCTATTCTCATACTTACAAGGTGTACAGTATTGGATTTTAGTCAAAATCTTACTTTTAAAAATGCTGTCTGGGCATGGCCATCTTGGATGTGGGCATCTGAAGCCGCAGTGTAATCTGCTGTGTCCTTCTTCCTGATTCCAGGGAGTGTTCTGGGAGTTCTTCCTAATTCCCGCCTCCTGGGAGTGATGACAAACAGCTCCCAGGATGCAATGCAAAAGCAGAAGTGATGTCGATGTCCGTGGCCACAGAGGGGGTAGAAGGAGGAAGTACAAACAAGAATGCCCTGAAAATAAGGCAAGGGACCACCGAAAAAAAAAATTGAAAATGCCCAATTGTTGATCAGCATAGCGAGCACTCCAGGAATCACTAAAGTTGCAAAATAGGCTGGAACTCCGCTTAAGCACGGTCAGGAAGCTTCACTTTTTTTTGCTTGTGTCTATATATTTTTTGGGGAGTGTACCCACAAGGTATCTGAAATCTGACAATTTTCTTGAAAATAGCAAAATATCATGCATTGCCAAGGAGGAGCTGAGGCTGGCGCCATTTCCACATAGCAATACATGCTGAGATGGGGGTGTACAGCGTTCCTACAACGCATGGGTAAATTGCTCTGTGGATTAAGCATTTTGGATGCCTGCACCTTCCCTATATAGTGGATCACCAGACCGGTAACAATAGAAGACACTTAAGCTGCATACACGCTATACAACTTTTGTTGGTAGATTTCCTTTAGATTTACCTTCAACTATGTAGTGCAAGGGCCTGCCTGATTACATACAAATGAAAGTGTTTAGGTTTGTCCTCATATTATATGGTTTTAGTAAGTCTAAAAGAAAAAATCTAAAGAAAATTGCATAGTGTGTATCCAGGTTTAGAGTGACGCTGTAAGAGGTTTGAATGAGTTACTGTGAGTAAATTAATATATATGCTGGTCTACATACATTAGAATCGGAATTAAATGCTGGATTAATTCTACCCCATTCTCCTGTTTGGCTCCTCCTATAGAGAAAGGCAAAGGCATCAAAGTGTCATAAATAAGTTTCTCACAGCCAGAAATGTATCCAGAATCTCGGTGGCAGAAAATCGGCAGCAAGATCCTGCATAAAGTTTGGTTCATAGTGCATTTCAACACATATGGAAAAACAGAAGTATATCAGTATAGAAATGAAATGCGGACACAAACACATTTTTTAATTTAGAATGCCTGAAGGCCAACATCATTCTGTGCCTCTGCCTCCTCTGCTTACTACTTTGTGTTTACACACCCCTCCTGGCCCTAAATGACTCGAATGAGTCATTCACTAAGCTGTGGCAGCAGTGCAGAATGACCTCAGCCTTCAGTCATTCTAAACAACAAATATTCATGAAATGGGTATCTAGACTGACTTACCTGGGTGTGCAAGTCACGACCACGGTTACGGATTATATGACCCTGAATCTTATGCCTTTCATAGCCATGCTATAACAGAAAATGATTGACTCTTCTGTGTAATATAAATCTTCTTAAAATGAAGATCCTACCGATTTTCATATATTTTCTGTGGCATGCACCTATCTGGGTCCCAGTTCCTATTTGAAAAAGATCAAAGGATTGTTCAGTTCTGTCTTTTGGTCATCCTCTCACCCTTGGGTAACGATTAGGATACTGCAGTAACTGGTGGGCCTGGATCTTCCTGACTTCTGTAAGTATTATTTAGTAGCCCAACTGGTCTTTTGCCCATAAATGGTTGATAGCAGAAGATAGGGATGCAGCTACAGTACTAAGGGGGGTCATATGAAGGTCTAAAATTTCTTATTTACAGAGGGATTCAGATGCCATGCATGTTCACTGGCTCCATGAAAACAACGATAAGGGCCTGGGACCTGGCTCATAAAATTTTCCCTGGATTGGACCAAAAGGTTTCTCCATATTCACTTTTGTGGCTGACTCCCAGCTATCCTCATAGTTACATAGTTAGTAAGGTTGAAAAAAGGCACCAGTCCTTCCAGTTCAACCTATGATGTGTGTTTGTGTCAATAGTATAGTGTATATCCCTGTATGTTGTGGTCGTTAAGGTGCCCATCTAATAGTTTTTTGGAGGTCCTACCCCTTAATTTAGCTCCAAGGTCCCTGAAATTGTTTTTCAGGACTCTCCATTTTCCTCTAACTTTGTCATTGGTATCTATGTGCACCATGACAGCTGGGTCCTCCCCAGCCCCACCCAATAATCTGTCCACCAGATCCGTGATGTGCCGAACCCAAGCGCCCGGTAAACAACATACAGTTTGGTGCTTACGGTCTTTATGACAGATTGCCCTCTCTGGCCTTCTAATAAATGAGTCCCCTACCACCAGAATCTGTCTTTCCTTACCTTCAGCCTTGCTCCCACTCTCACTGGAGGAGTTCTTCCCCTGGCAGCTAGGGGCGTCACTTTGCTCCAGAAATGCTGCTCCCTTACTGGTTTCTCCAACATCACGCAACAGGGCGTATTTATTGGGATGTTCCAGCCCAGGACCAGCCTCCTTGACTCTCTCCCCTCTACCCTTCCTACATGTCACCCAACTACTCTGCTCTGGTGCCTGCACCATTATAGCTCCACCCGCCTCTATGCTGGCCCCTGTCGGCACCTGCCAGGTACGTTCCCAACTCTCTCTTAGCATGGAGATTCTTCTTAGTGTTAGCCAGTTGCTTCCCTAGATTTAGGACCTGGGCTTCCAGGGAAATAACGTGCTTACATTTTGTGCAGCAGTATTCGCCCTCGATCAGATGAACAAGAACACATACATGCCACAAGATGTGCTCCGAGTCACATCTCCACAACCGCAGGGCATCGTACCCACTAAATTTAATGGGAATACTCCTAGGGGATTAGGAATTTTACTCTGTCCAAATTAATTGTTAACTAGCTTCCTGGCTTTAATTTCTCAGCACACAGTAACACAGTTACTCCCAGTCACTCAGTAGTACTCAGTTACTCCCAGTCACTCAGTAGTACTCAGTTACTCCCAGAGACTCAGCAGTACTCTCTTACTCCCAGCCATATAGCAGTAGTGATGAGCTGAACACCCCTCTGTTCGGTTCGCACCAGAACACTGCCCACAGGGAAAAAGTTCATTCGAACAAACAAACTCCAATTAAGTCTATGGGACTCGAACGTCAAAAATCAAACAGCCACATTTTGAAGGCTTAAATGCAAGTTATTGCCCAAAAAAGTGTATGGGGGTCTGGGTCCTGACCTGGGGAATATGTAGCAATGCAAATATTTTTTTTAAAAACAATAGTTTTTAAAGGAGCAGTGATTTAATGATTTTATTGAGGCTTAAAGTGAAACTATAAAAATGAAAAATTCCTTCAAATATCGTGCCTGGGGGGTCCCCTTAATGTGCCTGTAAAGTAGCGCATCTCTACAATGTATGTGGCCTGCTGCAGCAATACTGACATTTCTAAAGGAAAAAATGTCATATACAAATATACATACAAATTTCAAATCGCATGTACTTGTCATACAGGTGCAGAAAAATTGGGCCTTGGTTGTTGGTGGTGCCTGAACACCGTAACCCCTCGCAGTTACTCTTGCTGTGCCCAGGAACAGCCCTGCTGGTAAAAATTCCATACAAATTTGAAGTCGCATGTACTTGTCATATAGATGCAGAAAAATTGGGCCTTGGTCATTGGTGATGCCTGAACATCGCAACCCATCGCAGTTAATCTTGCTGGGCACAGGGACAGGCCCTGCTGATAAAAATTCCATAAATATTTTGAAATCGCATGTACTTGTCATACAGGTGCAGAAAAATTGGGCCTTGGTTGTTGGTGGTGCCTGAACACCGCAACCCACTCCCCCAGGAACGGGCCCTGCTGCTAAACATTCCATACCAATTTGAAATTGGCAAAGATCAAGTGTTGTATTTGTTCTTATCAGTAATCTAGTGGGGGCGTTGTGCTGTCATCTGACCTGGCCAAGGTTGGGTGTCGGCTATGCAAACCTACTGGAGTGATGGAGGCCTGGAAGGTTAGTATTGGCAGGAACTGAAATTGGGCCTTTGGTGTTGGTGGTG
Source organism: Pelophylax lessonae (assembly GCF_965119305.1). Classification (NCBI taxonomy): domain Eukaryota; kingdom Metazoa; phylum Chordata; class Amphibia; order Anura; family Ranidae; genus Pelophylax; species Pelophylax lessonae. Next base: position 488,720,899 of record NC_138772.1, on the reverse strand, counting down.
CCTGAACACCGCAACCCCTCACAGTTACTCTTGCTGGGTGCAGGAACGGGACCTGCTGGTAAGAATTACACACAATTTGAAATGGCATGTACTTGTCATACAGGTGCCAAAAATTGGGCCTTTGCGGTTGGTGGTGCGTGTGCACCGTAACCCCTCACAGTTACTCTTGCTGGGCGCAGGAATGGGACCTGCTGGTAAGAATTCCGTACAAATTGTAAATGCCATGTACTTGTCATACAGGTGCCAAAAATTGGGGCTTTGGTGTTGGGGGTGCCTGAGCACCGTAACCCCTCACAGTTACTCTTTCTGGGCACAGGAATGGGATCTGCTGGTAAGAATTCCATACAGATTTGAAATCGCATGTACTTGTCACACAGGTGCCAAAAATTGGGCCTTTGTTGTTGGTGGTGCCTGAACACCTTAACCAACCCCTCACAGTTACTCTTGCTGGGCGCAGGAATGGGACCTGCTGGTAAGAATTCCATACAAATTTGAAATCGCATGTACTTGTCATACAGGTGCCAAAAATTTAGCCTTTGTTGTTGGTGGTGCCTGAACACCGTAACCCCAGTTACTCTTGCTGGGCACAGGGCACAGGGACAGGGCCTGCTGTTAAAAATTACATACAAAATTTAAATTGTATGCACCTGACATACAAGTGCAGAAAAATTAGGCCTTGGGGGTTGGTGGTGACCTAAACCAAAAACATTGTTGGAAGCTAGCAGAATCAAGGTTGAGGAATAGAATAGGCAGCATATGCAGTCTTCAAGGGATGGCAGACCCCTAGCAAATTCAATCAGGTACATCAGCATCAGGGGCTTGATAGCTGCTGTTGATCCAGGACTAATTCATTTTGATAAAAGTCAGCTGGCCAACAGAGACTGTGGACAGATGCACTCTTTTGTCCATCACAAAACCTCCAGCACGCTGGAAGCAGGACAGGCCAGTATCTCTATTGCATATTGAGCACGTTCTGGCCAGTGGTCCATCCTCAAGACCCAGTAACCCAGTGGATGCTCACTTGGAAAGGTCTCCAAGTCTGCTTTTGTCCCTAGATAATCATGCACCATATGATGGAGACGCTGGCAATGGTTGCTTAAACCTAACTGCCCTGGATGCTGCTGAGGACTAAAGAACTGTTCAAAGGCATCGGTCAGCCGGCCGCCTTCTCCCCTGCTCCTCCTTTGGCTGAATGATGCCTCTGAATGATGCCTCAGAAAGACGTCCAGAGAATATTAACCTCTCAGTGTCTGGAAAGGTGATACACAATTTTTTTTTCTCCCTAAGAGATGTTTCATCCTCCTCTCCCTCTGCGAAGGCAGAATGAGCTCTGCAACTTTACCCTTGTAACATGGACCAAGAAGGGTTGCCAACCAGTTATTATCCCTCTCCTTGATAGCACAAATCCTCAGGTCCTTTCGAAGGCTTTGCAGAATCAGGGAGCCCATGCAGCATAAGTTGGAGGAGGCATGAGCTTCTGATTCCTCTGGGTCACTAAGGATGACATTGTCAGGAGCAACCTCTCCTCAACCACGTACAACTTCTAGGGTTTCTGGGGAATCAAAACCATCCCTTGAAGACTGCTGAATGCTATCCTCTACACCCATGCTGCTGCAATCCTCCGCCTCCTCCTCCTCTTCCTCCTGTGTGTTTTGTGGCCCTGCAGGAATGATATCTGCACAAAGGGGGCCTTTGAGGAAAGGAAGTCCTCCTCTTCTTCCTGCTGTTCTGCTTCAAGTGCCCTGTCCATGATTCCACGAAGTGTGTGCTCCAGCAGGTAGACTAGAGGGATAGTGTCACTGATACATGCATCGTCCAGGCTCACCATCCTTCTGGCCTCCTCAAAAGACGGTGCATGCATCCTTTATCAAAAGCCACTGGCGTGGCGAAAAAAAGCCAAGCTCCTCTGACCCTATCCTTGTGCCATACTCACACAGGTACTCATTGATGGCCCTCTGCTGCATGTGCAGCCTCTGCAGCCTTGCCAATGTTGAGTTACACCTGGTGGGCATGTCACAAATGAGGCGGTTGGTGGGCAGGTTGAATTCCCGTTGAATGTCAGATAAGCGAGCACTGGCATTGTATGAATGCCGGAAATGGCCACAGACTTTTCTGGCCTGCCTCAGGAGATCTTGGAAGCCTGGGTATCTGGTCAAGAAACGCTGCACCACCAGATTCAGGACATGTGCCAAGCATGGAACATGTGTCAAGTGTCTCTGTCGGAGGGCGGAAAGAAGGTTGGTGCCATTGTCGCATACAACCATTCCTGGCTCAAGCTGTCGTGTAGTCAACCATCTCTTAGCCTGCCCCTGCAGAGCTGACAAAATCTCTGCCCCGATGTGACTCCTATCCCCTAGACAGACCGACTGAAGCACGGCATGGCATCTTTTAACCTGACTGCTTGTGTAGCCCCTTGAAAGCTTAGGGAGCACTGCTGCTTCAGAGGACAATTCAGCAGAAGAGGACATGGAGGAAGAAGAAGAGGAGAGGAGGAGGTGGTGGAGTAGCCAGATGTGGCAGAACCAGCACCAGCCTTTTGGTGGCGTGGTGGCAAAACAAGCTGCAACATTGAACCCTGTCCTGCATTCTTCCCAGCTGCCAGCAGAGTTACCGAGTGTGCCGTGAAGGAAATGTAACATCCCTGTCCATGCCTGCTGGACCAAGAGTCACCAGTAATGCAGGTATTTGAGAAGGCATGAGGTATAGTAGGGTTAGAAATCCCAGATGAGGAGCAAGGGGAAGTATGCTTGTTTTAATCTTGTGGCTCTTTCAGGTGCTGTTGCCAACGGACTGCATGGCAGGTTGTCATATGCCTTGTCAAGCATGTGGTGCCCAAGTGGCTGGTGTTCTGGCCATGCTTGATCCGCTTTAGACAGATGTTGCAAACAGCAATGCTGCAGTCTACTGGAAATGTGCTGAAAAAAGCCCACACTAATGAACTTGTGGAAGTCTGCGGGGAGTTTGCAGCACCCTGCACCTGTGGAGCTCTGTGCTGTGATGCAGTAGGTTGGCTACTCCTATGGCGGCCCCTGGAGCACATCCTCCCTCATTGGAGTTGTGCCTCCTCCTCCCCCTCCTCCTCCTCTATCCTGTCAGGCACCCAATTACAGTCAGTGACCTCATCATCCCCTCCCTCCTCATCTCTGGGGCAAACTTGGCAGTATGCTGCAGCTGTGGCAACATGACTGCTAGTTTCTTGTCCGTCATTGTCACCCCCTCTATCTAGGCTCATGTTATTCCCATCAACCTGGGAACCAACATCACAGCATTCAAATTGCTGCACATCCTCCAGCAGCATGTCACTGACACTATAATCAAAGAGTTCAGATGACTCCTCCGTGCATGATGGTGGGGCGACAGAAGGAGTAGCTGTGGAGAAGGAGCCTGTGGAACAGGCTGCATTGGCAGCTGCAGTGGAAGGCAAACTAGTGTGAGCGTGGGTGTCAGAGGATGATGAGGATGGCTTATTTATCCACTCCACCAACTCTTTTACATGTTGTGGCTGAAAAAGACAGACAGCACCGGAAATAAAGGACGGGCGTGCCCCGCCTGCAGAGGATGCACCATGTAGACTGTGACCACCACTTTTCACTGTGGACACAGAGGGTGCTTGCCCTCTTTTCGTGGCCTGTGGGCGTCTGCCTCTCCCTGTTGGCCTTTCGGACATGATGTGGATTTTGTGGGGGTTTTATTACTGGTTGATCAATATATAATATATATATAATGCACTGCTTATATGTACTGAACTGACCGATAGATACTGAATGGCCTGATATCTAATCAATTGTTCTATATATAGATAGAGATCAATATATGGTACACTGAACTGACCAATAGATAATGAATGGCCTGATATCTAATCAATTTTCCTATATATAGATAGAGATCAATATAGGGTACACTGAACTGAAAGATAGATGATGAATGGCCTGATATCTAATCAATTGTCCTACAGTATATGCAGATACAGATCAATATAGGGTATACTGAAATGACGATAGATACTGAATGGCCTGATATCTAATCAATTGTCCTATATATAGATAGAGATCAATATAGGGTACACTGAACTGACTGATAGATAATGAATGGCCTGATATCTAATGAATTGTCCTATATGTAGATAGAAATCAATATAGGGTACACGGAACTGACCGATAGATACTGAATGGCCTAATATCTAATCAATTGTCCTTATATATAGATAGAGATCAATATATGGTATATAGTCTATGGTATATACTGCACTAATGAATATACTTCACTATCTGATCCCTTAACCACTTGCCGACCGCCCACAGATTATTTACTGCGGCAGTCAGCCCCTCACAGGCAAAGCGATGTAGGTCTACGTCGCTCGCCTGTGAGGCTCTAGGGGGCGAGCGCGCGCCGCCAGGGGCGCACTTCCGCCCCAGCTCGTTCACGGAACCCCCCCCCCCCCCGTGCGCGTGTGCCCGGTGGACCCGATGTCCCCTGGGCACTCGCGATTATCCGTTACAGCGGGAGAAAGGCAGGCAGCTAATGTAAACAAAGCCGCCTGTCATTCTCCCCTGTATAAGAATGGAGATCATGCAGTTCTGCTATGCAGAATCGTATATCTCTGTTCTTACACCTCAAGCCACCGCCAATCACAGTTAGAAGCACGCCCCTAGGGACACACTTAACTCCTCCTAAAATAAAGTTAACCCCTTCCCTGCCAGTGTCATTTTTACAGTAACAGTGCATATGTATAGCACTGATTACTGTAGTAATGTCACTGATAACCCCAAAAGTGTCAAAAATGTCAGTCAAGGGTCCGATCTGTCCGCCGCAATGTCACAGTCCCGCAAAAACAATCACAGATCGCTGCAATTACTCGTTAAAAAAAAAAACAACAAAAATGACAAAAATCTTTCCCTTAGTTAGTAAACGCAATAACTTCGCACAGGTGATCAAATACCACCAAAAGAAAGCTCTGTTTGTGGGAAAAAAAAGACGTCAAATTAGTTTCGGTACAGCATCGCACGACCGCGCAATTGTCCGTTAAAGTCATGCAGTGCCGAATCGCAAAATAGGCCCTGGTCAGGAAGGGGGTAAAATCTTCCGGGGCTTAAGTGGTTAACTTGTAAAAAAACACAAATCTCTCTCCCTGCCTAACTCACTGCTAGCAATGTCTCTAATTAAAATACACTGCACTGTCTGATAAACTGCAAATGACTCTCCTCTTCCTGCCTCAAACACGATCCTCTTCCTGCCTAACTCACTGCTAGCAATGTCTCCAATTAGACTACACTGCACAGTCTGATAAACTGCAAATGACTGTCCTCTCCCTGCCTCAACTACTTGATATCTTGCCCGCACAGTCACACTACACGTGGCTGCTGTGCGAGCAGCCTTTATATAGTGTGGGGCATGTAATTAGCCCCCTGAGCCATGATTGGCTAAAGGCAGCCTGCCTTTGTCCAATCATGGCAGATTTGATTTGATTGGCCAAAGCATGGAGGTCAGGGTGCATGCTTTGACCAATCACACAATGCACTGCACACGCCGCACGCACGTAGTGCATTATGGATGCGGGCGCTCAAATTTCCCGCGAAGAAGCACATTTGTTCATCATTCAACACGAGCGAACAGCCAATGTTCGAGTTGAACTTACGTTCGACTCGAACTTGAAGATCATCCCTATTTAGCAGTACTCAGTTACTCCCAGTTAGGAATGAGATTAGAGTTTGAGTCAAAAATTGGAAAAAAAAATTAAAAAAAAATGGCATGGGCCTGGCTGGATGGGATAAGGGGGGATGGGGCGATCGAGCAGTTCCCCCCCTCCTGAACCATACCAGGCCACTTGCCCTCAACATGGGGAGGGTGCTTTGGGGTGCCCCCAAAGCACCTTGTCCCCCTGTTGATGGGGACAAGGGTCTCTTCCCGTGGTTGTGGGGGTCTGCGGGTGGGGGGCTTATCAAGAATCTGGAAGCCCCATTTAACATGGGGGCCCCCAGATCCCGGCCCCCCCTATGTGAATGGATATCGGGTACATTGTACCCCTACCCATTCACCAAAAAAGTGTTCAAAAAATAAAGACAAATACCAGTTTTTGACAAGTAATTTTTAAAAAAAATAAGAAAAGAGTGTCCCCTGATGTTAATCCATCGTCAATCACGTCGCCTGCTACACCCGAACAACAGAAGGAAAGAAAACCGCTCCCGCCTCTTCAGACGCCTCCGGCGTAATGAGCTGCTGGAGCTGTGACAGCTCTTTTATAGGAAAGGGGCGGGGACACCACCCGGTGGCACCACCCCTTCTGGCGTGACGTCAGTAATTTATTCACTGCACCTGAGCAGTGCATTATGGGGCACTCATGACGTCAGATTCCTATAATAGAGCTGTCAAACTCAAACAGCTCATTACGTGGGAGGCGTCTGAAGAGGCAGGAGGAGCTTCTATGTTTTTTGTTTTTTTTCTATTTCTCGGCTGCAGTGGCGGGCGACGTGTTTGACATATTACATAGGGGGACACTATTTTTATATTTTTATTTTTTAATGAAGGTTTTTTCAAAAACCGGCTTTTGTCTTTATTTTTTTTGTACACATTTGGTGAATGGGTAGGGGTACGATGTACCCGATATCCATTCACATGGGGGGGCCGGGATCTGGGGGCCCCCTTGTTATAGGGGGCTTCCATATTCCAATAAGCGCCCCACCTGGAAACCCCCACAACCACAGCACAGGGTTGTCGGGAAGAGACCCTTGTCCCGATCAACAAGGGGACAAGGTGGTTTGGAGGGCATCCCAAAGCACCCTACCCATGTTGAGGGCAAGTGGCCTGGTATGGTTCAGGAGGGGGGGCCCCTTATCCTGTCCAGCCAGGCTGCTTGCTCGGATAAGGGTCTGGTATGGATTTAGGGGGGGAACGCCCCGCCATTTTTTTTTTCAATTTTGGCGTGGGGTTCCCTTAAAATTTGTAGCAGACCCAAAGGGCCTGGTATGGGCTGGAGGGGGGACCTCACGCTGCTTTTTTCATGTTTTTTTATCTGTATTACTGGGAGCCGACAATACATTACAGCCGTGAGCAAGTTTAAATTACATTTTTTCCTTTAGAAATGTCAGTATTGCTGCAGCAGGCTACATACATCTCACAAATGCGCCACTTTACAGGTACATTAAGGGGACCCCCAGGCACGATATTTAAAGGATTTTTTCTTTTTCATTGTAAGAATCACTAAAACCACTGCTCCTGTAAAAACTATTGTTTTTAAAAAAATGTTTTGCATTGGTACATGTCCCCTAGGGCAGTACCCAGACCCCCATACAGTTTTTATGGGCAATGACTTGCATTTAAGCTTTTTAAAATGAGGACTTTTGATTTTTCATGTTTGAGTCCCATAGACTTCAATAGAGTTTGCATGTTCTAACCAAGTTTTCCCCTATTCGCAGTGTTCTGGAGCGAACCGAACTGGGGGTGTTCGGCTCATCACTACTCCCAGTTACTCAGCGGTACTCAGTTACTCCCAGTCACTCAGCAGTACTCAGATACTTCCAGTCACTCAGCAATTCTTAGTCAAGTTAATCAGCAGTCCAGTCACTTAGCAGTACTCAATTACTCCCAATCACTCAGCAGTACTCAGTACGCACTCAGCAGTACTCAGTTATTCACAGAGACTCAGCAGTGCTCAATCACTCAGAGTCACTCAGCAGTACTCAGTACGCACTCAGCAGTACTCAGTTATTCACAGAGACTCAGCAGTGCTCAATCACTCAGAGTCACTCAGCAGTACTCAGTACGCACTCAGCAGTACTCAGTTATTCACAGAGACTCAGCAGTACTCAGTTACTCACAGAGACTCAGCAGTGCTCAATCACTCAGAGTCACTCAGCAGTACTCAGTACGCACTCAGCAGTACTCAGTTACTCACAGTCACTCAACAGTACACAGCAGTACTTGTTTGCTCAAAAGTAATCAGCTACTCAACAGTACTCCACAGTAACCAGTCACTCTGCAGCACTCTGTCACCCTGCAGTACTCTGTTACTCCACAGTATTCAGGTACTCAATGGTACTCAGTCACTCACAGTACTCAGCAGTACTCAGTTACTCAAAGTACTTAGTTACTCACACTACACCCTCCTCAGCCAGCATCCCCACTGCTCTCATCTCATATCAGTTCCCGATCCAGTGCTATGGTTGTGTTCAAAGGCAAATTGATGACATTTGAGCAGCTCAAGGACAAATAATTTCTTCCTAACTGGAGTTTCTTTAGGTACCTACAGTTAAGACATGCTTTTGTCTCACAACTTCGACTTCTCAAAAGTCTGCTGTGGCGACTCAGCCCTCCTCTCTAGAAAAACACTAACGAGATGATGTCCTGGACAAGCCGCTCTCTGAAGTGTACAAAGAGTTGTTTCCAAACAGTTCCTCCCAAATAGTGTGTTGTAGGAGGAAATGGGTGATCAGTGTTCATCACTTGCATCATGGGGACAATTGGGATAGGGTTACCACCTCATTCCTTTAAAATCCAAACACAGGGCGGCACAGTGGTGTAGTGGTTAGCACTTTCGCCTAGCAGCACTAGGGTCGCTGGTTTAAATCCCAGCCACGCACTACCTGCCTGGAGTTTACATGTTCTCACTGTGCCTGCGTGGGTTTCCTCCAGGTACTACAGTTTCCTCCCACACTCCAAAGACATGCTGGTTGGTTAATTGGCTCCTGTCTAAACTGGCCCTAGTATATGTATGAATGTGAGTTAGGGACCCTAGATTTTAAGCTCCTTGAGGGTAGGGACTAATGTGAATGTACAAAGTATATGTAAAGCGCTGCAAAAATTGAGGGCGCTAGATACCCCATCTCACAAAAGTGAGTACACCCCTCACATTTTTGAGTTATTTTGAGGGGACAGCAAAATTACACTGTTATACAAGCTGTACACTCACTACTTTACATTGTAGCAAAGTGTCATTTCTTCAGTGTTGTCACATGGAAAGATATAATAAAATATTTACAAAAATGTGAGGGGTGTGCTCACTTTTGTGAGATACTCTTAGTACCTGAAATAAATAAATAAATATGAATTACACAGGTTCTGGTGCTAATTTAATGCAGATAAAACACTAAGTGATTTTTAATTACCACCTTAAAGCGGAGTTCCAGCCATTTCACTCACCTGTCCAACGGTCCAGCGATGCGGCCGCCCGAAGCCTCGATCCTCTCCCTCGGCGCCGGCATCACTGCTGTGGGCACCCGGCTGTGACAGTTTGCGGCTTCACAGCCGGGTACCCACTGCGCATGCGCGAGTCACGCTGCGCGTCTTGATTGGCTGGCAATCTTCTGGGACCTCTGACATGTCCCAGAAGATTGCAGGGAGGGAGGGGGAGAGGAGAACTTCCGTTCAGGGCGCCGCGGCGCTCCGAGCGGAAGTGGGAGCGGGTACCTGTTAAAACTAGGTACCCGCTCCCCCCCCAAAAAAATGACATGCCAAATGTGCCATGTCAGGGGGTTAGAATACCTAAAGCGGAAGTTCCACTTTTGGGTGGAACTCCGCTTTAAATCACTCACAGAACCTGTGTAATTAATATGTGTTTGGGATTAAAGGGATGAGGTGGCAACCCTAGATTGGGAAGACTACCCCTTCCAGCATTTAGTCTTTGTAAAAGACTGTTGCTCCGGCTGGTCCTAAGTCCTTTTATTACTTATCTTCAAACGTGACACAAACAGAACACTAACCGGCTGCTAATGGTTGACGCGTTTCACACGAATACTGTTGCTTAATCACTGTGGTGTCAACCATTAGCAGCCTGTCAGTGTCCTGTTTGTGTCACATTTGAAGATAAGTAATAAAAGGACTCAGGACCAGCCGTGGTGTGCAGCCATTTCTTCTTGGATTGCACATTTTACGGAGGCAAGCCGAGGCGGGCACCCCCATGTGGAGTCTATCTCACCTGGAGCGGTGTATCTTTCATTTTCCAAAGACTGTTTAATACATGGGTGTCCAATCTTTTGGCTTCTCTGGGCCACATTGAGTGGAGAGAAATTTTCTCGGGCCGCATATAAAATATATACTATAGTTAAGGTATATAAATAAAAAATGCCGCGCCCTTCCCGCGCTGCTGCGACCCCCCCCCCCAGTACTAATTTAACACAACTAGTGGATGATCCCCCCTGCCTACAGTTAGTTGGAAGCTGCTGTGGCCGTGCCCCCAACTCGACTTCCTTCCTCCCCAGCAAAAAAATAAATAAATTGTCAGGGGGCAGTGGGCCGCATTGCCTGCGGTTCCGGGCCGCAGGTTGGACATGCCTGGTTTAATACAATATAATCTTCATCATGTATTATATACACTGGCTAAGCTAGCGAGTATTTACCTGCCTCAGAAATTTTGACTCAATCATAAAGCAAAAAGAGTACAGCACAGATTTTAGAAAGCAGAACCATTAACCTCATGTGTGAAGATATAAATTAACCACTTCTGCTCCGGCATGTTTACCCCCCCCCCCCCCCCTTCACGACCAGGCCATTTTTTGCGATACGGCACTGCGTTAATTTAACTGACAATTGCTCAGTTGTACAAAGCTGTACCCCAAAAAAATGTTTGTCCTTTTTTTAACCCAGAATAAAGGTTTCTTTTGGTGGTATTTGATCACCTCTGCGGTTTTTATTTTTTTGCATTGCAAACAAAAAAAGACAGACGATTTTGAAAAAAAAAAAAAAACACAATATGCTTTACTCTCCACTGTTACATTTGGCACCTTTTTGGATGGAGGGGGGAGTGGGTACTGGGTTTTGATAGGTACCCACTCCCACTTCCAGCTCAGTTCGTCACGGCACAGAGAGGTGAAAGGGGCCTCCCCCCCCCCCCCCCCGCAGCCGACCTATTGAGAAAGTGCAGTGCGATTTGCGCATGCGCAGTAGAAAACCAGCTGTGAAGCTGCAAGGCTTCACTGCAGGTTTGCCTTAGCCAAGGTGGTGGCAGCAGCACCCGAGAGTGGATTCAAGAATCGACCAAGTGAGGAAACCGCTGGATGCCTGGACAGGTAAATACCCTAATAGTAAAAGTCAGCAGCTACAGTATTTGTAGCTGCTGACTTTGAACCACTTGCCGACTGCAGTTTTACTGCGGCAGGCGGGCTCGGCTGCATGAACCGACGTAGTACTACATCAGTCGTGCGCGTGGTGCTGGGGGCGAGCGTATGCCGCCAGTGGCGCGCTCCCGCCCCCTCTGGGCAGCGGGGATGCTGATGCACGGCGCCCGCGATCATTCCCTGCTGAGAGAGAAGTACGGTCAGCTGTTGTAAACACAGCTGATCGCTCTTCTCTCTGAAATTATCACAGAGTGCCTGTGATCCTTCTATATAGGATCACATGTCTCTATGGTCATTTCACAAGCCCCTCCCCCCAAAGTTAGAATCACTCCCCTAGGCTCACATTTAACCCCTCGATCACCCACTAGGTTAACCCCTTCCCTGCCAGTGTCATTATTACAGTAACAGGGCATATTTTTAGCACTGATTACTGTAGTAATGTCAGTGGTCCCCCCAACCCCCCAAAGTGTCAAAAAGGTCAGTTAGGGGTCCGATCTGTCCGCCACAATGTCGCAGTCCCACTAAAAATCACAGATCTCTGCCATTACTAGTAAAAAAAAAAATAGATGTACCACCCTAACAGGTAGGTGCTAGGCAAACTATAAAGGGGGGCCCTGTCTGCTTATCAGATGGGCCTTGATTGTTCAGCTAGGCTGTCATGTGTTCCCAGGTGTGCCAGTTGAGCTTGGGGAGTCTCCCCACTGTGTCCATTGGGGGCTCTCATTGGACAGTGGAGGAAACCTGACCAATAGCACACCAGGGCTTGAATCTATCCCAGAGGGCAGAATATGCCGCAAGGCATCCTGGGATGGGGTATAAGTCTGAGGGGAGCACATGACAGGGTGTCTTTGGCGGGAAGCAGAGTCCCAGGAGGAGGGTGACGGCTGTCTCTCCTCCTGTCAGCGTGAGGAAGGACAGCAGGTTGAGCTGAGCTGCAGAAAGGGATCCAGCGTGCTGTGGACCAAGGGGAGTTGTTGGGGTGGACATTTCAAGGAAAGCAGTGTCGTGAGTACTGTAAACTGCCCAGGGGTCTGCCTAGGACAGCTACCTCAGCCAGGAGGGCTAAAGGGAGCAGTACAAAGGACTTTGTGCCACCGGGGAGTGTCAAAGTCAGTTAAGTGGTAACAGACAGCAAGTCAGGGTTAACAAGCGCCAACCGGCGTTGACCAGCATTCAGCCGGCATCAAGTCAGCGTCAAGAGGCATTTTTCTCAGTTGTCCCATTACTTTGTGAATATTTGAACCAGAGGAGTATCCCACTCATTCCCTTCTCCCATCCAAGTTCCTAAATAAATATAAAACCAAAGATACTGGACTGTTTCCTGTCTCAGTGCTCACACTTGGAGAAACATGCTTAAATGTGCTGTTGTTGCTAGCGGTAACCCTGGCGGACCCACACCCAGCAAAATGGCTGGGAATTCAGCTACATAAATAAATAAATAAAAATGACATAAATCTTTCCCCTAGTTTGTAGACGCAATAACTTTTGCGCAAACCAATCCAAATAGGCTTATTGCGACTTTTTATTACTAAAAATATGTAGCGGAATACAAAATTGGATGAAAAAATTTGATTTCTAAATTTTTTTGGGGGGGGGAATGTTTATAGCAGAATGTGAAAAATATTGGGTTTTTTTTCAGAATTGTCGCTCTTTTTTTGTTTATAGCGCAAAAAAATAAAAACTGCAGAGGTGATCAAATGCCACCAAAAGAAAGCTCTATTTGTGGGAAAAAAAGGACATATATTCTATTTCGGTACAGTGTCGCACGACCACGCAATTTTGCATTAAAGTAATGTAGTGCGAATGGCTAAAAATGGCCATTAAGGGGGCAAATCCTTCCGGTCCAGAACTGGTTTATTTTTTGGCGGGGAGGGGAGGCAGAACTCCGCTTTAAATGATAAAAAGGTTTTTTTCTTTTTGAGAAAAATTATACTTTTCCTGTATATAAATATATACCGACATGTCAGTAGTTTTATTCATGCAGACTTGTAAGGTTCCTGATAGTTTCTCTTTCTATGACTAATCCACCCCAAATAGATAATAAAATCTGGTGCTTGGTTTACCTAATAAAACATAATAACTATAATATAGGAAAGTGTGCAGGGACTTCAGGAAATTCTTTTACTTCCCTCTAGAGGCCAAATAACTGTAACAACAGTTGCTCATGTTTTATATCCGTCTGTCTGTGTATTATGTAGAGTGGAGGTCAGCAACTGGTTGATCATGATCTACTTGTCGATTATGGCCATGTGATGGGTAGATTGTGACCCTGCCGTACCGACAGCTCCTTACCCCACCAATATCCTCTCAGATCAGAGCAGCAATGTGAATGCAGAGCTGATGGAAGTTCTAGGCTTCATCTCGGCTCTGATATGTCACATGACATGACGCAACTGAGGGATGACCTGGGAGGACTTACCTCACTCTGCTGGGATCGGCTACATCTGAGATCTGATGAGATCTGATGAGTGAACTTTACAGAGGGAGGGGGAATGTGTGCTTACTACAGACCTCTGTACTCTGCGTTACTTACTACAGACCTCAGTACTCTGCGTTACTTACTACAGACCTCAGTACTCTGCGTTACTTACTACAGACCTCAGTACTCTGCGTTACTTACTACAGACCTCAATACTCTGCGTTACTTACTACTGATCTATGAACTCTGCGTTACTTACTACAGACCTCAGTACTCTGCGTTACTTACTACAGACCTCAGTACTCTGCGTTACTTACTACAGACCTCAGTACTCTGCGTTACTTACTACAGACCTCAGTACTCTGCGTTACTTACTACAGACCTCAGTACTCTGCGTTACTTACTACTGATCTATGAACTCTGCGTTACTTACTACAGACCTCAGTACTCTGCGTTACTTACTACAGACCTCAGTACTCTGCGTTACTTACTACAGACCTCTGAACTCTGCGTTACTTACTACTGATCTATGAACTCTGCGTTACATACTACTGATCTATGAACTCTGTGTTACTTACTACAGACCTCAGTACTCTGCGTTAGTTACTACAGACCTCTGAACTCTGCGTTACTTACTACTGATCTATGAACTCTGCGTTACATACTACTGATCTATGAACTCTGCGTTACTTACTACTGATCTATGAACTCTGCGTTACTTATTACAGACCTCAGTACTCTGCGTTACTAACTACAGACCTCAGTACTCTGCGTTACTTACTACAGACCTCTGAACTCTGCGTTACTTACTACAGATCTATGAACTCTGCGTTACTTACTACTGATCTATGAACTCTGCGTTACTTGCTACTGATCTATGAACTCTGCGTTACATACTACTGATCTATGAACTCTGCATTACTTATTACTGATCTATGAACTCTGCGTTACTTGCTACAGACCTCTGAACTCTGCGTTACTTACTACAGACCTCTGAACTCTGCGTTACTTACTACAGACCTCTGAACTCTGCGTTACTCAGTGGCGTAGCGTGAGGGGTGCAGGGGGGGCCGGCCGCACCGGGTGCAACATTTGGGGGGGGTGCATCCCGCACCAGTGTCACTCTATTAAACTTTAAAAATTCTTCCCAGCGTGTCACTCCAGCCGCCGCCATCTTCAAGCTAAACGATGGCCGGCCGCCGCCCTGTGATTGGGCCAACATTGTCATGTGCAGCAGCGGGGCTGGCCAGTGGCAGAGCCCCGCCTCGCTTCTGGAGCCCGCCACGCTGTCTTCTAAGTCAGCTCTGCATGTGCCTCCATCCCGCCTCATCTAAGCTCTCACAATCCTCCCCGACCCACCCCCTGTAAGGGCTCGTCTTCACCATGTGGCAGAGCGGATGGATCATGAAAACAGGTAAGTCATTTTGCTGGCTGCAGGACTAGACACAGCCTGGGGAGGAGGCGTAGTTACCAGTGTAGTGTAGTTTAGTGGGTAGTAGTAGTGTAGTGGACAGGGTAGTGTAGTGTAGTGGGCAGTGTAGTGCAGTGGACAGTGTAGTGTAGTGGGTAGTGTAGTGGACAGTGTAGTGTAGTGGGTAGTGTAGTGGACAGTGTAGTGTAGTTTAGTGGGTAGTGGACAGTGTAGTGTAGTGGACAGCGTAGTGTAGTGGGTAGTGTAGTGTGTAGTGTAGTGTAGTGGACAGTGTAGTGTAGTGGGTAGTGTAGTGGACAGTGTAGTGGGTAGTGTAGTGGACAGTGTAGTGTAGTGGGTAGTGTAGTGCACAGTGTAGTGTAGTGGACAGTGTATTGTAGTGGACAGTGTAGTGTAGTTTAGTGGGTAGTGGACAGTGTAGTGTAGTGGACAGTGTGGTGGACAGTGTAGTGTAGTGTAGTGAGTATTGTAGTGGACAGTGTAGTGCAGTGGGTAGTGTAGTGGACAGTGTAGTGTAGTGGACAGCGTAGTGTAGTGGGTAGTGTAGTGTAGTGGACAGTGACGTGTAGTGGGTAGTGTAGTGGACAGTGCAGTGGGTAGTGTAGCGGACAGTGTAGTGTAGTGGACAATGTAGTGTAGTGGGTAGTATAGTGGACAGTGTAGAGTATTGGAAAGTGTGGTATAGTGTAGTTTAGTGGACAATATAGTGGTTAGGGTAGTGTAGTGGACAATGTAGTTTAGTGGTTAGTGTAGTGGACAGTGTAGTGTAGTGGTTAGTGTAGTGGTCAGTGTAGTGTATTGGAAAGTTTAGTGTAGTGGATAGTGTAGTGGACAGTGTAGGGTAGTGTAGTTTAGTGGACAATATAGTGGTTAGTGTGGTGTAGTGGACAGTGTAGTGTAGTGTAGTGTAGTGGTCAGTATAGTGTAGTGGACAGTGCAGTGGTCAGTGTAGTGGACAGTGTAGTGGGTAGTATAGTGGAGAGTGTAGTGTAGTGGGCAGTGTAGTGGACACTGTAGTGAACAGTGTAGTGTAGTAGACAGTTTAGTGTAGTTTAATGGTCAGTGTAGTGTAGTGGGCAGTGTAGTGTAGTGGACAGTGTGTAGTGTAGTGGACAGGTAGGAATCAGGTAGGTCAGTGTAAGGTTCAGTGTCATGGACAGGTAGGTCAGTGTAGTGGCCAGTACAGGAATCAGGTATGTTAGCGTAGTGGACTGGTAGGTCAGTATAGGAATAAGGCTGGTCAGTACTATTGTAGGAAGGGACTCAGGGAGTGCTAAAAGTCTGCAGGTTAGGGGGCGCAAATTACTTGCCTTGCCCCGGGCGCTGACAACCCACGCTACGCCACTGGCGTTTACTTACTACTGATCTATGAACTCTGCGTTACATACTACTGATCTATGAACTCTGCGTTACATACTACTGATCTATGAACTCTGCATTACTTACTACTGATCTATGAACTCTGCGTTACTTACTACTGATCTATGAACTCTGCGTTACTTACTACTGATCTATGAATTCTGCGTTACTTACTACAGACCTCAGTACTCTGCGTTACTAACTACAGACCTCAGTACTCTGCGTTACTTACTACTGATCTATGAACTCTGCGTTACTTACTACTGATCTATGAACTCTGCGTTACTTATTACTGATCTATGAACTCTGCGTTACTTATTACTGATCTATGAACTCTGCGTTACTTGCTACAGACCTCTGAACTCTGCGTTACTTACTACAGACCTCTGAACTCTGCGTTACTTACTACTGATCTATGAACTCTGCGTTACATACTACTGATCTATGAACTCTGCATTACTTACTACTGATCTATGAACTCTGCGTTACTTACTACTGATCTATGAACTCTGCGTTACTTACTACAGACCTCAGTACTCTGCGTTACTAACTACAGACCTCAGTACTCTGCGTTACTTACTACAGACCTCTGAACTCTGCGTTACTTACTACTGATCTATGAACTCTGCGTTACTTACTACTGATCTATGAACTCTGCATTACATACTACTGATCTATGAACTCTGCATTACTTATTACTTATCTATGAACTCTGCGTTACTTGCTACAGACCTCTGAACTCTGCGTTACTTACTACAGACCTCTGAACTCTGCGTTACTTACTACTGATCTATGAACTCTGCGTTACTTACTACTGATCTATGAACTCTGCGTTACTTACTACTGATCTATGAACTCTGCATTACTTATTACTGATCTATGAACTCTGCGTTACTTATTACTGATCTATGAACTCTGCGTTACTTGCTACAGACCTCTGAACTCTGCGTTACTTACTACTGATCTATGAACTCTGCGTTACATACTACTGATCTATGAACTCTGCATTACTTACTACTGATCTATGAACTCTGCGTTACTTACTACTGATCTATGAACTCTGCGTTACTTACTACAGACCTCAGTACTCTGCGTTACTAACTACAGACCTCAGTACTCTGCGTTACTTACTACAGACCTCTGAACTCTGCGTTACTTACTACTGATCTATGAACTCTGCGTTACTTACTACTGATCTATGAACTCTGCATTACATACTACTGATCTATGAACTCTGCATTACTTATTACTGATCTATGAACTCTGCGTTACTTGCTACAGACCTCTGAACTCTGCGTTACTTACTACAGACCTCTGAACTCTGCGTTACTTACTACTGATCTATGAACTCTGCGTTACTTATTACTGATCTATGAACTCTGCGTTACTTACTACAGACCTCAGTACTCTGCGTTACTTACTACAGACCTCTGAACTCTGCGTTACTTACTACAGACCTCTGAACTCTACGTTACTTACTACTGATCTATGAACTCTGCGTTACTTACTACTGATCTATGAACTCTGCGTTACTTACTACTGATCTATGAACTCTGGGATACTTACTACAGACCTCTGAACTCTACGTTACTTACTACTGATCTATGAACTCTGCGTTACTTACTACTGATCTATGAACTCTGCGTTACTTACTACTGATCTATGAACTCTGCGTTACTTACTACTGATCTATGAACTCTGCGTTATTTACTACTGATCTATGAACTCTGCGTTACTTACTACTGATCTATGAACTCTGCGTTACTTACTACTGATCTATGAACTCTGGGTTACTTACTACTGATCTATGAACTCTGGGTTACTTACTACTGATCTATGAACTCTGCGTTACTTACTACTGATCTATGAACTCTGGGTTACTTACTACTGATCTATGAACTCTGGGTTACTTACTACTGATCTATGAACTCTGCGTTACTTACTACTGATCTATGAACTCTGCGTTACTTACTACTGATCTATGAACTCTGGGTTACTTACTACTGATCTATGAACTCTGCGTTACTTACTACTGATCTATGAACTCTGCGTTACTTACTACTGATCTATGAACTCTGGGTTACTTACTACTGATCTATGAACTCTGGGTTACTTACTACTGATCTATGAACTCTGCGTTACTTACTACTGATCTATGAACTCTGCGTTACTTACTACTGATCTATGAACTCTGGGTTACTTACTACTGATCTATGAACTCTGCGTTACTTACTACTGATCTATGAACTCTGCGTTACTACAGACCTCAGTACTGTGCGTTACTTACTACAGACCTCTGAACTCTGCGTTACTTACTACAGACCTCTGAACTCTACGCTACTTACTACTGATCTATGAACTCTGCGTTACTTACTACTGATCTATGAACTCTGGGATACTTACTACAGACCTCTGAACTCTACGTTACTTACTACTGATCTATGAACTCTGCTTTACTTACTACTGATCTATGAACTCTGCGTTACTTACTACTGATCTATGAACTCTGCGTTATTTACTACTGATCTATGAACTCTGCGTTACTCAGGGGAGGACTGGGCCAGGAGGCAGGGTGGCAATTGCCCCCTGGGCCGCTCTGATGCCTGGTAAAAAGGCTGCACTGCTTCTGCCACAGACATGCCTAAACGATTCGTGGTGAAGAGAAGTAAAAAGCCCCAACGGAGCTGTCCCAGCTCCCCCCAACCGCCCCCTGATTCAGCCGGTAAGTAGAGAGTATCTGGAGCAGGGCTTCAGCTTGGAATGGGGGTCAGGAGGAGGACGGTAAGAGGGAAAGTGGGAGGAGGCCGCGTCGCATGGGCCTCTGGTTTGCCCCCTGGGCTGGGAGTTGCCAGTCTGCCCCTGGCGTTACTTACTACTGATCTATGAACTCTGGGTTACTTACTACTGATCTATGAACTCTGGGATACTTACTACTGATCTATGAACTCTGCGTTACTTACTACTGATCTATGAACTCTGGGTTACTTACTACTGATCTATGAACTCTGGGTTACTTACTACTGATCTATGAACTCTGGGTTACTTACTACTGATCTATGAACTCTGCGTTACTTACTACTGATCTATGAACTCTGCGTTACTTACTACTGATCTATGAACTCTGCGTTACTTACTACTGACCTCTAAGCTCTGTGTTACTGACTACTAACCCTTGTACTGTGTGTTACAACTGACCCCTGTACTCCGCGTTACTTGCTCCCGACCTCTACACTGTGCAGTACTTACTCCTGACGTCTGCACTCTGCATTATTTACTCCTGACCCCTGCAGTCTGTGTTACATACTCCTGACCTCTGAACCATGCAATAATTAAAACCGACCCCTTCACTTTGCTTTAATTCTGTGAAGCCTGTGCGTAAAGTCTGTGCTACCATCGACTGCTGAACTCTGCATTACTTACTACTGACCCCTGGAGCCTGTGTTACTATAGACCTCAGAACTCTTCAAACCTTCTTTACATTTTATTGGGGCCTCCTAGGTTATCTCCTGAAAAATAAAAAGCATACTGCACCCTGGTGATTTTTGATCTTTAGTCTTAATGATTTTTAGTTTTACATGTTGTTCTGTGAGATCTCCCCCTTTCCAAGGTGGTCTACCCTTGATGTAGACTATGTAGTACATAGTTGGATTATAGCTATAGTTAGATAGGGCTGTATAACTGGTTACTGCTTGTCTCATTAGTCAGAGCTCTATCATAACAGCCTGAATACTGTATTACTGAATGTTTCTTGCTTACTCACTGCTGTCTCTTTGTAACCAGGGGCTCTCCCACCCACGTAAAATCGCAGTGATCTCATTTGCTGGCCACAGGCTGTCTCTGCTTCACACAGCGACAATAGCTGATGAGAAGACAGAAATAGCTTTACATTCGGGGATATTAGAAGGGGAAGTTTAGGAAGAATCTTTTTTTAGAAGAGTGTTTGACTGTATGTCTTATGACAAGTGATTGGCTGTAATCTTTACACAGTGATATATCACTTGTCATATATCAAACACTGAAAGCACTTCCATTGAACTGCTATTGAGCTAGCACTACAACAGTTTTAGATTAAAAAGTCAATTTAAAAACCGGCTAGCGACCGCCCCACATATATTTACTGCGGCGGCTCTGCGCCAGTTCACGTACCTAGTATGTGATAAGTAGAACTACTTCACTACTGTACTTAAAGCGGAGTTTCACCCAAAAGTGGAACTTCCGCTTTAGGTATTCTAACCCCTGACATGCCACATTTGGCATGTACCTAGTTTTGACAGGTACCCGCTCCCACTTCCGCTCGAAGCGCCGCGGTGCCCTGAATGGAAGTTCTCCTCTCCCCCTCCCTCCCTGCAATCTTCTGGGACATGTCAGAGGTCCCAGAAGATTGCTGGCCGATCAAGACGCACAGCGCGACTCGCGCATGCGCAGTGGGTACCCGGCTGTGAAGCCACAAACTGTCACAGCCGGGTGCCCACAGCAGTGATGCCGGCGCCGAGGGAGAGGATCGAGGCTTCGGGCGGCCGCATCGCTGGACCGTTGGACAGGTGAGTGAAATGGCTGGAACTCCGCTTTAAGTACCGAAAGGCGGTATCTGTACTTTCCTAGAGTAGAATTTTTTTCTCCTACTTCCACTTTTACTTCACTACATTTTTTCAATGATTTCAATACTTCTACTCCGATATATTTTTTTTGTGCTGCATAGTTACTCGTTAAAATTATAAAAATTACCACTGCCAGAACAGTAGATGGCAGGTTTCATGAAGCTCAAAACATGTGTATTATCAGCGCATACGAAAATAAAAGCTACTGTATGTATAAATAAAAGCTGCATTTGAAATAATAAAAAACAATATGATGTTCAAACTTTTGACTTCTTTCTTTAATAACTACATAACACAGTACATGTACTTTTACTTTCAGTACTTGAGTACTTTTTTTTTTCAAAACTACTGGTACTTTTACTTTCAGTACTTGAGTAGCAAATTTTTTTAAAAAACTACTTGCAATACTTAAGTACAAAAAATGTTGAATACTTTAGTACTTCTACTCAAGTCACTTTTTGATCGAGCACTTCCACTTCTACTCAAGTCACTTTTTGATCGAACACTTGTACTTTTACTCAAGTATGGGTTTCGAGTACTTTATACAACTCTGATGATCTGACACGTCCGGGTCTGGGGTGCGTGCGGCACGTGGGAGACCCGCTCCAGCTGTGATTAAAGACTCGATGTCCGCCGTGCCCGATTACACAGGACACAGGCAGAACGACAATCTGCTTATGTAAACAAGGCAGATTGTCGTTCTGTGAGAGGGGAATGTACTGGTCCCGTGTTTCTGCCAAACAGGAAAATGAATCTTTGCCTTCCCCTAGTCAAAGCACCTCCCCCACAGTTAGTAAGCACAACCTAGGCACATATTTAACCCTTTGAGCGCTCCTGATGTTAACCCCTTCCCTGCCAGTGCCAATAGTACAGTGACAGTGCATATTTCTTAGAAATGATCTCTGTGTTAGTGTCACTGGTTCCCAAAAAGTGGCAAAAGAGTCAGTTAGTGTCTGATTTGTCCGTTGAAATATCGTAGTCCCGTTATAAGTAGCTGATTGGCACAATTACTAGTAAAAGTAAATATATAAATAAATTAATAAAAATATCCCCTAGTTTGTAGATGTTATAACGTTTGCGCAAAACCAATCAATATACGCTTTTTGGAAAAAAATTTTTTACCAAAAATATGAAGAAGAATATATATTGGTCTAAATTTATGATGAAATTAGATTTTTTATTTTTTTTTTTTATTGGGTATGTTTTATAGCAGAACGTTTTTTTTTTTTTTTTTTGTCTCAAAATGTGAGTGAGCTCTGATTTAAGTACTCTAAAGCCAAAAAATTTTTTTGTTTCGAATAGAGATCTGTCAGGATGGCCTCGGCGGCTACGACTGGCAAGGATGCGGCCGGTGGACGATGGCACGTGCTGTACACGGGACCCTGTCAGTGGTAAATGGTTTGTCTCATCTCTGTAACCAATAGATTCTGCTGGGGAGCCTGTTCTATTGAGATACAACAGACTTTACTGGCTGCATCACCAGATGAAAATAGGAGAAAGAAAGCCTATGTAGCACTGCCCCCGTAGGGACTGCTTGATATTTACTCTGTAGGTTCCCCCTGGTTATCAGTACCCCACCATATGTAAAGACAAGTCCTGGATTCTCCTTAGCTCACACTCCAATAATCAATCAAGGGGTATTTGGTTGTTTTGTGGTTTATTGTAAATTGGGGATAGGAGAAGGAAACAGTGGGATACTCCAATTTTAACTATTCACTGTGATTGAGGACTCCTATCTTCTCTGCCTTGCTATAGATTTGGAACAGCCAGGCTTTTGATTCATCCTGCTACTTCAGATGAATGTTGATTAAGCCTTTTATCCTTAAGATGACTTGGTGAACTACTAGTTAAGTTATCTTCAGGACACTCTCCCTACTATCCTCTCTTCTGCGGCTGACACCCGTTTACTGACTGTGGCCCCCTCAGGTCAGGCCCCTTGACACGAGTCCCTGGGCTCACAATACTGTAGTCCCAGGGTCCCCAGTGTCTCTCCTCTCTGTCAGCTCTCCTGGACCTCTGGTTTCAGCTCCTCTCCACCACTCCTCTGGCCCTCAGGACGACCTCCTGGGACCACATGGCACCTCTACAGAGGAGGAGGCAGCCGTCCCCCTCCCTAAGTGACTCTGCTGTCCAGCCAAAGACCCCGCAGCACATGTGCTCCTGGCTTTTATAAGGCATCCCAGAATGCACTGAGACGACCTTCCCTCTGCCAATCATCAGGACTGTATCACAAGCCTATGCACCCATTCGTCAGGTTTCCTCCCACAATCCAACATGCCACCCTATTGGACCAGCGTAAAACACTCTCTAACTGAATGAATTGCATACTGAGCACATTGAGAAGACCCAGTGGCGGTTCTACATTAAATTGCTCCCCGGGCAAGACCCTCCCGGCGCCCCCCCCCCAAAAAAAAAATAACATGACAACATAACAATAAATGCAGAGTGCCACAGCATTGCCCCCAATAAATGCAGAGTGCCACAGCATTGCCCCCAATAAATGCAGAGTGCCACAGCATTGCCCCCAATAAATGCAAAGTGCCACAGCATTGCCTCCAATAAATGCAGAGTGCCACAGCATTGCCCCCAATAAATGCAGAGTGCCACAGCATTGCCCCCAATAAATGCAGAGTGCCACAGCATTGCCCCCTTTCAATGTAGAGATGCCAGCGTGCAACCTTTCAATGCAGAGCGCCAGCGTTCCCCCTGCGAGACCCGTACGTGCACTTACCTCACTTCTCTTCAGTTCAGTCCCCGGATTCCCCGCGTCTCCTCAGTCCTCCCGCGGCGCCTCCTCCTCGACCAATGGCGTGGGGTTTGCCTTTCGGCCAATCAGGAACCGGGAGGATCCGCTCCCTGATTGGCCAGGAGGAGGATCAGTGTGACAATAGCGAATTTTCATTCGCTATTGTCACACAATGGGCGGGCTCGGGGGGGAGCAATGCTCTGTGCCTCGGCTCGGCTGCCACAGTGAAGTTATTCAAAGTTCCTCGGGCGGCCCGGTACCATTTGATCCACGGACCCAGTGTCTCTCCTCTCTGTCAGCTCTCCTGGACCTCTGGTTTCAGCTCCTCTCCACCACTCCTCTGGCCCTCAGGACGACCTCCTGGGACCACATGGCACCTCTACAGAGGAGGAGGCAGCCGTCCCCCTCCCTAAGTGACTCTGCTGTCCAGCCAAAGACCCCGCAGCACATGTGCTCCTGGCTTTTATAAGGCATCCCAGAATGCACTGAGACGACCTTCCCTCTGCCAATCATCAGGACTGTATCACAAGCCTATGCACCCATTCGTCAGGTTTCCTCCCACAATCCAACATGCCTCCCTATTGGACCAGCGTGAAACACTCTCTAACTGAATGAATTGCATACTGAGCACATTGAGAAGACCCAGTGGCGGTTCTACATTAAATTGCTCCCCGGGCAAGACTGCCACAGAGTGCCAGAGCAGCATAAATGCAGAGTGCCACAGCAATGCCCCCAATAAATGCAGAGTGCCACAGCATTGCCCCCAATAAATGCAGAGTGCCACAGCATTGCCCCCAATAAATGCAGAGTGCCACAGCAATGCCCCCAATAAATGCAGAGTGCCACAGCATTGCCCCCAATAAATGCAGAGTGCCACAGCATTGCCCCCAATAAATGCAGAGTGCCACAGCAATGCCCCCAATAAATGCAGAGTGCCACAGCATTGCCCCCTTTCAATGTAGAGATGCCAGCGTGCAACCTTTCAATGCAGAGCGCCAGCGTTCCCCCTGCGAGACCCGTACGTGCACTTACCTCACTTCTCTTCAGTTCAGTCCCCGGATTCCCCGCGTCTCCTCAGTCCTCCCGCGGCGCCTCCTCCTCGACCAATGGCGTGGGGTTTGCCTTTCGGCCAATCAGGAACCGGGAGGACCCGCTCCCTGATTGGCCAGGAGGAGGATCAGTGTGACAATAGCGAATTTTCATTCGCTATTGTCACACAATGGGCGGGCTCGGGGGGGAGCAATGCTCTGTGCCTCGGCTCGGCAGTGAAATTATTCAAAGTTCCTCGGGTGGCCCGGTACCATTTGATCCACGGACCGGTATCGGTCCGCGGCCCGGGGGTTGGGGAACACTGTCATGCCGCCCCCCACGTGTCATGAAAAAATGCCGCCCCGGGCGGCTTCCCCGTTCGCCCATGCCTAAAACCGCCACTGAGAAGACCTCACTAATACTGTAGATCCTGCTCCCTGATAAGCAGAGAACAATATAGATTTACCTGCAGCTCCTCTGGTAGGCAGGCAAAACTATACTCTATCACTAGCACCTACCTAGGAGGGTGCTACACCTAGAAAAAAAAATCAAATGCAGCCATCCCATCTAAAGCCCCGTACACACAAGCTAAATGTAGTGAGACAACGGCCGGTTAAAAAATAACGTCCAACATTTGGCCCGTGTGTATGTCAGTCTATCCCATTCAGCCGCCTTCTGTCGAAAATGCATGCTGGAAAAGCAGCATCCGACCGACTCCCGATCAGCCAATGGCAGAAAGCACTCATTGGAACATCCCAGCCCAGAGGGGGAGATCGCTAAACTAACCTCGCATGGAGCTGAAGGGTTGCATAAAAAAAAAAAAACCTAATAGAGTGTACTTGGATTAAGAAAGGGTAAGCTGCAATATAATAAAATGATTAAAAGATTTGCTATTTCACATTTCAGACGCTGTAGGTGCATTTCAAAGCTGAAATGATCTGTAGCTGTTCCAGAAATGACATCCACTGCATGGTAAGAGATGGGGTGTCTGATTATAAGGGTCACGCATTATACTCCCCATTTGCACAGCAGTGAAGTGATTTGAGGCTGATAGGAATTTATAGGCTGGTATTAGAAGAGCTACTTCAGTAGTGAGGGAAACATTCCTCGGTGTGGAAAATACAAGTCCCAGGACACATAGAACTAAATATTACATAAGCCAACCATTCATCCTGCCCCACCCACCGCGCACTCCCACCTCTTCCCACATGCACTGGCTCCCCATTGAGCAGGAAGCCGCGGGACCCCTCCAGACCTACAGATGTGTGGCTTATACAGGAACACAGTGGACACACTGCGCACATATAATTACCAATCTCATGTTTGTACAGACTGAAGTATGCAGCTGGTCACTGCGAAAACACACTATATCTGGGAGAACCGTCTTCTCTGAAAGTATTTTGTTCTTGTCTCTATATGTGAGGTGTGGTACAAGTAGCAAACATTTACAACACTATATCCAAGAAGAAAAATTAAAGCCCAAGTGAATTTCAAGTTAAATTGGAGGGCTCTGTTTAAGACTGGATTAACAATGGTGCGATCACAGACATCGCACATGCAATGTCTGTGCGATGCAAATTCAGCCATACGGTTTGTATGGCTGAATTTGCATTGAATTCGGACCAAAAGGGTGATGGGCCCTTCTTTTGGTCTGCACTCGAATCAGATGGCATGGGTGTTCAATTTCCCATCCAATTCCACAGTTCACACTGGGTTCTGCAACCCAATTCGGGGGTGTCATTACCTTTACATTAACCACTTGCCGACCGCTCACATTGAGCGTACTGCGGTAAAGTGGTTCGTTGTCGTCCAGCGACGTAAGTCTACGTCGCTGGACTCCTCCCTTTGTATTCAGACACAGCAGGAATCGGGCCAGGGGAGGAGAGGCGGTGATCACCGCCGCTCTTCCCCGATCGCCGGGGATCGAGTGAGCAAATCCGCCCACTTGTGTAAACAAAGCGGGCGGATCTCCTATGTGACAGACAGTCACAGATTACAGGATTCAGCATAGCTGAACCTGCGATCTGTGCCTGTGTCACACAGTCCCCTCCCCCCACACACGTCAGTAAGCACCAGGCATACATTAACCCCTTGATCACCAATAAAAGTTAACCCCTTCCCTGCCAGTGTCATTTTTACAGTAACAGTGCATATTTATAGCACTGATTACTGTAGTAATGTCACTGGTACCCCCAAAAGTGTAAAAAATGTCAGTTAGGGATCCGATCTGTCCGCCACAATGTCGCAGATCGCCGCCATTACTAGTTTAAAAAAAAAAAAAAACAATAAAAATGACTTAAATTCCCGTAGTTAGTAGCTGCGATAACTTTTGCGCAAACAAATTAAAATACGCTTATTGCGATTTTTTTTTTATCAAACATATGTAGCAGAAAACAAATTGGCCTAAAATGTTAAAAATTTTGATTTTTACATTTTTTGGGGGGGGAATTTCATATAAAAAAATTTGAAAATATTGTTATTTTTTCAAAATTGTCGCTCTTTTTTTGTTTATAGCGCAAAAAGTAAAAATTGCACAGGTGATCAAATACCACCAAAAGAAAGCTCTATTTGTGGGGAAAAAAAGGACATAAATTTAATTTGGGTACAATGTCGCATGACTGCGCAATTGTCCGTTAAGCTAATGCAGTGCCGAATAGCAAAATATGGCCTGGTCAGGAATGGGGTAAAATCTTCCGGTCTTAAAGCGGTTAAAAATACGCATATGAGAATTTTTTTGTCAAAGACATGTAGCTAAATACATTTTGGCCTAAATATATGACAAACATTGAATATATTGGATATTTTTTACCTGTCAAAGTAGAAAAATATTGTTATTTTTTCAAAATTGTCGCATTTTTATTAATATCGCAAAAAAAGAAAAGCACAGAGGTGATCAAATACCACCAAAAGAAAGCTCTGCTTGTGGGAAAAAAAGGAAGTAATTTTTGTTTGGGTACGGTGTGTGAATGACCGCACAATTGTCAGTTAAATTCGTACAGTGCTGAATCGCAAAAAGTGGCCTGGACGTAAAGCAGGAAAATCCTCCGGTCCTAAAGTGGTTAAAACCCGCAGCAGTTTGCAGAGAGCAGTGTGAACTGCCTGCAAATGAGATGCAATGTGGGAACCCACACCGGAATCACACTGGTTCCCACATCGCACAAGTGTTAACCGAGGCTAAAAGTAAGTATGTCATAATGTGCTAATATGCAGTACAAGCTGGAGTTGTTCTACTCTGTGAGCCCTGTGACAAAACCATCCATGTCCTTAACCTGATACAAACCACCCGCATCTCTGGTTGATCCCTTTTCCTGCTGTCCGTGGACCCAGTGAAGGCCTTCAATAGGGTAAATTCACATTTCATGCAAGCGACCCAATATGCTGGTCTAGAGTTCTCCATGCTCACCTGGATTTCCTCCTTGTACTGTCATCCGTCAACTGTGGTTCGGGTAAATTAAACTAAATCTGATTTTTTCCAACTACAAGCGGCACGAGACAGGGGTGCCCCATCTCCCCTCTCATTTTTATCATGTAGCACCCACCTAGGTAGGTGCTAGAAAGAGATTGCCAGGTAAATCTATATTGTTCACTGCCTACCAGAGAGCAGGATCTGCTAGTGAGGTCTGCTTATGGTGCTCAGGTGCAGCTCAGTTTGTCTAAAGTGTTTCATACTGGTCCAATAGGGAGGCATATTGGACAGTGGGAGGAAACATGACAAATGCACAGGCATTTAGTACAGCCCTGGTGATTGGCAGAGGAAAGTGCCTAGGTGCATGCTGGCATAATGTATAAATGCCAAGGGCACATGTGCTCAGGGTTTTTCAGCTGGAGAGCGGGGTCTTGGAGGGAGGGGGTGGCTGCCCCTCCTCTGTAGAATGCAGCTTCAGGTGGTCGACCTGAGGACCGGAGAGTCAGAGAGCAGCTGGACCCAGAGGTCCTGCAAAGCTGAGTGAAGAAGAGACACTGAAGAGAATCTGATTCTGACTACAGTGAGTACAGATCTGTTTCGTGAGACCTGTTCTGAGAAGGCCGCCCCTTCTATGGAAGAGTCAGTGGATGAGTGTCAGTCAAGGGGATGCTAGAGAGTGTCCTGAAGATAAAGTAGTTGCAATAATTCTTCCATACAAGTGGCAGTATGGTTAAAGCAATGTGTCTGCTTCCACAAAGACCCTGGTAAGGCCAAGTGAGAGTTGTCCTTATCAACTGTAGTTAGTTCCAGTTGGAGTATCCCACTATTCCCTTCTCCCATCCAAGTTCCACAATAAATATAAAATCAAAACCACTGGACTGTTTATTGAGTAACGAGCAATTAGGAGTAAGGATAGATGTGTAAACTGTCCCTAAGCGACTGTCTGCAAGTAATCAGAGGAGGCCCAAGAAGTCATCACACAGCAAGCCCTAAGGGGACAGTGCTACAATTATTACATTAGAACCCCTTTTTCTGTACGGTTCGGGCTGATCCTAGTATTGCTGGATACCGCAAACTGTCCGGTGTCCATAAAGTGGCGCCTTTCACTGATGTTTTGATCTTCTTTCTGGAGGAAATCTTCTTTGTCCCACTTGTTACAAGCTCTTCGCACTTGCAGGGCTTTGTCATTCTTTCAGATCAACCTTTCAAAGTCCTTGGCCCTCAATGCGTCTACTGATCAGCCAACCTGGCGCCTTCAGCCTTCATTCTCCTTCCATTGGGCAACTGACTCGATCCGCTACCTTGGCACCAACATAATGCGGCCAATTTGCATTCCACAAGCTTCAAACTGCTTTTACTCTGGATGAAGGAGGACCTGTTACACTGGCACTCACTTAGCTCACCTGGTTTGATCGCTGCAATGCTCTCAAGATGACCCTTCTCCACCGGGTGCTTTACTTATTGCAAGCTCTTCCTATTAGAATCCCTCCCTTATTCTTCAAACGGATGAGTTCCATGTTCATTTGCTCTCAAAGGAAGCCCTGTCTTCAGCTTTAGCACCTCTCTTTACCTAAGTCTTCTCATGGGGTGGATCTTCCTGCTGTTTGGGCATACTACAGAGCTACTCACTTTACCAGGCTGGTTGACTGATTTTGTCATGCGGAAGCCAAGCTCTGGGTGGCTATGGAACTATGGAGGACAGCAAAGAGATGGCCAGGGATAGCCTCCCCACTTCCACAAGATCTTTGTGCTCACCCTACACTTGGGAGTACCTTGTTAGTTTCTCAGGAAGCCTTCCATTGCCCCATTGTGTCCCTGTTACCCTTCCCCTTGGTGCCCATCCTGGACAACCCTGAGTTTGCTCCAGAATTTCATAATCTTCAGTTCCAACAAGCCTCCTGTCATGACACTGCTACCACCCCTGTCCTTTGTATTCAGAATAACAGGAAGAGGAAACACCCATGTGGCCCGCCAATATTGTTAAAAAAATAAGGTATTTAGGAAATTTTAATATACAGTAATCCCCCGCTCCATCGCGGTTCAGTTTTTGCGGTCCCGGTAATTCACGTTTTTTTTTGTAATGTTATTTTACTATATAAATCATTAAAAATGACATATTTTTGTGTTTTCCATAGCTCTTGCTATGTCTCTTAGTATCTTTTATGTGTTTAAATGAGTTTCTATTGTTTTAAAAGTGTGTTTAAAGACCTTAAAATGCTTCTACACGTACAGTGACAGTAAAAAAAACATGCCTACAATGCATTTTAATAGGGTTTTTCTATTTCGCGGAATTTCACTTTTCGTGGCTGGGTCCGGAACGTAACCCCCGCAATGGAGGGGGGTTTACTGTAAACAATACAGGGTCTCCCAAATGAGTTGATATATTGGCAGTGACTGGGTTTATAAGTGCTGGGTCACACTTGTGCGATGCGGGAAGGCTGCGAATTCGCAGCCTGTTCCCGCATCGCAAACGCACATCTGGCAGTTCACACTGCCATATGCGATACGCTGGGGGTGTCAATGAAATGTTAACGACACCCCCAGTTTGATCGCATATCGCAGTGCGATCTGACAGTTCGCACAGGATCGGATCGCACAAGTGTGAACCACTGTGCGATCCGATCCTGATGCGGCTGAAAAAATGCCTCATGTGCGACTTTTGTGCGGGTGCAGTGTGAATTTAGCCATACAAAGTGTATGGCTGAATTCGCACTGCACATCCGATTGCATGTAATGAAGGAGCAGTGCGCTCCGATATTACATGCGATCACCGCACACGCGGAAGTGTGAACCGGCACTAAATGCTAACTACTTGAACCCCCAGAAGCTTTTCTCTCTAAACCCTCCCAGAAGGTTTTTTTTTCTTGACAATGTCTTGGTTCTACACATATTATATCTTCTAGGTTTTTGTAGTCTACCCCCAATGTATTTATACATTGTTTTCTAGGACAGATAGAACATTAGTTTGATAGCATATTTGGATACATATCTTTTTATTTTCTCCTTTTATTGGTAATATTAACATGTTGTAAAGGCAAATAAAAAAAAAAAAAAACAAACATGTCATACTTACCTGCTCTGCATAATGGTTTTGCTGGTGCTCTGGAACCCCTCCCCCCTGCTGAGTGCCCCATAGCAAGCCGCACTCACTCCCGTGTTCTCTGAGTCCAAATGACACCGAGAGCGCAGCTCAGCCCTGCCCCCTACTCACTGGCTGTGATTGACAGCAGCAGGAGCCAATGGCCACTGCTCTTGTGCACATCGCTGGATCGGGCAAGTATTAGGGGGGCTGAGGGAGGAGCTGCACACTGAATGTTTTTTACCTTCATGCATAGAATGTATGAAGGTAAAAAACCTTTAGCCTTTAGAACCACTTTAAGTTTAAAAAAAAAAAAAAAATGCTGTATTTTTCTCTCAACAGAATATTTACATAATTTGCGCACCCCCATCTATTTACTGCAAATATGCTCAAAAAAGTCTGCCAATTAAAATATTACATTAGTGACACTTTTATGTAATGTATGATGATGATTCTCAAAGTGAACAAAATAGTAGGATGGCTACTTTTTCACAAGTTGCAATCACCAAAAATATGAATGACATTGTGTTCATGTATGTGAGCATTTGATGCTTGTACAATAAATGCAAATGTCATCCAGATCATCTGATGTCATTGCTGCGATCCATGGCATGGAGTGTTTCTGCAGCGTTTGGTTGCCTTTGAACGCAGCAAACTCTCTGCCTTTGGATGTCCTTTTGAATTTAGCCTAATAGTGACCTACTGCTTGCTGCAATCAGGCAGCAATAGATCACTATAGTAGGATCTATTGCTGCAGAGAGACACTGAACAGAGCTGAAGCAACTCTCTTCTAGCTACTGTACTCGGATACTCAGGAGGCCACATCCTTTCCGATGTATACATAATGCAGAAGCAATGTGATCACTGTAGTCTGCTATAGGCTCTCCTATAGAGCAGCGTGTAGCATGATTGGAAGCCCAGGAGCTGATGGTCTCAGCTCCTAGGCTTAACACTGGGTTCCGGCTGTCACAGAAAGACAGTGGTTCCAGCACTTATGCCGTCAGAGGGTGCAGGAACTGCCGAGACCAGCTGCCATTTTAAAAATCAGCTGTGATGGCCCTTGGATGAATAGTCACTATCCCTGTACTGCCTTAAAAGAGACGTACGTTTTTTTTTTTTTAGAATCATACCAGCCTAGGTGCATTGGTCCGATGCTGCATCTGTTCCCCGGTGCCTCTAACACCGAGAACCAAGTGATCGAACACTGCCGATCGCTCAGTTCTCCCTAAGGAGAGAGCTGCTGATTGTCAGTCACCACTCTCTGCTCTGCCCAGCAGTCACTGGAGCCCTGGGCTGTGGAGGGGGTGGGAGCAGCCAGCTCAGGCTCTCAGCAGCTCGGGTGCCGGTCCAGGTTTCCCGGGCGGATCCTGACTCCATTGTCACGATCTTGCCTGAGCCTGGACCGGCTCTCTGACATCAGCCGAAAGTGGGTTTCAGTACTTTGTCAGCTGAAAACGGGTCACAGTGCAGAACGGACTGCACTCCTGTAAACTTCAGGAGAGGTACAGCCAAATGAGCTTTCGCCGTACTTCTCCTTTAAATCAGTGGCTGGGACTCAAGTGATTTTGTTACATTGCCAAGGTAAATAATGTTTGTTTGCCTTTAAATCATTTTTTTCCTTCCTCCCTCTATGGCAAGGAGATGCTCTGTATAGCTAAACCCAACAGTTTTTCAGTCTGCCTTTAGTTTCTGTTCTGAGAACATGTAATTGCTATGATTCTTTTACTTATCTGATGTTAAAGAGGTTGTAAACCTCAGATTTTTTTAAAAAAAAAAAACGAACACCTAAAAGAAAAACACATAATGAGCTAGTATGCATCGCATACTAGCTCATTATGAAATACTTACCTAAGAACGAAGCCCTGCAGTGCCGACTGCTTACCTGTCCATGGGCGACATGTTCTGTCGCCCTTCTTCCGGGTTTGCGGCATCCGGCCATCTGATTGGCTGGAGCCGCGATGACGTCACTCCCGCGCATGCGCGCGGGAGCCGACGGTAACTGCACGGGTTCCTTCAGAGCGCATGAGCCAGTGATGTCACTGGCTGCATGCAAAGTAAATATCTCCTAAACGGTGCATGTTTAGGAGATATTTACAGTACCTATAGGTAAGCCTTAATATAGGCTTACCTATAGGTACAAGTTGTAGAGGAGGGTTTACTTCCTCTTTAATCTGCCAAGATCTGCACAAGTTTTCGATTAGAGCTTTCTACAATCTGTGAGATGTCATTTGGATCAAGTCACTGTCTGCTAATTCTACTGAGACTTTAAGTTAAAGTTATCTTGCCACAACTAGGTCAGTTAAAGAGATCACACTTTTAGGGCTTAGACTGAAATAGAAACAATTGAGTACTGTCCGTGATACTTTTTTTATTTGCACTAACATACAATTTTTCAGGACAAGCTTTCAGGGTATGTCCACTTCATCAAAATCCAAGCAGTACTGATTCACCTCAAGCACTGGAATAGAAGAAAGGCTGCCACGTTTGT
Source organism: Pelophylax lessonae (assembly GCF_965119305.1). Classification (NCBI taxonomy): domain Eukaryota; kingdom Metazoa; phylum Chordata; class Amphibia; order Anura; family Ranidae; genus Pelophylax; species Pelophylax lessonae. Next base: position 488,687,295 of record NC_138772.1, on the reverse strand, counting down.
ACTATTAGTAGCTCACTGATTGGTTTCACTTGTTGCATGGGCTTTCTTTTTAACAGGACAAAGAAGCTAATCCAGACCTTTTTCAAGCCTGCACTGTCTCCACACTGAGCTGACTCATGACCAGCTGGGGGCAGGGATATCTTTTAGGTTTTACATAACCTTAGACACATCCCTTTATCTCATGGTCATCAAAAAAAAAAGATGTGACAACCTTCACATAGATGCAATGTGCTGCGGGATGAAGTAATATGTTCTCCTTTTCTTGGTCTGTCCTAGAAAGGTCATGTAAGGAGATACTGTATACAGTACAGTAAAAGAAAACACAATTAGTAAAATTATAAAGTGTTTGTATCATATTTCTACGTACAGCAAACAGATCAGTTTCTTGCATCTCCATACAAGAGAATTAGAGGCCTGGCTGTACAGCCTCATTCTTCAAATTTATCTTCCATAGTTTTAAATGAATAGAAAAATTCAGAATGAGGCCTATTCGGCAAGAGATTTTAGAATCCGACTACTCTCCCCCTCCTATCTGCAGTGTTTCCAGGATAGATCAGAGTGATGCTCTGTACCAGCACTGACCAATCAGAAATTTTCTGATCCACCCCAGAAGCACTGCACAGAGAAGAGAGAGAAAAGCGGGGATTTGAATGACCGGACTGCTGACAGCTCATCACCCACAGAGGTAAGCAGGGTACGGACCAAGGGGGTGACATTGTTAGTTCACCTTTTTATTTTTTTTTCTGAAAAAGCGAATTTACACTTTAACCATTTAACCACCACCCTTTTGAAGCTTTACTACTACAGGGTAGTAATCTGTCCAATCTGTCCAGAATCATGGATATATATGCCATTGCCATTCTGAACTTCTGGGTACTGGGGGTGCTTGTGCGTGCCTACGGCGCATTGCTCTTGCTGTGATTAGTCACAACAGAAGCTGATCAGCGGTGCCGTCCAATGGATAACCGCCAGCACCCCCTGAGCAGTGAGGAGACACACAAGACAGGGCTTTACAAATGTAAACAATGCAGAGCTCCATCCCATCAGTGGGAATGTGCCATTTTTTGTTTCCCTGCAGAGCAGGTAAAAAATCCAGCACATCTCTTAGTAAAACCACCACACAGTAAACACAAAAACACTGGTTAGGTACATATTTAACCCTGTGATCATCCTAAATGTTTCACCCCTTCCCAGCCAGTGTCATTAGTACAGTCACAGTGCATATTTTTAGCACTGATCACTGTATTAGTGTTACTGGTTCCCACAAAGTGCCAAAAGTGTCAGATTGTCCGCCCATTGTCATGCAATAAGTCGCTGATTGCCACCATTACTATTATAAAACAATAAAATAAATAACAATTCCAGTATATATACTTTGGCAGATGAACATCAGATAGATCAAAAAATCATAGTATTTCTAGCTCCAGCAAGTACATGTGCTCAAAAACCTGAGGAGCTTGGGGGGAAGTCGCTGTACTAATGATGCAATGTTTGTACAGCGATCTTCCGGCTGAGCTATTATGTCTAGAGATGGCCTTGCGGTTCACCCGGCGGTCGGTTCGTGGAGAACTTTGCTTGTTCACTACCCGCCAAATTTTCGGACACATGGCGTCTTTCGCGGCAATATTTGTTTACATTGGGGAGAACTTTGACCCATGACACAGCTGTCAGGTGGAACGGGACAGCCAATTGAAACATTCCAGCACATGGACAGTCCCCCTACCCTATAAATAGACCTGACCTGGCGGACATTTCACATTCCGTTTTCTGCCAGTGTAGGGAGAGGTCTGCTGTGCTCATTAGGGAGAGTTTGCTAGACACATATAGCGCTGTGAAGATCCTTTCCAGGGCTGGTATTTTGGTATAGGCCTCTACAGTCTCTTTTCAGGTTAGGGACAGGTATCCTCTGGTTGCTTTAGGGGCAGTTAGAGATCGGCTGCAGTTACAAATCGCTCTGTCAATGTCCACAAAAGTCCTTTCCAGGGCTGGTATTTCGGTATAGGTCTAGTATCTTTTGAGCTTAGGGAGAGGTATCCTGTGGTTGCTGTAGGGGCAGTTAGAGATCGGCTGCAGTTGCACAGAAATCGCTTGGTCAGTGTCTACAAAAGTCATTTAAAATGCTCCAATGTCGTTTTAGGGTCTATTACAGTCTCTTTAACATTAGGGCCAGGTATCCTGTGGTTGCTTTAAGGGCAGTTAGATATCTGCTGCAGTCGCACAGAAATCGCTTTGTCAATGTCCACAAAAGTCATTTAAAATCAGACTTGTATAAAGTACTCAAAATTTCTACTTGAGTAAAAGTACAAGTGCTCGATCAAAAAATTACTTGAGTAGAAGTGGAAGTGCTCGCAGAAAAAGTTACTTAAGTAGAAGTACTAAAGTATTCAACATTTTTTTTACTTAAGTATTGCAAGTAGTTTTTTCAAAAAATTTGCTACTTAAGTACTAAAAGTAAAAAGTACCAGTAGTTTTGAAAAAAAAATTCTACTCAAGTACTGAAAGTAGAAGTACAAGTACTGTGTTATGTAGTTATTAAAGAAAGAAGTCAAAAGTATGAACATCATATTGTTTTTATTATTTCAAATGATTTATTCAAATGATTAACCTGTGTTTGTTAGTAGTTTCTTGATGCACTTTAAGCGCTGTAGCACCATTTATTTGTTTGTTTCATATTTTCTTTTTATTGGAAAGATTTGGTATAGCAGCTTTTATTATACACAGCCTTTATTTTCTTATGCGCTGATTTACAAATTACATTATACACATTTTTTTGAGCTTTATGCAACCTGGCATCTACTGTTCTGGCAGTGGTAATTTTTTTAAAAGTAACGAGTAACTATGCAGCACAAAAAAAAAATACTTGAGTAGAAGTATCGAAATCATCGAAAAAATGTAGTGAAGTAAAAGTAGAAGTAGGAGAAAAAAATTCTACTCTAGGAAAGTACAGATACCGCATTTCGGTACTTAAGTACAGTACTTAAGTAGTTCTACTTCGTTACTATACATCTCTGTTTAAAATGCTCCAATGTTGTTTTAGGGTCTATTACAGTCTCTTTAACATGAGGGCGAGGTATCCTGTGGTTGCTTTAGGGACAGTTAGATATCTGCTGCAGTCGCACAGAAATCGCTTGGTCAGTGTCTACAAAAGTCATTTAAAATGCTCCAATGTCGTTTTAGGGTCTATTACAGTCTCTTTAACATTAGGGCCAGGTATCCTGTGGTTGCTTTAGGGGCAGTTAGATATCGGCTGCAGTCACACAGAAATCGCTTTGTCAATGTCCACAAAAGTCATGTGAAGGGCTGCAATTTTTTTGGTATTGCTGTGCACTAAAAGGGGGGGGGGGGGTGGGGGAGGGGGGTAATCCACAGTATAATATACTTTGTAGAAAGCATATTATAGTGGATTAGTACTATTATTGTGCACTGTGCAGCATTGTGACAGGTGTGGTGATGAGACTGAGCGTTTCTGTAGCAACACTACACACAGTGACAAAAGCACTTATAATGTATAATGTAATAATAACTGGTGTGATAGACCAATTGACCCCCCCCCCCCAATGCCACATATTGAAGTGGGGTGTTATCTGAGTAAACTTTTTTACTATGACATCTCCTGTCTCCGTTGACGTCCGCTTTAGGAGGAAACGCGGCAGAGAGGAGCGCCGCATCGTCATCACCTATCGCCGTGGACCGCGCTGCAGGCGGCCACGGTTACTCTCTCATCGGTACAGGTTCCGAGCTGCTTGAACAAGATTACCAATGTAAGTGCACCTTGTATTTTGTGTTATTAAACGTTAAGAAGGTACTGCACTATGGCTTGGCTTTTGTTTTTGTGAGACACCTGCGGGGACATTATTACTGGTACCAGAGAGAAACTGCCCAGAGTGAGGACGCCCAGGAGAGAGGACAGGCACCATTTAGGAGAACATAAGATCAAGCTCTATAATGCCCATTGTCTGGTAAGAGGCTTATCCTCCTATTTGAGTGGCTCACATCCTCCCCTGAGCACCTATTTCATGTCTGGAGTTTTCATATACGCCCTTGAATATTCTGCCTTCTGGTAAGGGGCCAGTCCTTAACATGGTGGCGGGATTATCTGCACCTTAAAACTGAAGTGGATTTTTCATTTGGATATCTCCACATCCTACTGGGAACAGTGTTTTGGACTTTATGCACCTTTACCTTTGTTTTTAACCTTCACTTTCACTGCGCCGTAAAGTAGCAGTGGTTACTTCACTTGGATATTTTCACAATCTAATTGAGATTATTAGTTTGGACTTTATGCACCTTTTCTTCCATTTTCACTTGAGTGTGATTTTGTTTACATTGCTGATATAGTAACTATATTGTTATATTTTGATGCTTATCAGTTTATCATTTATCACTTATACCAGAGTTGTGTGACAAATTGTTGATCCTATTGGCGTTTTGGTTCACTCCAACTTGGTTTGTCGACACTTATCAGTTTAGCGCACCTGCTTCTTTATACACATATTTATCCCCAATTGGTTCTAAGGTTGCAGCTTTATCTGATTTCACATCCTGCGCACTTCTTTACATACACATATATTGTCTTATTTGTGACTGCCCGACGCGATGGAACTAAAACGTTGCATATGCTCGATAGGCTGCTCCAGCGGAAACGTGCAGTTAATGACTACCTGTTCGAACTCGGAGGCAGGACAGGTTCTGGGGAGCTTGGGTTTTTTTCACCTCGCCAGTGGCTGCTCATGCGAGACGCACGCAGACTTCTGCGACCATTCGATGAGATCACCAAACTGGTCAGTCACGGCCAGTGCGCCATAAGTGACTTCATACCTTAGGCCTTCTTTCTGGAGCGTGCATTGTGTCGTGTCATTGATCAAGCTGTCGAGGAGCAGGAGCAGGAAGATCAGGAAGTCGCAATGTTGAATGAATTCCCAGGGGGTGCTACTATATCTGAGACAAATCAACAGCAGGAGTCTGAAGAGGAGTCAGAGGAGGAGGATGGTGCTGGGGGGGATGAGGAGGAGCAAGAAGAGCATGCTTTAAACCTTTCTGGGATCCCTTGTGTTATCTGTGGATGGGGGAAGGAGAACGAGGACGACATTATCCTGGATGATGAGCTGGAAGCAGGCCACTATACCGCTTCCAGTTTAGTGGGAATGGGGGCCTACATGCTGCAGTGTTAAGGGGGACCCCCGTATAAGACGCATAAAGTCCAAGGACCAGTAGTGGGTGGCAACGTACTTAGACCCCCGGTACAAACACAAAATGGCGGAAATGTTACCACAATCACAGAGGGCGGTCAGAATGCAGCACTTCCAGGCCTTGCTGCGGGAAATGCTGCATTCTGCTTTTCCGTGCGCTGGCAGAGGAATTTCCAGTCACAGAGAGACAGTTGCGGGTAGCAATCCAACTGTGCCCTTCAAGAAGAGGGCGTTTGGAAGATGTCTTGGTCACATCAGATATGAGATCCTTCTTTCAGCCGAACCATCGACAGCTGTACTCCCGATCCAGCATGAGGGAACGCCTAGACCGACAGGTGTCCGACTACATCGGGTTAACGGCCGATGTGGACGCTCTGAGAAGTGATGAACCCCTGGACTACTGGGTGGGCAGGCTTGACCTCTGGCCAGAGCTTGCACAATTTGCAATGGAAATGTTGGCTTGCCCCCCCATCCAGTGTTCTGTCCGAAAGGACGTTCAGCACAGCAGGGGGGATCGTGACCGATAAGCGCACTCGCCTAGCTCATGACAGTGTAGACAACCTCACATTTATAAAAATGAATGAGGCATGGATCTCTGAGGAATTCAACACATGTGACCAGTAGACCAGGTTTCATCGAAATTCCTTCACCCACAACAATTCCTGGTCCTTGGCTTCACTACATACAGCGGCATAAAAGGCATTTCATGTCCATTGAATGGCAAATTTTTGGGGCCTTTCAGGGCCAACAATTATTTTTTTCTGTGAATGCCTAATGTACCTTCAGCCACCAAATACTAAGTTCTTTGCTGTCAGTTCAAACCATGTGAGCTAATTTTTGGAGCCTACACAGGCCGACACTTACGGTTCTGTGTACTGTGAACACTTACCGTACCTCTAGCCATCAAAAACTACGTTTTTTGCTGTCAGTTCAAACCATGTGAGCCAATTTTTGCAGCCTATACAGGCTGACACTTACTTCTGTATACTGTGTGAATGCCTAATGTACCTTCAGCCACAGAATACTACGTACTTAGCTGTCAGGTAAACCCATGTGGGCTAATGTTTGGGGCCTGGAATGGGCGACACTTACTTCTGTATCCTGTGAATGCCTAATGTACCTTCAGCCACAGAATACTACATTCTTAACTGTCAGGTAAACCCATGTGGGCTATTTTTTGGTGCCTTTTATGGCCGACACTTACTTCTGTTACCTGTGAATGCCTAATGTACCTTCAGCCACAGAATACTATGTTCTTAGCTGTCAGGTAAACGCATGTGGGTTAATTTTTGGGGCCTGGAATGGCCGACACTTACTTCTTTATCCTGTGAATGCCTAATTTTTCAGACTGGAAATGAAAAACAATGGGTCTGTAAAGGTTCCGCCAAATTGTGGAATGGATGCGGACCCATTTTACAGATGTGTGAATTTTACCCTATATGTATTAGACAATGTACTTACCGGCTGCTGTCAGTTCTGGCTGATTTAAGAAAAAAAATATATATATTTTTTGCTGTGAAAAAAAAATAAAAAAATTTAGGGCAACGTTTTCAATTGCAATACTTCTGTTATGACATTGTCCATGTGCTGGGACTATTTGGGCACCCGAGAACATGTCATCAGTGTACCCAAGTACCTGTCACCAGCCCATCAGAGTACCCGAGTACCTGTCATCAGAGTACCCAAGTACCTGTCTCCAGCCCTTCAGAGTACTTATCTGCAGCCTATCAGAATACCTGAGTACCTGTCTCCAGCCCATCAGGTTATCTGAGTACCTATTTGCAGCACAATAGAGTACCTGAGTACCTGTCTCCAGCCCATCAGAGCACCCGAATACCTCTCTGCAGCCCATCAGAATACCCTAGTACCTCTCTGTAGCCCATCAGAGTACCTGAATACCTGTCTCCAGCCCAGAGCACCCAAGTACCTGTCTCCAGCCCAGACAGAGTACCCGAGTACCTGTCTCCAGCTCAGAGTGCCAGAGTACCTATCTGCAGCCCATCAAATTACCTGAGTACCTGTCTCTAGCCCATCAGAATACCCAAGTACCTCTCTGAAGTCCATCAGAGTACCTTTCTGAAGCCGATCAGTGTACCTGAGTACCTGTCTGCACCTCATCAGAGTACTTGAGTACCAATCTGCAGTCCATGCCTCCTAGATTATGTGTTGGGGTGTTTGCTTTCCAAAATGGGGTCATTTTGTGGGGAGTTTCCCTTGTCCTGGTGTTCCAGGGCCTTCAATTGGTTGTAATGAAATTATATGTGTAATTTATGCTGCTAGAACACCTGACGGTGCTCCTTACATGTTGGGCCTCTGTAGTGACACTTTTCCACTGCGAGTACCGGCTCGGCTCTACTCGGCACTGCTTGGCCCTGCTCGGCTCAGTTTGCTTTTCCACTGCATGGTACGAGTAGGCACCTTTCAGCACTGTATAGGCTCTACTCAGCTTGGTTTGCTTTTCCAATGTTGTAGTACTTAGTAGTAAGTGGGTGGGATTACAACGATTCTCTGACCAATCAGTGGCTAGTAGTGACAAACAATCAACGCTGCATGCAAAGGATTGTGGGATATGGTATCGGTACCAGCTGCTTGGAACCCCAACTGAGGTGGTACTGTTTAAGCGAGCCGTACCGACTCCGTACCATGTAGTGGAAAAGCGCCAATGTACCAAACCGTACCGAACCGTTCTAACCCGTACCATGCGGTACCATGCAGTGGAAAAGAGCCACACCGATCCGTACCATGCAGTGGAAAAGCTCCATATGTGGCTATGCTGTGACAAAGTCCCACATATGTGGTATCCCCATACTCAGGAGGAGTAGCAGAATGTATTTTGGGGTGTAATTTTTGCTATGTACATGTTATGTGTCAGAAATATCTTATAAATTGACAACTTTGTGTAAAAAATAAAAAAATAGGTTTTCATTTTCTTTCCACATTTTTCAAAAACTTGTGGAAAAAAATGACATGTTCAAAAGACTCATTATGCCTCATAGAATATATGTTTGCTTTCCAAAATGGGGTCATTTTGTGGGTAATTCCATTGTCCTGGTGCTCCAGTACGTTTTATTCAAAAAACAATTTTAGTCAACTAAAATTGAATGTGTTTAGTTAAATTGTAATGCATTATTTAAGCTTTTCTATTCAATTTCCAAACTCATTATATACTCCTGGAGTAAAAAAATCTAATATATTATTTATGATATTAAGGTTTGAATAAACTCACAGATACAGATTTAGCTACTCTGGACTGTGTAATGTTGCACAGTGCTCTGGAAGGTGGTTTGAGGAGGCTTGTAATGCTGCCCAGTGCTTCCAGACGGTGGCTGTAATGCTACAAAGTGCTCTGGATGGTGGTCTGAGGAGGCCTGTAATGTACACAGTGCTCTGGACATGGATACTCTGAAGAGGAGGCCTGTAATGAATTGCACACAGTGATCTGGACGGTGGTCTGGGGAGGTCTATAATGTTACACGGTGCTCTGAACGGTGGTTTGAATAGGCCTGTAATGCTGCACAGTACTCTGGATGGTGTTATGGGAGGCCTTTAATGCTGCACAGTGCTCTGGATGGTGGTATGAGAGGCCTGTAATGTTGCACAGTGCTCTGGATGGTGGTATGAGAGAGGCCTGTAATGCACAGTGCTCTGGGATAGTGGTCTGACTCTGAGAAGCGTGTAATGCTGTACGGTACTGTACTGTACTGGATGATGGTCTCAGGTCTGAGTGATGGCCTGTATTGCACAGTGCTTTGGATGTCGTTGGTCAGAGGAGGCCTGTAATGTACACAGTGCTCTGGACAGACGGTGGTCTGTGGGGAGGCCTGTAATTGTAATGTAGACACTCACAGTTCTCTCTGTTCTGGATGGTCGTTGGCAAGTGTGGGAGGGGAGGCCTGAAATGCACAGTGCTGCTTTGGATAGTCGTCTGAGAACTCAGAGGCTTGTAATGCACGCTACGGACTCAAGTCACTTGCTTGCTTGGAGCTCAGTGGAAACTGGAAGTTCATAAGGGTAAACAATTTCGAAAACGTAATTGATTTTCATCATAGTTTTCGTCAGTGAATGAAAATGTGGTGTACCTTTCGTTTTGTATTCGTAACAGTAAAAAAGGCTGTGTAAGGAATATACTTGGTATATGCCCCGCGCCCGGTGTTCAGAATAAATATGTGAGTAGGTATGTGAATAGTAAAAATTAATATAGTGAATCATTTAAATAAATACAAAGTTGTGCGTTTGTAGCAGCTGCTATAGAAAAATGGTATACGTGTTGCAGGTTATTAGTCTAAAATGGCTACCTATAGCGCTTGCTATAATCAATTCATTCAATAATTATTATTATACATAAAATTCATACATACATTTCATAAGGTGATAATGGTGCCAATATGGTGATAAATATAAATTATTCCATATATAAAATTCATATAAAAGATTCCATAAAGTGACTGTAGCGAATAAAAGTCCAGAAAATGTTTTCAAAGTTTAAAATCCAATAAATAATCCAATAAATAAATATAGTGAGTCTCTTGTGCACACGGTGCTTATTCCAAACAATAGGTGCAAGTGCTCAGTGATTTCTCAATCCGCTCTGTAGTGCTCAGTGTAGCTTTTATTTTCACCGTGACAAATGGTAAGATTGAATCACTTACCAAATAGCGTGGGTCATGTATGCCTTATGGCACCAAGACCAACCAAGCTTGGGTAGCCTTCCAGGCTATGATGGAGTCCATGTAAATTACAATATGTAGGACGAACAACAAGGCAACTAAGAGTAATATTAAGAGAACATATCACTAACATCAATTCAGATACCATAGTGTATCGAACCACTTTAGATTGGTACACAATAGGGATCCAAGCCTGCTAACTTTTTGTGGCATCGACAAAATAGAAAATAATTGAAGGGGAAGGAATATGAGAATCGCAGTGTCACAAAACGAATCAAGATGGATATACCAACTCTGCACATTACAACCTAGGGGAATGAATATTGAGATGGATGTAAACTGTTTTATATCAAATCCATAACCAGAATATAAAACATAGAACCCAATATACATATATATCCCACCCTCAAAATTATATACCTCAAAATACCCTATCCCCATCTATATATAGCATAATCCTTTTTGAACATAATACAGCACATATGAATATAATAATATTTATTCTGGATTTTATGCTTACCATATTTCATGTGTTTTATAGTTTTAGTGGTTTTCTGAATATTAATGTGGGGTTTTTAAGGAATTTTATAAATTTTAAAAACTGAAAATTATTATCATTTAATATCCTTGTGAAATTATATTTGCAGATCAAATGTGGGGTTTTTATATTACATTTTATATTAATATCCTTGTGAAATTATATTTGCTGATCAAATTTGTTTTTTTTTTTAGGATTTTTTAGGATTTTTATTATGAATTAAAAATTAATACCATATTTTAATATCTTTGCTAATTTAGTTTTGCTGATCAAAAGGAATATTTTAAAAATAAAATAAAATATTTTAGATTAATTTTAAACCAATTAAAAATAAAAGTATTTTCAGAATTAATATTTTAGAATATTTACATCCATATAAAATTATATTAAACGTGGGGTTAAATAATTAAATTATTAGTGCAATTATATATATATACATATACACAATCTTTTCATTATTATTTTTCTCATATCCGGACAATGATGTATGGGTCCTTATATATTGATAGAATGGCTGGCCATTAAGGGTTAATATGATTTAACTTTGTATGCAAACATAAGGAAATAAGGTAGCAAGTGACACTATTATGTATCCAGCTCGTAATACAATCAATGGGGACACCCTCGATATCTCTATATACATCCGGAGTAAAAAGGAAGAGGCGGAGTAATGGGTGGTACTAACGGTACTTAAGAGGATGAGACACTGTGCGTCCCTATCTCCAAAGACGTCACCGGAAGTGACGAAACGCGCAAGATTTGGAACGCACAGCGTTCCCGCTCGCTACCCTGCAATCGGTTTGCAATGATACCCACGCTCATGAGCGGCCGCTCTCGGCCTTTTTAATTGGCAAACTCCCTATATATAATATTTTGGCTTATATTGCTCTAAAGACCCTGTACTATTATGCTTTTTATCCAGTTTGGAAAATAAAATTTATCAAAGTTACTACACTATCCGGAGCTTTTTTTGTCTTCCTTCATACCTGGCCTGAGGTGAGAGGAGAGAAAGGGGGAGCCCGCCATCCTACCCAACCTTAGCAAGCCACGAGGAGACTCCATCATAGCCTGGAAGGCTACCCAAGCTTGGTTGGTCTTGGTGCCATAAGGCATACATGACCCACGCTATTTGGTAAGTGATTCATTCTTACCATTTGTCACGGTGAAAATAAAAGCTACACTGGGTACTACAGAGAGGATTGAGAAATCACTACGCTGAGCACTTGCACCTATTGTTTGGAATAAGCACTGTGTGCACAAGAGACTCTCTGTATTTATTTATTGGATTATTTATTGGATTTTAAACTTTGAAAACATTTTATGGACTTTTATTCACTACAGTCACTTTATGGAATCTTTTATATGAATTTTATGTACGGAATAATTTATATTTATCACCATATTGGTAAAAAAGGCTGCTTACAAAAATTTTGACGAAAAATGTTTTCATTGACAAAATTAACACTGGCTACATGATGCACTGGAACGCCAGTACAAGCACCACTTTTTCAGATCTTGCTGCACCAAACTGCATAGTACTGTGGTACTATTTGATTTGGAGGCCGTAAACAAGTTTGCTTTTTCTTGATGCATTTGGGGTGCCAGTGACAATTAATTGGCACCTGAACGTGTCTCATAAGGGCAGCATGTTTGCCTGTGGTCCCGGAGAAGCTCAAGGAGAGCATTGTTCCAGGACCATGTTTTGGGGTGAACTAACCTTGATACAGTACTAGAGCACTGTTTTTTTTAGAACAAACACAATAGTATTCATTTTTTTTTTTTTTATCGTGGTATATTCTAAACATGTGAAAAACAGAAAATGTGCTTAGTTTAGTTTTGGATAGAGTTGTTATGTTACTAATTTTGTTTATTGGTTTCGGAATTCATTTTGTTTAGTTCCATTTATTAATTTTCTAGCGAATTCCAAATTTTCGAAAGGATTAGAATTCGGGTCGATCAAAACATGATTGACCAATCCGAATTATGTGTGAAGAATAACTGGTTGTAAAGACCTTTTGGGGCTGGTATGGATTTTTAGGGAAACCCCATGCCAAAATTAAAAAAAAAAAAAAAGGCATGGGGTGCCCCCCAAAATCCATGTCAAACCTTTATCTGAGCATGCAGCCCGGCAGGCCAGGAAAGGGGGGGGTGCTTTGGGAACTCCCATGATGATGGGGACAAGGGCCACAACCCTGGCCCGGTCCCCCAAAATCCATGTCAAACCCTTATCCGAGCATGCAGTGTGGCAGGCCAGGAAAGGGGGGGGGGCTTTGGGAACTCCCATGATGATTGGGACAAGGGCCACAACCCTGGCCCGGTGGTTGTGGAGGGGGTGACTTATCAGGCTCTGGAAGCCCCCTTTAACAGGGGGGCCCCCACATCCTGGCTGCCCCATGTAAATGAGTGTGGGTACATTGTAACCCCAATCCTTTACCCAAAAAAAAAAAAAAGTCAAAGTTTTTAATTAAAAACTAAAGTCCTTTATTAAAAAAAAACTATAAAGGCCAACCCAAACGAAAAAACAAAACAAAACAAATAACGCCGCCTGCCGAACAAGACTGTTCCAGTCCAGGGACCCAGCCACATGACAGCATTCTGAAAATTTGGAATTCCTTAAAAAACGAATAAACAAAAAATTAATTTGTTACTATTGTCATCCGGAGATTTGGATACACCAAAAATTTGCCTGAATTTAGATTTGGACACATTGAAAACAAATTGCATGTTCCTACTAACTCACATGGAGGAGGTCGGGATCTGGGGGCCCCCTTTTTAAAGGGGGCTTTCAGATTCCGATAAGCCGCCTGCCTGCAGATCTCCACAACCGCCACCCAGGGTTGTGGGGAAGAGGCCCTTGCCCCATCAACATGGGTACAAGGTGCTTTGGGGGGGAGCCCCCCTGCCCCAAAGCACCGTCCCATGTTGAAGGCATGTGGCCTGGTATGGTTCAGGAGGGGGTGCTCGCTAGTCTGGTATGGATTTTGGGGGGACCCCACTGCTTTTTTTTTTCAATTTTGTCATAGGGTTACCCTTAAAATTCATACCAGACCCAAATGGCCTGGTATGGATTAGGTGGGATTCCTCGTGGTTTTTTTTTAAACAAGGCACTGGTTTGTTTATAAACATAGTACGAAACAAAAAATTAGTAACGTAACAATTCGATCTGAAACAAATGTTTTCATTCTGAATGTCTACTAAATTCCTTTAGAGACTGGCCCAATATAAGTTAAAATCCTTGCCGGTTGACCTATTGTGCCACGAGCTCTTCAGAGCTAGAGATCCTGCTGGACTGTATTATGGTATGACGCTTCCATTTTAGATTCACTCGTTCCTATCTCAAACCAAGATGAGTGTGGATATCCTTTGGTGTGCAGAAGTTGACAGCCCAGTATTAAAACTCTCACTATTCAAATTCTCTACATCTACTTTACTGTCATACTTTTAAAAGATAACAAGAATATATTAAATAAACCTTGGTGTTCCAATGCTTTTAAAGCAGAAGTACAGCCAAAGCTCATTTGGCTGTACTTCTCCAAGGGATCGCAGGAGTGCAGTCCTTTCTGCAATCCTGTGACCCGTTTTCAGCAGACAGCGGGCTGGAGCCCACTGTTAGCTGATGTCACAGAGCCTATCCAGGCTCGGGAAGGATCGCGACCATATGGTGGAGATCCGCTCTCATACCTGGACTGGCAGCCAGCCGCTCCCGCCCCTTCTACAGCCCAGCAATCCAGTGAGCATGGGGGGGGGGGGGGGGCAGAGTAGAGAGCCAGTGACAGACAGTCACCAGCTCTCTGCTCGTGGAGCTGTGAGAACCGAGCGATTGGCAGTGTTTAATCGCTCACTTCTCAGATTCAGAGCCTGCAGGGGGATCGATGCCGCATCCATCTAGGTAAGTATGATTCCAATATAAAATAAGTCCTATACTTCTCTTTTAATCTTGCTCAGGTAAGACTAGAGATGTAAAATTTGTGAATCTAAAACTTTTGAAGCCATGGGGGGAAAAAAGTTTTTTTACCCTGTTTTGTTCTAGTAGAAATTGAGATTTTCTGAGGAATTGAAAAAAAAAAAATAATTGTGGAGTAGTTTTACAAATTTAAATTAATTTTGTTACACTGGGAATGTAAAACACAACATATATAAAAGCATTATATGTGAAATAAAAGTACAGCTTTTTCAGTAAATATACCAAACTTGCTTTTTAAAACATTATTTTTATTAAAAATGAAATAACATGGACTGTATATGTGTTAGGAACATTTCAACTATACACAATAACAGGTAACCACCCCCGTTTCCTCATAATAATGTAAAATCTTCCTGCCAATATGCATTTTCAATTATTGACAATGATGAGCCAGCAGCATATATCGCACTTGCAAGAGCTTGATAATTGTTCTGATTTTCAGGTGTCATTTTCTCTATAAATGAAAGTATGGTGTATTCTGAAGGCAATTGGTTCCACTGGATTTTAGTTAGGGGTATCAGAGTAAAGGGGGCTAAATGCACGCCAGACTTTTCAGATATTTTTTTGTGAACAATTTTGAAAACCATTTATCATTTTACTTCCACTTCACAATTATGTGCCACTTTGTGTTGGTCTATCACATGAAATCCCAATAAAATAAGTTTTTAGTTGTAACATGACAAAATGTGGAAAATTTCAAGGAGTATTAACCGGTTGCCGACCGCCGCAAATACATATACTGCGGCGGTCAGCCCCGGCCAGGCAAAGTGACGTACCGGTACGTCACTAGCCTGTCACTAGCTTGTGAGCCAATAGCGGGCGAGCGCACACCCGCCGAGGCGCGCGCCCGCCTCGGCTCGTTCCCTAACAAGTCAGTGCGTGTGACCGGCGGACCTGATGTCCGCCGGTCACTCGCGATCGTTCGCAGTGAAGGGAGAAAGGCAGGCGGCTAATGTAAACAAAGCCGCCTGTCATTCTCCCCTGTGTAAAAATGGAGATCACACGGTTCTACTATGTAGGACCGTTGATCTCTGTTCTTACACCAGTAGCCATGTCCAATCACAGTTAGAAACACGCCCCTAGGGACATACTTAGCCCCTCCTTACCCAATAAAGTTAACCCCTTCCCTGCCAGTGTCATTTTTACAGTAACAGTGCATATTTATAGCACTGATTACTGTAGTAATGTCACTGGTACCCCCAAAAGTGTCAAAAATGTCAGTCAAGGGTCCGATCTGTCCGCCGCAATGTCGCAGTCCCGCAAAAAAAAAAAAAATCGCAGGTCGCCGCCATTATTTGTTAAAAAAAAAAAACGGAAATGACAAAAATCTTTCGCTTAGTTAGTAAACGCAATAACTTTTGCACAAACCAAACAAAATACGCTTATTGTGATTTTTTTTTTACCAAACATAGGTAGCAGAAAACAAATTGGCTAAAAATGTAAAAAAAAATTTGATTTTTACATTTTTTTGGGGGGGAATTTCATATAAAAAAATGTGAAAAATATTGTTATTTTTGCAAAATTGTCGCTCTTTTTTTTATTATAACGCATGATCAAAAAATCGCACAGGTGATCAAATACCACCAAAAGAAAGCTCTATTTGTGGGAAAAAAAGGACGTCAAATTTGTTTAGGTACAACGTCGCACGACCGCGCAATTGTCCGTTAAAGTCACGCAGTGCCGAATCGCAAAATACCCCCTGGTCAGGAAGGGGGTAAAATCTTCCGGGGCTTAAGTGGTTAAGGAAAATTGTTTTCATACTTACCGTAATTTTCCTTTCCTGGATCCTCCTGATGTCAGCCTACTATGGGTCAGCTCCGCCCTTCTGACCCCTTTAGGACAACTTCTAACTAGCCTTTAAAGTGCGGCTGTCTCCCCTAGGAAACTGTTCCCTTACAAGCCTCGCTACGGAGACCTGGGTGGGAAATCCTCGGCTGACATGAGGAGGATCCAGGAAAGAAAAATTACGGTAAGTATGAAAACAATTTTCCTTATTTCTGGACCTCCTCATGTCAGCCTACTATGGGACGTACCAAGCAATATTTTAGGAAGGGAGGGAATAAAGACTACAAAATAACTCAACCTGCTGTCTAAACCTATTTACATGAGAGACAGCAGCAGAAAATCATATGAAGAAGTTCCTCAGAAGGCAGCAAGGGCAGGCCCATTCTTTAGTGGTGAATGAAAGTGTTTACCAGCATAGCCCGATGCTTACACTCTACTTCTGTCAACCCCCTGGCCTATATGCTGAAGGAACTGCCCTAGTTTTGTGCAATGTGCCGTAATTTCTGAAGATAGAGGAAGCCTCAGGGAGCTAGTCAAACTGAACCATCCTGACTGTTCAAGAAGGACTAACCCCTGCCAATGCCATGAAACTCTCCTAAACCCAAACTGATCCCAAGTAGGTCGAAGGGGAAGAATCAGATTGAATTCCTTTTCATATTCTCTCTCTTTAATCCCCTGAAAAGAGTGGTTTCTCAGTTCACTTGGAACGTAGTCCATGGAATGTTGGAACTTGGGAAAAAGCCATCTGGCCGAAAAGACCTAAAGAAGACTTTTTATTTATTTATTTTTTTTTTACAAAAATGCATAATCCTGATACTCTCTAGAGAAGCAAGTATCCATTTCCACATGATGTAGGGCTTTCAATTAGTTGAATGCCACATCATTCTCTAACCAATTTGGTGGCATACAACAAAATCTAAACCTGAAGGAGACAAGGAATCCCAAATCTTCCGTGAAGAATCGCGCAAGAAGACTGCAACCTGTGGTGATAAGTGGAATAGCCTGAATTTCTTGATTCTGCAATATGGAGCTTATTTTCCCTCTGGCAACATAAAATGATCACCGGTACTACATTTCAACCTACAGACCATCCATTTCCGCCTCCAAAATCTGAAAGGAAATACTAGTCTCCTGGAGTATGAAATCATGGCAGCGCAATAGTCAAAATGGCCAACGAATCCTTTGAATCATCCTGAAAATCAGCAGAGTTGGAGGGAAAAACCGCACCAGGTGGAGCTTCCACATTTTAGCCAAGGCGCCCTGACCTATGGTCTGAGAGTCCCAGGACCAGGATAAGTAGAAAGGACACTGGGATATCTCTGCTGACTCTACCTATGGGTAGCGTAACCTATAGTTTTAAGAAGAACCACCTTTGTTTCAGGTTGAGAGTCAATTCACAGGGATCTATGAATTTTCTGGTCAATCAGACTGGTAAAAGTGTGACGCTGGAAGATTTTATACCCTCCAAGATAAAACCTGCACTCAGGACAAAGGATAAGATCAGCACAATACACTCTAGAGTGGTAGACTCCTGACTACCTCTTGGTGGACTAAGCAAATTACCATGGTCCTGTTGTCTGAAAAACACCCCCTGACCTCCTAAAAGTGACCGAATTGCTATCAGAACAAATCAGACTGCCTCTGGTTTCAACAGACTCAAACTGAGGTTGAGTCTTGCCCTCTCTAATCCTTGGCATAAAGACCCACTGTCACGTACCTGGAGATGGAGCCTGACGTGGAGAGGAAGGCAATCTCTTACACCTCCGGCCTAGTTCCCCTGATAATGCAAACAGGAGGCACAGAAGCCTGGAGTGGCACGAGGTCCGTGCGTACTTGGATGCAGGCTGGATCATGATGCAGACAGCAGGTACTTGGCAGACTGACTGGTCACAGGCAGCAGATGTTTAGCAGGCTGGCAGATCACAGGCAGCAGACACTTGGCAGGCTGACAGGAAGCAGACAGCAGGAATAAGGATGGCCGGTTACACAGCAGGGTTAGGCAAGCCGGGTCGGTAACTAGCAGGCACGTCAGGAACAGAGCAGAAGGCAGCAGAGTAGTCAGGTTCAGGCTGGAGTTGGCAACGGCAGACAGCAGGATAAAGCAGGGACGTTGTCGAAGAGCAAGCCAGGGGTCGGTTCAGGCAGAGTTCAAGCGTGGTCAGACGGATCAGGACAGCAACAGAGTTAAACACCAGGAACAGGAAACAGGAAGCAGGACCATAAGGCAAGGTCTTATTGCAGCAGAGGTGTTTATATAGCCCATTTGGCGCCACTTAGTGGTGAGTGTGGAAAGTGAACAGGAATTCCCTGTCCATAAGTTTGGCTAAATAGGCTTTCTCCGTTGGTTAACAAACGCTCTCCGTCTGCGCATAACTATGTGCCTGAGCTTACTTCTTCTTCCCTGACACTGCCCCCCCCCCCCTATGGGCAGCCTCCGGACCTGCAGCGGAAGGCCTGAATTAGTTCCTGGGCGTGAACATTCGATTCTGGTTCCCACAAGTTTTCATCAGGTCCGTAGCCCTTCCACTTGATCAGATATTGGAGCCGATTCCTCTTCGCCATTAATGACCACTGGTTCAGGAGGACCCGAGTCCCATTCTGGAAAGGGATTAGAAACTGTGGGTTTTAGTAGAGACACATGAAACACAGGATGAATCTTCAGTGAGTCTGGCAATATAAGTTTATAGGAAACATAGGAAACATCATTTATCTTCCTCTTTACTGGAAAAGGTCCCACAAATTTGGGACCAAGCTTTTTCATAGGACAAGCCAACTTGAGATTGGCGGTGGATAACCAGACTTGCTCACCTGGTTTCAAAATTAAATCTCCCCTTTTCTTCTTATCAAAGAATCTCTTGTTGTCCTCCTGTGCCTTAGAGATTGTTTCCCGGAAGATTCTGTTGTTAAGTTGGAAAAATCCAAGGGTGTCTTGAACAGCTGGATTTGAAGAGTCAGGAACAGTATTAAGAAATACAGAAATAAAGGATGAAACCCATAATTAGCAAAGAAAGGAGATTGTTTTGTAGCAGAGTGTCTTGAGTTATTGTATGCGAATTCAGCCAGCGGTAATAATGAAAGCCAGTCATCCTGAGAAAAAGAAGTAAAACAACGGATATACTGTTCAAGAGTCTGATTAGTTCTTTCCGTCTGACTGTTAGACTGAGGGTGGTATGCTGAGGAAAATGAAAGTTCTACCTTTAGTGTTTAACAGAGAGCCCTCCAAAACTTTGACGTGAATTGCACTCCTCGATCAGACACAATGTTTCCAGAAACACCACGGAGCCTCACGATTTCCTTTATAAAGACTCTGGCTGTTTCTATTGTGGAGGGTACCCCTTTCAAGGGCACGAAGTGAGCCATTTTAGAAAACCGGTCCACCACGACAAAGATGGCTGAGCACCCTTCAGATGTTGGTAATTCTACCACAAAGTCCATCAAAATCATCCTCCAGGGTCTACCGGGGACTGGAAGGGACCTAAGTAAACCCCAGGTCTCATTTCTGCTACTCTTGTTATGAATACAAATGGTGCAAGAACTCACGTATTCCTTACAATCCTTGTCCAAATTAGGCCACCAGAACAGGCGCTGTACCAGATCCGTGGTCTTATGAACTCTTGAAATGTCCTGCCAAAGGATGATCGTGGCATAGTCCCAGAACTACTACTCAGACACTCTATGATACAAATATCTTATCCCCAGACCACAGTAAGCCTTCTCTAGCAGCTAGCGTTGTCCCAGGTGGAGAGGGAGCCCCCAATGAGGCCTGCTTGATTTGTGACAAGAGATCTGTTTGCAGCAACAAAAAGTTTCCTGCAGATAATATAGTATCTGAAGTAGGTGGGTCCTTGGGGTCATCAAACATTCGGGACAAAGCATCAGGTTTGACATTCCTTGATCCTGGCCTGTAGGTTATATGAAACAAAACTCTTGAAAAAAAAAAGTGCCCGCCTGGCCTGATGTGGCTTCAAACGTTTGGCTGCCTTCAAGTACTCCAGATTCTTGTCATCTATATAAATCAAAATGGGATGCGCTGCCCCCTCCAACAGGGCCGGACTGGGAATAAAATTCAGCCCTGGAAATAATTTCATACCAGCCCCATAGCATAATTATACCGACCCAACAGCATAACGCTATTATTTTCTTGTTCATAAAAGGGAAAACCATGCATTTTAAAGCACATTTGAAGAGTGAATTATACATAGATACGACAGATATGAAAGCATATAGGGCTTTATATATATATATCAGCAAATTCCGGGTAAAAGTGGTAAAAGAGCTGCCATGGTACAGGAGGTGGTCATAGGCTGTGTGTGCATGGTACAGGACACGTCAGAGGCTGCCATGGTGCAGGAGATGCAGGGGCTGCGAACATGGTACAGGAGATGCAGGTGCTCTGGACATGGTACAGGAGAAGCAGGTGCTCTGGACATGGTACAGGAGATGCAGGGGCTGCGGGCATGGTGCAGGAGATGCAGAGGCAGCAGACATGGTACAGGAGATGTTAAAGGCTGTGGACATGGTACAGGAGGACATGTCGGGGGCTGCAGGCATGGTACAGGAGATGCAGGGGCTGCGGACATGGTACAGGAGATGCAGGGGCTGCGGACATGGTGCAGGAGATGCAGGGGCTGCAGACATGGTGCAGGAGATGCAGGGGTTGTGGGCATGGTGCAGGAGATGCAGGGGCTGCACGCATGGTGCTGGAGATGCAGGGGTTGCGGGCATAGTGCAGGAGATGCAGGGGCTGCGGGCATGGTGCAGGGGCTGCGGGCATGGTACAGCAGATGCAGGGGCTGCGGGCATGGTACAGCAGATGCAGGGGCTGCAGGCATGGTGCAGGAGATGCAGGGGCTGCGGACATAGTGCAGGAGATGCAGGGGTTGTGGGCATGGTGCAGGAGATGCAGGGGTTTCAGGCATGGTGCAGGAGATTTAGTGGCTGCAGGCAAGGTGCAGGGGCTGCGGACATGGTACAGAAGATGCAGGGGTTGCGGGCAGGGTCTGTGGGCATGGTGCAGGAGATACAGGGGCTGTGGGCATGGTGCAGGGGATGCAGGGTTTGCGGGCATGGCGCAGGAGATACAGGGCTGTGGACATGGTACAAGAGATGCAGGGCTGTGGGCATGGTACAAGAGATGCAGGGCTGTGGGCATGGTACAAGAGATGCAGGGCTGTGGGCATGGTGCAGGAGATGCAGGGGTTATTATATATTATACCTGTGGGGGTATACCCTCGTGCCACTGGATCAGGCCTGTATGTTATGAAATTCCTGGTATTTGGTCTAATAAGCAGCAGCTGGGGGATAGATTAAGTGAAGAGAACCTCACCTAAGCGCTTGCTATAAATGAGCTATTATATTTAAAGTGCTCCTATTGTGAATATGTGCAATATTTGCAAATAAATATGTAAACCATACTGTGCAAATTATGTTTTACCTTATAAACTGTTTAATTGTGCAGTATATAAATCCAACATATCACAAATTAATATAAGTGCAAATTCTGCAAAATGTGTCCAAAAAGAACTTGTGCAATTATGCAGTGTGTGAATACAACGTATCACAAATGTGCAACACAATATGGTATTAGTGTAAAATCCACAATATTTCACAGGAAAGTGCTCTGTGCACAATTGAAGATAAAGTGCTTAAATAATGAAAAATCTGTCCTTGCACAATACCGCTTGTGTGGTTACCCCCACTGGGTTCAGCGAAGCAGATCCGATTCAGCAGGCTGGCATAGAGCTGCCCGTTCCCTGGCTGTGAATTCCTCCCGTGGGATCATGCAAAAAAAGGGGTACTCCGCATAGTGTAATTCCTCTATAAAAGTACCGTGTTCACTCACTGCTCACATTGTACCGTAACGGCCACGTACATTTCTTTTGAAAACATACCAGGATCTTTTATTACTTTTTATATACTTTTTATGCCTATCCATTGTACGCATCAGAAGGCTTAATAAACTTTTATTGAGGAATTACACTATGCGGAGTACCCCTTTTTTTGCATGATCCCTCGGGAGGATTTCACAGCCAGGGAACTGGCAGCCAGCCTGCTGAATCGGATCTGCTTCACTGCACCCAATGGGGGTAACCACACAAGCGGTAAAGGTTGTACTGTCATAATACCAGGCACCTATGGGACACTCGACTCAACTGCCAGCATGAAACCACCAAACCGGACTGCTCACTCAGTCATGAGACTCTCTGACTGACCTCAGGCTGACCTGCGGCTGCGATCACATGCTGCTGGGCTGGCGTGCGTGACGTCTCGTTGTCTGTGCAGCGTGGGAGACTGGGAGGGGGAGGGATCGTCCTCGTCGGCACCAGTTGAAATGATTCACCAGCCAGAGCCTGCACCGCCGCGCAGCCGCCCCGCCGTGACGTCATGCCGCTCACAGCGGGGAGCCGGGGGCGGGGCAGTGCACGCAGCCTGCACAGCGTCAGCGGGCAATCAGCGGCCAGCGCGAGCGGCCCCAATCAATGCAATACTTAAAGCGGAACTGCGAGCGGCCGGCGGCTGCAATACTTAAAGCGGCGCTGCGGGCGGCCCTTAAAGCGGCCCCAGGGCCGGCGGCCCACCGGGATATTTCCCGGTATCCCGATTGGCCAGTCCGGCCCTGCCCTCCAAGAGGTACCTCCATTCTTCCAGAGCCGATTTGATTGCAAGCAGTTCACGATCTCCCACATCATAGTTTCTCTCAGCAGGGGACATTTTACTTGAAAAAAATGCCACTGGGTGTAACAGAGAGTCCTTGGGCCCTGGCGCTGTGACAGAACTGCCCCTACTGCATTTTCGGATGCATCTACTTCCAAGACAAAGTGTAACGCTGGATCTGGGTGGTTCAGAATGGGTGCTGATGTAAAGAGTCCCTTTAGAGTCTCAAAAGCAGCTTGTGCTTCAGGTGACCAACAGAACCGAATGCCCTGCTTGGTCAATTGAGTGATGGGAGCGATAATGGCAGAAAACCCCTTAATACATTTCCAATAGAAATTTGCAAATCCGACAAAGCTCTGGACTCCCTTCTTGTCTGATGGTGCAGGCCACTCTAATATGGCAGAAACTTTCTGTGGGTCAATTTTAAAGCCCTCAGTAGAGATGATTAACCCGAAGAACTGAATGCTTTGCTGTTCAAACTCACACTTTTCTGCTTTAGCGTAAAGTCCATGTACCCTGAGCTGACCGAGGACCTTCTTGACATGACCTCGGTAAAGCTCCAGAGAAAGAGAAAAAATCTGAATGTCATCAAGATAAACTAAAACAAAAATGTCCAGAAAATTCTTGAAGATATCGTTAACAAAGTGTTGGAAGGTTGCCGGTGCGTTACATAGCCCAAACGGCATTACTAAATACTCAAAGTGCCCAAATCTGGTACTAAAGGCCATCTTCCACTCATTTCCTTCTGGAACGCGCACCAGATTATAAGCTCCCCATAAATCCAGCTTGGTAAATACTGTTATAACACAAAAGTGCAGCGCTAAGATTTAGGTGAATATAATTATGAATAAAAAATTCCAGTATTCATAAACAAATATATAAAGAAATATGGGTAGTGTCCAAATTAATGAATACAGTCCCACAAAGACAAGTGCAAAATAAAGATGGATCCGCATGCAGGATATTCCAAGGAAGGGATTCTTTCCAGTGACACCAAGGAAAAGTGTGAGAAGGGGACACCTCTGTGATCGGGTATAGTAAGCAGCTTACCAAAATTCCGTGGCTGCTCAATTAAATGAGTCAGCCTCTCCCAGCTAATAACCAAACCAGTATGGTCGGATGTTAGACCCAGGCATTTCAGAATTCTGTGGTTACTTTCCAAATAAGAGGGGCCGCCTCTCCAGATAGGTGGTAAGATCAATGTAGTTAAGGGATGTCAGGCTTAGTACTCCTCAGATAGCTCCATCAACCATAAATGAATATGTGGAAAAAAAACAGAAGCCCATAGCGTGATCCTGTAAAAAATTATAGGCAAGGTTTATTAAAAAGTTACTCACACATTACAGATGATAACAGGCATGAAGAACAAGCTGATCATAGGGCAAAAGCACGGCATCCCGCAAGTTTCCCGAACAGCATACAATGTATCACCAAACAGCCGGCTTCTTCCAGGGGGCGTGTGGACTCCAGACGCAACGTCCACACGGGTCGTAGGATCTGTGAGGCGGAAGTGTGTCAGCTCCGCGTTTGCTAAATATGTCCAAGAAGTCATGGTAAACTGCTGGGACGACTTGGTGTAATTCAACATAAGAGTCCATGCATAGTAAGGGCAATGGTGGAGCTGAAGGTCCTGGGAGGCAGTATTCATGACAATATGAAGATTGAAAGTCCACTTTGCCAGTCACCCAGTGAATACTGGGGTTATGTGCCTGTATCCAGGGTATACCCAAAATGACTGGAAACAGAGGAGATGAAATAGCGTCCAGACATAACAGTTCCTTGTGACCAGATGGTGAGGTCAGGACTGGCAAAGGTATAGTCTCTTGAGTGACTGTTCCAGATCTTATACTGAAACCATCGGCCAGATATACAGAAAGTCCCTGGGCCTTGGGCTGCAAAGGTATCTGATGCTGAGTGGCAAAAGCCAGATAAACAAAGCAGCTGCAGGCTCCTGAGTCAATTATAGCGGAGATTGGAACGTTTTTTTTAGAGAGCTTGAATGAGATAGGGAGAGCAACATGAGTGGAACTAGAAGGTACTGGTGGCAGGTTAACAGGTAGGATGGTCAGACACTTACGTGCCTTTGCTGGACAGTTCCGCACATAGTGCCCCGCTTCTCCACAGTAGAGGCATAGGTTGTTCTGCCGGCGGTGTTGACGTTCTTCAGGCGTTAGAGAGGTGCGTAGCAGCCCCAATTGCATTGGCTTAGGTTCCTCAGCTGTGAGTGAGGCAGGAGCAGCTGAAGCCATATTTGCTGGTGGCGGGGCTTTAGGCAGCATCCATACGGGACGGCTTGGCTGGAGGAACTTTCCCACCTTCGTTCCCTGAGGCGGTGATCAATCTGGATAGAGAGATTAATAAGTCCTTCCAGTAAGCTGGGTACCCCTACATGAGCCAGTTCATCCTTTAAGGGTTCAGCTAGGCCCAAGCAGAACTGGTAACGCAATGTGGCGTCATTCCAGCAGATGTCAGCACTCCAACGCCTGAACTCTGTCCTGCGGCCTTGCTGAAGCGAGTGAAGGGCCGCCTCTGCTGATGCAGGTTGCTGAGGATCATCGTAGAGTTGTGCCATAGTGTCAAAAAAGAGAGTTAGGGTGGAAAGCTTGGCATCATTTTTCTCCAGCAGATGGTCAGCCCAGGCTTGAGGTTCGCCTTGAAGTAATGATATGATGAACCCCACCTTGGTTGCCTCTAAGGAGAAGGTGCAAGGTTGTAAAGCAAAATATAATTCACATGCGTTCCGAAATGCACGGAATTTGCTACGATCACCAGAAAATCTCTCAGGCGTAGAAACTCTGGGTCCTGGAGGCAGCATCAGGACCGTGGGTGCAGCTGTGTCTCCTGAAGAAGCAACTGGATTAGCGGGAGTCGCATCAGTCGCCAGTGCAGGAAGTGTCTGGATGCGGTTTTCCAGTTGGGTGTACCCCTCTTGTAAGTCCTTAATGGCTTGTGACAATGCTGTGATGTGTCGGCAGATCTCATCCAGGGGAGATGCCCCTCTCTCAGGCTCCAACATGGCCTTATGGTACTGTCACGTACCTGGAGATGGAGCCTGACGTGGAGAGGAAGGCAATCTCTTACACCTCTGGCCTAGTACCCCTGATAATGCAAACAGGAGGCACAGAAGCCTGGAGCGGCACAAGTGCCTAGAAGTTCAGGTGGTGAAGGCTGCAGATGTGAGGTCCGTGCATACTTGGATGCAGGCTGGATCGTGACGCAGACAGCAGGTACTTGGCAGACTGACTGGTCACAGGCAGCAGATGTTTAGCAGGCTGGCAGATCACAGGCAGCAGACACTTGGTTATCTAGCAGCAGCACTCCTACGTAGCTATAAGCAGGATATTACTGAGGAAATGATTTCCCTAAGGATAGATAGTACCGCCAAGAGGGTTCTGGGGCGGGTGCCATGACCAAAAAGCATACCAGGACCCCGAAGGATGGACATGACCTTCGCTTGCAATGAACAGCGATACAGGACTTAAGTAGACTGAATTTGAATCTACTAAAAATTGACAAGATACTCCAAGCTCTAGAGGGTCCTGCAGGCTAGAACGTTACCTGGCAGCAGCACCCCTACTTAGCTATCAGCAGGATATCACCTGAGGAAATTATGACATGACAAAATGTGGAAAATTTCAAGCAGTATAAATACTTTTTCAAGGCACTGTATATAACCCATCAGGTGCTAAAGGGGCATGACCATGTGAATACCAAAAAATCGGAATCATCCCTCTGCAGATTGGGCACCAAGGCTTTAATTGTTCTAAACTAACTCCTTGCCTCTTTGAAGAACACTAATGCTTTTTATTTTTTGCTATCTTTCTATCTGAAGGATGCCTATTTCCATTCAAGCATGTGGTAGTGACTATTGTTTGTGTATAGGGTTGACCAATCCCAGTAACAATCACTCTCAGTCTGTGGACACATAGGTTGTCCCACGAAAATCTCTTCTAAAGGCGAGTCTGAGAGCAACATTGTCAAAGTTAGCACCTGTGGGTGAGCCCTAGGGTGATGAGCAGATTTTTACTGTTCTGAAGTGCCACAAGTTTGTTAAATAAAGAGAAGTTCCAGCCTGGGGGTAAAAAAAATGAAAGTCAGCAGCTACAAATGCTGTAGCTGCTGACTTTTAATTTAAAGACTTTTACCTGTCCAGGGATCCCACGATGTTGGCCTAGGCCGATCCGTCCATCGGCTCTGGGTGCAGGCATTGGCATCTCCACTAAGGGTAACAGGAAGTGAAGCCTCATGGCTTCACAGTCTGTTTCCTCCTGTGCATGCGCGAGTCGCGATGTGCTTTCTGAATGGTCCCGCTGTCTTCTAGGACCGGTGTGTCTCCCAGAAGGCGGGGGGGAGGAGGGGGCCAGGAATTACATAGACTGCAGCGATCTTACCTAGAAGTGGGAGCGGGTACCTGGTTCTGACAGGTATCCTCTCCCCCTGAAAGGTGCCAAATATGGCAACGGAGGGTAGGAGGAAGCAAACAAGCGGAGCTTCTCCTTTTCGGTGGAGCTCCGCTTTAACTGCTTGCCTACTGGGCACTTTCACTCCCTTCCTGCCCAGGCCAATTTTCAGATTTCAGTGCTGTTGCACTTTGAATGATAATTGCGCGGTCATGCAGCACTGGAAATACCCTCCTGATGCCCAAATCGGGACATTCCCTCATACAATTAAGGGTATCCCCGTTGGCCAATTTTTGAGAGTTCACCGTATCTGCAGTAATCAACAGATATTTGAAAAATAAGCAAAGGCTTTAAATTCTGCAGAGGGGATACCCAAAATGGATGTTGGAAAGAGCATTATCCATTGCAGGCTCCAAACAGAGGGATGGGCTCCTAAAGGGTATTAAAACCGGTAATCGGGATAAAAAGAAGATCAATAACAACATGCAACTAAAATTGAGCACACTGTTTAGTTTGGAGTCTGGTAATATTATAAGGATCATTCACAGATACCTATCCTCTCTGAGGATCAGACATGTGCTGACCTTCTCAAGGATGGCATTAACATTGCTCCCAGGAGGGCCCCACAATGGGGAACTCATTGTCTCCCAGTTTCTTTAATTTCAGCAAAATGCAGTCCCTTACATGGCTTCACTTCAAGGGCAACTATTGCTGTGGTGGCACTAGTTGTCCTTGTTGTAGACATATTATTAAGGGCAACGTTGTTCGTTCCTATTTGGCTGAAAGGGAACATAAAATATAATCGTTTTTTAACGCAACACTAAATATGTGATATATATTATCACCTGTAAAATATACCATGTACAATATATGGGACACACAACAAAATGCCTGAGGGATAGATTTTTATGAACACCTCTTTAGTATTGTAAAAAAATCAATCTACTAATGTTGCACGCCACTTTAACCACCATCATGCTGGAGATTCTTCAGAGGTGGGAGTACAGGTCCTTGAAAAAGTCACTACACCAAAGAGAGAGAGGGGGGGGGGGGGTGTTCTGACTTCTCTGTAAAAGGGAAGTTTTTTTTTTTTGATTTCTTAGTTTAAGACCCATATATACCTTATGGTTTAAATTTTAAATGGGATATAACTCATTATTTAGAATTGATTTGGTTATTGTTTATTTTCTTATCCCCCCCCCCCCTCCTATTCTATATGCATTTTTGTATTTTGTGAGGATTATTATAGAGACTCTTTCCGGTTGTCCCTGTCCCTAACTTGTCTTTTGCACTATTAGATTCATCTTTAGCAGCATATATATGTTGGGTACATCATGTTCTTCCTTAGCTATGTCAGCCCCCCCTCAGAAAATTCTCCCATTTTCATATTTATGTAATAATCAGTATGAAAGACAGATTAGTAATAGATGGTTTAGAGAGGATTCTTAATATTACAGTGATGGCTCCTTGTATTTATGCACAGTACACATTGTTTTTATAGATAGGCAACATTGTATCTTTTTTCAGGCAGTGTTTAAATATATTTGTTGTTTTTTTGTATTTAATACCTATGTTACATTTTTATGTATCATTTTTTCTATTTGCCTTTTTCTATGGTAGTTTATGGTGGCTTTGTGGTGTTATTGTTCTGCCATGCGGTGGTGTTATGTTATATAGAGGAATCATATATACAGTGCCTTTCGAAAGTATTCGGCCCCGTTGAACTTTGCGACCTTTTGCCACATTTCAGGCTTCAAACATAAAGATATAAAACTGTAATTTTTTGTGAAGAATCAACAACAAGTGGGACACAATCATGAAGTGGAATGAAATTTATTGGATATTTCAAACTTTTTTAACAAATAAAAAACTGAAAAATTGGGCGTGCAAAATTATTCAGCCCCTTTACTTTCAGTGCAGCAAACTCTCTCCAGAAGTTCAGTGAGGATCTCTGAATGATCCAATGTTGACCTAAATGACTAATGATGATAAATAGAATCCACCTGTGTGTAATCAAGTCTCCGTATAAATGCACCTGCACTGTGATAGTCTCAGAGGTCCGTTTAAAGCGCAGGGAGCATCATGAAGAACAAGGAACACACCAGGCAGGTCCGAGATACTGTTGTGGAGAAGTTTAAAGGCGGATTTGGATAGAAAAAGATTTCCCAAGCTTTAAACATCCCAAGGAGCACTGTGCAAGCGATAATATTGAAATGGAAGGAGTATCAGACCACTGCAAATCTACGAAGACCTGGCCGTCCCTCGAAACTTTCAGCTCATACAAGGAGAAGACTGATCAGAGATGCAGCCAAGAGGCCCATGATCACCATGGATGAACTGCAGAGATCTACAGCTGAGGTGGGAGACTCTGTCCATAGGACAACAATCAGTCGTATACTGCACAAATCTGGCCTTTATGAAAGAGTGGCAAGAAGAAAGCCATTTCTTAAAGATATCCATAAAAAGTTTTGTTTAAAGTTTGCCACAAGCCACCTGGAAGACACACCAAACATGTGGAAGAAGGTGCTCTGGTCAGATGAAACCAAAATCGAACTTTTTGGCAACAATGCAAAACGTTATGTTTGGCGTAAAAGCAACACAGCTCATCACCCTGAACACACCATCCCCACTGTCAAACATGGTGGTGGCAACATCATGGTTTGGGCCTGCTTTTCTTCAGCAGGGACAGGGAAGATGGTTAAAATTGATGGGAAGATGGATAGAGCCAAATACAGGACCATTCTGGAAGAAAACCTGATGGAGTCTGCAAAAGACCTGAGACTGGGACGAAGATTTGTCTTCCAACAAGATAATGATCCAAAACATAAAGCAAAATCTACAATGGAATGGTTCACAAATAAACATATCCAGGTGTTAGAATGGCTAAGTCAAAGTCCAGACCTGAATCCAATCGAGAATCTGTGGAAAGAACTGAAAACTGCTGTTCACAAACGCTCTCCATCCAACCTCACTGAGCTCGAGCTGTTTTGCAAGGAGGAATGGGCAACAATTTCAGTCTCTCGATGTGCAAAACTAATAGACATACCCCAAGCGACTTACAGCTGTAATCGCAGCAAAAGGTGGCGCTACAAAGTATTAACTTAAGGGGGCTGAATAATTTTGCACGCCCAATTTTTCAGTTTTTTATTTGTTAAAAAAGTTTGAAATATCCAATAAATTTTGTTCCACTTCATGACTGTGTCCCACTTGTTGTTGATTCTTCACAAAAAATTACAGTTTTATATCTTTATGTTTGAAGCCTGAAATGTGGCAAAAGGTCGCAAAGTTCAAGGGGGCCGAATACTTTTGCAAGGCACTGTATATTTGTTGTATGAGGATATACATGAGACACGCTATCTTTTTTTTCCCCATGGCATGGCAGTTCATTATATGGAGTTTGGTACATGTGTTGTGGATTTTTATGATTTATATGGAGCTATGATCGTTTATATGCACATGTACTTTATGGTAATACTTTGTCCATATGTTCCTTTTTTTCTCATATCTTCTTTTCTTTTTCTTTTATAGTTGTTAGTTTACATATTAATGATTTTAACCACCTGTGTCTATTTGTCATGCACTGCCCGGTAATTGCCTCAGCAATTATAAGTGCATTTCCTGTTGGGTGCACACTTAAATAGCTGAGGTCTGGGCTATGTGTGTTATGAGTAAGCACGAGCAGGGGCCATCTTTAATATTGATTGGACCCTGGGCAAATATTTTCTTGGTCCCTCCAAAATCCACTTATTACCTATTTGCAGACAGTGCGGGCTCAATGGACTGGTGCTTTGGGCCCCACAACAATGACTGGGCCGGGGCAGCTGCCCCTTTTGACCCGTGTTAAAGACAGCCCTGAGCACGAGTGATTTGTGTGAAACACGTTAACTCTGTTTCTATATTTTTGTCTGACAATAAAGAACTTCTAAGATTTTGACTTCACTGGGGTGTGCCACCCTTTTCCTTCCTTCATATGCAGAACTGTACAAATATGACATTTTTATCATTTTTTTCACACAAATTGAGCTTTCTTTTGGGGGTATTTAATCGCCACTGTTTTTTTTTTTGCAAAATTTTTGCAAAATTTTGAAAAAAATGAAATGTTTTTCTTAGTTCTGTTATAAAATTTAGCCAACAGGAAATTTTTCTTTTCTTTTTGCTGTAGCTTGTTGGCAACTCAGCCCCCATCTTCCACGAGGCTTCTGTCATCATTTTTTTTCTTGCTGGCCTTGTTTCCCCATTTTCACAACTCCCGGAAAGGTCGGTGTGGACTAGTTGGCTTCCTTCACAATCCCCTTCTTCCCCATCATGTGTTCTGCTTGTGGGGGGTCATGTCGCCATTTTTTGCTGATTAGACCCAGGCCTACTGATAAGGCAGTACAACTGGTCTTGTTGTACTGGGCCCAGGCCCCATCAGCTAAACAGGGGGGCCCAGTGCACTTTTATTGTTAATTTGTGGCTAAATTAATAAATGTATTTTACTAGACCACACCCTCGCTCTTACTTGCTTACCAGGACTCAAATTATATTTCCCTAGGCCCCTTCAGGTCAACAGAGGGGCCCAGGGGGTGGGAACAGAAATCCCATCATTTCTAACAGTGTCCCTGATTGGACCAATACTCTATAGGTGTTGTTCCTGGATTTTTTTTTTTTTTTTTTGAATTGTAAGAATACCCATGGACTCTTCTTACCCCTGTTTTTCCCTTACCTCACCCATCTTCCTTAAAGGGTAGCTCCAGTGGGGGAAAAAATAGTAAATAAAGAAAAAACCATATAGCGTATACAATTGAATCACAAATCATATTGTAATTGAATGTTTTTAAAAATGACCTTTCCTTTTCAATCTGTAGCCGCTGTAATTCTTTGAAAATGCAATATGGCTACCTGAAGCTGTTCTGTACACAGAGTGTATACTGACCACACCCCAGAAAAATCATTTCCTACTTGTGTGATTGGCTCACCAATTTTCCCAGAAGTCTGCACTAAGATGCAAGTCAGATTTCAGGCATCTCCTGCAACAAAAATGTCATTTTTGGTGAGATACTCCCAATAGGAACACGGCTAAAGGGATGCAGGCCCAGCAGATTTCCTCATTAGATCCCTGCAGCTGCCACAGCTGATAGATAATTATGAAACCACTCCCATTTGACTCACTTTGCACAGAGGAACAAACAGGGATTCCTTCAGAATAACAAAAGGTAGGAATCTGCAACAAAGTTTGTTAAAATCCTTGCAATGTACAGAGATCACCCAGAAGGTGTTTTTTTCTCAACAAAAGTGGAGTTACGCTTTAACCCCCTTTTTTTTCTACCTAAAGGACCTGATATCTCCCTGCAGATCTATGAGTTTTTCTCCTGAGGATGCGAGTGTTGGCTTGTGAAACGTGTCAAGAAACGTGCAAGAATTCTACCCTTTTGGATTATGTGCAATGTTGGAAATTTCTGTAACTATTTCTATTTTATATATCACTGTTGAGGTATTCAACTTCTTACGTTTTGAATCTTTATAATCATGTAATTTTTATTATCAGTTTTAATGTGTCTCTTTAAGTCCCTTCGGCATGGTTGTTCTTTGTATTATCAAATGCTTTTCATTTTCCAAAATGGTGCCGTTTACATCCAGGGAAACCGGAAGTGATGTCAGGTCATCGCTTCCAGGTTATTATATCACAGCGCCCAATAAAGCTGATCCAGTCTCAGTTCGGCTCTGTGGTCAGCCGGTGGAAGTGACAGTGTTTTAAAACTTTCCCGGATCCATGAAAATTCCGGACCTCGTCACTTCCGGATAGACGACGTCATGAAACAGCTGGTGCGAGTGACCAGTGCGCATACCCAGAAGACATTTTGGAGGGTCGAGAAAAATTATAAGACAGAGCGGACAGCTGACTGAGAGGAGGCGGGGCTGAGGTGGGATGGAGTTGGCGCCGCATCATCGATTCATTACAGGGGGCGGAGCAGGGCGGATGGGAGAGCTGCGCATGCACAGAAGACCAGTGCGCGTGCGCAGAAGACATTTTGGAGGGTCAAGAAAAATAAGACAGAGCGGACAGCTGACTGAGAGGAGGCGGGGCTGAGGTGGGATGGAGTTGCCGCCGCGTCATCGATTCATTACAGGGGGCGGAGCAAGGCGGATGGGAGAGCTGCGCATGCACAGAAGACCAGTGCGCATGCGCAGAAGACATTTTGGAGGGTCGAGAAAGATAAGACAGAGCGGACAGCTGACTGAGAGGAGGCGGGGCTGAGGTGGGACAGAGTTGATCTGCGTCATTGATTCCTTACAGGGGGCGGGGTGGGCGGATGGGAGAGCTGAGGGGAGGTAGACGGAGGTTGAGAAGAATTGTGTGTATATATATATTAGTACAGAAGGAGCCGCTTTTAATGGCTAGAAGCCCTGCATTAATGACATGGCCGCGCCGCACCTCCTTCCCGCCTCTCAGTTCTACCCTCCCGCCCCGCCTCCTCTAAATCAGCTCTACATGTTTACAATTCTCCTCGACCTCCGTCCCGCCTACTCTCAGCTCTCCCATCCGTCCCGTCCCGCCCCCTGTTCGGACTCGATGATGCGGCTGCAACTCTGTCCCGCCTCCTCTCAGTCAGCTGTCCGCTCTATCTTATAATTTTTCTCCACCATCGAAAATGTCTTCTGCGCATGCGCACTGGTGACTGACACCAACTGTTTCATGACGCGGCCTAACCGGACGTAACGAGGTCCGGAATTTTCATGGATCTAGGAAAATTTTATGACACCAGCAGGTTGATCAGGACTCCTGGTAGGAGGGGAGATCCCGGTAAATCTGCCCCTTCCTGCTACTTGTAAAAGCAATCCAGGGGCTTGTTAGCCGCTAGGATTGCTTTTACAAGAGTGGTGACCGTCAGCTCTTACAAAACGGTAGCGGGATGACGTCTGCAGCTCCTGGTATTACCACCTAAAGCCTGTGCATGTTACTGAACTGCAGCTGAGATAAACTGGCTCTCCTGTCTGGCAGAACTGTGTAAAACTCAGGACTGCATAGACAGAAATACAAATTCATCCTCTGATTCCTAATGTATTAACCACTTAAGCCCCGGAAGATTTTACCCCCATTCCGACCAGGGGGTATTTTGCGATTCGGCACTGCGTGAATTTAACGCACAATTGCGCGGTCGTGCGACGCTGTACCTAAACGAATTTGACGTCCTTTTTTTCCCACAAACAGAGCTTTCTTTTGGTGGTATTTGATCACCTGTGCGATTTTTTGATCACGCGCTATAAACAAAAAAAGAGCGTCAATTTTGCAAAAATAACAATATTTTTCACTTTTTTTTATATGAAATTCCCCCAAAAAAAAATGTAAAAATCAAAATTTTTAAAAATTTTCGGCCAATTTATTTTATGCTACCTATGTTTGGTAAAAAAAATCGCAAAAAGCGTATTTTGATTGGTTTGCGCAAAAGTTATCGCGTTTACTAACAAAGGGAAAGATTTTTGTCATTTTTGTTGTTTTTTTTTTTAACGCGTAATGGCGGCGATCTGCGATTTTTTTTGCGGTACTGCGACATTGCGGCGGACAGATCGGACCCTTGACTGACATTTTTGACACTTTTGGGGTTACCAGTGACATTTCTACAGTAATCAGTGCTATACATATGCACTGTTACTGTAAAAATACACTGGTAGTGAAGGGGTTAACTTTATTTGGAAGGGAGGGGCTGTGTGTGTCCCTAGGGGCGTGGTTTCTACTGTGATTGGCTGTGGCTCTAGCTGTAAGGACACTGATCAACGGATCTACATACCAGATCCGTTTTATCAGTGTCTTTGCAGCGAGGAGAATGACAGGCAGTTTGTTTACACAAGCTGCCTGACATTCTCCCTCTCCCCCGCCGATCGCCGAGTGGCCGGCGGACATCGAGTCCGCTGGTCACACGCGCGGGGGGGTCCGTGACCGCGCGGGAGCGGGAGCGCGCCCCGGGGGGCGCGCGCTCGCTCCCTAGACCCTCACAAGCAAGCAACGTAGCCCTACGTTAGTTTGCCTGTGAGGGGCTGACCGCCGACATAGATAGTCGTGCGGCGGTCGGCAAGTGGTTAAAGTGTATTGTATTTGTACTGTCTACCCTCTAGTTGTAAAGCGCTGCGTAAACTGTCCGCGCTATATAAATCCTATATAATAATAATTTAGCGTCTATCTGTATATATATATATTATAGCTTTATAAAGCTGACGCTTCGCACAACCTATTACTGACCGTATGACCACCTATTGCACCGTGTCCTGCTGGTGACAAGTGGACTGGGACCAGTACAGGTGAGGAATGGAATAGCGCACACCTAGGCAGGAAGGGTGTTCTGATTTCTTCTCCATGGTTCCTAGAAGAGGGAAGTGGGTGAAAGGTCACACAGGAGAATACAATGCAGCTGTTTATTTCTCTACCAATAGAAGTCACCCTCAGTGTGACACCCATGAGGGAACAAAGGCTGGGTGGGGGGACCATGCTGGTAATCTCCAGTCCTGGCTCTTCATTCTGTGGTCTCTGATAGGTAGGAGGGGGGGGGAGCTGGATTGAGACGTGACAATTAGTCACGCTCCCTCCCCTCCCCCTCCTCTCCGGAGTGACTGAGGATGCCGGGGATGCTGCATCACTATGGGACTTCCCAGGCCGGGGACGGGGGACCACGCACTCACTCCCGCTCTACCACGCCGCTTAGCAGCAGCTGATCACGCGCTCGCTCGCCTCCGATTGGCCGCTTCGCCGCACACCTTTGTGGCTGATTGGACGCCGTTCTCCCCGCCCACGGCTACGTTCTGTGAGCTTTAGTACTATCTGAATGGAGCAGCTGGAGTGCTGAGAGAGCGGAGGAGATAAGCAGAGAAGTGTGTGAGAGAAGAGCACTGTGACTGCAAGCCAGAGACCAGGAGAGAGCAGACAGACAGACAGCATACATACATACATACATACATACAGGGACATGATCAGCTACAGCACGGTGAGCGAACACTATGCATGACAACCTCTCCATACTATCCCACCCACAGCGCTTATCAGGATTGTGTGTGTGTGTGTGTATATATATATATATATCTATATCTATCTGCAAGCCATTGCCAGGACATGATGGGACTTGTAGTTCCTCGGATGAGATGTGTCTGTAGGGGGGGGGACATTCCTAGCAGTCATTGACATGATATTTGTAGTTGGGATGTATGATATCTATATAATGTATAGGGGGCAGTCCTGACTCTCATTGTCAGCCTGTCAGGGCATGCTGATACTTGTAGTTCCTGCGATCAGATGTATAATATGTACTGTATAGGTGAGTATCTGTAGGGGGTGTTCTGGCTCTTGTTGTCAGGACATGCTGACACTTGTAGTTCCTGTGATGGGATGTATCATATGTACTGTAGTATATAGGTGGGTATCTGTAGGGGGAGGGGGGTCCTGACTCCCATTGTCAGGGCATGCTGATACTTGTAGTTCCTGTGGTGGGATTTATTATATGTACTGTATAGGTGGGTATCTGTAGGGGGGGGGGGTCCTGGCTCTCATTGTCAGGGCATGCTGATACTTGTAGTTCCTGCGATCATATGTACTGTATAGGTGGGTATCTGTAAGGGGGGGGGTCCTGACTCTCATTGTCAGGGCATGCTGATACTTGTAGTTCCTGTGATGGGATGTATTATATGTACTTTATAGGTGGGTATCTGTAGAGGGGTCCTGACTCCCATTGTCAGGGCATGCTGATACTTGTAGTTCCTGTGGTGGGATTTATTATATGTACTGAATAGGTGGGTATCTGTAGGGGGGGGGTCCTGGCTCTCATTGTCAGGGCATGCTGATACTTGTAGTTCCTGTGATCAGATGTATAATATGTGATGTATAGGTGGGTATCTGTAGGGGGGGGGTCCTGGCTCTCATTGTCAGGGCATGCTGATACTTGTAGTTCCTGTGATGGGATGTATAATATGTACTGTGTAAGGGGGGGGGGTCCTGGCTCTCATTGTCAGGGCATGCTGATACTTGTAGTTCCTGTGATGGGATGTATAATATGTACTGTGTAAGGGGGGGGGGGTCCTGGCTCTCATTGTCAGGGCATGCTGATACTTGTAGTTCATGTGATGGGATGTATTATATGTACTGTGTAGGGGGGGTCCTGACTCCCATTGTCAGGGCATGCTGATACTTGTAGTTCATGTGATGGGATGTATTATATGTACTGTGTAGGGGGGGGGGTCCTGGCTCTCATTGTCGGGGCATGCTGATACTTGTAGTTCATGTGATGGGATGTATTATATGTACTGTGTAGGGGGGGGGGTCCTGGCTCTCATTGTCGGGGCATGCTGATACTTGTAGTTCATGTGATGGGATATATAATATGTACTGTGTAGGGGGGGGTCCCTGACTCTCATTGTCAGGGCATGCTGATACTTGTAGTCCCTGTGGTGGGACTGTTTGCTCAGGAGGTGTATTGTATACTGTCTATAGGTCTGTGCTGCCCACCTATTTGGGCGAGGGGCACTGGTGGGGCTTTGCTGAGTACAGATGGGGACAGATCTGGATGTTTGTAGTCTATGATAACCTGGGATCCTCCAGGACTACAAATCCCAGCATGCACGGCCATTCCTGCCCTGTTGCAGTTCCTATGTGGTCTGTATCATCGCTCCTCTATGATTCCCGTCTTTGTGATTGGAGCGCAGTGTGTGTGTGATGACGTCACGTGGGGGGCGGGCAGTGGTGGTGTAGTGGGCGGGGTATACGTGTGTTATGTGAGGAGCAGTAAGTAGGTGAGAGGTCGCCGCGCGGCGGTTCGCAGAGTTCACGCTTCCTGAGGGTTGCAGGGCAGCAGCTGATCACGCATCCTTCACGTGCACGCCCAGAGCGTCTCCAGCCAATGGCCGAGAGGAGCGCGCGGGTTCGTCAGCCAATGGGCGTCGCCAGCGCTCGCTCATTGGCTGCAGCGGGCAGCCAGTCGCTTGTTTGTGTAACTGTGCTGAGGAGAACAACACAAAGGCTTACGTGATGGGGGTGGGCGGAATGAGAGACACGAGGCAAACTAGGCTTTGTGGGCGGGGTTCAAGCTCTGGCCTGACCAATGGCGCCTCTGTATTGTTTGACTGTGTGAGAAAACAAAGCTGACATTTCTATTTGTAGCTTTATTACACTTTGAACAGACATTTGTTTTAAAGTGTATGTAAACCCCAAGTTACTTCTATATATTGCAGCTTACTAGTCATTAGATATGGTTACTGCATTTGTTTTCAGGCTGCGATCACATGATGTAACGCCGTGCATGCCCTGGCATGCCAGATCTCTACCCCCCCCCCTCCTCTGTGCCCTGACTGCCAATTGCTGCATAGAGGGAGTGCTGCAACTTCATGGCCATTGGCTAGCATCCTGGCGGGTGGGCGGTTGCGCACAGGAGGGCGGAGTGTGGGCGTGTTGGAGTCTGTTATGTCAGAGCAGACAGAAAGTCGCAGCCCAGTACAAAGGAAGTCGCCTTGCATTAGATACCCACCACTTCTCTGGCATAGCGACACCCTACATGAGGGCGCTGCACTGGGGAGGCTGTCTCCTTCCTTACCCAACCCCTGAGCATACCAGCCTAGGACAGGAAGTGTGTTACTGGCAGGATCACCGGCTGAAAATCACAGGACAATGAAAATGAATTCAGTCAACGCATTTCACTCCTTATTACCCCCCCCCCCGCATTCCATTAAAAGAGTTGTAAAGGCAGCATTAAGATAAAAAGCCTTCTGTGTGTAGCAGCCTCCCCTAAGACTTACCTGAGCCCCCTTTCTGTCCAGCGATGTCCACAAGTCCCTCGGCCGTCCAGCACTCTCCCTCCTGATTGACAGCAGTGGGAGCCAATAGTGTGCCTCAGCCAATCAGGAGAGAGAGGAGGCGGGGCTGAACTGCTGGTGTCAGAATGGACACACAGAGCGTCAGCCTGGCTCGGGTGCCCCCATAGCAAGCTGCTTACTGTGGGGGCACAGGACAGGAGGAAGGGGCCAGGATCGGGGAAGAGAACCCAAGAAGAGGAGTATCCGGGCTGCTCTGTGCAAAACCAACTGCACAGAGGAGGTAAATATAACCGGTTTATTATTTAAAAAAAGAACACAAGACTTTACAATTGCTTTAAAGAGGAATGTCACTTTCTCACACCCCGGGCACACAGATCGCGACATTGAAATCGTGCTATTCACTTGAAGTAGCAGGATTTCAGAGTCAGTGCGACTTGGAAGACATCTGTGCGCTCTGACAGTCCGACATACCTTACCAGAACTGAGGGTTCCCACACTCATGTGGGGTAGTGATGTCATCGCGACTCCAGCCAATCACACAGCCGGAGCGCGCGAGCCTGGAAGAAAGACTGGGGAAAGATGTCAGCCCTGTCAGTGGTCCCAGCGCGCCGCAGGAGAGCTTCATTTTAAGGTAAGTATTCCATAATGTGCTAGCATGCATTGCATACTAGCACATTATACAATTGCCTTACAGGTGTTTTTTTTTTTTTTACAGCCGCAGCCGAGCAACTTCTGAATCATGTGACTGCGGTGGTTGGCGCCTGATCAGAAGCCATGACTGAGAATTGTCAATGACATGCTCGCGGCATGCAAGCCTCAGGCTGCTTTGGTTGCATATGCGCTGCGACTGGGTGGTAAAGCCCCCCTTTCTTGCCACCGCATATATACATTGTGCATTACAAGTTACATTTTCCTTTTTTTTATTTTTTATGTTGGGTTTAGAGACTCTTTTAGCTGAGTGAATGCTGCAGGAGGACATTGACACTTTAGTGGCCATCAGAATTTTGTTTTCACATACTGTTTTCTTCCTTTCCTGGCATCCCCCTCCGTCCGTCCGCACAGGTTTTAGCCATTTGTTGACATGGGGAGGAGGGTGGGAATTGTACTTTCAGAGGGTCGCTCCAAATGAAAGGGATATCAGATAATGGAGGAGGGGGAGAGGACTGTCATTGGGATTCCTGTGTACTCGGGTTACAAGGGCTGCCCGCCTACAGGAGTCCCTGACATGATAAAAATAAGTTGCTGCTTCCTACACAGAAAGCTGGGCTGTTTAATAGTCATGTCACCCCTGCATTTTATTTAGGGCAGTTTTTTTTTTTTTTTTTTAACCCCTGTGTGTTGCATTTATGCACTGCATTTACACAGCAATGTGTGTATTGCATAGCACCCCAACACAACCCATTGCCGCCTACCAAAGTGAATGATCTGTGCTGTGCGTTTGTATTTGGAAAGAGAGTGGCATACAGCATCTTTGGTGTATTGCAGCACCATGGCATGGTTACATTTTATTTATTGGGTTTTAAATTGGACCATCGCCTTCCCCACCCGCTTTCTCTCATTCCGATATACAGACAATAGTAGTAGCCAAGAACTTTTCTGAAGAACTGGCTCTGCCACTGACCGCTGGAACCCTGTGTGTAAAGGGAAGGATATTTTGGAAATGATTCCTTACCCATCTGACCTCTGCTGATTTTTGGTGCCCCTCCTTCATACACATAGAGTGATTTGACAATAGGATGTGGATAAGCCCCCAGCCCTCTTTGCCCTGTTTTGACGTAAAGATGGTGGTGTGCCTTTATCTTCTAATTGTATTATGGTTGACTATTCAGGACTCTTTAAAGTGGAGCTCCTTCCAAAAGGGGAAGCTTTGCTTGTTCGCAACCCCCCCCCCCCCTCCACTGGCCCATTCGGGACTTTTTGGGTTTTGACAGGTCCCCGCTCCCACTTCCAGGTAAGATCAGTGATCTACAACAGGGATCCTCAAACTACGGCCCTCCAGCTGTTGCAGAACTACACATCCCATGAGGCATTGTAAAACTCTGACATTGACAGACATTACTAGGCATGATGGGAATTGTAGTTCCTGACCAACTGGAGGGCCTTAGTTTGAAAACCCCTGACCTCCTTCCCACCGCTGCCTTCTAGGACACAGAGGTCCCAGAAGACGGCAGGACCATTCAGAAAGTGCAGCGTGACCCGCAAGGCTTCACTTCCTGTTTCCCTTACTACAGATACCGGCACCTGCACCCGAAGCCAACTGACGAATCAGCTAGGGGTGCCGACATCGCGGGATCCTGGACAGGTAAGTGTCCCTTATAAAAGCCAGCAGCTACAGTATTTTGAGCTTCTGTGTGTATTGATTGGTTTGCGCAAAAGTTATCCCGTCTACAAACCAGGGAAAAGATTTGTCATTTTTATTTATTTATTTTACTAGTAATGGCGGTGATCTGCGATTTTTAGCAGGATTGCAGCGGACAGATCGAACACCTAACTGACGCTTTTGGGGGGACCAGTGACATTACTACAGTAATCGGTGCTAAAAATATGCGCTGTTACTGTACTAATGACACTGGCAGGGAAGGGGTTAACACCAGGGGCGATCAAAGGGTTAAGTGTGTCCCTAGGGGGTGCTTTCTAATTGTGTGGGGTATGGGCTTGCTGGATGAACAGAGACCTATGTTCCTAAATAGGAGGAACACAGGATCCCTGTGTTCATCACTGACAGAACATCGGTCTGCCTTGTTTTTACATCGGCAGACTGCCATTGTGTCTCCATGGGGATTGATTGAGGGTGTCTGCCAGACCCGCTGATTGGCTCTCCCTGTGGCCAAGCGGCGCACCAGCTGTCTAACAAAGCGACATACAGGTATGTTGTTTCACGGGACAGAACAGGCCTGCCGCAGTAAAAGTTGGGCGGCTAGTCAGCAAGTGGTTATTGTTTGCAAGGAAGTACCAGGAAGTGAAATAACGTGGATGTTTTTTTGTTTCCTTAGATGGACAGAATGGACATATGTGGTTTTCAGCAATTTGGGGGGTCTCCCTGGAAGTCCACAGCAGAGAAAAGTGATGTGGAGGCCGTGGAAGCTCTCATGTACATGAGCAGCCGATGGAAGACTGAGCCCAAAAGCTTCATTGATCTAAGACCGATCACCCCAGCGTCTGATCTCTCCGAGAATGAAGACAACACAATCTCCGCTGACTTCAACACCATACCAGCTTTTGTAAGTGGGACTTGTCATGCAATGTCTTATTTTTATGTGTAGTGTCTTATTTTGGTCTGTTCTTTAAAGTACATGAAAGCTCTTCAATGTATTTTCCAACGCTTTGCAATTTTAACGTGTATGTATAGCCAATAGTCAGAGTAGACGACTTCTCTCAGTATTTAATTTTTAATCTATTTAAAGTATAAGGAACGTCAAGCTACTGTATATGAAGCACCAAATGGCAGTGCTTACACATTTCCTAAACATGCCAATAGTTGACATCAGGTAAATTCATTCTTATTAAAACGTTTTCAGGGTGCTTGTGTAGATTGAATTAATAAATATATTTTTATGGGTTCACTGACACTTAAAGACTGCAGCAGGAGGCACAAGACTCCGTGTGCGGGGGATAGAAATATGAGAAAATTGCCCAAACAGTGGTCCCTTAAAGTGGTTGTAAACCCTTACATGTACCCAGTGAAGTGTCTTGGCCAGGGAATATAGATCCAAAACAAATCCTCCTACAGAAGTTGTACTTGTTTATAGGGGTGCACCGATCCGACTTTTCTAGTCTCGATACCTGGCATTGTGTATCTGCCGATACCGATCCGGAACTACACACCTATGCCTCGTACACACGCAACGATTATCGGCCGACCGATCGGTCGACTTTTGTCCAGTGTTGGTTGAAATGTGCTCTAGACTGCACACAAATTTTCTCGGCCAACAAAAACCAACTTCAGAAGTGATGTCATGTGCTGGTTAAGTGTTTTTTCTTCTCTGAGCATGCCCAGTCTTGCTCATCAGATTTTTGTCTGCTGAAATCTGTACTGACTGACGGAAAATCGGCCGTTCTATTGACGGCCAACTAAAATTTTATAGTCTGCACGCCAGATTTTGTTCGGCCGAAAAGTCGGAGTCGATTGTCGAAAGCATCATACTAACAAGCCGAAGATCAGACGTTGGCCGAAAATTCACGGCCAACTATCGATGCGTGTGTACGAGGCAATACACAATATGCATGCGGCTGCAGTACAGGGCAAAGCCA
This sequence comes from Pelophylax lessonae, assembly GCF_965119305.1. Lineage (NCBI taxonomy): Eukaryota > Metazoa > Chordata > Amphibia > Anura > Ranidae > Pelophylax > Pelophylax lessonae. The sequence continues at coordinate 488,644,078 of NC_138772.1, read as the reverse complement.
CTGCTTCATGTGTACGGCTCCTCCATTCACAGGCGGAGTGCATCTGATATCACTCCGCCTGTGAGCCGGACCTATACAGGAAGTAGCGGCTCCCATCCCATACTACCACTACACCAAGTAAGGGATGGCTGAGCCAGGACTCGGCAAAACTGGATCGGCCCGTGGATCGGCGGCTCCGTGTAAGTAAGGGACGGCTGAGCCGGGACTCAGCAAAACCGGATCGGCCCGTGGATCGGTTAATTTTACCGATCCAGCTATTTCGGCAGTATCGGCACCGATATCCGATCCTAATATCGGATCGGTGCATCCCTACTTGTTTATCTGCTGCCCTTCTCTACATCCAGTGACAGTGCAGAATTACCACCGCATCTCTAATCTCTGAAAAGCAGGGGGTTGCAAGCTAAAGTGGCACTCTTCAGAGCTCAGTGAGGAGAGCTCTGAGCCCTGATTTGGAGGGGAAGTGACACACTCCCCTTCACACAGGAACAAAACTGAGGCTGTCAATCACAGGCTGTGTGCTGAAGCTTTCCTCCCCTTTCATTTTTTTTTTTCTCTTGGTGTCAGGAAAACTTGTCAGAAGTGATTCATGCTGATGGCAGAGGCACAAGGCAGCAGAGAGAATTGACAGTTGGTGCTCTGGACTGAGACACAATATAGATAGATATGCTTTGTTCATATTTCATATCAGAGGTTTACAACCATTTAAAAAATTTGGCATGCTAGGAGACACCCTTTTTCCTTTTCTTTCTTCTTTCTTTTCCTTTTTGTATTTCTTTAATTAAATATCCCTTAGAGTCTTTTAACCTTTTTATATGAGCTTGACTTGTAAAAAACGTACAGCCATGAACTAACCAAGCCTTTCATTTTCATGTTTCCAGTGTCTGACCCCACCGTACAGCCCTTCCGAATTTGAAATGTCACATTCCCCAAGCATCAATCCAGTGTCTCTGAGTATAGAGAAGTGCAAGCCAGTCACCAGCACTACCCTAGCTAATTCCGCTTACAGTGCACCGAACCATCAAAGAGCCCAGGCAACGAGTGTTATCCGCCATACTGCGGACGCAGAGTTCTGCAATCAACATCCGTTTACACCAAAGAATTGTGATGGTCATGACACAGGCATTAGCAATCGGCAGCAAAGTTCTGTTGTACAGTCTGCTGAAAACGTTTCTCCTGAGAACATCAAGGCTGAAACGCAGGTTCCTCCTTCCCTCTTGCCTGCAAACAGTAACCACAGCAGTGTTCCTTTTCAGGCCTTTAATGGCAAGCCCAATTCCACTGATACCTGTGTTATTCCAGTGCAGATCCCATCACCCCCACTGTTGATGTCCACACCAGTAACGCCAAATGCATTGCAGCAGGTGCCAGTCCTTTGTCAAATGGTCCCCTTTTCTTCAAGCAATTCAGTGATGACAACAGTGGTGGCAAGCACCCCCGCCCAGACCCCAGCAGTCATGCAGCCCCTCTTCTACATGGGAGCTCAGGTGCCTAAAGGGACTGTGATGTTTGTGATGCCTCAGCCAGTAATGCAAAATACAAAGACTATGTTGGCCAGCGGCACCAGATTGTCACCAATAGCACCAGCACCAGGAGTTTCTGCTTCAGAGGCAAAGTTTCCCTCACCTATGGATGCATCCCGCATAAGAAGCCATGTTTGCAACCAGCCTGGGTGTGGAAAGACGTACTTTAAGAGCTCTCACCTGAAAGCCCACATGCGAACACACACTGGTACGTGAATAACTGGTAGACCTTTATTCCTTCGAAACCTTGGTAGAAACTTTCTGAGGCGCAGTCTGTATTGCCTTTAGTAACCAATTATTATCAAGCTGTTGTTTTCCACTATTATGAATTTTCTCCTAGTTGCTGTATTTCAAAGACACGGTGAGGTTGATTTACTGAAACTGGAGAGCGCAAAATCTGGTGCAGCTCTGCATAGAAAACCAACCGGCTCACAGGCTTTCTTGTCCAAGCTTAATTGAACAAGCTGATGTTAGAAGATTAGAAGTCACCAGATTTTGCACTCTCCAGTTGTAGTAAATCAACCCTAGTAATTTTTTTTTTTTTTTTTCTCAGTTTCTACTACTAAACGTTATTTTATATCGGTCCTTTTTAAGGGGCTCTGGAAGACTGGAGGTGAAGGCAGATCTCTTGATAACGTGGCTGCAACAGCCAATCACAGCAGTTAAATGATCAGGAAACCTGCTTCCACCTTCAGTCTTCCAGAGCCCCTTAAAGGGGGCCGACGGGAGCTGGTGCCAAGGGGTTAAAGTGAAGCATTAATGATGTGATATTGAAATGTCAGATATAAAATTTGGAAGCCCTACCTACCGATTCCTGATCTGTCAATGACCGCTCAGATCTCTGTGCTGGGAGCACGTGCTTAGCACAAAGCCATGCAGATGACTAATGCATATATGCATTAAGCCGACATTTAAGGCCCACCCATGGAGCAGATGCATATGTGCCTTAGGGTCCTTTCCCTAGAACGATCTGATCAGATCCGCCTGTCAGTTTTTTAGGCGGATCTCATTTGATCCTCCATGCATCCCTATGGGGTAGCGGATGTCAGCGGAGACATACCCGCTGCCATCCACATCCGATCCTGTCCATGAAATCCGGACGGATGGAAACCCTATTTTCCATCCGTCCAGGGGATCGGATTGGATGAGAGCGGACAGGCAGTCCGCTCTCATCCGATTCCACATAAAGAGCAGCGGGGCTCTGACAAATCCCTCTCCGCACACAGAGCGGAGAGGGAGCTGTCACCTGCCAGCTCAGCGGAGATCTGTGTATGATCCCCCGCTGAGCAGCACGGAGTCCGCCAACAGAGGCGGACCGTGTGAAAGGAGCCTTACACTGGTGGGGAAGGGTTAACCGTTGCATTAAGATTTGATTATATCCGCAATAACGGAGTGCCTGGCAGGAATATAGTCTTTTGCTTTTGTCATTGAATGTGCTTTGTTATATCAGGTTTGAACGGTAATACTTACGTGATCATTTTTATCATTTTTTTTTTTTTTTTCTATTGTGTTTCTTGTATACAGGAGAGAAACCCTTCAATTGTAGTTGGGAAGGCTGTGAAAGAAAGTTTGCACGCTCTGATGAACTGTCCCGACACCGTCGCACACATACAGGAGAAAAGAAGTTTGCATGTCCAAAATGCGACCGGCGCTTTATGCGCAGTGACCACCTGACCAAGCATGCCAGGCGCCACCTGTCTAACAAAAAGCTACCTACCTGGCAGATGGAAGTTAGCCGGTTAAGCGACATTGCTCTGCCTCAATCCTCAGCTCCTGTCCAGTGAATGTACCCAGTAGAGCTTGTATCACTCTGCTGAAAAGTTAGTGGCGCATCACTGATGAAAGCCGTGATGGCAAGTCGCCTTCACTCCATGATGGACGCGAGTCTGAGTCTGATTAGCCGAATGGAAATGCGGTCTGTGAAGCAACAGCGGCGGTGACTGAGACTTTTACGAGGACACTGATTCCTGTAATTGTTGTTGTTTTGCACTGGAGTAGATGGTTGAATGCAGGTTTTCTTGTTTAGCGCTGACGGTAGCGCTGCCAGGACAGTGTGCGTGTTATTAATTACGATAATTTGCTACTAGTACCGCCTACAAAGCTTTTTCTTACTACCTGGTAAAAGTGGCTTTATTTTGGCGATTTTTATATGGTGCCTGATTTGTAATTAACTAAGTTAGGTTGGGGTGTTGTGTACCTGACTCAAAATAGAAAAAAAACACCTGATCTACTAACCATTGTAGTACATAAAGTTAGCTAATATTTATCAAATTCTATTTCCTTAGGTAAGTTCTTGTATGACTGACAAAGCAATAGTTTTTAAGCTTACTGTAGCATGTCTATCCTTCATTGCACTAGAAGGTGTGAGATGCCAGAAAACTGTGACTGCTTCTATTGATCGTTAGTTTCCCGTTTTAATTCCCACAAAGGTTTCTTATTTTTGTCTTCACTTTTTAGTTCATATTCTGTTTGACTTTTAAGGAGGTGCAATAGTTGACTCTGGGTTTACAAGGCACCTTAGTATTATCAGTATCCCTAAATTGTGGATATGCTAATACCATTCCATTTTAAAACTATGCACATTATAATGCTACGTGGGATTTTTTTCGTTTTTGCAAAATTTTGGTAAGCAGTTGGCTTTTTTTTTTTTTTTTTATTATTGGACAATAGTATAAAACCTTCCTATAGTACATACATGAAGGTACTTAATAGCTATTAAAGCTTATTGGCATTTGTTAGTGAACCTATACCTAAAATGACACTAAAATTAGGCATGCAGGCTTTAATTCTCAGGCAGCCTAAACCTTGTTTTTGCAAGTACAAGGTATTCCAGCGCTGTTGTGTCTTAAGGGTGTACTGGCCAGTCTCCTGTTTCCTCGTGGAAATGTTAGGGATTTTTACATTTTTTTTTTTTTTTTTTAATTTCTTTTCAGAGTATTTCTGGCCAGGTAAAGTTTGCAGCAGTTTACTATAAGGTTGTCAGACAAAGGATAACTAAAATATTCAAAGGGAACTGCACCTCACCCTTTTGCTTAATAGAACATTTTGCTGCCATGCTTTTTTTTTTTTTTTTTTGGGGAAGTCGATCGCGATTTGAGAGTGTATGTAAAATAATGTACTTGCACTCAGATCATAGATTTACTTCCTTTAGGTTAACCATTTTCCCTTCAGGTGTCGTTCTATTTTGAATGATATTCAGTGTTATTCCTCTTATGGCAAAAAAAATAAAATCATATTTGAGTGTTTATGGCATTACCACTTTACAAAGCTCTGTAGGAAATTTTAAAGGCCACTGCATGTTGGGTGAGACATATACTACTGCAGCATAGCTTGATAACCCCTGTATCATATTTGTGTACATATATTCCAATCAAATATATGTATGCACATTTATAAGTTTACTTATTGTACAGGATTTTGCAAACCTCTTCTAGTGTAACTTCTCTCCCATCTCAATGGTTACTAAATCCAATACTGCCTAAGGCTAGGTTCACAATGACGAGGTGTGGGAAACGCCGTGATCCGTGTGCATTTCCTACAGAGCATTCAAATTGCACTGCCCTTGCAATCTGCAGTGGGTGTCATTGTAATTTAACGACACCCCAAACGCAGGTCGCAAACGCAGTGCGTTTGGTGACACCGGATTGCATGGTACAAAACAACCGTGCAATCCGGTTGCGGTGTGGTTACAAAATTGCTACATGCACGTCTTTGGTGCGGTGCGATTTGAGCCCAATCCAAATAAATGGGTTTAAATTGCACCGCACTGAATCTCGTGTGAATTGAAGAGGAATTCAGTGCGGTTCCTGTGCGATTCACATACGGTTCATTGTGTAAACGAAGCCTAAGGGTTTAGTTCAGTGAAAATGAATATCTCAGCTATAAGAGGTGGGTTGAATATTTTTTTTTTTTTTTTTTTTTTTGTATCTCAGGACTTCAAGGCGATTTCCCCCACCCCCCTCCCTACACTAGTGTTCCTGTCTTTGCTTCCCCCACCGAAGCTGCCAATACAGAAAAGAAATGGAACAGTAGTGTCACATCATCCCTTGATCTGGCAACAGTTTTAGGTCAGTGGCACCCAAACAAAGCCACCAACTAATCTGAAGCGGGAACATCTATCAGACACAACTAAAAACATTGTCTAGTTGCTGTTCCTAAGATAAGCTGGTACGGGTTTTTTCTATGTACTGCTCTGCAGCATACACATAAATGCTAAAATGAGCTTTAGAAAAAGACCCCTGGTATGTCTGGATGGTGCCTGTGTGTCCAACCCTTATCTCAGGTTTATGGTCGGCTTTAGGCTTGTGTCCAAAGTTGGAACAGGTGTGAGGTGCAGAGATCATATTGTTGTAGCTCCTAGGCGGTTTAGGAAGCAAATGGGGGTGAATACAGCTGCCAGCGACTATCCAAAAGTGAATTTTCGGCACTAGGGGAGCTTGCTGTTTAAGTCAGACCTATACTCAGATGTCCAGATGTTGACGTCTTACTGGGGTGGATAAATATAGGCCTACTTCTAACTTGATGTACTTAATGAGAAAAGAAGCTGCAGGTTTCAGTTGCTTTAAGTGCATCTCTGATTTTATAATGTCAAAATTTATACGTATTCATATTTGTTCTTTACGCTGCACTTTGGTCACAAGTGTTTGGAAAGGCATGGAGAGAAAGCTAATTCCCAGACAATTACACAATCTATTTGTGGTGTAAATCCTCTGAGGCAGCCATAATGAGTTATCCTCCAAGGCATGAGGGGCCTGCAAGTTCCGCACACCTTGCTGATGCCACTAGCTCGAAGTCATTGCCTACAGCCACAAGACTTTAGGTCTCCAACAAAATGGCTGACCACAGCTATTGTAGCCATCATTAGGGATGTTTTAAAGCTTTAATATCCATTCTTTCCATGGGACAAATGCACAGATTTAAGCAGGTTTAATGTTGATCATTAATGTATGAGGCATTTTGTGACTACTTTTTTTTTATATGTTTGCACAGTATTTCAATATAAGTTGTACTTTATACATGTTATAAAATAAAAGAACAATTTTCTATGACCTCTGTTTACAGGTATTTTTTTATTATTATTCTATTATAGCTGGTAAATATATACAAAACCTGAACAGGCAGTTGAATTTTAGTGAATTCAGTCCTGAGATGATTACTGCCTTGTCACACTGTAGAGCCAACCTAGTAAGCTGATAGGCCTCACTGCAGCAGAGAACAATGTCCCCTTTTGAGGTTCAGGATCACAATGCAGAGCAGAGGATTGTTGGTTTCCAGAGGTCTCTCCTGCTGGCAAGTGACATTCTGCAGCAATTAAGTAAGTGAAAGGGCATCATCTCGTTCCACTGGCCAGCAATGGAGCAACCTATGGAAATCGGTGAGTATTTTGTAACCTGGACTTTGTAACTTTGTGCTCCTGACACTGTCACCAGTGACATGATCACAAGCATGATATGGGCCTTGAGCCTCTTTCACATGAGTGATCTGATCAGGTCTGCCTGTCAACTTTTCAGGTGGACCAGATGGGATTGTCCATGTATTTCTATGGACCAGCAGGTGTAAATGGACTTTTATCTGTTTACACCTGCCTACCTCCAATCCAATGTGGTGCGCTAAAAAAAACAAAGGTGATCCGTTCCCCTCTGTCTAGGCAGATTGGATCAGAGGGTATTCGGGTGTAAATGGCCCCATAAAACAGAGGGGCTGTGTCCTTGTCCACTCTGCAAAAACTGAGCGGGTATGGACCCGTCATCCTCCCCCCCCCCCCCCCCCCTCCTCTGTTCTGCTTAGCAGGGGATCGGCGGACAGATCCCCTGCTGAGCAAAGCATATTCCACCCCATGTATTAGGGGCCTTACACAAAAAAGGCTAGGTTACCCCTCTGCCTGTTGGACAGTGAAAGCAACAAAAGCTCACCTCGTTGCAACAAAAGCTCACCTAGATGCAGCAGCGCAAAATCGGCGTTGCATCGATTTGAACACTGCCATTGCCAGTAATAGGAATGCAAAGTCATGGGGGCTGAGCCTGGGTTCACGCTAGATGCAATGCGAATTCACAGCAAATTTGTTGCGGATTTGGCACCGCATCCAAACCGCAACCCGTCCATGCAAACTGATTGCGGAGTGTATGTTAAGTTAACAACGCACCGCAATCTCTTTGCAAAACACAGCGTGATTTGCAGAATCAGATTATTTGGGTGTGAATTGGAGTTTACAATCTAAGGTCCCTATTTCACATACATAATACTTTTATTGGGTTTGCAAAACATAAGCCATACTGTCAATACAGGTGTATATAATAGAGTCACAGACCCAAAAAAAAATCCAGAAGGGGGTGATCTTTAGTTGGTCCAGTTTTGCTGGTCATGGCTGTTACAAAGAAAAGAGATATCCAGAAGGAATAAGATGATGTGGATGAAGGGTCCCAAAAGAGTCACTACCGACCCAAGAGGCTGGAGCGGGGGACCCAAGGAAATCAGTGCCATACTTGTACAGGTAGAAGGACGAACAAATAGGAACACACAAAGTCCTAATAACAAAGGACAGTTCTGGGGGACCTGTATATGGGCCAGTTTACTTACCACCATTTCTTTAGAAGGAAAACAAGCCAGGGTCATCATTCAAACTCCATGGAGTAAGTGTCCTGGATTCAAACCAAAGACCTCAGTGCTGTAAGGCAAATGTGCTATCCATTGAAGCACTTCAGCATCTTGTAATCATCTCTACAGCAGGACTCAGGCTGTTAGAGGGGGGGGGGGGGGGGGGCAGCACAAGGAACCAACTGGGTGTTCACTATGCAGACGTGCTGACAAAGAACATGTGGATAGAGGGAGAGTGATGACCTTATCTGTCTACTAAGGCTGTATTTTCATGTTCCATCCCTGGAGGTGACCAAGCTGTTTTGGTACATCGTTATGGAATAAAGTGGTTGTAAAGATTTTTTTTTTTTTTTACTTTCCAGCATTCTATGCAGGGTGGTTAAAAAACCTTCAGTATGCAGCTTCCTCTGCTGCCCCCCCCCCCCCAAATACATACCTGAGCCCAGGGCCCCATGCTCTAAGGGGCCTGTGCTGCTCCCCTGTACACCTGGATAGGAGGGGCGGCGGGGGCAGCATGTAGAGAAATCACTGTCCTCCTTTTTCCTCCTGTAGTTGCAGGAGGAAAATGGAGGAGATTGGTTCCTCTGTATGCTGACTCCACCACTCCTCCTATCCAGTTCTCTTGTGTTCTGCTGTCTCTGGGCCCCTGTGTGCTCCCCTGTGCTCCCTCCCCTCTCCTGCCAGTAGCTGCAGGGGGTGTGTCACAACAGAGAACCAGGAAGGGGTTGGTAAATATGTAATTTACCAGCTCCTTCCTTTTCTGAATGGACAGAGTCATAGTCAGTGACATCGCAAAAAAAAAATAAAATGATAAAAAATAATACAATTAAAATGCCAAAAAAATAAAAACTACTAACTCCAGTGGGTGACCTTCCAGAATCGCAAAGGTCAAACTTACGACCAGGCCCTGGCATTCCACCACCATGGGGAGGCCCCAAGATGGCAGGAAGGGGGCCCACTGCGGGACCGCAATAAAGGGCCCCGCATTGAGAGTAAAGGGCCCCAGGATCAGTGGGAAGAGCCCCAGGCTTAAAGGGAAGCCAGGGGTCCGGGGGGGGGGGGGCCCTTCATGGTTTCTTGCCCTGGGGTCCTGAAGGTTCTAGTAACGCCTCAGCCTGAGCCCCCTCTAAATCCAGCAATGTGCACAAGAGCTGCTGCTGTCCCAGCTCTGTGCCTCATCATTGGCTGAGACACCACAGCGAAAGTCCTTGGCTCCTGCTGCTTTTAATCACAGCCAGTGAGGAGTGTGTCCTAATGAGGGCATTCAGTAGGGAGGGGGGGGGGGCAGGAGCGTTGGTGGGGGACCTGAGAAGATGAGGATTTGAGCTTATTTGTGCAATACCATTGCATACAGCAGATAGGTATAACATGTTTATTTTTTATTTATTTTTTTTATTGGAGCCTTTGGTATTACTTTAATATATTACTACCTATTTACAAATCTGTTTCAGTTTCTGAACCTCAAGGGTTGTTGCTATACAGATGATTTTGTATTCAGAAGCAGACAACCAGAATAATTGGCCTGTGTTAAAGTCTACAGGAGCTATGCCTTGTCTGCACCCAGCACTGAAACTATGATAGGCTTGAAGGGAGTTATGGACACACAGCTAATAACTTTTTTTTTTTTTTTTTTATAAAAGCAGATCTAAACATTAATAATAAAAAAAAAGAAACATTTTTTTGAGGGAAAACACTTTGCAAGCTACTTCTGCCAAAACAATCTTCTTTCCCTTGCCTCCTAGCCATTTTTCACTTCCGTTCACTAAAGGACACAACAATCTTCACGATGGATGAGTTTGATGTTGCCACCTGCAGGAGCAGGATGCTAGGGGCAAACAAAGCTAAAAACACACCAAAGTGGCAGCCCCATGCTGGTGGACATAGCCCCCTTCTGCAACACAGAGCTCAGTTTTCGTCTAGTGTTTCAGGGCCTACACATTTTTCTCCCTTTTATTTTTTTTTTATTGGTGCCATTCTTTCTCATAATTGTACATGGACTGCAGTGTATGAGTATCCTACAGATGCCGAGAGTGTGACCTGGGTAATATTGTAGATCCTACACACATGCTGGAAGAGGGATCTGAGAAGATGACGACAAAGGAGCAGTGAGGGAAAGCACGGACCTTTTATCATTTAGAGCAGGGATCTCCAAACTTTCTAAACCGAGGGCCGGTTTATTGTCCTTCAGACTTTTGGTGGGCGACACTGTGGCCAGTGGGAGTAGAAAATGTCCCGGCATCAGTGGATGAAAACGGTGCTTAAAGCATGGTTGTCAGTGGGCATAAAAAATTATATAGCGCTTGTGATCGATAGGATAAAGTGAGATTGCGCCCTATCATTGGTATTACTTGGAGGAATAGAGGCCCATCATTGGTATCAGTGGGATGAATAGTTCCCCATTGTAGGTGTCGGTAGCAACTCCTTGGTGTCTAGTGGGAAGAATAGTATGCTAAGTAGGATTGCCACCTTATCCCTTTAAAACTGAACACATTAATTTCACAGGTTCTGTGGCTGATTAAGGTGGTAATTAAACTCACTTAGTACCTTATCTGCATTAAATTAGCCTCAGAAGCTGTGTAATTAAAGCGGAGTTCCAGCCATTTACTCACCTGTCCAACGGTCCAGCGATGCGGCCGCCGGAAGCCTCGATCCTCTCCCTCGGCGCCGGCATCACTGCTGTGGGCACCCGGCTGTTACAGTTTGCGGCTTCACAGCCGGGTACCCACTGCGCATGCGCGAGTCGCGCTGCGCGCCGTGATTGGCCGGCAATCTTCTGGGACCTCTGACATGTCCCAGAAGATTGCAGGGAGGGAGGGGGAGAGGAGAACTTCCGCTCAGGGCGCCGCGGCGCTCCGAGCGGAAGTGGGAGCGGGTACCTGTCAAAACTAGGTACCCGCTCCCCCCCCAAAAAAATGACATGCCAAATCAGGAGTCAGGACTCCCTGAAGCGGAAGTTCCACTTTTGGGTGGAACTCCGCTTTAATGTGTTCAGTTTTAAAGGGATGGGATGGCAACCCTAGTGCCAAGGGCTGAATAAAGGCAAAGGGTCATATTTTGGGGACCACTGACTTAAAGGATGAACTAGGAAGTACCGTACATTTCCATAAGGTATAAGTATGATGTGTATACTTGCAAAATACAGCAAGTGCTCCTGGAGACTATAGATCTGCTTTCATTTTTACACAAGTATGTATGACTATAGGTGACATGAGATTTCCATAAAGTGACCCATCGCCCTGCAGAAATTGCTTATTGATTATTCACTTGAGGTTGTATTTCATCAGTTTAAAGGAAACCTGTCATAGATAAGATAAGATACAGGGGATAACAAGACAAAATTATATTCTTTTCAGATAGTTACATTTGAAAATAAATTGAGTGATTTATAATGAACACAAGTGTAATAAAGGGAGTTTTTGTATCTGCCTGGAGTTCAACCGGAATCTGAGTTCTATGCAATCTTCTCAGAGGTGTTTTTCTGCAACTCTCATGCTATTGGGCAAGACTCCAGAATCCTGTTCCAGATTCTGTTTCGCCAGGCTCCCTGGCAGCCTGACCGATTCTACTCCACCCTACTGCCTCTCGAATTGGGAATAGTAATCAGTACTCCCATTAAAGAACGCACACATAGGCACTATGAATGTTCAAAGAGCTGAATAAATCCAAGTCAAGACACACAAAATGATAGTTGCAGTATTGTATCAAAATGTTTAAGACATTAGGTCTAGTACTGAGGCATATACATCTCCATCCATACAAATTTCTAAAGAATTAACAATAAGTTTTTGCCCTCTAGGACCTTTTGGGAGATAGTTAAAGCGTTTGTTACCTTAAATAAAAAAAATGTGATCTGTTCTTTAAAGCATGTTATACAGCACAGTGCTTGTGCAGTGTAATTTCGCTCCTTCTATCACCTAAAAAACCTGGCTGATCCTGCCAGTTTCTGCCCTTCCCCTGTACACTGACCACAATGTATCATGGCTGCTGAGCCCTGACACCGTGATCAGTGTACGTGCATCCGCAGCTCTGCTCTCTGCTCTCCTGTGTCTCCTCTGTTACCTTCCCTTCCTGCCTGTCAGCTCCGTGTCAAGGCCCACCCACCCCTCCTGCTACTCAAATAGCTATTGATAAATTATATAATGCTGTTTGTTTCCTAATCCTGTGAGCCCATTTCTGTTTTTAAAAAAAGAAAAAAGTGTATATACCCGATTGCAGTGTGCTGCTCGGTGAACATGTGACCAGCTGGCTCTCTCCTCCTTTCCTCCCGAGTGACGTTAGCAGGGGAATCTCGGCCCCGCCCCCTGCAGCTGTCAGACGGGGAAAGGAGAGAGCTGGCCGGTCATGAAATCAGGTATATTCAGCTTTTTGTTTATAAAACACAGAGACAGAGGCACACAGGTTTAGGGGACAAACAGGATTATACAAAGTCCTGCAAGTGGCTTAACAACCAATTTAAATGCCAGAATATAAAATATAAAAAGTAATCAATTTAACCAAAAACATAACATTTAAAATTATTAAAACCAATGCACCAGGATTAATTACTAGAATGTAACACACATTAATACCATATACTATGGACTTCTCATACAGCATAGTCGTGAAATTTTAACTTTTCCCATTCATTTTCCGCTTCAAAGGCATTTAAATGAGTAATCTCAGGCTCAGCAAAGGGTGTGGACTCTGCTTCACACACAGTTCCTTTAGTGACATTGAATAGCATAGAGAGCTTTTCAAAGAGCAGCAAGTAGTGGTGTCCATTTAAAAGGGTTAACATGCAGAGCTCTGGGAATACTCTTGGTCACTGACAATAGCACAGCTTTTCCACTTTCAGAGGTATTTGACACATTAGTAAAAGGGAGGTGCAGCGCTAAAATCTGGAGTATATCAGTCCAAAACAGTCCATCTGTTAGGTCCAGCTGATTGGGCCAGTAAGTGCCACCACCACCAAATAACACCAACCATGTATTGGGACGTGTGACGTCATCACGCCGGAGGACGTAGAGGCCATCTTTCTGGTTAGAAACCGACATTATATACACGCTAAAGCCATTCTATTTTCATGTGAGTGCATCTGTTTTATTCTTACAATAAATACCATTCTGATTAAAATGACTACACTATGAGCCTTTCTTCTATCCTTGGGACCATTCATTGATCACTTCCTCCCTGAGAACCTGACTGTTCAGACTTACCATCTGGTCCAATTGAGTGTCAGTGGGGGTTAAAGGAGACCCGGATGAGCCTATAATTGGGATATTTGATTGCTCGATTTTTGTGGTTGGTGTTATTTGGTGGTGGTGGCACTTACTGGCCCAATCAGCTGGACCTTACAGATAGACTGTTTTGGACTGATATACTCCAGATCAGTGGTTCTTAACCTGGGTTCGATCGAACCCCAGGGGTTCCGTGAGTCACTCTCCGGGGTTCGGCGGGGGGGACAAAGGGGCAATTGCTCCCCCCGAGAAAATATTACTGACTGTGAGGCCGAGCGCACCCCGGGAAATCAGAGCTGCAGTCGGGACAACTCACAGCCATTACACATAGACACTTGACACTCCGCCCCCTGTACCTCCCCCAGCAGGTTTCCAGCCTATCTCCTGCAGGCTGCTTGCTGCGTGAGTGGGCGGGATGGGGATGTACCTGACCACGGAGATCGCGCCCGCCTGGAAGAGGGAAGTGTGAGCAGATGAGCAGAGGGAGCCGAGTGAATGTTCCTGGAGGTAGGCTCAGCTAGCTGTACATGGTGGATTCGTTTACAAGGACCTCTATGCTACGTCTGCTGAGTTACTGCAGCTTAGCATAGAGGTGCTGTTAGCTGACAGATGGAAATGCATGTCCTTTTCATTTAGCTCAATAAAGCATTGTGAATACCCCCTGGTGTGTGCCCTCCTGATACCCCATGGAATGCTCTCCCAACACCTCCCCCCAATGTGTGCCCTCCAAACACCTCCCCAAAGTGTGTTCCCTCTTGACACCCCATGGTATGTCTTCCCAGCCCCCCCAGTGTGTGCCCTCCTGATACCCCATAGTATGCCCTCCCAAGACCTCCCCCCTCAATGTTTTCTCTCCTGACACCCCATGGTATGCCCTCCCAACCCCCCCCCCCACCCCAGCGTGTGCCCTCCTGACACCCCATGTTTTAATGGTTTTGTTCTTTGTTCTTAATGGTTTTGTTTTTTGAGATACAGTCGCCAACACTTGCAGGGAGGCCCCAGCGAGATTTTAACTCGCGACCCCTGGTTTACAAGACCAGTGCTCTAACCCCTGAGCTATGGAACCTTTTTTTTTTTTTTTTTATGGTTTTATATACCTAAATATATACCTATGTTTTGAATTTGAAAAAATAATATTTTATTTTTTCAATTAAGAATGGTTCAGTGAATGCGTATATGAAACTGGTGGGGTTCAGTACCTCCAACAAGGTTAAGAACCACTGCTCCAGATCTTAGCGCTGCAACTCCCTTTTACTATTATGCTTATGTTTTATCCTGACATATGTGCAGCAGCTGTCTTTTTTTAAACTGATTATTTTTCATTTCATTATGCCTGTGTGATCCGATTGATCCAAGCGCAGCTCTCTTTGTTTTTATTTGACACATTGCATGGATTGTTGAAAAAAAAATATATATATATATATACAAAAAAATATATACAAAAAAGGAGTGCCAGACCAAAATGGTTGAAAGAGTCTAAGATAATATTAATTGTTGGTAAATAGGTCATAAAGTCATCCAACACATTTGGTGGGCAACACCACTCCTCCTTCATCAGGGCTCAGCACAGGATAAACCTTGGATGGACTGAAAAAATAGTGACCTCTCTCTGATCTATATTGGGACCAGTATTAAACTCTCCTTGTAGAGTAACATTGCAAACGTTGCTGAGCAGCAATAGAAGTTGATTATATAGAGCCCCTGAAATGCATTGGCTGTCTTGATGACCTATTTACCAACAATTAAAATGATCATTGACTATTTCATCCATTTTTGGTCTAGCCCTTCTTTCTGTATTCGTATGTTTTAGAGGATTGCGACCACATGGACTTGAACTCATGGCCCTAGAGAAGAAATATCAGCTAACTCAGCTGGTTATGTAGTCCTGTATGTATGTGAAGGTTCTCATTTATCCAACATACAGATGGTACATCTAGTAGTAGTTAGTCACACTTAACTGGACTTGCTCAATAATGTTGAAGAGGCTTTGCAGCCTATAGTGATGTACCGAACGGTTCGCCGGCGAACGGTTCCCGGCGAACTTCGTACGTTCGCGTTCGCCGCTGCGGGCGAACATATGCGATGTTCGGTCCGCCTCCTATACATCATCATTGAGGCAAACTTTGACCCTGAACATCACAGTCAGCAGACACATTCCAGGCCAATCAGCATACCTCCCTCCCACACCCTCCCACCTCCTATAAATAAGCAAGGGCAGCATCCATCTTAGATCATTTCTGTGTTACTGAGAGCAGGGAAAGTGCTGGTGCTGCTGTTATAGCTGGGGACAGTTCCCGGTCTTGTTAGCCAGTGTTCTTGGTACACTCCTGCTGTAAGGACAGCACCCCAAAAAGCCCTTCCTAGGGCTGGTATTTGAGGTTTTTTTTTGGATATATATATATATATATATATATATATATATATATATATATATATATATATTGTCCCCAAAAGTCCCTTTTGAGGGCTGGTATTTGTGTAATTGTTTTTGTTCTGTGATATATATATATATATATATATATATATATATATATATATATATATATATTGTGCACTGCGGTTACCTGCCCGCTGTGTGTGAGAGGCCACAGACCCACCACAGACTGTACTGTGTGCACACCACACTCATTTCGGGTGGCACAGGCACAGTACCTTGCATTTTAAAAAATATTTTTTTTTTCCTCTGTCATAATTGCAGTGAGTGCTGTGTCAGGTCCACAGAGTGTACTGTACCCACTGCAGTGCACTGCCCACCACTGATATATATACGGTGGCACAGCATCTTGTTGCAATTGCAAATTTAAAAAAAATATATTTTTTATTATTGCAGTTGCCTGGGCTGCCAGTGACTGTCAGGTCCACAGAGTGTACTGTGCCCACTGCAGTGCCACTGCGTGCCCACCCACCACTGATATATATACGGTGGCACAGCAGTTTGCAAATTAAAAATATATATTTTTTTTTATAATTGCAGTTGCCTGGGTGCCAGTGTGACTGTCAGGTCCACAGAGTGTACTGTGCCCACTGCAGTGCCACTCTGTGCCCACCGACCACTGATATATACGGTGGCACAGCAGCTTGCAAATTAAAAATATATATATTTTTTTTATAATTGCAGTTGCCTGGGTGCCAGTGTGACTGTCAGGTCCACAGAGTGCACTGTGCCCACTGCGTGCCCACCCACCACTGATATATACGGTGGCACAGCAGCTTGCAAATTAAATATATATATATTTTTTATAATTGCAGTTGCCTGGGCTGCCAGTGACTGTCAGGTCCACAGAGTGTACTGTGCCCACTGCAGTGCCACTGCGTGCCCACCCACCACTGATATATACGGTGGCACAGCAGCTTGCAAATTAAATATATATATATTTTTTTATAATTGCAGTTGCCTGGGCTGCCAGTGACTGTCAGGTCCACAGAGTGTACTGTGCCCACTGCAGTGTCACTGTGTGCCCACCCACCACTGATATATACGGTGGCACAGCAGCTTGCAAATTAAATATATATATATTTTTTTTATAATTGCAGTTGCCTGGGCTGCCAGTGACTGTCAGGTCCACAGAGTGTACTGTACCCCCTGCCCAACACTCCTATAGGGTGGCACAGCACCTTGCACTCATAGTACAACACATTAAAAAAAAGATGACAGGCAGAGGCAGGCCACCCCGCAAGGGCCGTCGTGGTCGTGGTGCTGTGATTTCCTTTGGCCCTAGAATAATGCCCAGTGTTCAGAGGCCACAGACCCTGAACTCAAAAAACTCTGAGGACATAGATGACTGGCTTACACAGGACACCCAATCGTCTACAGCTTCCGCTCGGAACCCTAATGCACCATCCTCCTCCAGCTCAGCTTCGGGCACCTCTCAAGTTACCTCTCGCCTGCCCGCCGGCACCACCACCAACACTAGCACCACAGCCGCTTCACTTGATCTGTCAGAGGAGTTATTTACACATGAGTTGGAAGAAATAAGTGATGCGCAACCATTAGTGCCAGAGGATGTAGATAATGGGGATATGTCTCAGTCAGGCAGCATTATACACATGGACGTACATTGTGATGATGATGATGTTGTACCTGCTGCTGCTGCCTTTGCTGAGTTGTCAAGTGAAGCGGCTGATGATGACGATATGTCCGTGGATGTCACCTTGGTGCCTGCTCGAAGAGCAGAAGAAGAGGGGGAAAGTTCAGATGGGGAGACAGAGAGGAGGAGGAGACAACGAGTTGGAAGCAGGGGGAGGTCATTGCAAGGAGCTAGTGGCACAGTCAGACAGCATGATGTAGATTCGGCACCCGGGGTCAGCCAAACAGCACGCCAATCAACGCAAGCTGTTGCCACCACCAGAATGCCGTTATTGCAAAGCTCAGCAGTGTGGCATTTTTTTTGTGTGTCTGCCTCTGATATCAGCGATGCCATTTGTAACCTGTGCCAAAAGAAACTGAGTCGTGAGAAGTCCAACACCCACCTAGGTACAACTGCTTTGCGAAGGCACATGATATCACATCACAAACGCCTATGGGATTAACACATGAGTAAAAGCAGCACACAAACTCAAAGCCACCATCCTCCTCCTGGTCCAGCATCTTCAGCCACGTCAACCACTGCTGTCCTCCTTGCCCCCTATCAACAACCCACCCCTCCGCCTCTCACCTTCAGCAGTTCCTGCTCACCTGCCCACAGTCAGGTGTCTGTCAAGGAAATGTTTGAGCGTAAGAAGCCAATCTCACAGAGTCACCCCCTTGCCCGGCGTCTGACAGCTGGCTTGTCGGAACTCTTAGCCTGCCAGCTTTTACCATACAAGCTGGTGGAGTCTGAGGCCTTCAAAAAATTTGTCGCTATTGGGACACCGCAGTGGAAGGTACCCGGCCGAAATTATTTTTCACAAAAGGCAATCCCCAACCTGTACTCTATTGTGGAAAAGGAAGTCATGTCATGTCTGGCACACAGTGTTGGGGCAAGGGTCCATCTGACCACTGATAGCTGGTCTGCAAAGCACGGTCAGGGCAGGTATATCACTTACACTGCGCATTGGGTAAACCTGCTGGCGGCTGCCAAGCATGGAATGCGTGGCTCTACTGCAGAGGAGTTGTTGACACCGCTACAACTTGCAGGCAGGCCTGCTGCCACCTCCTCTACTCCTCCTACTCCATCCTTTGCTAACCTCCTCGGCTGAGTCCTCTCCTGCTGTTGTGTCTTGCTCCACACCAACTGCACCCCCCCAGCTCCCCAAGGGCTATTCCACATGCCGGATACGACAGTGTCACGCTGTCTTGGGGTTGACTTGCCTGAAAGCAGAGAGTCACACCGGACCAGCACTACTGTCCACCCTGAACGCACAGGTGAATCAGTGGCTGACCCCGCACCAACTGGAGATCGGCAAAGTGGTGTGTGACAACGGAAGCAATTTGTTGGCGGCATTGAATTTGGGCAAGTTGACACATGTGCCGTGCATGGCACATGTGTTGAATCTGATTGTACAACGCTTTGTGCAGAAGTACCCAGGCTTACAGGACGTCCTCAAGCAGGCCAGGAAGGTGTGCGGCCATTTCAGGCGTTCCTACACGGCCATGGCGCACTTTTCAGATATTCAGCGGCGAAACAACATGCCTGTGAGGCGCTTGATTTGCGACAGCCCGACACGTTGGAATTCAACGCTGCTAATGTTCGACCGCCTGCTCCAACAAGAAAAAGCGGTCAACGAGTATTTATATGACCGGGGTGCTAGGACAGCCTCTGCGGAGCTGGGTATTTTTTTGCCACGTTACTGGACGCTCATGCGCAATGCCTGTAGGCTCATGCGTCCTTTTGAGGAGGTGACAAAGCTAGTCAGTCGCACCGAAGGCACCATCAGCGACATCATCCCATATGTTTTCTTCCTGGAGCGTGCCCTGCGAAGAGTGCTGGATCAGGCCGTAGATGAGCGTGAAGAGGAAGAGGAAGAGTTGTGGTCACCATCACCACCACCAGAAACAGCCTTACCATCGCTTGCTGGACCTGCGGCAATACTGGAAGAGGAGTCTGAGGAAGAGGAGTCAGAGGAGGAATGTGGCTTTGAGGAGGAGGAACACCAACCACAGCAGGCATCCCAGGGTGCTTGTTGTCACCTATCTGGTACCCGTGGTGTTGTACGTGGCTGGGGGGAAGAACACACCTTCAATGACATCAGTGAGGACGAGGAATTGGACATGAGTAGCTCGGCATCCAACCTTGTGCAAATGGGGTCTTTCATGCTGTCATGCCTGTTGAGGGATCCTCGTATAAAAAGGCTGAAGGAGAACGACCTGTACTGGGTGGCCACGTTACTAGACCCCCGGTATAAGCAGAAAGTCTCTGATATGTTACCTAATTACCGGCAGTCACAAAGGATGCAACAGCTACAAAATAAGTTGAAAAGTATGCTTCACACAGCATATAAGGGTGATGTCACAGCACAACGGGAATCCAACAGGGGAAGAGGTGAAAGTAATCCTCCTCCTACCACCACAACCACGCCGGCAATGACAGGAAGCTTTACAGACGTCTTGTTGATGGAGGACATGCGGAGCTTTTTTAGTCCTACGCATCGCCACAGCCCTTCGGGGTCCACCCTAAGAGAACGACTCGACCGACAGGTAGCAGACTACCTTGCCTTAACTGCAGATATCAACACTCTGAGGAGCGATGAACCCCTTGAGGGGTGTGCAGGCTTGACCTGTGGCCTGAGCTATCACAATTTGCCATTGAACTTCTGGCCTGCCCCGCTTCAAGTGTCCTGTCAGAAAGGACCTTCAGCGCAGCAGGAGGTATTGTCACTGAGAAGAGAAGTCGCCTAGGTCAAAAAAGTCTTGATTACCTCAACTTTATTAAGATGAATGAGGCATGGATCCCGAAGGGACTGACAGTGGGGGATGCATTTGACTAAAAAAGGCCTGATGAGATGCCTTGGGCTAAAAATGGTCCACACGCTGCTGTATTTAATCTCTGCATGCCGGATGACTTACGTGACGTCTCCGCCACCAACTACGGTTCAAGCCGCAATGTTTTAGTGCACTTTCTGCCTTGAAAACCTAAATTTTTCCGGCCACTGCTACAGCAGCGGCTGCAACAATACCTAGTTTTTCATGCATGTGTACATGCCTAATTTTTCTGGCCTCTGGTGCTACACTACACTGTGGCTGCAAAAAAACAAAAAAAAAAAAAAGGCACAATTGTGTCAATTCCCCTTCGTGATCGTTACCTTGTTGTGGTGAAGGGGCTTGCGTATCACAATGAAGCGATCACCTCTAGGAGTGTGTTGGCAATGTTGGCACACCCCAGATGATAAGGTCGTTGCTTCATTGTGAACAGACCAAAAGCGATCAGCGTGATAATTTTTCATAGAAAAAACATTAATTTTCTTTAATTTAAAAAAAAGAGGACAGCCTCTGCGGAGCTGGGTATTTTTTGGCCGCGTTACTAAATGCTCATGCACAATGGCTGTAGGCTCATGCGTCCTTTTGCGGAAGTGACAAACCTGGTCGGTCGAACCCAAGGCAACATCATCGACCTCATCCCATATGCGTTTTTTCTGGAGCGTGCCCTGCGAAGAGTGCTGGATCAGGCCGTAGATGAGCATGAAGAGGAAGAGTTGTGGTCCCCATCACCACCAGAAGCAGCATTGTCGTTGTCGATTGCTGGACCTGTGGCAACGCAGAGAGAGGAGTCTGAAGAAGAGAAGTCAGAGGAGGAAGGTGGCTTTGAGGAGGTGGAAGACCAACCACAGCAGGCGTCCCAGGGGGCTTGTTGCCACCTTTCGGGGACCCTTGGTGTTGTACGTGGCTGGCTGGGTGGAGGAAGAGACCTTCAATGATGTCAGTGAGGACAAGGAACGGGACATGGCTAGGTTAGGCTAACAGTAAACCGAACCCTAACCCTCTAACCATAACCCTAACCCTCTAACCTTAACCCTAACCCTCTAAGCCTAGCCATAAAAATAACCCTAACCCTAGCCCTAACCCTAATCCTAACCCTAACCCTAGCCCTAACCCTAGCCCTAACCCTAATTCCTAATTTTTTTCTGGTTCCGGACATGCTACAGAGCTGAAACTTCACATGTACTCTTTTTAGACCCCACAGACGCTAAATCCAAAGAAATTTTTAATTTTTTTTATTTTTATTTTTTTTTTTAATTTTTCCAATAATTGGCTCTCTATCAAAAAATGACAATTTTTAAGAACTTTTTTTGTGTGATTCAGTGTCTGGGGGTCTAAAAAGTGTACCTGTGAAGTTTCAGCTCTGTAGCATGTCCAGAACCAGAAAAAAAATTAGAATTAGGGTTAGGGTTAGGGTTATTTTTAGTGCTTAGGGTTAGACGGTTAGGGTTAGAGGCGTAGGGGTAGGGTTACTAACTCTAACCCTAAGTATCTCACCGTAACCCTAACCCTAGCCCCTAACACTAAACCCTACCTAACCCTTAAAGCCCAGTTCCTGTCCCATTTTGGTCGATTCTGGTCTGTTTGCGGTTGTTTGCGGTGCTTTAAACGGGGAGTTTGGTCTGTCTCTGTGAAGCAGGTGTAACCCTTACACTACCTGATCGATACAACATCATACCTGATCGTATACACACACTGGATGTTTTAAAGCACGTTATTCCAAACAATTTAGGAATGTTAGGTGATTTATGCCCTTTATGGAATAAAACCCGACTCTGCGTCAACTACGTAATTTTCCATGGGAGTTTTGCCATGGATCCCCCTCCGGCATGCCACAGTCCAGGTGTTTGTCCCCTTGAAACAACTTTTCCATCACTATTGTGGCCAGAAAGAGTCCCTGTGGGTTTTAAAATTTGCCTGCCTATTAAAGTCTATGGCGGTTCGCAATGTTCGCCGGTTCGCGAACATTCGCCGATGTTCGCGTTCGCCGTTCGCGAACGGCGAATTTTATGTTCGCGACATCACTAGCAGCCTATCCAAGCCAGAACTGAAGAAGCAGCTTGGGTAAGCTACGAAACATTTTCAACATTACAGAACAAGTCCAGTTGAAAGTGACCAACCACTACTAGCTATGTAGATCCCTAGTTTTACACTGTGCCTCCCTCTCTCTACTCTCTCACTTGCTGCATGCATTTAGTCTCATTCCTCTGTGGTAGGAATATCCGTGCGCCTCAAAAATTGTTCTCAACCTCCCTGCCTCACCCATCAGGAATGAAGGTACCTCTGTTCCTTCTCCTGTCACAGGTGGAGCTGGGGAGCCCTTACAAAGCTACATACGGCATGTTGTGTTGCATGCAAAAGTTTGCTGCCTATATTTCCCATTTTAAAGGGGACCTGTTGCAGGAATGGGCTCCTATATGTGGAGAGAGAGAGAGAGGCTGCCTCCCTATAGGAATCTCCACATGTGTCATGGATTTGAACATGGAACCTCTGCTGTGTCAGGCAACGCCTCTTCTTGCTGAGCCACCTGGAATGTTTGACAGTTCGCTGGACAGTTCCCTGGACAATTACTTGATGATCCTACCTTGAACCTTGTTTGTCCTGAACCTTGAACTCTTTGCTCCTCCCATGAACTTCCTGATTAAGGCCATGTCTCTGCA